>NC_073254.2:91175000-91800833 GCF_029289425.2 Pan paniscus | reverse complement strand
ATGTTTGTGGCTGCTTGTATGTTTTCTTTTAAGAAGTGTCTGTTCATGTATTTTGCCCACTTTTTAATGGGGTTATTTGTTTTTTGCTTGTTAAACTTGAATTCCTTATAAATTCTGGATACTAGATGTTTGTTGAATGCAAAATTTGTGAATATTTCCCCCCCTTCTGTAGATTGTCTTTTTACTCTGTTGATAGTTCCTTTTGCTGGACAGAAGTACTTTAGTTTAACTCAGTCTTACTTACCAATTTTTCCTCTTGGTGCAGTTGATTTTGAAGATTTCATCATAAATTTTCTTTTTAATTTCTCTAATGATTAGTGATGTTGAGCCTTCTTTCACATGCTTGTTTATTCTCTCCTTTTACATCTCCACTTTTGATTGGGTAGTAAAGATGAAAACAGAAATCATTGAGAAATGTAAAGCAGCAGAAATCGGGGAGTATAAAGAATATTTCTTAGAGGAAACTGTATTTGCACCGGCCCTAAAGTGAGAATAAGCACAGATACTTGTCAGGAACCAAGAAGATAGTATAGATACATTTTAGAGAGCAAGCAGAGGGAAGTGCAAAAGAAAGAGGCAGAAGCTCGGGCCAGACCATGCCAAGCCTTGCAGATGCAGCTAAGGCATTTGTGTTTGTTATGAAAGCAATGACAAGTCATTGAAAGCACAATTTGAGTAGGAGTTTAGGGAAGAGTTGAGGGTAATAGGATTTTTTTTTTTTTTTTTGGAGGAAAAAATTCTCTGACTACACAGTACAAATGGATCTTAGGAAGCTTGGGCAAATGTGGGGCAGCTCGTTCAGAGATGACTGCAATGGTCCAAAGAAGAAAGAATGGCAACTTGGACTAATTGCAGTGCAGACATGGAGAGAACTGAGTAGATGAAAGGAATGGCTGGTTGAAGCAATGCTCAGAGGCATGTAAAGGTTTTATGAGCTTGATTCTTACAGAGGACATTTTTATTTCAAAAAGCACATTTTAAAAATTTTCTGAATTTCTTATTTGTGAACAGGTTTTGTAGGTCAGGTTGTCTAGCCTGCCCACAGCTTGCCCACGTACCAAGTCCAAGTTACCCTAGTGAGGGGATCTTCCTCCTTAGGTCTCATCTTATAACTGTAGGGCTCATTTTAAAAAATATTTTTTATTAAGTATTAAGTAGAAACAAACCAATATTTATAAATTATCTGGAAACTACATGATTATGTCAATAGATGCAGAAAAGGCCTTTGACAAAATTCAACAGCCCTTCATGCTAAAAACTCTCAATAAATTAGGTATTGATGGGACGTATCTCAAAATCATAAGAGCTATTTATGACAAACCCACAGCCAATGTCATACTGAATGGGCAAAAACTGGAAGCATTCCCTTTGAAAACTGGCACAAGACAGGGATGCCCTCTCTCACCACTCCTATTCAACATAGTGTTGGAAGTTCTGGCCAGGGCAATGAGGCAGAAGAAAGAAATAAAGGGAATTCAATTAGGAAAAGAGGAAGTCAAATTGGCCCTGTTTGCAGATGACATGATGGTATATTTAGAAAAACCTATCGTCTCAGCCTAAAATCTCTTTAAGCTGATAAGCAACTTCAGCAAAGTCTCAGGATACAAAATCAATGTGCAAAAATCACAGGGATTCTTATACACCCATAACAGACAAACAGAGAGCCAAATCATGAGTGAACTCCCATTCACAATTGCCTCAAAGAGAATAAAATACTTAGGAATCCAGCTTACAAGGGATGTGAAGGAGGTCTTCAAGGAGAACTACAAACCACTGCTCAATGAAATAAAAGAGGACACAAACAAATGGAAGAACCTTCCATGCTCATGGACAGGAAGAATCAATATCATGAAAATGGCCATACTGCCCAAGGTAATTTATAGATTCAACGCCATCCCCATCAAGCTACCAATGACTTTCTTCACAGAATTGGAAAAAACTACTTTAAAGTTCATATGGAACCAAAAAAGAGCCCAGATTGCCAAGACAATCCTAAGCCAAAAGAACAAAGCTGGAGGCATCACACTACCTGACTTCAAACTATACTATCAGACTATAGTAACCAAAACAGCATGGTACTGGTACCAAAATAGAGATATAGATCAGTGGAACAGAACAGAGCCCTCAGAAATAATGCCACACATCTACAACCATCTGATCTTTGACAAACCTGAGAAAAAGAAGCAATGGGGAAAGGATTCCCTATTTAATAAATCGTGCTGGGAAAACTGGCTAGCCATATGTAGAAAGCTGAAACTGGATCCCTTCCTTACATCTTATACAAAAATCAATTCAAGATGGATTAAAGACTTAAATGTTAGACCTAAAACCATAAAAACCCTAGAAGAAAACCTAGGCAATACCATTCAGGACATAGGTGTGGGCAAGGACTTCATGTCTAAAACACCAAAAGCAATGGCAACAAAAGCCAAAATTGACAAATGGGATCTAATTAAAGAGCTTCTGCACAGCAAAAGAAACTACCATCAGAGTGAACAGGCAACATACAGAATGGGAGAAAAATTTTGCAATCTACTCATCTGAAAAAGGGCTAGTATCCAGAATCTATAATGAACTCAAACAAATTTACAAGAAAAAAACAAACAACCCCATCAAAAAGTGGGCAAAGGATATGAACAGACACTTCTCAAAAGAAGACATTTATGTAGCCAACAGACACATGAAAAAATGCTCATCATCACTGGCCATCAGAGAAATGCAAATCAAAACCACAATGGGATACCATCTCACACCAGTTAGAATGGCGATCATTAAAAAGTCAGGAAACAACAGGTGCTGGAGAGGATGTGGAGAAATAGGAACACTTTTACACTGTTGGTTGGACTGTAAACTAGTTCAACCATTGTGGCAGACAATGTAGCAATTCCTCAGGGATCTAGAACTAGAAATACCATTTGACCCAGCCATCCCATTACTGGGTATATACCCAAAGGATTTTAAATCATGTTGCTATAAAGACATATGCACACGTATGTTTATTGTGGCACTATTCACAATAGCAAAGACGTGGAGCCAACTCAAATGTCCATCAATGATAGACTGGATTAAGAAAATGTGGCACATATACACCATGGAATACTATGCAGCCATAAAAAAGGATGAGTTCCTGTCCTTTGTAGGGACATGAATGAAGCTGGAAACCATCATTCTCAGGAAACTATCGCAAGGAAAAAAAAAACAAACACCACATGTTCTCACTCATAGGTGGGAATTGAACAATGAGAATGCTTGGATACAGGAAGGGGAACATCATACATCTGGGCCTGTCATGGGGTGGGGGGCGGAGGGAGGGAGAGCATTAGGAGATATAACTGACGTAAATGACGAGTTAATGGGTGCAGCACACCAACATGGCGCATGTATACATATGTAACAAACCTGCACATCGTGCACATGTACCCTGAACTTAAAGTATAATAATAAATAAATAAATAATCTCTAAGATACAAATGTACTAATGCTGTGGACATTCCTACACTCACAACCCAATATCAGAAGAGAAAATTATTTTCGTTGATGCATGCATGCCCCTTTCTGATTCCATCAGAAAAAAAAATTATTTTTTCTCTTTCTCTCTGAAAAAAAACACCATCCTGATGTTGTATTTTATTTATTTGCTTTGCTTTATACTTTTACCATATACCTATTTATCTATAATAGTATATTTTTTATTTCTGCATGTTTTTTAAATTTTAAAAAATATAGCACTGATTATTTTCTCTTTTATTTCAATATTATTTTCCAAAGATTTGTCAGTATTACTGCATATAGCTATAATTTAATTTTTATTACTTTTTAGGACTTCATTGTATGAATATACCATAATTTGGCCATTTTACTTTTAATGTCATTTGTGTTATGCATACCTTTTTAAAAAAATAATACATTTTTATTTCAGAGAGTGCATCTATGAAGATTTCTGCATCTATTTCCAGATGCACAGTCTCCATAGTTTCTGTATTATACAAAAAACTAGTACTAGAACTCTTGGGTTGTACAGTATGTTCATCTTCAACTATAGTATATATGCCTAATTGTATTCCAAAGTGGTTGTACCAAGTTACACTTGCACCTGCAGTACACGAGTACTCTAATCATAGCACTATATTCACTTCAATACTTAATATTTTCAGGTAACTTTTTTCACTTTTTACTTTATAGATTCTATTTTATATTTATTTCCTATTACATTAGCTTCTTCTCTGATCTGTATTATCTTCTTCCTTCCATTTCCTTTGGGTATATTATGTTGTTCTTTATTAACTTTCTATGTTAGATGTTTAGGAAATTCATCTACACAATTTCTATATTTCTAATGTATGCACTCTAAATGTCTCTTTAAATACTATTTAGCCAGATACCACAAATTTGACTATTGTATGGTTTTATTATCATTTAATCTAATTTTTAAAATTTTAATTAATATTTAATCTATGTTATTTTCTTAGAGTTTTGTGGTTTTAGGTTTTTTACTTATTTTGAATTGATTTTTGTGTATGGTGTAAGATAAGTTTTCAGTTTCATGTTTTTGCAGGTGGAAAACTAGTTTTCCCAGAAAAATTTATTGAATAGGTTATCCATTCCCCATTGTTTCCTCCTGGTGCCCTTGTCAAAAATTATTTGGCCATACGTGTTTGGATTTATTTCTGGGAACTGTCTTCCATTTCATTAGCCTATGTGTCTGTTTTCATGCCAGCACCACATTGTATTGATTACCATAGCTTTGCAATATAATTTTAAATTATAAAATGTAATGCCTCCAACTTTGTTTTACTTTCTCAAGATTGCTCTAGCTATTCAGGGTATTTTTGTGGTTCCATACAAATTTTAGGATTGTTTTTTCTATTTCTGTGAAGAATACCATTGGAGTTCTTATAGAGATTGCATTAAATCTATATATTGTTTTGGATAGTATGGACATTTTAAGCACATTTTTTTCCATCCATGAACATAGGATACCTTTTCATTTATTTGTATCTGCTTCAAATTCTTTCATTAATATTTTACTGTCTTCAGTGTATAAATATTTCACCTCCTTGGTTAAATTTATTCCTAGGTACTTTTAAAAAATGCTATTGTAAGTGGGATTGTTTCCTTGATTTTTTTTCAGCTAGGTTGTTATTTGTTTGGAATTGCTACTAATTTTTGTATGTAGATTTCTGTGTTCTTCAACTTTATTTTCTAGTTCTAACAGTGTGTGTGTGTGTGTGTTTGTGTGTGAAGTTTTGGGGGATTTCTATATATAAAACTATACCATTGGTAAATAGTGAAAATTGCACTTCTTCATTTCTGATTTAAATGCCTTCTATTTCATTTTTCTTTTCTGATTGTTCTTGCTAGTACTTCCATTACTATGTTGAATAGAAGTGAAAGGAGTGGGCATCCTTGCCTTGTTCTGAATCTTAGTGGAAAAGCTTTCAGTTTTTCTCTGTTGATTATGAAATTAGCTGTGGGGTTTTCATAAACAGCTTTTATTGTGTTGAGGAACTTTCCTTCTCTACTCTAAGTGTTAAAAGCTTTTATCATGAAAGAATGATGAAGTTTGTTGAATGCTTTAAATGATCATGTGGTTTTTATCTTTTATTTTGTTAATTTGATGTATCATATTGTTTGATCTGTGAATATTAAACCAGCCTTGCATGCCCAAAATGAATCTTACTTGTTTAGGATGTACAATCTTTTTGATGTGTTGTTGAATTTGGTTTGCTAATATTTATTGAGTATTTTTGTATTGATATTTAGAAGAGATATTGGCTTGTGGGTTTTTTTTTTTTAGAAAAAATATTGGCTTGTGGAGTGTATTTGCCTTGCTTAGGTATCAATATGATGCTGGCCTCATGAACTGTCCTTGGAAGCATTTCCTCTGCTCCATTTTTTTGGAAGAATTGAAGAAGTCTTAGTCATAATTATTCTTTGAATGTTTGGTAGAGTTCAGCCATGAAGCCATCTGGTCCTGGGTTTTTCTTTATTGGAAGGTTTTTAATTACTTATTCAATCTCTTTTTTGTTATTGGTCTTCTCAAATTTTCTATTTCTTCCAGATTCAATCTTGGTAGGTCACATTTTTCAACAAATTTATCCTTTTTCTCTAGGTTATTCAATTTGTTGGGACATAACTATTCATAATAGTCTCTTATAATTCTTATTTCTGAGGCATCTGTTGTAAGATCTCTACTTCTTTTTCTGATTTTGTTTATTTGAGCCTTCTTTCTTTTTCTTTCTTAGTATAGCTAGAAGTTTGACAATTTTGTTTATTTTATCTAAGAATCAACTATTGGTTATACTAATTTTTATACCATTTTTCTGCTCTCTATTTGATTTATTTCTGTTCTATTCTTTTTTATTTCTTCCTCTCTGCTAACTTTGGGCTTGGTATTTTATTATTTCTCTTGCTTCTTGCATTATAATTCAAGGCTATTTATTTGAAATGTATCTTCTTTTTTAACGTAGGCATTTATATCTCAAGGTATTTTAAAATTTCCTTTTGGTATTTTTTGGCTCATTGGAACATGTTGCTTAATTCCCACATATTTGGAAAATTTCTAAGAATCTTTTGGTTATTGATTTCTAGTTACATACAGTTGTCAAAAACAATATAGATATAATTTGAATCTTCTTGAATTTGTTAAAACTTGTTTTGTGGCCTAACATATGTTCTATTTTGGAGACCGTTCCATGTACACTAGATAAGGGTGTACAGTCTGTTGCTGTTGGATAAAAAGTTCTACGTATGTCTGTCAGGCCCATTTGGTCTAAAGTACAGTTCAAGCCCAGCATTTCCTTGTTAATGTTGTCTGATTGATTTGTTCATTGTTGAAAGAGGGATATTTAAGTCTCATACTATTATTGTATTGCTATCTGTTTCTTCCTTTATGTCCATTAATATTTGCTTTATATATTTAGATGTCCCAATGTTGGGAGCATATATATTTATATTTGCTATGTTCCCTTGATAAATTGAGTCATTATCATTAAATAATGACTATCTTTGACTCTTATAATAGTTTTTGACTTGGAGTCTTTTTTATCTCATATAAGTACAACCACCCCTGCTTTATATTTGTAACTGCTTGCATGAAATATTTTCTTTAATCCCTTTATTTTCAGCCTATGTGTGTCCTTAAAGCTAAAAATGACTCTTCTAGGCAGCATATAGTTATATCTCATTGTTTTAAATTCATTTAGTCACTGTGTCTTTTGGTTCGAAAATTTAATTTACTTACATTCAAGGTTATTTTTGATAGGTAAAAACTTAATCTTACCAATTTGTTAATTGTTTTCTGGTTGTTTTGTAGATCCTGTGTTCCTTTTTTCCCCTCTTCATGCATATATTTGCAATTTGGTAATTTTTCTATAGTGCTGTTTTGATTCCTCTCTCTTTCTCGTTTGTGTATGCAATGTCATTTCTTACTTTGTGTTTTCTGAGACTTACATTGAATGTCTCGTCATTAAAATAGATTATCTTATGCGGATAGCAATTTAATTTAGGTAACATACATGTATCTAGACTTTTACCCCCTAGACACACACAATTTATATTTTTCTTGCAAAAATTTACATTTTTTTATATTGTTTACTTATTTATTTATTTGAGATGGAGTCTCACTCTGTGGCCCACGCTGGAGTGCAGTGGCATTATCTCAGCTCACTGCAACCTCCGCCTCCTGGGTTCAAGCGATTCTCCTGTCTCAGCCTCCCAAGTAGCTGGGACTACAGATGTGTGCCACCATGCCCAGCTAAGTTTTTGTATTTTTTAGTAGAGTCAGGGTTTCACTCTGTTAGCCAGGATGGTCTCGATCTCCTGACCTTGTGATCCATCCACCTTGGCCTCTTAAAGTTCTGGGATTACAGGTGTGAGCCACCATGCCTGGCCTGTGTATTCCTTTATTACTTATTGTAGCTATTATAGTTATTTTGGGCCATTTGTTTTTTTACCTGTATACTAGATATTTGAAATATTTATACATCACCATCACAATAATGGAGTGTCATGAATTTGATTATGAATTTACCTCAATGAGTGAGTTTTATGCTTTTATATGTTTTTGTGTTTGTAATTATTGTTCCTTCTCTTCCAGTAGAAGCATTCTTTTAAGAATTTCTTAATGTCAGTCTAGTAGTTATAAATTCCCTCAGATTTTGCTTGTTTAAGAAAGACTTTATATCTCTTTCATAACTGAAAGGTAGCATTTCTGGGTATAGTATTCTTGTCTAGAAGATTTCTTTTTCTTTCAGCAGTATAAATACATCATCTCATTCTCTGCTAGCCTGCTAATTTTCTGCTGAGAAACTCACTGAGAGTCTAATGCAGTTCCCCTGTATGAGATTTGATGCTTTTCTATTGCTGCTTTTAGAATTCTTTCCTTGTCTTTGAGTTTTGACAGTTTGAAATAATGTTCCTAGGAGAGAACCCTTTTGGGGTGTATCTATTTGAGTACTTTTGAGCTTCAGCGGATCTGGATGTCTATATCTCTCCCAAGACTTGGGGAAGTTTTCAGCAATTCTTTCCTTAAATAAGACTTTTGTGCCATTATTCATTTCTTTTTCCTCTGTGACTCCCATGATGCCAAAATTTATTCACTTAATTTTGTCCCATAAGTCCAATAGACTTACTTTGCTCTTTTTCATTCTTTTTCTTTTTTATTCTCCTGGTTTATTTTAAAATACATGTATTCATTCTAACTGGTGTGAGATGGTATCTCATTGTGGTTTTGATTTGCATTTTTCTGATAGCCAGTGATGATGAGCATTTTTTCATGTGTTTTTTGGCTGCATAAATGTCTTCTTTTGAGAAGTGTCTGTTCATATCCTCTGCCCACTTTTTGATGGGGTTGTTTTCATTGTAGATTCTGGATATTAGCCCTTTGTCAGATGAGTAGGTTGCAAAAATTTTCTCCCATTCTGTAGATTGCCTGTTCACTCTGATGGTAGTTTCTTTTGCTGTGCAGAAGCTCTTTAGTTTAATTAGATCCCATTTGTCAATTTTGGCTTTTGTTGCCATTGCTTTAGAATGGCAATCATTAAAAACTCAGGAAACAACAGGTGCTGGAGAGGATTTGGAGAAATAGGACCACTTTTACACTGTTGGTGGGACTGTAAACTAGTTCAACCATTGTGGAAGTCGGTGTGGTGATTCCTCAGGGATCTAGAACTAGAAATACCATTTGACCCAGCCATCCCATTACTGGGTATATACCCAAAGGATTACAAATCATGCTACTATAAAGACAGATGCACATGTATGTTTATAGTGGCACTATTCACAATAGCAAAGACTTGGAACCAACCCAAACGTCCAACAACAATAGACTGGATTAAGAAAATGTGGCACATATACACCATGGAATACTATGCAGCCATAAAAAATGATGAGTTCATGTCCTTTGTAGGCACATGGATGAATCTGGAAACCATCATTCTCAGCAAACTATCACAAGGACAAAAAACCAAACACCGCATGTTCTCACTCACAGGTGGGAATTGAACAATGAGAACACATGGACAAAGGAAGGGGAACATCACACACCGGGGACTGTTATGGGGTGGGGGGAGGGGGGATGGGGGAGGGATAGCATTAGAAGATATACCTAATGCTAAATGACGAGTTAATGGGTGCGGCACACCAACATGGCACATGTATACATATGTAACAAACCTGCACGTTGTGCACATGTACCCTAAAACTTAAAGTATAATAATAGTAAAATAAAATAAAGACATGTATTCAAATTCAGAGAGTCTTTCTTCTGCTTGATCTAGTCTGATGTTGAAGTTCTTAGCTGCATTTTTTATTTCATTCATTGAATTCTTCAGTTCCAAAATTTCTGCTTCTTTCTTTTTCATTACATTTATTTTTGTGTTGAATTTCTCATTTAGACCATGAATTGCTTTTCTAATTTCCTTGAATTGTCTATCTGTATTTTCCTGTATCTTATTGTAGTTTCTTAAGACCATTATTTTGGATTCATTTTCAGACAATTTATAAATTTCCATTTCTTTGGGGTCAGTTACTGGAAAAACATTATGTTCCTTTGTGGTGACAAGTTTTCTTGCTTTTTCATGTTTCTTGTGTCCTAGCATTGATATCCATGCAGATGGGGTAAAAGACCCCTCTTCCAATTTCATAAAGTGTGTTTTGTAAGGAAACACTATCATCTGCAGATGTGTCTTAGGATATCATTTGAGTAGGGTAGGTTGGCTCTGGTTCTGGGTGAGTGTAGTAGTGTTCCATGTGTGCAGCTTCTTCAGCTGTAATCTGTGTCAACAGTGGCTGCAGGTGCCTCAGCAGCCTAGGCTGCAGGGCTTTGTGGCATTTGTGGTGCAAGGTAGATTGTGCCATGTCAGTTCAGGCACTGAGGGGGCACAGCTGATTTGCTGACTCAAGTGTGGCTTCCCTGGGGGTGGGGTGCCAGGATGATCAGTGTGCTGAGCGGCTGCAACCACTATGTCAACTTGAACATGGCTTCCCACTTCACTTTATTTTTAACCTATGAAAGAAATGTGTTTCCTCAAACTTAAATAAAGAACAGTTCATGGTTATAAACCAAGGGAGAGTTTTTCACTCAATTCAATGCCAAGATTTGAGACATGTAATTTTTTCTTCTTGTAGTTTATAACAGGTGTTATTTTTACTGTATTCTTACACAGGAGCCCTTTGGAGTCCCAGACTTTTATGAAGATGTTTCCAATGATATTTTCCCCATTGTTCTACCTCTGAGTTTTGTCTCCTGACCCTGTGCCCCATTGGCCATAACAATCAAATCTTAAGTTTAATCTCTTTTATTTCCCCATTTATGAATATGCCTGATATGGTTTGGCCATGTCGCCACCCAAATCTCATCTTGAATTGTAACTCCCACAATTCCCACATGTCGAGGGAGGTGACTGAATTATGGGGGTGGGTCTTTCCCATGCTGTTCTTATGATAGTGAATGAGTCATGTGAGATCTGATGATTTTTAAAAAGGAGACTTTCTCTGCACAAGTTCTATTCTCTTGTCTGCCACCATGTGAGATGTGCCTTTCACCATCTGCCATGATTTTGAGGCCTCCCCAGCCATGTGGAACTGTAAGTCCAATAAACCTCTCTCTTTCTTTTGTAAATTGCCCAGTCTCAGGTATGTCTTTATCAGCAGTGTGAAAATGGACTAATACAATGCCTCTTGATAAATACAAGCTTCCTTTCTTTTCTCTCTTACAACATGTTTTAAGTTTCACTGTTTTTTTCTAAAATTTTCCTTTTTAAAGTAAGGGTTCAGGAAGTGAATGATTCTTTGTAACTGTGTATTTAATCTGTCAGTATTCAATACTTGTTTTAATTAAAATGAGTAAGCTCAATAAATACAGATTCTATTGTTAGTATATCTGAAAAGTCTTGGTATAGAAGGTTTAGCAATACAAATTCATGTTTTCAGGAATATATTCAGTACTGTAAACCTAGCATTGGAAATCCATCAACCACTGTCATTTTATATTACTTCAGTAGTATTCAGAAATTTTTTTTCAAATATATGTTTTTGTCAAATAATCCTACCTAGTTACTTTGTATAAAATTTTGCTGCTATGCTATTACAAATAAATTTACACATATTTTAAAAATATCTACTGTTGAAAGGTATAAGCAAAATAAATTAGATACAAAAACAATGTTATTAGTAAAAGTGACCAAGGTCAGTGAGTAAAAGCAAGACAGAAATAGAATGGTAAAATAATAAGAAAATTAATCATCCAAAAAAAGTATGTCTCAAAAGATAACATCTTGCAGCTTTAGGGCCCTTCCAGTATTATGCTCACCTAAGGTGACAAGTCTTTGGACTAGACTGTCCAGCACCCTATCCACTTTTTATGATTTAAATGTATGTTGAAGCCTTTGTCCAGAGTAATAGGTTTGAATGCATTTTTTACAAAGCTGACTATCCTGTCACCACAGTCACCTACATGTTGAAAATGACAAGTGAATCAGGCTTATATAAAATGCTACAAGGTACACAAAAAAATAGAAATAATAGTCACATGATATTTTTCTCTGCTGTTTTCCCCATTGTAAATAATGCATTAGCTAGTCCTTGTTTTGCCTGAGACATTAAGAAACACTAAAATTTAACATTTAAGTTGACACACCAAAGATTCTATTTCTAATAAAGTACATTATATGTAGAGTTATATACATATCCATCTGTGAATCAGTAGCATCATAATATACTTTAACTTGTATATTACTTTATAATTAAAAAGCATTTCATGTATAACATCACAGTCTTGTTTCATCCATAGAAAACCTGTTGAATAGGCAAATAAAGTATTATTATCCTCTTTTGTACAAATTGGAAAAGTGAGTCACAGGAGTAATATGTAAATATATCAAGGTCTCACAGCTAATAAGTGGCAGCAAAAGAATACTATTTTTGCTTGGATATATTCAGACTTGAGCACTCTGGAAGCCCAAAAGCATGGGAGAATATTATAATAGAGGCATACTCCAGGCCTGGGGCAAAGGGAGGAACTGGAGAACTAACCAATAAGAATACTCTACTGCCTCCTAACAAATTCTACAAGTGATTATTATTAGAACATCCAGTTACGTGGGAAGCAATGAATGTGGTTAATAGGTAATATTTAAGAGTTGGATCTACAGCAACAATGATTCTGAGCTCTCTTTCCGTATAGCTAAGATCCAGGCAAGGAAGTATGGATAGGGTAAAATAGCTTCTAGAATGATACTGAAAAGTATAAGGAAAAACATGTGGGCCTCTGCTAAATGAACTGCAAGTTTAAAGTTGATCCAAGCCCATAAAGATTTTGTATTAATTGGAAAGATGGTCAATTAAGGAATCAGAGCAGAATCTGAGTCCTACAGCCTGACAATAATCAGGGAATGTTGCAATACTGTTACTACACACAGGTAAGAGTTTCACCTTGGTGCATTAGTCCCTGCTTTTAATTGATTAAAAGGATGACTTGGTTGGGATTAAGAAGAATCAATGGTGTTAGATTATCTGTTCTCAAATGAAGGGGAGTGGCTTAGTTTCAGCTGTTACTTGGGCATCTCTCATCCCTTCTCTTAAATAAGGTCAAGATTTAAAAAGTGTGATGCTGGTAGAAGATATTTTCTGGTCATTGGTTCAGCTATAGTTAACCTGATGCTCCATTATTCCAAATGCATCCTGGGGGCATAAAGTGAATGCACAGGATTGAGATTCAACAAGGGTTTCACATGTTTTGGCACAGCGAAATTTTTTTTTTTTTTTTTAAGAGAAACAGACTTTCTGAATTAGATGGGTGATTTTTTTTCAATGATGAAATCTGCTATTTTATATCTTGATGCTTTTAACTCATTAAAGAGGTCATGGGTTGAACTTAAAGCAAGAATCCTTAATCTTTAAAGCCATTAAATTAAAAACATGGAGAAGAAATGGAAATCCAGCTACTGAAAAGATTTAGCGAAATATAGGAATGGGACATAGTTATTTTCTAAATGTTGTATAGGTGATATTCAATATAAATACATATGAACATAATGATCACAGGACTATTGCAGAAGTGGTAGAATCTTTGTGAACCTGGTCAAATCCATGAGCAAGCATTCCCTTGGAAGTCCTGGACTACAGTGAGAAGCTGTGTGAGAGCTTGCCACCTGCTAGTGCTTGCGACCCTCATGGGAAGGTACAGTGGATATGGGCATGATTCTTCCAATTACAGAAGCCTGAGAATAAGAATTTTAGAAATAAGAGTATTCACTATAGTTTAAAGTAATGCTGAGAAGGTACAAAAATGGGCCTACTGGCTTTTTCAATTACAAGTCAGTGTTAGGATGAGCATGTAATTTATTTCCAAACTGAGAGAGTTTTGAGATTAAAACAGAATGCTACCAATCATTATGCTGAGACAACAGGTGTACACTGGGACTGTCCCTGGAATTCTTGAAATATAGTCACTTGAGACATTCATGATCTGTGCCAGTAAAAGATTTAGATGATGGGTTTAGAAGTATGGGCTAATAACAATGACAATTTCCAGCACAAACTAAGTACTGTGTATTATCATTTTTAAGTAGTTAAAAGTATCTCGTTTAATTTTCACAGCAATCCTAAGATGTAGGTACAATCATAACGTTCATTTTACAAATGAAGTTATTGTAGCATATAAAATTAAAAATATTTAACCAATGTCACAAAGTCAGGAGGTGTAAGATAAAGAGTAGAAACTGTGTTGTATGGCTTCAGAGCCCACATTCCAAACTACTATGCTATGTGCTGCCTAATCATGAGTGTATTAGTCTGTTTTCATGCTGCTAATAAAGACATACACAAGACTGGGTAATTTATAAAGAAAAAGAGGTTTAATGGACACACGGCTGGAGAGACCTCACAATCATGGTGAAAGGTGAAGGAGGAGCAAAGACACGTCTTACATGGTGGCATGGAAGAGAGTGTGGGCAGGGGAATGGCCTTTTATAAAATAATGAGAACTCATGAGATTTATTCACTATCATGACAACAGCATGGGAAAGACCCAGCCCCATGATTCAATTACCTCTCACCAGGTCCCTGTCATGACATGTGGGAATTATAGGAGCTACAATTCAAAATGAGATTTGGGTGAGGACACAGCCAAACCATATCAATGAGTTAGAGAAGGATGGGGTGAAGTAGATGGCAATGGAAAAGGCAGATGTTATCCTATTGTTTTTCTTTCTTAGTTACCTTTTTAGTGGCTTTTTAGAGAATGAAAGGAAAAAAATAGTGGTACCTAGAGGATCCTTAGGTTTATGAAAGGAATATGGGGAGACAAACATTTATATACTGAGATTGAGGATCCAAAGAAGAGATAAATCTATAAAGTATAAGAGAGAAAAGGAGCAAGGCCTCCTTCCTAATGATCTCATTGGCTTTGCCCAAGCACTCAGATAAGATACTTCTTCAATGTACAGAGGATTTTGCACACATGCCTCAGCTATGTATGCCCAATGAAGAAACACTATCAGTAAAGTTCATTACTTAAGATCATGATTACATCTGTATGATAAAGTGTCTTGTCTATAAAATAGTTTGTTAAATGAATAAGCTAAAATTAATTTTATAAATTGTGAATAAGCTTTTAGGTTTTAGTGATTTTTTTCTTTTAATTTGACTGTTCTTAGTTAAAAGAAATTCTCTTTTAAATAGAGATTGTGGATCATCATGGCAGATGGGAGGCAGGGCTAGATTAAAGTTCCAACTCAGATGGACAGAGCAGGGTGCAGAGGCTTGCATTGTGAATTTTTCCTCCAGAACAACTGCAGGAATGAATCAGGAATCCTGAGAGGACCCACAGACCCTCTAAAGGAAGAGGACTGCTCCCCCAGGACTCAGGAGACACCCCAAATACTGTGAGTCCCCAAACTGCGGAAGTGGCAAAGGGAGATCCTCCAGCCCCAAACACAGATCCGCATGGGGGAAAATGAAGGTCTAGTTTGTGGGAGAAGACTCTGACCTTACCTGGAACTGAGTCAATTTAGAGAGCTGAGTGAAATATAGGGCTAGATGAAGGAGGCAAAAAGGGCCTGGGAGCTTGCTGGGTCTCTGAGGAGGCCATTCCTGCCTGGCATCACACAGATCGTTTGGGTGGGTGGCCAGAGGTGTGGGCAAAATGTCACAGGGAGAAGGAAGTCTCCACCTAAACTTTGTAACAATTTGCATCAGTTGAGAAGCTTCCTGGCCAGAATTTTGGGGAGGGTGTGAATCTGGTATGCAGACTCCATAGGCAGTGGAAGAAATAAAGCCCTTTTCTTTTGCAGCTGGGAGCTAGGTAGCCTGGGTCAAGTTGTCAGCCCTACTTTCCCACTGCCTGGAATCAGACTTGGTGCTGTTAGTCGGGGGGCATGGTGGGAGTGAGACCAGCCCTTCAGATTGTGTGGGAGCTAGGTGAGGCCTATGACTGCCAGCTTTCCCCCACTTCCCTGACAACCTGCATTACTAAGCAGAGGCAGCCATAATCCTCCTAGGTACAGAATTCCATTGACCTGGGAACATTATCCCCATCCCCCACAGTAGATGCAGCAAGACCCACCCAAGGAGAGTCTGAGCTCACACATGTATAGCCCTGCCGCCACCTGATGGTCCTTCCCTAACCACCCTTGTAGCTGAAGACAAAGGACATATATTATTGGGAGTTCTAGGGCCCCACCCACCATTGATTCTCTCCATACTACCACAGCTAATGCTCTCTGGAAAGCCCCACCTCCTGGCAGGAAGCCAACCAGCACAAAAATAGAGCATTAAACCACCACAAGTAAGAACCCTCACAGAGTCCATTTCACCCTCCTACCACCTCCACCAGAACAGGTGATGGTATCCACAGCTGAGAGAACCACAGACGGTTCACATCATGGAACTCTATGCAGACAACCCCCAGTACCAGCCCGGACCTTGGTAGACTTGCTGGGTGGCTAGATCCAGAAGAGAGATAACAATCTCTATAGTTTGGCTCTCAGGAAGCCACATCCATAGGAAAAGGGGGAGAGTACTACATCAAGGAAACACCACAAGGGATAAAAGAATCTGAACAACAGCCTTCAGCCCTAGACCTTCCTTCTGACACAGCCCACCCAAATGAGAAGGAACCAGAAAACCAACCCTGGTAATATGACAAAACAAGGCTCTTTAACACCCCCAAAATATCACACTAGCTCACCAGCAATGGATCCAAACCAAGAAGAAATCCCTGATTTACCTGGAAAAGAATTCAGGAGGTTCATTATCAAGCTAATCAGGGAGGCAAGAGAGAAACGCGAAGCCCAATGCAAGGAAATCCAAAAAATGATACAAGAAGTGAAAGGAGAAATATTCAAGGAAATAGATAGCAAAAAGAAACAACAATCAAAACTTCAGGAAACATTGGACACATTTATAGATATGCAAAATGCTCTGGAAAGTCTTAGCAATAGAATTGAACAAGTAGAAGAAAGAAATTCGGAGCTTGAAGACAAGGTCTTTGAATTGACCCAATCCAACAAAGACAAAGAAAAAAGAATAAGAATATATGAACAAAGCTTCAGTGAAGTCCGGGATTATGTAAAATGACCAAACCTAAGAATAATTGGTGTGCCAGAGGAAAAAGAGGAACCTAAAAGTTTGGAAAGCATATTTGAAGGAATAATTGAGGAAAACTTCCCCAGTCTTGCTAGAGACCTAGACATCCAAATACAAGAAGCACAAAGAACACCTGGGAAATTCATTGCAAAAATATCATCGCCTAGGCGTATTATCATCAGGTTACCTAAAGTTAAGATGAAGGAAAAAATCTTAAGAGCTGTGAGACGAAAACACCAGGTAACCTATAAAGGAAAATCTATCAGATTAACAACAGAAACCTTACAAGCTAGAAGGCATTAAGGCCCTATCTTTAGGCTCCTAAACAAAACAATTATCAGCCAAGAATTTTGTGTGCAGTGAAACTAAGCATCATATATAAGGGAAAGAGTCAGTCTTCTTCAGACAGACAAATGCTGAGAGAATTTGCCACTACCAGGCCACCACTATGAGAACTTCTAAAAGGAGCTCTAAATCTTAAACAAATCCTGGAAACACATCAAAACAGAACCTCTTTAAAGCATAAATTTCACAGGACTTATAAAACAAAAATCCAATTTAAAAAGCAAAAACAAAAACCAAAAAACCAAGGTACACAGGCAACAAATAGCACAACAAGTGTAGTGGTACCTCACATCTCAATACTAACATGGAATGTAAATGGCCTAAATGCTCCAAAAAAGATACAGTAAAAGATAACTACTTAAAATGCCACTTAAAAGATAACTACTGAATAAATAAGAATTCTCCAACCAACAATCTGCTGCCTTCAAGAGACTCACCTAACACATACAGACTCACATAATCTTAAAGTAAAGGGGTGGGAAAAGGAATTTCATGCAAATGGACACAAAAGCATGTGGAGGTAGCTATTCTTACATCAGACAAACTTTAAAGCAACAGCAGTGAAAAATAACAAAGAGGAACATTATATAATGGTAAAAGGCCTTGTCCATCAGGAAAATATCATAATCCTAAAAATATATGCACCTAACACTGGTGCTCCCAAATTTATGAAACAATTACTAATAGACCTAAGAAATGAAATAGACAGCAACACCATAATAGTGGGAGCCTTCAATACTCCAGTGACAGCACTAGAGAGGTCATCAAGACAGAAAGTCAAGAAAGATACAATGGATTTAAATTATACCTTGGAACAAATGCACTTAACAGATATATACAGAACATTCTATCCAATAACCACAGAACTCACATTCTATTCAATAGCACATGGAATTTTCTCCAAGATAGACCATATGATGTCTATAAAATTCTCAATAATTTTAAGAAAATTGAAATTATATCAAGCACTCTCTCAGATCACAGTGGAATAAAACTGGAAATCAACTCCAAAAGGAACCTTCAAAACCATGCAAATACATGGAAATTAAATAACCTGCTCCTGAATAATCATTGGGTCAAGAATGAAATCAAGTTGGAAATTAAAAAATTCTTCAAACTGAATGATAATCATGACACAACCAATCAAAATCTCTGGAACACAGCAAAGGTAGTGCCAAGAGTAAAGTTCATAGCCCTAAATTCCTACATCAAAAAAATTGAAAAAGCACAAACTGACACGCTTAGTTCACAACTCAAGGAACTAGAGAAACCAAACCCAAACCCAGCAGAAGAAAGGAAATAACCAAGATCAGAGCAGAACTAAATGAAATTGAAACAAAAAAATACAAATATAAATGAAACAAAAAGCTGGTTTTTGAAAAGATAAATAAAATTTATAGATCATTAACAAGATTAACCAAGACAAGAAGAGAGAAAATCCAAATAATCTCAGTAAGAAATGAAATGGGAGATATTACAACTGACACCACTGAGACATAAAAGGTCATTCAAGGCTACTATAAACATCTTTATGAACATAAACTAGAAAACCTAGAAGCGATGGATAAACTCCTGAAAAAATACAACCCCCTTAGCTTAAATCAGGGAGAATTAGATACCCTGAACAGACCAATAACAAGCAGTGAGATTGAAATGATAATTTGAAAATTACCAACACAAAAAAAGTCCAGGACTAGATCGATTCACAGCAGAATTCTGCCAAACATTCAAAGAAGAATTGGTACCAATCCTATTGACACTATTCCACAAGATAGAGAAAGAGGGAAGCCTCCCTAATTCATTCTGTGAAGCTAGCATCACCCTAGTACCAAAACCATGAAAGGACATAACCAAAAAAGAAAACCACAGACGGATATCCCTGATGAACATAGATGCTAAAATCCTTAACAAAATACTAGCTAACCGAATCCAGCAACATAAGAAAAGGATAATCCACCATGATCAAGTGGGCTTCATACAAGGGATGCAGGGATGTTTTAACATCTGCAAGTCAATAAATGTGATACACCACATAAACATAATTAAACAAAAATCGCATGATCATCTCAATAGATTCAGAAAAATCATTTGACAAAATCCAGCATTGCTTTGTGATTAAAATTCTCAGCAAACTTGGCATACAAGTGACATACTTCATTGTAATAAAATCCATCTATGACAAACCCACAGCCATCATAGTGAAACGAGAAAGTTGAAAGCATTCCCCCTGAGAACTGTAACAAGACAAGGATGCCTACTCTCACCATTCCTCTTCAACGTAGTACTGGAACTCCTAGGCAGAGCAATCAGACAAGAGAAAGAAATAAAGGACTTCAAAATTGGTAAAGAGGAAATCAAACTGTCACTGTTTGCTGATGATATGATCATTTACCTCAAAAACCCTAACAACTCCTCCAGAAAGCTCCTAGAACTGATAAAAGAATTCAGCAAAGTTTCTGGATACAAGATTAATGTACACAAATGAGTAGCTCTTCAATACACCAACAGCCATCAAGTGGAGAATCAAATCAAGAACTCAACCCGTTTTACAATAGGACCAAATATATGTGTGTATATATATATATATGTATAACTATATATATATGTGTGTGTATATATATGTGTGTGTATATATATATGTTTGTGTATATATATGTGTGTGTATATGTGTGTGTGTATATATATATATATACATATATATATACACACACACACACACACACACACTCTTAGGAATACACCTAACCAAGGGAGTGAAAGACCTCTATGAGGAAAACTACAAAACACTGTTGAAAGAAATCATAGATGACACAAACAAGTGGAAACACATCCCATGCTCATGGATGGGTAGAATCAATATTGTGAAAATGACCATACTGTAAAAGCAATCTACAAATTGAATACAATCCCCATCAAAATACCACCATCATTCATCACAGAATTAGAAAAAACAACTCTGAAATATTCATAGGAACCCAAAAAGAGCCCACATAGTGAAAGCAAGACTGAGCAAAAAGAACAAATCTGGAGGCATCACCTGATTTCAAACTATACTATAAGGCCATAGTCTCCAAAACAGCATGGTACTGGTACAAAAATAGGCACATAGACAAATGAAACAGAATAGAGAACCCAGAAATAAACCAAATACTTACAGCCAACTGATCTTCAACAAAGCAAACAAAAACATAAAATGGGGAAAGGACACCCTTTTCAACAAATGGTGCTAGCCAACATGTGGAAGAATAAAACTGGATCCTCATCTCTCACCTTATGCAAAAATCAACTCAAGATGGATTAAGGTCTTAAATCTAAGAGCTGAAACTCTTAAAATTCTAGAAGATAACATTGGAAAACCCCTTCTAGACCTTGGCTTAGGCAAGGATTTCATGACCAAGAACCCACAAGCAAATGCAATGAAAATAATGATAAATTGTTGGGACTTAATTAAACTAAAGAGATTTTGCATGCCAAAAGGATCAGTCAACAGAGTAAACAGACAATCTACAGTGGAGAAAATCTTCACAATCTATACATCTCACAAAGGACTAATATCCAGAATCTACAACGAACTCAAACAAATCAGCAAGAAAAAATACAAACAATTCCATCAAAAAGTGGGCTAAGGACATGAATAGACATTTCTTAGAAGAAGACATACAAATGGCCAAGATCGTGAAAAAATTCTCAACATCACTAATGATCAGGGAAATGCAAATCAAAACCACAATGCAATACCACCTTAGTCCTGCAAGAACAGCCATAATCAAAAAATCAAAAAACAGTAGATGTTGGCATGGATGCGGTGATCAGGGAACACTTCTACAGTGCTGGTGAGAATGTAAACTAGTACAACCACTATGGAAAACCATGTGGAGATTCCTTAAAGAACTAAAAGTAGAAGTACCATTTGATCCAGCAATCCCACTACTGGGTATCTACTGAGATGAAAAGAAGTCATTATACGAAAAAGATATTTGCACAGGCATATTTATAGCAGTGCAATTCACAGTTGCAAAATCGTGGAACCAACCCAAATGCCCATCAATCAATAAGCGGGTAAAGAAACCCACTCAGCTGGGTTTGAAGGACTGCTACTCAGCTATAAAAGGAATGAATTAATGGCATTCACAGTGACCTGGATGAGATTAGAGACTATTATTCTAAGTGAAGTAACTCAGGAATGGAAAACCAAATATCATATGTTCGAACTGAAATTAAGCTATGAGGACACAAAGGCATAAGAATGATACAATGGACTTCGAGGATTTGGGGAGAAGGGTGAGAGAGGGGTGAGGCATAAAAGACTACAAATGGGGAGCAGTGTATATTGCTCGGATGATGAGTGCACCAAAATCTCATAAATCACCACAAAAGAACTTACTCATACAACCAAACAACACCTGTACCCCAATAACCTATGGAAAAATAAAATAAAATAAAATAATAAAATAAAATAGTGTCACACACATCATTAAATATTATGTATCATAATTTATAAATATTATTATATATAAATATCTTTCTAATAGACACCCAATTTATAAAATGTAGTGGAATATGTTGAAAACGTATGTATATACCAATGCACAAAGCTAAAATTTTTAATACTGAAGGTATTTCACATCTCAAAATATCAGAGAACTCAATAAAAAGTTTTCCCCATTGCATTTAAGATATTGTTTATTTAAAAATTTATTTACATGGAAACTTTTAAACAATTTGATTGAAACTTAGTTAAAAATAATAGAAAAGTATATCTAGTAGACAAATTTATCCATTTGTAAATTCTTTAAACAAATATTTATTTAATGACTACTGAGTTCTGTCCTACAGGGATATAGTAATGAATCAAATAGGCCAAGCCCCTGCTCTCCTGGAGCTAAGATTCTAGCAAGCAATTAGCAGAGATAAGAACATTGGTGGATTTGAAAATATGGCTGTGCCATCTAGTGTTTTTTCAGTCATGCCTAGTCCATGAGGTGAAGATTTCTCCATTGGATCACACACATATGTAACACGGGGCCAGATTCCCACTCTGTGCTACATCTTACTATCACATGAAAAGTTCTCTGGCTCTCCTCTTTCCTGCACAGACATATGTCATATTTTAATAACTGAATGCATTAGCATCTCATGTAACTGGACTTAAAAGTAGTACACAAAGATAGGATAAATTCTGGTGTTCTGTTTGTGCAGGAGGGTGAACGTAGTTAACAATAATGTATTGTATATTACAAAATGGCTAGAAGAGAAGATATTAATTGTTCTCACCACAAAAAAGATACATTTTTGAGATGGATATGCTAATTATCCTGACTTGATCATTACACAAGGTATACACGTATTGCCCTAAATATGTGTAATTATTATTATTGTCAATTAAAACTAAAATAAAACTTAAAAAATTATGATGTATTTTAGACTACATCTAATTTTATTTCTTGGTTCACAAAATTATGGAGCTGATTTAGTTGGAATCAATTAGATCTTAGGGCTATAAAATAAGTATTTTGCAAGGAAACAAACAATAAAATCACCAAACTTATGTAACTCTCCCTATAGAGTGATGTGAGTAGAGGTCAAAAAACTTCCTATCTTCCCTGATAACCAGTGACCCCACTTTATTCCTGGACTTACACTCCTATAGCTTCTAACATCCCAAATCTACTTTTCAAAGTTTGAGGATTCTGCCTCTTTTGACAATTTCTCTGTATTTACCACTTAGATTTATTAACTTTCTGTAAATTCTTTCATTTGCCAAGACTACCACTACTGTTTTGAAATGTGTATTTTCAAATGTTAGAAACTAATTTTCTATATATCTGGTTCTCAGTCCTCACTTTATCTTTAAGTGTTCCTTTTAATATTTTCAGTTATCCATTTAGCATATTTATTCCAGAGACTACATTCAGATACCCTAAAACTGGGAATCATTGCAATCCAAATCTACATTGTTTTGATTTAGGGGTTCTAAATAAGTCTAGTCTTAATGTCTAGGGTAGTGATAAATTAGTATCAGGACTTTAAGTTGGGTAATGCAGACACAGATAAGATAATCTTTAAGACAAGTTGAGTTGGATCCATGTTTAAATTTGTGGAATAAGTTCACTTGGCAACCTGGCGCAGTTACCATCCTTTGTGGCAGCTGACCACAGAGAGCTCATCTACAGAATGGATTGCCATTCTTTCAATTCCTACACATTTTCTTGTTTTGCTTCTGGAAAACCCCTACATTATAAATTGTGAACATAGATGGTCAGTGGAACTGAAGGTGATGATGTTGATGGTCACCCCACAGGCAGCCTGCAACATACTAATTTACTTCTAGAAAACATGAAATGCCAGGTATGTCATGCTGGTGGTATGGAGGAGCCATCGTGATTTCCTCAGGATACTGAGTGAACCTTATTATTTTGTGATCTGTTTGAGCTGGTGTTGAATGAATGACAAGAATAGTGATTTCTTTCTAAGATGGAGATTCCCTTTTGTGATGAACTTTTCTTATTGAATTTTAAGAGCTTCGCTTTAGATCAGTTTTGCTTAGTATTATAATATTAGAATCCATGAGGCAAATGATTTCTAGTTTGTCCAAAGATATAAAAATGTTATAAGTGTCTGACATATATTTTATCAACAAGTCAATTACTAGAGTTGCAGAGGTAATTCTTGTTTTTTTCTATTGTAAACTTTTTTGGGTTAGTCTCCTGCCTTATACTTTTCTGTAATTGTTTCTTTTCCTGTTTGATGACTATCACCATGTTTTACACATCTCAGGTTTTCAATATGCATCTGTTAAATAAATCACGGCTTCAGAAAACATTCTGAAGCCTTTCAGTACTGATATTTTCGGATATTTAGCTTGCAGTTTGAATTTAAAAAATTGTTCAGTTTCTTAACGATTAGGTTTTCAGCTTTCTGAAGTCAAAAGGAAAAAAGACTGCCTTATAATCAATTCCAATTTTCCAACTTTTAACACAATTTAACATATGAATTTCAGTTGACAGTTGGTGTGTGTCCTATATCCTCTTCATTGCAAGCTTGCTAAAAGGTGATATCCAAAAATATGAAATTCAATAAAAGATGTGTGAAAATAAATGCCACTTGATTTCAGTATTTACTTTGTGATGAAATTCTCACTTCACATTTCTTGAAGTAGCTTCCAGTTTTCTAAATGTTGCATTCCCAAAATAAACATGTAAACAATGAAATGATGATGACAAATGTACAGTCTGAGAGTTGGAGAAACCTTAAAAAATGAATGCTATAGTTTAGACATGAAGGATTCAGTTGTGAGCTCACAGAAGCATGCGTTACTTTAAGGCATTTATTTCTAATGCAAGTGTCTTCTTAAATTATAGTTTTGCATATCTGGACTTCCTTTAAAGTGCAGACTTATCATAAGTATGATAAAATAAATGGGATATTTGAATGTCTGCAGGTAAAAAACACAAAGGAAAAACCTTTCGCCCTTTAAAACATATATTCTATGTGGGGGGAAACACAAATGTGTGTGCATGCACACACACACACACACATGCACACATATTCAGGCTGCACCTTTACAAAAAAAAATCTATTTCTGTGATGCATGAAGACAAGCCTATGGTACATTGCTGGTAAAAAAAAAATACATATATATATGCATTTTTACTCTTAGACTCCTCCATCTCATCTGGCTATGTTTTCCTCCATCCTTTGATTAAATGGAGTGCCCATCTCAGTATTTTACACAAATAATGCCTTCTATAATTTCTGCCTCATACATCAAAATTATCTCCTCCCTTTCATCCAAAATATTTGGGAAGAAACTTTAAAGGACTGGCCAGGATGTAGATGGGTGTTGGGGTTCAATCAGGCTGGTAGGAAAAATATTAGAGATATTTACAGAGATAGACACAAATCTCCTTGGAAAGCTGAGAAGTTTGCATAACTTCAATAACAGATCTGGCTGAAGTCAGCCTGGTCCCTTTACCATTAGTTAAACAAGTTAAAGTAGTAATAAAGGAAGACAGAGTAGTTTACCTAGCTAGCTTGTTTACTCATATGATCTTAAGACTAACCTTTGAGGTATGGCAGGTGCTTAAGTGCTTATTACTTGGGAAGTCCACAATGTCAATTACCCTCTAACGGTGTTGACTCAAGCCTTTGTTAATTAATCTTACTGAATAAATGCGAATCTCACTAGCTGATCAGAGCCATATTCACAGCTGTTTACAGAACTCAGCAGGGAGTCTGTAAGATGCTTGGACACCCTCAGCTGGACTGGCAAAGCGGAATATCTGTGTGTCAGTGTACTTCATTCATCCGTCCTCAGGTCAGGGGTCTGCAAGGGATAGACCCCTCGCAGCTGCTGCCCCCGTGAGAGGACCGTTGCCGCAGGTGGGCATAGGAACAGGGAGAGAGGCAGCTGGTGTACAGATCATCCTCTTACATACATTTCAGTGTCATAATTTTATAGAGTACTTGCTTCAGATGCTACAATTTTCTACATTTTATATTAGCATGTAGAAAAAAATTCTGAAATTAGAAGTATTTGCAAAAGCACCTAGAACTACATAAATACACTCAGTAAATATTTATTAGGTTAGTATTCATGAAGTACATACGCGAATAAAAAGCATATCCAAACAGAAAGAGAAAGTGTGTTTGAGTTGCTCAGAATGATGGTGTTAGCAGAAATAATGAAGCTCTAATTCCAAAGTTGTCAACACTTGGCACATCCATTTTAAGTGTATCTCTCTTTTAGATGCATTTTATTTGTGACAAATGTTACCAGCATTTTACATGGAAATATTAAGTCCTTTCCCTCTTGATGGAAAGCTTAAATATTTCAGAATTTTGTAACTTTAAATAACTTTAGAGATTATGCCTGTAAAGTTCCACATTTTGCAGATGAGGAAACTGCTACTTAGTGGAAGAAACAAGGTTAGCATGCATATCTCCCAAGCAACAGTCTTGGAATTTTTTTAATGCTGACACAGGTCAACATGAAAACATAGAAATCACTATATTGGAGAATACAGTTTAAGGGGGAAAAAGTTCAAAATTAGGATTCTGAAACTCACCAAGAACATCTTATCATTTATGAAATTTTGTTCAGGATTTGCACTCAATTCTTGGTCAGAGAGCTCACACATTGCCATCTCATTAGGGTCAGTCAATGGATGTTAGATTCATCCTTTTGGGGAGTATATATTTCTGTCTTTCATTGAAGGATTAGTTATTTACTCCAGTTTTCTATGTATGGCCTGTTTGGTTTTTATTGAATATATTTGCTTAATCTTTACCACTAGATCGCTGCCTCCTTTCCTGCTCTAGTTGGCACCTTAAGCCCAAGGTTGCTTTAGTTCAGGTAAATGATTGGAGTGCAGCCTGTCCTGAAATGGGGAGGTTCCAAAGGATTTATCCCAAGAATGTGTCAAGGCTTTCTAGGGGTTTATGCCCAGGGATCTAGGGATTTATGAACCAGGGAATTTATGCATATTGAACCAGGGAATCTCCTACCCCATGATGATGCTGAAGAGCCACTCTGATTTAGCATCTCCCTTAGCTGAGTAGCAGAGCAGAGTTTCCAGGGCTGGGGATGGTAGTGTGTCCAGATTTGGTGGGTTCTTGGTCTCGCTGACTTCAAGAATGAAGCCATGGACCCTCACGGTGAGTCTTACAGTTCTTAAAGATAGTGTGCCCGGCGTTTTT
Organism: Pan paniscus; assembly: GCF_029289425.2. NCBI lineage: Eukaryota > Metazoa > Chordata > Mammalia > Primates > Hominidae > Pan > Pan paniscus. Next base: position 91,773,701 of record NC_073254.2, on the reverse strand, counting down.
TCCTTAAGATGTTCACAGGTGTCCAGAGTTTCTTCCTTCTGGTGGGTTCGTGGTCTCACTGACTTCAGGAGTGAAGCTGCAGACCTTCACAGTGAGTGTTACAGCTCTTAAAGGTGGCACGTCCAGAGTTGTTCATTTCTCCCAGTGGGTTTGTGGTCTCGCTGGCTTCAGGAGAGAAGCTGCAGACCTTTGCAGTGAGTGTTACAGCTCATAAAGGTAGTGCAGACCCAAAGAGTGAGCAGCAGCAAGATTTATTGCAAAGAGCAAAAGAACAAAGCTTCCACAGCGTGGAAGGGGACCCCACCGGGTTGCTGCTGCTGGCTCAGGTGACCAGCTTTTATTCCCTTATTTGGCCCCACCCACATCCTGCTGATGGGTCCATTTTACAGAGTGCTTATTGGTCTATTTTTACAGAGTGCTTATTGGTGCGTTTACAAACCTTTAGCTAGACACAGAGCGCTGATTGGTGCGTTTACAATCCTTTAGCTAGACAGAAAAGTTCTCTAAGTCCCCATCCAACCCAGAAGCCCAGCCAGCTTCACCTCTCAATACCCCCTCTAAACAGGACACCCCAAATGCTGTTGGGAATTGGCCAATGACTGCTCTAGCTACTTCCTGCTGGATAGGGGCGAAGAAGGGGCCCTGCAGTTGTAGTGTCCTCCAGAGGGGAATTCTTTAGGCCAGTGAAAGGGACAGTGGGTTGGTCCAGGGGTCCTCGGTAGAAGTTGTTAGTTGAGCTCATTTAGGGTTCCATTCGTAAGACCATCTGTAGCTTGATGGCCTCGATTCTACAGGAAACAACTTTGACAAGGAGGTTAAAAATATAGGGCCCAAAGGCAAGTAATAGCAAGATAACTGCCGTGGGACCTAGAAAGGGGAGAAGCCATGTTGCCCAACTCCAGAGGTTGGTATAAGAGTTTGAAAGGCATTGTCTGATTTCAGAAGCCTTTTCCTGTAAACGCCGGGCAGCATCTCTTACTATCCCTGACTGGTTAGTGTAAAAACAACACTCTTTCCCTAAGCAAGTGTAGAGTCCTCCTGTCTCAGCAGTGAGGAAGTCTAGGCCTCAGTGGTTTTGGAGAATCACCGCTGCCAAAGAGTCTGTTTGGGACTGTAGAGTAAGGATAGATTTTGTTATTTCTTGCAAACTGTCTGAGAAATCCTTTGAGTGTGTGTGGTAGTAGGATAACGAAGTAGATAAACTGGCTATTCCAGTTCCTGTAGCAGTAGCCACTTCTAACCCTATAAGTAGGGGTATTAGTTGTATGGCTCTGTGCTGACAGACTTGAGCTTTGAGCAGTACTGATAGGGTCTCATTTCCACAAGATTAGAAATTAGGATAATGTATGTTTACACTGTTAACTTTTAGCAAACTTTACTTTTGTTGAAAACCTTGTAAGTTTGGGATTCCAATTATTCTTTGCTGTTAATAAGACCTCGTTGGGTCCATGTTAACTTAAAATTGGTATAGATGGCTCCTTCCTGATTCGGTAAGTACTTTAAGGTTTGGCTGAGTGCAAACAGCTTGCACATTTGAGCAGACCAATTATTAGGCAATTTTCCTAACTCTGCTTCTACAAGAGTTTCCTCATCATTTACTGAATATCCATTGTGTCTTTTTTCCTTAATCGCCAGGGAGGAACCATGTATCATCCTGTCCTGAAGGGAGTTCCTCCTAGATCTGGTCGGACCTTTGTATGGCAATTAATTAAAATTTAGATCCCCTGTTAGGAAACCTGCTGGGTTAAGGATTTTTGATAGGAAGGCTACAGGTTGTCAGTGGCCTCAGTGCTTTCAGGCTATGCCCTTGTTTATACTGACAACAAGGTGGAGTGTTATAGGGTTACAGAGAAGACCTCCATTATCGATTATAGGTTTTAAATTTACCCTGGCTTTTAAAGGAATAGGGAACACTGTTTCTTCTTGACTACTTATATCTCTCTTTCCCTTTGACTTCTTCTGTCTCTTCCTCTCTGTCTCTCTCTTTGATGTTCTGTCTCTCTGTCTCTTCCTCTCTGTCTCCTTCTCTTTGACCTCCTTTCTCTTTCTCTCTCTCCCTCTTTGTCTCTCTGTCTCTTCCTCTCTCTTTCTCTCTCTCCCTCTTTGTCTCTCTGTCTCTTCCTCTCTCTTTCTCTCTCTCCCTCTTTGTCTCTCTGTCTCTTCCTCTCTCTTTCTCTCTGTCTCTTTCTGTCTCTTCCTCTCTCTTTCTCTCTGGTTCTTTCTGTCTCTTTCTCTCTCTTTCTCTCTGGCTGTTTCTGTCTCTTTCTCTCTCTTTCTCTCTGGTTCTTTCTGTCTCTTTCTCTCTCTTTCTCTCTGGCTGTTTCTGTCTCTTTCTCTCTTTCCTTCTGTTTTTGACTTTGTCTCTCTCTTTCTCTCTGCTTGTCTTTCCTTGCCTCTGCCAGCTGCTTATGATGCTGTTCTCCCCTCTCCTTCCCCTTTCTGTTGGCTTCAGCAGTGTAAGACTGCCACCTCCTTGGGTTTTTGCACGAGTGCAATAACTCCATGATTTCCTTGTGGCAGTTAATTGGGGTTCCCCCAGAGGTTAGGAACTCCCTTTCTTTCCATATTGCAGCATGGGCATGTAGGCTTAGATAAGCATACTATCTGTATACACATTTATTCTTCTTCCCTTTCCCAGTTCTAAGGCTTGGGTAAGTGCCACTAGTTCTCCTAACTGGGTGCTGGTCCCTGGGAGAAGAGGCTTACTTTCAAGTATGGTTACATCACTAACCATGGCATAAGCTGCCCTTCGTATCCCATTCTCCACAAATGAACTTTCATCGGTATATAGGTTAAGGTCAGGATTAGCTAAGGGGACTTCTAAGAGATCATCTTGGGCAGCATAAGTCTAGACTATAAGTTGTTGGCAGTCATGCTCGATTGGTTCCCCATCCTCTGGGAGAAAAGTGGCAGGGTTGAGGGCCACACATGTGCATATTTGAAGCACCGGTCCCTCAAGGAGTAGTGCCTGGTATCTAAGTAGGCGGTTGTCTGATAGCCATAAACTTCCTTTGGCACCTAGTATGCCATTTACATCATGAGTAGTCCAGACAGTGAGATCCTTTCCTTGTGTGATTTTGATAGCCTCTGACACTAAGACAGCCACTGCTGCAACTACCCTTAAACAGCGAGGCCAGCCTTTTGCTACTACATCAATTTCCTTACTTAGGTGTGCCACTGATGTGGGGTTGTCCCACGAGTCTGAGTAAGGACTCCAAGAGTTATTCCTGCTCTCCCTGTGACATATAAAGAGAAGTTTTCTCCTGTGGGAAGGCTTAAGGCTGGGGATTGAGTTTGTTCCTTCCAATGCCCAGACTTCAGGGTTGATTCCCTCCTCAAGCAGGGGACAACAAATGGGTAACTAGTTCCCCATATTCATGTAGATAATAGCTCCAGGTTTGGCTAATATATCCCCCCTTAATAAGGGTGTGGGACTTTCAAGCATAACAAGAAAGGCATGTGAAAAGAGCAAAGTCTGCCAATTACAACTGAGGAGGTGGGAGAAATACCTGGTTACAGGCTGTCCCAGGATTCCTTGAATGGTAACGGACCTTGAGGACAGTTGTCCCGGACATGAGATTAACACTGAGAAGGCCGCACCAGTGTCCAGGAGGAAGTCAATTTCCTGGCCTTCAATGCTTAAACATACCCGGGACTCAGTGAGGGTGATGACATGAGCTGGCGCTTGCCCTGGGCACCCTCAGTCCTGTTGTTGGATCATCTGGTTGGGGGCTTCTTACCCAGAGAACCTTTGTCCTCTAGGGCAGTGCACCTTCCAGTGATTGCCTCAGCATAGCGGACATGGACTGGGGGTGGCTTGTTTCTCATTGGACAATCTTTTTAAAAGTGTCCTTGTAAACCACACTGACAACAAGCCCTACCAGGTGATTGGCCTTCTCCATTTTCTGTACTCTTTGAACCACCAAGGTTTGTTTGTCTGAGGGCCATGACTAAGGCTGTGGCCTTTCTCTGATCTCGCTTTTACTTTTGGGCCTGTTCCTCTTGGTCCCTATTATAGAACACCAAGGTTGCCAGGTTTAATAATGCCTCTAGATTTTGTCCAGGGCCCAGGGCTCACTTTTGGAGCTTTCTCCTGATATCTGTGGCTGACTGGGTAATAAACTTACCTTTTAGGATCAATTGGCCCTCCAGTGAGTTGGGTGATGGGGGAGTATATTTTCTTAAGGCCTCCCATAGCCACTCGAGGAAGGCAGAAGGATTTTCTTCCTTTCCCTGAGTTATGGTGGACATCATTGAATAATTCATGGGCTTTTTCATAATTCTCCTTAGTCCTTCTAGAACACAGGTCAGCAGATGTTTACGACTCCAGTCCCCATGATCTGAGTCTAGATCCCAGTGGGGATCCATATTGGGGACAGCTTGCTGACCAGTAGGGAATTTGTCCCTTTCTTCAGCTGTCATTCTATCATTTACTTGACTAAGATACCAGGTATCTCCAAATGCTCGGGCTGCAGCTAAAGCCGCATTCTTTTCATTGAAGGCCAGGGTTTGATCTAACAATAGCATGACATTTCTCCAAGTGAGATAGAAGGTTTGCCCTAGCCCCTGTAGGACATCTATATACCTATCAGGATCATCTGAAAACTTCCCCAGGTCTGCCTTGATCTGCTTTAAATCAAAGAGGGAGAAGGAGACATGTACCCGGGTTGGGCCAAATTCCCCTCCCCCTACAGCTTGAAGGGGACATAACCGATAGCCCAGGGGGTTTTGTGGTCCTTTGGAGATTTCTTTGCTTATTTCCTTCTGGGAAGGGGAGATTACAGGAGGCTTATCATTAACAGGAAGGGGAGCTATAAGGAGGCTAGGATACGGAGGTAAGCTGAGAGGTCCTCCTGTGGGATATAAATTGCAAGCTTTGCATGTATTCTCTTTCAGTGAAAAGAAAGCTTGGACATAAGGTATTTCACTCAATTTGCCTTCCCTCTTACAGAAAAGGTCAAGCTGCAGTATAGTATTGTAATTTATACTTCCCTCAGGTGGCCATTTTTCCCTATCAGAGAGAGAATATTGGGGCCAAGCTGTAGTGCAGAAAAAAATGAGCTGCCTCTTTTTCAGGGTTTGTGGGTCAAATTGGTCCCAATGGCCTAGGATGCATTTCAAGGGTGAGCCTGTTGATGCCTGAGTGTTTCCCATCTGAAGGACAAAACTGCCTGCAGTTTTGGTTTGTTTTTTTGTTTGTTTCTCCCCTGCCCAAGAACCTGCAACAGTCCCCGGACCCTGCTGATCGGAATAGTTGTGCTCACTAATGCAGCAGCAGAAACACCTCTTGCCCAAGAATCTGCAATGGTCCCTGGACCCTGCTGAACAGAATAGTTGCATTCACTGACACAGCAGCAGAAACACTAGTTTTCCTCCTAGACCACAAGGAGGACTGGGGAAGGTTGGATTTAGTGGCCCTTACTGATGCATTCTCAAAAACCTGTTAGAGTTAGAGTCCTAAGCATTCTCCTTTTAGTATTGGGATTTTACTCATGCCCTATAAAGATGTTATGCCCCAAAAATGAAGTGGAGGGCTATACCCTGAGGGAGGGAAGGGATTTCCAGTGTTGGAAGGGTGAGCCTTTTGTCCTCGCTTATATGAATAGGAAAGATAGAATTTCTGAGGCTCCCCATATCCTAGCTTCAGGAATAGCTTTTGTTAGGCCTGCTTGTCTGAGGAGGGATCCTAAAATTCCAGATAGTCCCCCTACAATGAAGCTTTGGGCAAAAATTATGTCTTTCTGATTGGTGAGCCCGGGTGCCTAAAGAAGGCAACAGAGTCCTGAAGTTTATACTAGAAATCATTCTTATAAGATAAACTAGAAAAGCACCAGAGACAGGGAGTGGTTTCTAGAAGCAGGACTATCCTCAGAGAAGAGAGGTGAGAGAAAGTTTGTCTGACAAGCATTAGGACCCAGGAGGCAAAGATTAGGATAGATAGGATAGAGGGGAGAGTCTCACTTGGGTGACGTGACTTTGAGAGTTCTGCTCATGGCCACAGTGTCAACCAACTTATTGTCAGGACCCTGGAGCTGAATGGCTTTCCTCTCTGTCAACCCTCAGCTCAGCCCAGAAGTACAGGAAAAGTGGAAGCTGGTTCTAGGCAAACAAACACTCACAACTCCAAAGAGTCGGGGGTTGTTAGAGAGCCCTTTCCCAGAAAGGCTGATCCCTGTGTCTTTAGTCTGGTCACTGCACTAGTCACTTTTAACTGGCTGGCAGGTGCCCGGTATTTAGCCCCCAAATTCTAAGGAAAGATAGGACAGAATAGCAAGTGAAAGGGGTCCGATGGTACTCACTACTTGGTGATTGTCCCTTCGTGGTCACCAAAATGTGTCCAGAATTGGTGAGTCCTTGATCTCACTGACTTCAAGAATGAAGCCCTGGACCTTGCAGTAAGTGTTACAGTTCTTAAAGATGGCATGTCCTGAGTTTGTTCCTTCAAATGTTCAGATGTGCCTGGAGTTTCTTCCTTCCGGTGGGTTCGTGGTCTCGCTGACTTCAGAACTGAAGCTGCAGACCTTCGCCGTGAGTGCTACAACTCTTAAAGGTGGTGTGTCCGGAGTTGTTCATTCCTCCTGGTGGGTTCATGGTCTCGCTGACTTCAGGAGTGAAGCTGCAGGCCTTCGCAGTGAGTGTTACAGCTCTTAAAGGTGGCACATTCAGAGTTCTTCATTCCTCCCAGTCAGTTCATGGTCTCGCTGACTTCAGGATTGAAGATGCAGACCTTCGCGGTGAGTGTTACAGCTCTTAAAGGTAGTGCTGACACAAAGAGTGAGCAGCAGCAAGATTTATTGTGAAAAGCGAAAGAACAAAGCTTCCACAGCATGGAAGGGGACCCCAGCGGGTTGCCACTGCTGGCTTGGGTGGCCAGCTTTTATTCCCTTATTTGGCCCCACTCATATCCTGCTGATTGGTCCATTTTACAGAGTGCTGACTGGTCCATTTTACAGAGTGCTGATTGGTCCATTTTACAGAGTGCTTATTGGTCTATTTTTACAGAGTGCTGATTGGTGTGTTTACAAACCTTTAGCTAGACACAGAGCGCTGATTGGTGTGTTTACAATCCTCTAGCTAGACAGAAAAGTTCTCCAAGTCCCCACCCCACCCGGAAGCCCAGCCGACTTCACCTCTCAGTAGTTCTATCCTTTGTCTCTGGCTGTCCTCAGGGATTTTTCTCTCTTCACATACTTATAATGCTCCCAGAACTCTTGGCTTAAAGCAAAGATGAGTCTGCTGAAAAGGCACCCAAGATGGGGTGAAATGGCTAACAGCCTCAATCTGACATTTTCCAGTTTAGAAACTATGGGTTGGAGGAGACTTTCCAAGTGTTTGGTACCAAGCAGAATGGGAGATTGGGCATTGTGGATGTAGAAGTCTGATTCTCTTACCCTCTGCTTGAAATTTTTTCACTTCTCTGTGGCTGTGGGAACTATTTCATCCTTATACTTGAGTTATGGTACATTGCTGGTAAAAATCTCAGTGTTGGCTGGGTGTGGTGACTCACGCCCATAATCCCAGCACTTTGGGAGGTTAAGGCAGGCAGATCATGAGGTCAGGAGATTGAGACCATCCTGGCCAACACAGTGAAACCCCGTCTCTACTAAAAATACAAAACATTTGCTAGGCATGGTGGCATGTGACTGTAATCCCAGCTACTCGAGAGGCTGAGGCAGGAGAATTGTTTGAACCTGGGAGCTGAGATTGCACCACTGCACTCCAGCCTGGGTAAGAGAGTGAGACTCCATCTCAAAAAAAAAAAAAAAAAAATCTCAGTGTTATATGTTTGTTTTTGGTTTTCTGTGTTGAGGGGATGTGAGGGAGCAAAGCCAGTTTGCTTCTATGCTGCCATTTTGGAAATAGCAATTTGTGAGGCTTGCCATGATTAAAAGTTTCCCAAGGCCTTCCAAGCCATGTTTCTTGTACAGCCTACGGAAATTTGAGCCAACTAAACCTTTCTTCTTTATAAATTACACAGTCTCAGGTAGTTCTTTATAGCAGTGCAAGAACAAACTAATACAGAAAATTGGTACCAGGAGTGGGGCATTGCTATAAAGATACTTGAAAATGTGGAAATAGCTTTGGAATTGAGTAATGCACAGAGGCTGGAACCATTTGGATGGCTCAGAAGAACACAGGAAAATGAAGAAAAGTTTGGAACTTCCTAGTGTCTTCTTGAATGACCAAAATGCTGATAGTGATCTGTACAGAGATGGCCAGGTTGATGAGGTTTCAGATGGAGATGAGCAAATTATTGGGAACTGAAGCTAAGGTCACTTTTGTTATGCACTAGCAAATAACCCAGTGGCATTGTGCCCCTGCTGTAGGGATCTGTGGAACTTTGAACTTGAGAGTGAAGATTTAGGGTATCTAGTGGAAGAAATTTCTAAGCAGTATAGTGTTCAAGATGTGGCCTGGTTGCTTCTAAAAGCCTATTCACACATATGGAAACAAAGAAATGACCTGAAACTGAAACTTATATTTAAAAGGGAAGCAGAGTGTAAAAGTTTGGAAAATTCATAGCTAGGACATACGTTAGAAAAGAAAACCCCATTTTCAGGGAAAGAATTGAAGCAGGCTGCAGAAATTGGCATAACTAAAAGGAAGGCAAGGAGCAATAGCCAAGACAATGGGAAAAAGGCCCTGAAGATACTTCAGAGACCTCTGCAGCAGCCCCTCCAGTCACAGGCCTGGAGGTCTAGGAGGGAAGAATAATTTCATAGGCCAGGCCCAGGGACGTGCTACAGTGTGCAGCCTCCTGACAGTTTGCACCATACACCTAGAAAAGCCACAGACACTCAACAGAAGCCTGTGAAAGCCGCCAAGGGTGCTTTTCCTGCAAAGTCTCAGGGGCAGAGCTGCCCAAGGTCTTGGAAGCCCACCCCTTGCACAGTGTGCCCTGGATGTAAAGCATGTAGTCAAAGGAGATTGTTTTGGAGTTTTAAGATTTAATGACTTTCCTCCTAGGTTTTGGACTTGCCTGAGGCCTGTAGCCCCTTTCTTTTGGCTGATTTCTGCCTTTCGGAATTTGAGTATTTACCCAATGCCTGTATCCCCATTGTACCTTGAAAGTAACTAACTTGTTTTTTATTTAACAGGCTCATAGGCAGAAGGGAGTTGTCTTGTCTCAGATGAGACTTTGGACTGTGGACTTTTGAGTTAAGAACTTGGGCGACTGTTAAGAAAGGATGATTGTATTTTGCAATGTGAGAAGAACATGAGGTTTGGGAGGGGTCAGGGTGGAAAAACGTGGTTTGGATTCATGTCCCCACTGAAATCACATGTCAGATTATAATCTCCAGTGTTGGAAGAGGTGCCTGAAAGGAGGTAATTGAACCATGGGGGTAGAATTTCCTCATGCTATTCTTGTGATAATGAGCAAATTATCATGAGATGTGGTTGTTTAAAAGTGTACAGCACCTCCCTCTTCTCGCTCTTCCTCCTTCTCTTGCCTTGTAAGACATGCCTGCTTCCCCTTCACCTTCTGCCATGAATCTAAGTTTCCTGAGGCCTCCCCAGAAGCAGAAGCCTACAGGACCTGCAGAAACATGAGACAATTAAGCCTCTTTTCTTTGTAAATTTTCCAGTCTCAGGTATTCCTTTACAGCAGTGTGAGAACAGACAAATACAGAAAATAAACAATAGATAATAGGGACTACTAGAGAGGATTGGAAAGGGGGGTAAGGGATGAACTACCTATTGGACATAGTGCTCACTACCTGGGTGTTGGGATCATTCTTACCCCAAACCTCAGTGTCACACAACATACCCATGTAACTAAACTGCACATGTACTCTGTGAATCTAACATAAAAGTTGAAATTATTAAGAAAAAGAAATAATCCAATAAAAATGGGCAAAAGATCTGAAAAAATAATTCTCAAAAGAAGACATATGAATGGCCAACAGGTATGTGAAAAACTGCCCAACAGCTCTAACCATCAGAGAAATGCAAATCAGTGTCAGGATGAGATATTATTTTACCTCAGTTAAAATGGCTTGTATCAAAAAGACAGGCAATAATAGACACTGTGAGGAAATGGAGAAGGGGAAACCCTAGTATATTGTTGGTGGGAATGTAAATTAGTACAGCCACTATGGATAATGGTCTAGAAGTTTCTCAAGAAAACTAAAACTATAACTACCATATGATCCAGCAATTATACTACTGGGTATATATCCAAAGGAAATGAAATTCCAGGCTCAAAGTATTATCTGCCCTCCCATGTTTATTGTAGCAATATTTACACCAACCAAAATACGAAATCAATGTAAGTGCCCATCAACATGTGAATGGATGAAGAAAATGTGATACATATACACAAGGGAATATTAGTCATAAGAAGAAGGAAATCATATCATTTGCAGCAACATACGTGGAACTGGAGGCCATTATAATAAGTAAAATAACCCAAACCCAGAGAAACAAATATCACATGTTCTCACTCACATGTGGGAGGTTAAAAAGTGAATCTCATGAAGACAGACATTAGGATGGCGGTTAGCCGAGGTCAGAAAGGGTAGGAAGGAGAGAGGGATAAAGAGGGGAAAAAAATATATACTTATTACCACTGAACTGTACACTTAAAAATGGTAAAGATGATTAATTATATATGTATATTTTACCCAAATTATAAATAAACAAACAAATGAATGAATAAATAAATAAAAGATTTGCCCTGAAAATAGTAGTCCAGTTTTTTATTGACAGTGGATCCAATTTAGAAAAGTTGGAATTAATTTTATGCAATAGTGATTTAAAATCTCCGTATGATCAGCAGGGAGAAAACACATTTTATACCAGAGGAATTATGGTATCTTTGGCTCACAAATTATACCATATAAGCATCACTAGATGATCTACCTATTTGGGCAGTTTTATGCCCTAAGCAGTTATAAACATTGAAACTCACCTTTTCAAATCTGCTCCAATGCTCCTGTCATACTGAATGCTGACATGCAGTTTCATACTCTCATTTCATAAAGAATGAGGACATTAGAGCTTAAGATGAACTCAAAGTTATAGCCAGGAGCCATAAATTCGATTTATCTTAGTCCCCCATAATATTATTTTGTTTGTTTGTTTTAAGACAGCATCTTACTTTGTCACCAAGGCTAGAGTACAGTGACATGATCTTGGCTCACTGCAGCCTTGACCTCCTGGGCTCAAGTGATCCTCCTACTTCAGCCTCCTGAGTAGCTGGAACCACAGGCACGTGCTACCCTGCCTGGCTAATTTTTGTATTTTTGTAGAAATGGGGTTTTGCCATGTTGCCTAGGCTGGTCTCAAACTCCTAGCTCAAGCAATCCATTTGCCTCAGCCTCCCAAAGTGTTAGAATTACAGGTGTGAACCACTTGCCTGCCTCCCTTCCCATAATATTCTCTATAATATTCAACTTATAATACTCAAAAATAGTTGATTGAATGAACACACATAGCAATGTAAAAGCCATAAATATGGTTGTTTAAGCTACCCCCATCCATCAGAACTTTCATATTTTAAATTTCATTTATTATTATTATTTTTGAGACAGGGTCTGGCTCTGTTGCCCTGGCTGGAGTGCAGTGGCGCAATCTTGGCTCACTGCAATTTCCACCTCCCAGGCTCAAACCATCTTCCCACATCAGCCTCCCAATTAGCTGGTACCACAGGTGCATGCCATTATGCCCAGCTAATTTTTTGTATTTTTGGTAGAGATTGGGTTTCACCTTGTTGCCCAGGCTGGTCTTGAATTCCTGAGCTCCAGCAATCCTCCTTCCTTGGCCTCCCAAAGTGCTAGAATTACAGGTATGAGCAACCTGGGCCAGAGCTTCCATATTCTATCACACAATTTGGAAGAGACAGGAAACAACTTTTTAATCTTTATAATTCTAACTGCTCACCCACACCAACTCTGGTTTGGGATCAGATGTTGACTACTGGCTGTCTAAGAAAATATGGGGTGCTCTGCCTACACTTTGGTAACATCAAAAGACACCAGTGAAATAGTACAAAAGGGATAAATACCTCCTGGTTCAGTGCTTCCATGATGTCAGTAATCCAACAGTGCACAGCCTGCTTTCATGTTTTTCATACTGAGTGTTCAAGTAAGAGTTTGGGTCTTAAACAATGGGTCTGTGGCAAAAAAAAAAAAAAAAAGTAGAATAAAGGTTAAAAAGTATTACTAAGGCTTCTCAACATTAAACTTCAATGAAAAGAGAAGATATACATGTGATAAAAATTGAACTGACCTATCACATGCCCCCTTATAAATATGACCTTGACTCTTGCCAAGAAGTATATTAATAGTCAGATTGCTTCAGGGAAGATCTTTCCTGAGTCATACTTGCCCCAGGAAAGCAAAACACTTCATTTAAATAATGATTTTCATAAATATATAATATAGGGCAAAATGTACCTTGGATTGGAGTATATAAATACTAAGTTACATTTTAAAAATCTGTGCACCTGCTCTAAAATGAGTGTATTCGTGAGAAAATTGACTTTGTTACAACTTATTAAAAAATTGTAACCTAAAAAACTTACATCACATGTGGAAATAATGGCCACCACTGTTTTTGACTAGTGCTCAGCATCTTTTTAATTGTAGTTATATAGGTGTTAAGAAAGGTGAAAATTAATAATAGGATGCTATAAAATTGAGAAAATATGTAAAAGAATTAGTAAAAATAGAGACTTTTAAGGAGATTTTAATGCAAAAATTATGATCTAAACAAACATTTTTCTGTGAATCAAAAGCTATCTGACGGGAATCCCTAAATACAAGGATAAGGAAAATAACCAGACAGAAAAATTACATCAATGATTTACGAGGCATAAATTGAAGCTACTATTATGTACCATAAAAATATACTGTGAGCTAAAATGATATACTAGAGACCAATCTTCCTATCATTTAAAAGCAAACTTTAAAAATAAATGAGTTGGGATTTTCACTTCCAGTCAAGGTAGACTAAAAAGGACTGGATTTGCTCTGCCATCTGAAATTGTCACAAGACCAGACAAGATATCTGCAGAACAGTTTTCAGGATACCACCCATCAGGTAATAAAAACCAATAATCTCTGAGAAATGGCATGCAAGTGAGGGGATCCCTATAATTCTCTCAGGTAATTTCCTTGAGTGAATATCTAGGATGCAGTGAAGGGAGGATTTAACCCAAGTGGACCCTAGCAGAATTTCAGAGTTGATTAGATGGAACTGAGCATCCAGAGAGACACAGCTAGAGTGTGTACAAGTAATGGAAAGGAGAGAACTGCACATGGGGACAACTCTGAAGATCTGCAGAGGGTCCTTTCAAATACTTAGCTGAGTACTGACTAACACATGTGTGTAAGAACACTATCTAATGTTTGAAAAAGAATTGGAACAGTACCTGGTGGTCATACAGGGCTTAAAATAGTACCCATACTCCCCAGCAGACTGAAAAAAAAAACTCATAATTCTCAGGCCATTGAGTAAAGTACTCAGACTGGTCTTGAATAGTAATGAAGAACAATTAGCCCTAGACTAACCACTGAAATGATCACATCTAAAAATATTATACACACTACATGAAAGAATCCAGCTGCTTCCAATAACTTAGCTGTATCTCAGAACACAATTTAGGAGTATTTATATGTATACAAAAATTTCCAGCACTCAACAAGGCAGAATTCACAATATCTGATACCCAATCAAAGGGCATACACAGAAACAGGAAAATATAACCCATAATGGGGAATCTCACCTAATTGAAACTGACTCAGATGTGATATTGATATTAGAATTAGCAGACAAGATCATTAAAAAAATTAAAACAACTTCCATATATTTGAGAAGTTAAGTAGAGACATGAATAATGTAAAAATACAAATCAAGCTCCTAGTGATGAAAATTGTAATGTCTGAGATGAAAAATACACAGAATTGAATCAATGTCAGATTAATGCCAGCCATTGAAGAACAAATAATTAGTAAACTTAAAGATATAACAATAGAAACTACTTGAAAAAAACCTTGAAAGAGAAAAAAGAATCAAAATAAAAGAAGCATCATTGAGCTAGGACAATATCAAATGTATTCATATATGTGTAAATGGTGTCTCCAAAGGATAGAAAGGAGAAAGAACAGAAAAAAAAATTTGAAAAAATAATGACCAAATATGTTTCCAAAGTTTATGAAATTATAGATACACAAATACAAGAGGCTGAACAAATCCTAAGCACAAGAAAGATAAAGATTATACTAATACACATCTAATCAAATTGTTCAAAATCATTGATAACAAGAAAAATCTTAAAGGTAGTGAGATAAAAAAGACACACCATGTAAAAAGAAATAAAGATGAGGATGACAGCAGATTTCTTATTGTAAAAAATTCAAGCTGGTAAGTTAGTGGAAAAACACAAAAAACACTGAAAGAAAACTCAGTATAAAATTCATTAGACATCAGAAATATATTTAAAATCAAAGGCGAGGATATATAAAAACTGAAAGAATTCATCACCAGAAAACTATCACTAAAAGAACTGTTACAGGAAGTACTTCAGGCAGAAGGAAAATGATGCTGCATGAAAATCTGGATCTATACAAGGAACAAGCACTACTAGAAATGATAACTATGTGAGTCAATAGATACAATATTTTTCTTATTATTTAAACCTCTCTTAAAATATCTGACACTTTAGCAAAAATAACAACAATGTATTGTAGTGTTTATAACATATGTATACTTGAAATATATGACAACAATATCATAAAGGCTATTTATGGAAGGGAAGACATGAAAGTATTGTCTTATACTACATATTAAGTGGTAAAATATTGTTTGAAGGTAGGCTGTGATAAGTTAAAGATGTATATTATGAACCCTAAAGCAACAACTGAAATGACAAAACTAGTTATTAACTAATATGCCAATAAAAGAAATACAATAAAATAATTTTTTTAAAATACAAAGGAAGACAGAAAAAGAAGAAAAATAAATAACCAAGGGGAAAAGTAGAAAACAAATAGCAGGATAATAGATGAACAATTAATCAAATCAATAATCACTTTAAATACAAATGGCCTAAACACCCTAAGTAAAAGATAAAGATTGTTGTATTGATTTTTTAAAAAAACACAAGACCCAACAATATATTGCATAGAATAAATGTATTTTAAATACAAAGACAAATATAAGTCAAAAATACAAGACTGAAAAATATATACCATGGTAATAATACAAAAATAAAGCTTCAGTGTCTGTATTAGTATCAGACAAGGCAGGTTTCTGAGCAAAGGATATTGCCAGGGCTACAAAATATAATTTCATAATGATAAAAGCATCAATGTGTCAAAAGGACATAACAATCCTAAACGTTTATGCAGCAAATAACACAAAGTACCAAAGCCCATTCAAAAAGAAATGGTCAACATAAATTGAATTTATAATTTAAAACTTTTCACAAAGAAAACTCTAAGCTCAGATGATTTCATTAGAAAATTCTACCAAGCATTTAAAAATGAAGTCATATGAATTATACCCCAATTTATTCAGAAAAATGTAAACAAGTTATCTCTCATTCCCTGAGGCCAGCATTTCCCTGATCATGAAAATACACAAAGACATTACAAGAAAATAAAACTACAAACCAATACACATCACGAACAGAGATGTGCAATTTTTTAACAAAATGATATCAATTCAAAACCAATGCAGGCTTGGTTTAACATTCAAAATAAATCAGTATAATTCATCATATTAAAACATGTTTAAAAAGCAAACAGCTGATCATATTAATAAAGAAAAACATTTGACAAAGCCAAACATCCACTCCAGATGAAAACTCTCAGAGAACTTTGAATGAAAGAAAACTTTCTTAACCTGACAAACATTATTGTTGAGAAAATTATGGTTAACATCATATTTATTCATGGAAGACCAGATGCTTTACCCGTAAGTTCAGAATCAAAAGAAGAATGTCTATTTTTAACTCTATTTAACATTGCACTAGTGGTTCTAGAGAGTAGAATAAAATAAGAAAGAAAATAATGCCATACAGCCTGATAAACGAAGAAGTAAAACTGTCTTTCTGTACAGTTAATATGTTTGTTCATGTAGAAAAATCAATAGAATCTACAAATAAGCTACCAGAACTAATGAGTTTTATAATGTTTCAGGATACAAGATAAATACAAAAAAGCAATCATAGTTCTATATACTAGCAACAAACACTTAGAAATTGAGATTCAAAAACAATATAGTTTGCAACAGCATCAAAAATAGGAACACATCTGTATATGACAAAACATAGATTAGACTTGTACAGTGAAATCTCTGTAACATTGCAGAGAGAAATTAAAGAAGATCTAAATAAATGGAAAGATATGCTTTCTCCTAGGTTGGAAGGCTCAAGATTGTGAAGACGACAGTTTTCACCAAAAAGATCTATAGACTAACCATGATCTCAACAAAAATCTCAGGGTTGTGTTTGTTTTCAGAAAATGAGATGGAGATCTAAAATTCATATGGATCTGCAAAGACCTAGAATAGCCTAAACAATTTTGAAAAAATAAAGTAGAAAGAAAAACATTATTTGATTTAAAAAACTATTACAAAGCTATAGTAACAACGACAGGGTGGTATTAAACTTAGACAAAAATATTAATGGAACAGAATAGAGAGCTCAGAGGTAGACATATATATTTGATTTTCTCCAAAGAAGCAAAATTGACTCAGTAGATCAATGATAGGCTTTTCAATGAATGGAACTGAAACAACCAGATATCCCTATGCCAAAAAATCTTAACTTAGTCCATACTCATTCCAAATACCAAAACTACTCAACTTGGCCATAGAACAAAAGTAAATTCTAAAACTTTTAACATTTCTGTGAGAAAACATAAAAGAAATCACTATGACTTTAAGTTTGGCAAAATTACCTTGGATAAAGCACTAAACTTTTGATCTATTAAAGAAAATATTGATAAGTTAAACTTCATCAAAATTTTAAAATATTGCCCTTTGAAAACATTTTTAAAAGAATATAAAAAGACAAACCACAGGCTGAGAGAAAATAATTGCAAAGAATATGTATAATACTGAACTTTTATCCAAAATCTATAATGAACTTTCAAAACTCACTAATAAGAAACCCATATACATGGGCAAAAAACTTGAACACTGTCCCAGAGAAGATATACATATGGTAAATGAGCACATGAAAAAAATATTCAACATCATAATGATTAGGAAAATACAAACTAAATGCACAATGAGATACCACTACATACCTATTAGAATGTCTAAAATTTTAAAAAATAATGGAACATACTATGAGTTGATGACCATGTGGGGCAACTGGCTACACCACAGGTGGAATTATAAAAATGGCAAACTACTTTAGAAAATAGTTTGGCAGTTTCTTAAAAATTAAATATACCCATACATGTTTATCAGGCCATTCCAATTCTAGGTATTTATTCAAGAGAAATAGAAGCATATGTTTATTTAAGAACTTGGAGTTGTATGCCAATGTTTATAGCAGATTTATTTGTAATAGCCAGCAATTGAAAACAACTTAATTATCCATCAACAGGTGAATGGATAAATAAAATTTTGGTTTCTGTACAATGAACTACTATTCATCAAGGGAAAACAATAAACTACTGATACATGCAATAACACGAATAAATCTCATTATAATTATGGTTAGGGCAAGAAGCCAGGCCAAAAAGTACATATTACATAATTTCCTTTATATAAAACTCTAAGAAATATAAACTAACCTGACGCAAAGCAAATCAGTAGTTGTCTGGGGACAGGTGGAGCACATTAATAATGACTATACATGTACTTTCTCATTGCCAATATATAAGGTTAACTCAGATTTCAGATTTACAATTTGTTGTACACAAGGTACAGGCAGAAAGAGGCAAGCAAGGCAGACCTGACCAGGAACTCCAATAGGAGGAAAATAATTATATGAATTGAAAATGAATACTGTTACTGGAGGCTGTGAACACAGCCTTTCCACCCTGCCCACAAGCCTAGTTTAGCAATGGCCACATTCTTCAAAGTGATAATGAAATAGGAAGGAACTCACCCTAAGACCAAAAGATCATCACATAAAATATTAAGTTGTCTTTCCATATGGCCTCTATCTGGTCACAACAGAGACCAACATTTGCACCTTGACATCTCAGCTGTGGTTTTGTTATTTTCATTCTTTCTGAGCACTAACAGAACAACTTATTATTGTGATACAGTGTCTTTCATGTTCTGTTCCTTACCTACCTCTTCAGTCTTACACCAAGCCATATTTTATCAACCTCCAAACTACTTCAGTTCTCCTAAAGAACCAGGCTTGTTCATAATTCTATGCATTTGCATACAGCACTTTAGGGATGCCAAATAATTTGGATTCAATCTGAAGGCAATAGGAAGTTTTGAAGCAAGTCAAGGTGGGCAGTGACATAGTTACATTTGCATTTTAAAAAGATGGATCCAGGCTTGAGCTGGGTTGTTTGGACAAGTGGAACTATGTCTTCTAGGCCTATCTATATGGGTACTTTATAGATTGCCTGTGGTCTCCTCTATGGTGGGAAGTAGGTGATAATTATGCTAAACCATCCTTTACAAGAAGAAGGAAAGAATATTTAGGTTTGAGATGCATATTCTTACAGGTACAAATGTGAAGGACTTCCTCCTGCTCACTGGGTTCAGAACTTTTCCAGTGGGAGCAAGTTGTTAGCATTCAGTTTCAATAAATATTTTGGAGGTTTTAAATAATTCTGAAGAATTATGAGAAAGCAAATAGTTATTTAAGATTTCCATGCTGCAATAGGGTTTGTGACCATACTTTTTTTTTTTTGAAACAAACCATACAGTTGTGTGCATTTAATCAAATTATTTAACAGCTTGGGTATACAGCAAAAAAGCCAGAGATTGTATTAATTTAGTCTTAAGGATTGGCAGGGTAAGTATAGTAGAATTGCCAATTTTTTACAAATATGGGGATGACACCAGAAAGTTATGGAAAGTTTGGAGAAGCAGAAGGGGAAAGGCAGTGAGATAGAGAGTGGATATGACTATTGAACTAAGTTGTAGGGAAAAGTTTCATGCAGTTGGTGGTGGACCCATACACTGGCTGAGTCTACTTCATCCCCTCTCATTTTCTCCCAGAGTCACTGTAATATGACTTCTCTGTTGCACCAAGCATCTGCTTCACCAAGGTAAACAATGCCCTCATTATTGAATAAACTCTTGTCTTCTTAGTCCTTACCTTCCCTGACATCAGGAAAACCAGATCCCTATCCCAAGCCTGAGACCCACATATAAAATTTCATTAAGTATATTTTGTCTTGGGCCAGGCATGGTGGCTCACACCTGTAATCCCAGCACTTTGGGAGGCCGAGGCGGGCGATCACCTGAGATCAGGAGTTCGAGACCAGCCTGGCCAACATGGCAAAACCCCATCTCTACTAAAAATACAAAAATTAGCCAGACGTGGTGGCACACGCCTGTAATCCCAGCTACTCAGGAGGCTGAGGCAGGAGAATCACTTGAATCCGGGAAGTGGAGGTTGCAGTGCACAGAGATTGCGCCACTGCACTTCAGCCTGGGCAACAAAGCAAGACTCCATCTCAAAAGAAAACAAAACAAACAACAAACAACAACAACAAAAAATACACCCACACAGAACATTTTGACTCGGATGTTTGGGAGGTACTTCAAACTCTCAGAACTTTGCTTGTCCAAGCCTGAAACTTTACCATTCTCCTGGAGTTTTAATCTCAGGATATAATACCATTGTTCATCTGGGGACCCAACCCTGAAACATGGGAGACTTTTTTCCTCACACTGCAGTCAACCAATCTAGAATTCCTGTCAGTTATACCTCCTAAATATCCTTCAATCGCATCCTGTTCCGTTTTCAAACTGATTGGTATCTTTTCAGCTGTGGATGCTATGGATCATTCTCTTCAAAGGCAATTTTTCCTTGGTCTCTATAGCCTAGTACTTTAGTGGTTTTAGTGTTTTTCCACCTGATCACTCCTCAGACTCTTTTTGATAATAATTTTCCTATCCATTTCTCAAATGTTGATTCCTAAGCCAGCTGTTCATCTCATTTTTACACATACTGTGGCTATTCACTAACCCCCAGGTACTCTACTACAATTTATGCTCCCAAATATACATTTAAAAGTCATACTGACTTTCTGAGTTTCAGATTCCCACTGTCTACTGATCATATTGGATTATCATTGACAAACTCAGTATCCCTAAATATCACATCATGTTCTCCATACCCACTTCTTTGTTAACATCCATCATTTTATTACCATTTCTGATAACTTTTTAATTGGTCTTCTTGCCTCTAGTCTTTCCATACTCCAGCCAGAATTATTTTTCCATAATGCAAATTTGATCTGTCAATTTTTTTCTTCCTAAAAAGGCAATGGTGGCTCTTTGTTGCCCTTCAATTAAAATTCCAAATTCTTAACATGGCTATTCAGGACTCCTCCTACAATTCTCTCCAACATTATCTTTCTCCGTGCTGTGTTCCAACTAGCTGACCTTCTTTCAATTACTGACTCTTTCATCTTGTGTCTTTGCACACCTCATTCTCACTTTACCTTGTTTCCAACTTATTCTTTATGGCCTCTCATGTAGGACTTGGCACATCATAGGGCATAAAGGCACACATTACATTTCATAGAATGAATCAGTGTCTTAATAATGTTGACCATCTTAACTCATAATATGAGTTTTTTTTCAAAGACAATTCTAGATAAACCAGGCATATTTTATATATCTCTTTATCTTTGTTCAAAAATAAATCTCTTCCAAAATGTCAGTAGAGGAATAAATGAGGTATAAAACTGAAAGGAACAGAAAATGAGAGCATCAGCAGATGAGAGACTTCAACCCATTGTTAGAATATAAACAGCAGGCAGAGGAGAGATGAGTGACATGGAAGAGCAGAGAAACTTGAACTTAAATGCAGAAAGAAGGGATACAATAAGAAGAAAGCAGAACTGCTCATAGAACTGCAGCTTGTCTCAGAATTTCCATAGGTGTGATTACGGTGAAAGACAAGGATGACATTGAAGCCAGAAAAAAAAGAATTGGTTATAGTCCTGCACAAGGAACAATTAGGTCTTCAGGTCCTCAGCACTGCCCGTAAACAGTCCAATTTCTGCCCCAGCCCTACATGAGCATGGAGATTTATTATTTTTTTGTCTGGAAAATTGGAACCAGAGAAGGGGACTCAGGGACAGTAGAAGAGCACATAAGTGGGTATGGGTTAAGAAATAGAAAAGTTAATTTAAAATAGTCATACTGGGAGGTAAAATCTTCTCCTACTTCCCTTCATCTACTTATCTCCCCCAACACTTGCAACTAGGCTTATATCATGAAGTGCAAAATAGTGGCAGGAGAGAGGAACACTTCTCAGGCTTCCATTTCACTATGCTGACTATGCTACAGTGAAGTCCAACAACCAACAAGCCATGTCATGCAAATAGTGCTTCCAATCAGCTTCTTAGTGCCTCACTCTAAAAGGAGCTGAGAGCTAAGAATCCCCTGAAAGTTGAGGAAAGCCAGAAGTCAAGAAATGCAGACTAGGAAATCACAATGTACCCAGATTATACAGAAGCAAAGGAAGGTAACATGTTATTCTTATCACTTTTAGGTTATGAAACACTATTACATCCATGAAACAAGTAAGAGTTGCCACAAAAAAAGACCAATAAAATCACAAGAAAGTATCTTGGAAATGTAATCGTTTAGGATCTACAGAATTTTGCTGTGGTAACAACAAAAAAACTCAAGAATTTAACACAATGAAAATTTATTTCTTGTTTGTACCATCTGTTGTTAACCTGGGTGATTCTCCAACATCGTTATTCTCTCTATGGAGTCTTAGCTTCTCCACTAGGCTGCTCCAAACTTGTGAAGTTTCTATTTAAATATGATGCTTCTGGGTTCACCATGGAAGGGAAAGAGAACATGGACAATCACATAGCAGCTCTTAAATGGTTTTACCCTAAGTCCCTGTATTTCATTCACTAAACCAAGTCACATAGCTTCTTTGAAGTATAAGGACACAAGGAATTGTAATCATTTCACATGTTCAGGAAAGAGAGGAGAGCCATATATGTTGATGAGCACCAGTAATATCTACCCAAGATATCTAATTGAGACAACTCCCAGAAAGTAGAACAAAAGGGCAAAGGGATGAAGAGTAGACGAGAAAATATAAGAAAATATCAGGATAATTCTAAAGGTTTCAGTGTCCAACTAAAATACCCAAGTAACAGAAACAGATATGTTCAAAAATAATAGCAATAATACAAAACATTTACTAAAACCAAAAGCCATACATCAATGAATTAAAATGGTCTACTGAAGTTAAGCAGAATACATGAAAAAAGAAAAAGACACACTAAGACACAGCATTATGAATTTCACAATACCTAGAATAAAGAGACAATCTTTAAAATTTTCCAGAGTGGAACAACATAGATTACATAAAAATGGAATACAAATTAGAATGACATCAGTTTTTCAACATCACTTTGAGAAGCAAAATTGCAAAATTCTGAGTGAAATAATTTTTACGCTAGATTTTTAGACTGTTGGTTAAATAATGAGGAAGTAGAATTAAAAATATGCAGATTTAAAAGATCTCAAAATTTTACCTCCTAGGCATCCTTTCTTAGAAAGTAAAACAAGGGTATGAGCTACAAAACCAAGAAGTTAACCAAGAAAGGGGAAGGCATGGGGGTCCTGCTATCAGGAGACTCCACACAGAAAAGAGGCAAAAGGAAGTCTCTGGATGCTGGTGCAGGGAAGTTCCAAGATGGCATCTGCAAGCAGGCCTTGAGAACCACCAATCTGGACTGAACTGGAGGAATCAGAGCTCTGGGAGGAAAGTCTCTAGAAAAAATTTAAAAATGAAACATAAGACTATAGGGCAAATTGCACTAAGAAGTTGTAAGAAAGTTGTGGAAAGAATTAGTAATCTTTACAAATAAAACTCATCAAATGACAAAACAAGCTAATTATTAACTTCAGGATTATCAAAAATTTGTACAAGAAAAGAAATTATTGTGCAGTATTTGGCAGAGTAAGAACAACATTCACATAATCATAGTAATTTAAACATAGAATATTTGATTTACCCTTTATGGGAAAGAAGCAGTGCAAGGAAGAGACTGGATTTCAAGTTAAATTGTCTGTCTTCAAATAAAAAGGTAATGGCCAAACCTCACTAATAAATAAAAGCAGAATAAGAATACTAGCTAGAAATATGAAAGCAGATGCCAGAGAAACAGGTAAAAGCGTTAAATGTGATTGTTTATAAGGATCAAAACTAGGGGACAGGGCAAGGGCACAGTAAAAGCCTGCCATTTAGAACACACTGACTTTTTAAGCTGTGTGCAAGTATTAGCTTGGCAAACAACTTTTGAATCATTTAAAAATATTTTGCAAGTTATTTTAAAAAAATAAAGGGGGAAATGTGGTACTCAGAAGTAACAGTAGAAATAATAATGAATTCTTTGTTACAGCAGCACTTATATCCACAACTGAATTACTCAAACCCTTTGTAAGGGGGAATTTCTGCTGGGATTTTTTATTTGCTTTGACGATCTTAATGTTTTGTTTTGAATGGAGTCGTTGCTGAGCTCTGTGACATGTTGAACACCTCACCAAGTTCAGAGGCACATGTGGCAAGGGCAGTCCAGATTCTAAAAGGAAAAAGGGAATTAGGGACCTCTGAGAACAAATCAGGGACACAGGAAGGCTGGTAGCTCAAAGAAATGAGAAATTGAATTAAAAAGTTTTCATTGAATAGGTTAGACCTCCCAGCCATCACGCTTCATTGTCACCTGCTGGAAAAAGATCACACTATGTGAGATCAGCCCTTTGAGTGGGAGTTGTGTGTATGAGAGAGGAAGGGGAAAGAAAGGAAAGGAAGGAAGAGCCAATTTATCTAGGTCAGATTTCTATTCTCAGATAAGCCACCTCTTTTAACTGTACTTAATTACTTCTTTTTTCATTTCAAACATTTACTACAGGGCCTTCAGGGATACTGAGAGTTTCCTTCATAGGTATGCAGTGATATTTGATACAGATTTTTAATGTATTACAATTGATAAGGCAAAGAGCCCACTAAGTTATACCCTCCACAAAGACATTCCAAACAAGTTCTGGAGATTTTTGCCTAAGTAAATAAGAACAGAGCTGTGCGTAGTGTTTTTCTGCTGCACATAATGGAATCTTACAAGCAACCTGAGCAATAAGGTCGGGGCAAGGGCTTCCAGAGACTGGGATTCATTGGCACCTCACTGAAACCCATGTCCTACTTCTAAATGTGTGTAAATGGAGAGATTGAGTTTGCTACAAACGATTTTGCTTTATAAGCAACCTTAATGGAGATAGAGGAATACCAGAAAGACCTTTTTATCACTACAAGAAGTAACAGCAAAACAGGTCATGAGAGCAAGGGCACAGTCAGGAGCTTCTGCTTCAGGAAAACTCATGTTGTAACAGTATTCCTTTAGAGATGGGAATGAACTATTTTGAGCTCTTTGATTTTCTATGAAAAAGAGAATACTTTTGAACATGCAATATATGTCTCTCTTTTTTAAAGTTGGCTGTCTGAAGAGAAGGCCTTAGAGAGAAGACTAACAGAGACAGCTCCTAGTAATTCTTAGAAGGTCACTGGAAAGCTGATTTGCATGGCTGAAGATGCATGTGGAAGCTGTGGGCTTGATTCAGATGGCCACCACTGCCCTACAGTTATAGCACGTTCTCTTCCTTATAAGAGTTCTCTAGACCCTTAATATTGAGGGGTAAACCTATCACATCTAAGTGTTAATGACAAATTTTGTTGTCACTTCACTCATGGCTTGACTGTTTAATTTAGAACCAGAGAGAAGGCCAAGGCATATTGGATTTCCTGCCCTGATTTACGGGAGGGAGGTTGTCTTGGGTCAGAAGGTCCTACCCAGTTCTCATCACATCTGAGATTTTATATTTGCAAATTCTGACAATGCACACAAAGGTGGTTACAAAATTAACTATTATGGTGCTTGTCTTATAGTAGGTATTTAGAATACTTTTAAAATTTGAACTTCATAGAAATAATTATCTTAGAAAGTTAAAAAGAATGCTTAGAGGGGTAGGATGGTATGCCTTTTTTGTATCAACTCAGACAAGGTTTGTTGAAGAATCAAGTTTAGAGTTTAGATTTAAGTTTAGGTACAAGAGTCACACTTAATAGGGAGCAGGGAGGGACAAGTCTAGACATAGGGAATATTTTGAGCAAAAATTCAGAAGCAGGATAGGTGACCCTTGTAATATAACTGCCATATAATACCCAGGGCCAGCGTTTTACAACCTGAAAGAAGATGTCATAAATACTGATGATTTGGCAGCAAAAGCAACCCCAAGTGGCCTCTTCAAGGTCTATGTAACTTCAGATCTTCTCTCGTCACTCTCTGCCTCACTCATTCAATTTATAGGCAGCAGTAAGTCATTCCTCATCCCCTTCCACCCCTTAACTAAGTGGCCCTATGACCTTCTTAGGGGTGGAAATCAAAATGAGAGAGATGAATTTAAAAAACAACAAAATTAAGTACATTTTTAGTTAAGTGTCAGGTTGATAGCTTTATGCTATTTAAATGGATTTATAATCTTGCAAATAGATTATGGCAATTGCCCCAAAACAAAAGAACACATGACAGACTCCAGAAATTCTACTTTTCAGCATGAGATAAAAACAAAATAGATCTTGTCATTGTACATGGATGAAAATGCAATAAAAATAAGTGATTTGATCATCCTACTGAGTGGCACTGAGACAAAATCTTCTTTATTATGTGTGATATGGGATTTGATGACAAGAATCATAAAATGAAGACCAGAGATCAGTATAGAGTGTAATGTGTAATGTATAACCTTGTCTTGGGGAATTTCTCTAATCGTCTCTTGAACTGAAGTTAAGAATTGGGTAAAAATTAACTAAAAGAAACTATAATTCCTATTATCCTTTCTCAAGTTAATACGACAAGCTCTTAGTACCTGTAGGTATTAGGAAACTTGCTGCAGTCAGCTCTGCCTCTTAGAAAAAGCCAGTGAATCAACCAGCTTTTTGCCCTCTGCTAGTTGCAGTGTCATGGAAACAAAGACTTGATCCACAAAGCCAGCCAGGTCATTTAAAATATCCACCCTTTCAAAGAAAAGACATACAAAGACTGTTTTATAGTTTCGGATATTTTTATAAGCAGCAGAGTATTTAAACCTGACCCATTTTTTTTCTGATATAACAAATTGTGAGCAATAACCATAATAGTAAAGGCAAAATTACTTTTATTCTTTGTTGCATCAGAAAAAAATCAAATTATTTGGCCTTTTGCTCTCCTTTTACATATCAACAATTTTAGCAGTTCATAGGTTGGCAGTATATTATTTCTGATATGCAAAATTGAATCTATGAAATACATACATAGGGACTTTTTTGAAGTCAGATTTATATTGGCTCCTAAGTATATAAGTCCTATTCCCTCAAAGGAGAGAATGGAGAAATTGTGATTGTAGAGAAAAAAGCATTTGATTCAGCTTCCTAAGACTTGAATTCAGAGGCTTAGAATTAGGGAAGATCTTAGAGACCATCTGGTGCTAGCCAAATCCCACATTTTACAAAAAAGGAAACAAAATTCTGAGAGATTGAAGTGGGGAAGATGGAGCTAGCACCCTCCCACTCAATTGGGTGGTTCTGTCCATGAAGAACTCTGTTGCCCTGGATCAGTCAGTTACCTTTCTTAGATACCTAACTGTAAACCAAGGGATGGAGGAGACTAAATTTATGTGCTGTAAGGGTTAAGGTACAGCAACTTCCACATTGTGTATGTACTATAAGGGGCATATATGAAAATTAGGAGAAGTGCTCAATCTAGGAAACTTAATTCAAATTAAAGCAACACCAATATCAACAATATACCTATGTGCTGGCTGCTCTTCAACCAGTCCCCACCATCCAGTGAACAAATAATATATCCACTGGCCATACTTATTCCTGGAGCTGTGGAACCTCCCCTTGATTTTCCAAGGTGCCTTCAGTATCTACACGTATGGCTCTTTCCAGTTATGAAAAATTCCACGAAGCTATACTACAACACACACCTCTCTCCAGTTTACATTATCCCATATCATCCTTTAGTGTCTCCCATCTTTTTCTTTTGAAAGTAACAGATAAACAAAAGAGCAGACAATGTGTCAGTATGTTGTTAAAAGTGAAAACCAAATAAGCAAGGTGTACTGACCTTCTACATAGTGGTAATGACATATGCAACTTATTGAAATCATAAATTACAAATATGATTATCTATTGTATAAAATATGATTTGCAGACATGATCACAATAAATTTTCACAACAGTTGTGTGAAGTAGTTTCATTATTTTTTTTATAGACAAGTAAACTAAATCTCAGAATGGTAGAGAGACTTCCTCAAATGCGCCCACCCCAAAAATGGAGAAGTCCATTTTCAAAACCAGATCTTTTTTCAAGCCAATGCTTTCTCACTAAACGATAATTAATTATTTTTTCTAATAAGAGGTGAATAGAACACCTACAGAAAACTATCTAATACAATGAAGAGCATTCTTTAGTCTTGCTTGTTTCTGCAATGGTGGATATAAACGTAAGATTTAAATTGGGGGATCAAAAGTACCGGCATTTGTAGGTTTTCTATGTCATACATACAATTTTATGCAACATTTTAGTTTCTGAAGTTCTATATAATTGATTTTCTGTTATATTAGGGAATATTCTTCTAAAGATTCAGTTTCCTTCCTGATTTTTCACATGAGGGATTCTGACTAGGAAACTTGGGAAGGCTTCACTCAGGAAGTAAAATTTCAGTTGGCATTTGAAGAATGTTTAATTGCTTGTATTTCCAACCTGTTAGGTTAAATTTTTTGTCCCTTTCCCCAGGTCAAGCTCTGTAAACCACAATTGTATAAAAACAAACAAACAAAAAAACTGGACAAAAACCTACCTTTAGTGGAATCAAAAAATATGTTATTTGCAATATCAATATTTTAAACACATCTTTGATAAATGAAATAAGGGTATTCTATCATAACAATATGAATACTTGCATGCTGATTCCTCTTAAGAAAGTGGGGTCACATCTGTATTATTTGAGACTTTGAATATAAAGAGAACATTTAGATGAGGAATAAGACACTGAAGCAGATTTTTTTTCTGTGTCAAAACTATACACCAACTTGTAAGTGGCTTCCATGTAATTAGTTGAGGATTTATCTATTTACATGCTTATTTTGTATTAAAATCATAAATTAATCAGGATCCTTAATGGAAGCTAGTCCAGGCACATGGAATACAGCCTGAAAAAGAGAAATAAAAGGGAGCAAAAAGTAAAAAGAAGACATTTATAGATTCTACTAACTTTAAAGCCCCTAAAAGTTTCTTTCCTGATGATGATCTGACTCTCTGGCCCATTTCGTTTCAGTAAGGGCTGAACAAAATTACCTCCACCTACCACCTCACTCTGATGTCAGGCTTAAGCTAGTTTATGGTTTTTGTTTGTTTATTCACTCTCAGATCTCCCTCTCTTGATGTCTCTAAACTTGGGCAGGTAACTTTATTCTAACTCCTAGTTGCATCCTTTGTATGACAATCTGATTTCAGGAGTCTTGACCTTGGCTTGTGCCTAGACTCATTAAATCAATCCCAGTGAGATTGATAACAGAAATCTCATAGCAAAGAAAGGTACCTCTCTGCTATGATGTGTGTCCCCAACAATGTATTTGTTGGAAACTTGATCCCCAATGCAATGTTGTTGGGAGGTGGGGTCAAGTGGAATGTGCTTGAGTCAAGGGGGAACCATACGCCTGAATGGATTCATGCCATTACTGCTGCCGTGGGTTCATATTCTTGGAAGTAGGTGTTCCCTTTCTCCCATGTGATACATTTGCCATGATATAATACAACAAGAAGGTCCTCACCAGATGCCTGCACCTTGATTTTGGACTACTGAGCCTCTAGAACTATGAGAAAAATAATTTCTGTTCTTTGTAAGTTACCTAGTCTCAGGTATCCTGTTACAGCAGCCCAAAATGAACTAAGACACTCTCTTTCCCTAATTGTTCCAATTCATCTGACAATTATATTTTGAATCCTCAAAGTATTTGGGCAAACCTTTTCACATTTTCTTCATTAGTTGAAATATTTATTGTGTTACTAATATGATATAGAGTATAACAGGTATTCAATAAAAACTGGAAACTGGTTAGATGTTTTAGAAACTGGTTTTTGATTCCTACGCAGCAACCACTCTGATCAACATGGTCATTATTTTAGCATTTAACTAAATGTGTTAGTTTCATGTGTTTCATTAAACCCTGAAGACAAAGGTAGATACAGGTTTGAAAGTACACAGAATATGAACTCTAACTTCAAAGCATTTAAATTCTGTCAAGGGTAACAGCTGTGAAAACAAATCAAGTACAATTGAAAATTAAATAAAAAATGATAAAAGAAGTGAAATCAGAATATCATGAGTACACAGATGAAAACATAGTTAATTTAGGGTTTTATGGTGTATTTAAGCAAGGAAGTGGCATTCGAGTTCAGACTTAGAGAATGAAAATCATTTAACAACAAAGTGTGAAGATGTTGAAATACATCAGGCATCATGCATTCAGTGAGGGGCTAATTGGAACTGGGCAGAGGGCTTTGGGGGCTGTAGTAAGAAATACGTCAGAATTGAATGTCACCTCTGTGCTGACTCTTGCGGACACAAATCAATGAGAATGAATGGCCTGCTTTGTGGGGTATATAGTACACCAGGGAGTATCTATTACATTGAACCCAGTCCTGTCCTTTTCTGGCACACCATAAATTGCAAACACTTGTAGAATAGAATTGTAACCCAGGAGCTCCCTTGGGATTGCTTGCTCCCTTTTCAAATATGCAGGCTTTCCTAACTGACAAGGAAATCAGAAGTTTGGTCTCAGTCTTCAGCCTAGAAACTTTCTGGTACATCTTTGTACCAGGTAGGTCTTCCTGCTGTGCTGACTCCTCTGCAGGTGCTCTCTAGCATGACCTATGAACCCTTATGTAAAGCCATAGTGCCCTTGCTAATCCACTACCCCAACTTCCCCTCTATGAACACAAGCTCAGAAAGGAATGGGTCAGAAAGAACCCCCTTCTTGCCACCATATTCCTTTGATCTCCATTAGATTAATACTCCAGCCTGCACAAGCACATACAAATATATTACTGAAGGAGTAGAGGAATTTTAGAAAGGAATTTAATACAAATAAATATGAGGTAAAAGTTCTAGTTACTGTGAACTTTCTCTTAAATCTCAAATTCTAAACAATTTGGAATAATGGTGAGCCAAGGGAAAAGCCTGAAGAGAACTTTTTAGAGAGACCGGGAAAGGTGTTTACTAAGTGGGGAGATTGGTATCTTAGCCCCAGTTCAATGGTAACCTCTACAGTTGATTATGGGTAGTTTTTAAACATCTCATCAGTAATAGCCCTAAAATGAAACAAATAATAATATTAGCCAGAAAATAAACGCAGACTGTGAAAAATCTTCATTGAGCTTCATATATACATAAACATGTCAGTAAAAAGTAAAGTAACAATAAAATTTTTATTTATTATTGCATTTCGAGATGGAGTCTCAGTCTGTTGTTCAGGCTAGAGTGCAGTGGCGCGATCTCAGCTCACTGCAACTTCTGCTTCCCAGGTTCAAGCAATTATCCCACCTCAGCCAATTATCCCACCTCAGCCTCCTGAGTAGCTGGGACTACAGGTGCACATCACTACACCTGGCTAAATTTTTGCATTTTGAGTAGAGATGGGGTTTCCCCATGTTGGCCAGGTTGGTCTCAAACTCCTGACCTCAGGTGATCTGCCCATCTGGGCCTCCCAAAGTGCTGGGATTACAGGCATGAGCCACCACGCACGGCCAAAATTAATATTATAGTACAAAAAAGAAATATACAACAAATGAACATTTTAATTACATTAATATATACACCGTAAAATTCTATCTATATATTGATTTGTCACAGTAATGAATAACATTACAATTTAGCACAATTAAATAAAAAGTAAGAGCACAAGCCATTTTTTAAAGGAATGTTTCCATTTTAAAAATATTATTCAAAGTTAATAAAGTGTTTTTTGTCTTGTTTTGTTTTGTTTTTGAGACAGAGTCACTCTCTGTTGCTCAGGCCGGAGTGCAGTGGTGCGATCTCAACTCACTGCAACCTCTGCCTCCTGGGTTGAAACGATTCTTGTGCCTCAGCCTCCTGAGTAGCTGGGACTGCGGGCATGCGCCACCACACCCGGCTAATTTTTGTGTTTTTAGTAGAGATGGGGTTTCAGCATGTTGGCCAGGTTGGTCTCGAGCTCCTGACCTCAAGTGATCTGCCCACCGTGGCCTCCCAAAGTGCTGGGATTACAGGCGAGAGCCACTGTGTCCGGCCTTAAAGTTAATGAAGTGTTTTATGAGTAAACCAATATTTATATTTACCAAACAAAAATATTGCCCCTTGCAGTTTGCACCTATTTCACTGTTTTAAATTTTAAACACAAATACAAACTCCAAGAGGTCACAATGAATGACAGGAATGAAGTAACTTGTGTTCTGTTCCTTTGCCGATATGATCACTGTGTGGTCACTGTTTATTTGTAATCTACCATTTAAATGCAGGAATATGTAGTACCACAGGGGGTGGAGACACAAACCACACTTGAAGTGAGCGTCAACCATTACATACTATTAGGAAGTTACTCTCAAATATGAATCCCTGAAGCCAAGACTTTGTCTATCAGGGGGCAACTGTATAAGTAAGGATTCTCCAAATTAATGTCCTTATGGAGTCCTTTGCTGAAGGATAAGTAGTAACAATATGCTAATTTGAAGCCTATTATGTATTATTAATACTCAAAAAGAACTTAGACTAACAAAATATTTTTTCACAAGGAATACGTTATCACTGATACTGTTTAGAGTTGTCAAGTGCCTAGTAATAATTTTAAAAACTGACTTTTGGTGAGTTTTATTACTGTTTTAAAATTTTTACACCAAATGCTTCTCCTTATTATCTGCACCCACGGAGACATCCCCTATTGCCACTGCCCTAGCTAAATGGCTACTGAGCTGTAGGAATTTTGATATTCTCCTCAACTATTCAGAATAGAGCACAAGGGATATTGAGAGAACTTGAGATATGCACCCAGGAATATTAAGACTACATGTGCATTTCAAAACTTTCAGCTGCTTTTCACCTGGGGAGTCAAGTGGATGCCACAGCACTTAGCTTGACTCAAGTCATTTGGAATGACTCCACCTAGAAAGCATTTTGTGGGGCAGAGGGGACTCCAGGAGAAAAGGTAAAGATGTGTTACAGGAAGCAAGAGATCAGGAAATCAGCCAGACAGAATAACACCATATTGGGGAAGAGTGCAGTATGCAGGTTCTCAGAAGGGGATCTCTAGAGAGATGCTCTATGGAAGACCAGGTATTTGTGTACCTACCATGACATGCCAGTCCCCAAGAAGGAATCACAAGCCACATTGGCTAAATAAAAAGACATTACTCTTTTCCTTCTTCTTTCTCTTCTTTTCTGCCTCTCCTCTCTCAAACTTGGAGAAGCCAGAGGAATAGCATAGTACATGGGAGAGAAAGAAGAGAAAGATGAAAGTCAAAATTACAACCCATCCTTATTTTTTCTGCTGTTCTCCATTCTCTGGATCAAACCTGGGCTCTAAAAAGGGAATAATCTTAGAATGTATTTAAAGTAGCCTAAGATTTTACTGATAATGAATATGTTTTTTACACCTAAAAGTAATCTAAAATTATGACATTAGCCAAGTGCTGACAGATCTTATGGAACTTATTTCAAAGCAATGAAAGAGAAAAATGAAGTGTGCACTGCTGAGCTCAGCCCATCAACAAAACTGGTTACAGTATAATCCCATCCATAAACTAAACTAGTCTATCAAAGAATGATGTGGGAGACTGATAAGACTTGTCTGATCCCTTAAGACCATTATACATCTTTGACTTTATTCATAATGCTTGCAGACATGCAAGATCTTCCTGCTTCAAGTTTCTTGATCTCTGCTCCACCAACAAAACCTCTTTTTTTTTTTTCATTTGAATGAAGAACTTACAGAGCTCTTACAATCAGATTTGGAAAATATACAACTCTACAATCTTCTAGCTCTATTCTCACCTCCTTAATTATTCTGAAAGCTCCAGATCCCATGCAAAATGGCCTTTGGGGAGGGAAAAGAACACTGCGTTCCTTTCTCTTCCCTTCCTCTTTCTGCAGTGTCCTCCTTTCCCAATCCACCCCACGTTTAGCCCCATGTAGGGAAGAGAGTCACTGCAGGTTCCCTTTGCGATCTGTTTTCTTCAGTACAAACTTCTTTAGGGGCTTAGGTTCATTGCCAGGCTCGCTCCATCAGGCAGCTGCCGCTAAGCACTCAGCCCACTTTCTCTTCCCTGCTTATTAGCACTTTGCCTAAGCTCCTGTTAGTAATTCCCTTTCCTATTTTGTGACACCTGGAGTATTTTCAATTATCTCAAGGAGTATCATGTAATTCTCAAAAATTCTCTAAGCCAAATCAAACTTTAAACCACTTTAAATAACAAAACTATGCTTTACAGCATTATAATGAAGGTAATACACTATTCATACAGTTTGGGGGGCGTGATGACCCAAGGGTGGATACTGACTTGTTCATATTGTTGTTTCTTCCACTTTAACAAAAAAGCTCACAATGTGTGATGAGCACATTCAAATGTTGCAGGAAGGGGTCTGGAAGATGTTTTTAGTGCTGTGAAGATGAGTGACAACAGAGTGAGTACAGATAGAGCCAGAAAGGATCAATAAGACCTTTGTCAAATCATGCGAACTCTTTCAAGATTAGATATAAACTTGCTGCCCCATAACTTTTTAACTTAGCACTTTATACTTAGGAGGTGCTGTTATAGGGACTTTGTGACATTATTTTATTTAATATGTACAACAGCCTTATGATGCATACATAATACTTATCCTTACTTACTGATGAAGAAGCAGGCTTAGAATAGTAAACCTTAGTAATAGTAAATACTGAATCCTGACCCTAGAGATCTTTCCACAATATGATGCCTTTTTAAAAACAACAAAGTAAAAATATTTCTAGTGAGCCTATCTTCCTTAGTAGGGGGTGGGGGGATTGTGTAGCTTATAGCTACATATTTAGCAGGTTCTATATATCAGGAACGTTAGCTATGCAATTTCTGAGCATCTCAATTGTCCTGTTGTGAAGAAAGAGTGTGATGGAGCCAGCTCACACCAGCTAGTGAGAGTTGATTGTTATATTTTCAGAACTTTTTGAGATAGTTAGTAAGCATTATCCTTATTAAAAATTAAATTATATAAACTCACATTAAAAATAATTTGCATTAAGAACACAGGTATTAAATTTTTAAAAAATACTTCCTAATTATTTTAGGACATTTTATATAAATTATGCTCTTGAGTCTCCTTGTACTTTTTGTATACATGTAGTGGAAACATACAATGGTGTGCTACTGCACTTCTCTTCCCAACTCCATGTTTAGTGACATCACATAGGGAGCTTCAAATTGGCCATGGCAAGAGTCTTTATATCATAGAAATCAACCACACTAAAAAGAGCTTGATATACCTTAGCCTACTTTTCATTAAAACAGGAAACAGCTGACCATTTCTTGCTTCTATGTGTCAGTAGCTATTACATGAATAGGACAAAAAATTTAGAAAACATTCTTTCAGTATTTGATAACTATTATTAGATTCAACAAAGAATTCATTCACATCATTGATGAATGAGTGAAATTCTAGCATGTCTTCACTGTTTCATTTTTGTCTTACTCATTAACATAAATAAAATTATCAACCAATATTCACATCAGAACTACATTCACTTGTCAATGACATGAAGAGTTTCTTTGCTGAATTGGATAGTAATCAAGCATTTATTCATAGTCTGATATTGTGATGCTGTTGTTGGATTATAAAAATGAGAGTGGATTTATAAAGAAATGGCAAATCACATGGAAATTACTATGGTTAGGTGCACTTTGCAAAAAATAATATTGCGTATCTTATTAGTTGTACTGTCTATATCAAAAATTTATAATAAAGTTAAATAGGTATAAATATGGAAACACTTTCCAGAAAGAGTCAATTGTTAATTATTTACCAGCACACCACTGGTATGAGTATTATTACCTGCATCTTACAGAGTAGGAGACTGGGGCTCAGAAATTGTACTTACCTGCCCAAGGTTGAACCACTAGTAAGTGCAAGAGATATGACTGACTAGAACTCAGGATTGCCTGAATAAAACACATACTCCTTTCTTCAATGTTTTGACTTAGGGTTGATACCTAAATTTATTATAATGACTTTGCTTTCACTTTTAGGTTTGAGTCTGCAAGACCAGTTAGAATTGCTTTGCCTCTCTCCTCTTCCAGATTGCAGGTGTTCAACTTCAGGTGAAAGGCAATTGTCACCTCATATAGGTGGGTTCGGATGGTTGACTCTCCTTTTGTGTCCTGTCCTCACCATCACCATCAGGACAGGAGAGAATCAAATGATGGTGTGAAAAGGGATTAGATGCTAGAATAAGGAGAGATTGATGTTCAAATCTTCATTTGACTGTATAATGTATAATTTTAAACTTCAGTTTCCTGCCTTTTAGGATTGTTGTCTTAAACATCACATGTGAAAGCACTTTACATACAGCAGGGTACAAGTAAGAGGAGCCACAAATTCAGATACTTCAAGAGACTGAGTAAGAGAATGAAAATGACCCAATGTCAAGTAACAGTAAGTGGTGGGGATAGGGTGGACTGGAGAATTTATAATTGTGGCTTCCAAATTAACTTCCCTGCAGAACAGATTGAAGCTGGAGTCTTCTGTGACTGATGTAAGCCCAAGAAGATAGCAAAGTAGATGTGTTTTGAAAAACACATAATTTAGGGAAGGATCCTAAAAGAGTACAAAAACCTAAGTGGGAATTAGTGCCATTGAAATATCCAAATAGTCATCAAGTTTTGCTTCATTAAATTAGTGAGGCTTTTTCCCTTAAACTTGGAAAGAATGGTCTTGTTCTGTTGTATATTTTTAAATTGACCAGGGCTCTTTTAGGCCTTACATTTCTAACTCTACAACTCTGTCACCTTTCTGCTTCTACAGGCTTCCTGTATAACCTAATCATCATTGAAGCAACAAATAGCGGTCCATTTACTACCTCTATTTACCAGTGACAGAAACCCCAGTTGTTATTCCACAGTCTCTATATGGCTCCCCTATTGCTTCTTCTGCTAATGTTTCAAAAGAAAGCATTGAAAAACATCTTATAATATGCTAACCTATTTTCAAACTGTGTTAACTTTTCAAAATAGGGACTCCATAGCTCCTAAGAATTTCATTAAAAATTGTATGTATGTAAAACTTGACATGCATATAAAAAGTACTAAAATATATCCATATTATTTTAAAATGATAATAAAATAAACGCTTACGGACTTTATTTCTTCTGGGGTTTTTTTGGCCAGGATGGAGGAAAAAGAACAAGATTTGTACTCCTGCCTGAAACAATCTGTACACTCTGCCCTCCCAACACACATGATAAAATATATGAAAAAAAAAATGGTTTTCAAGAAACTGGATGTCAGGAAATGAAGGGCTATGATCTGTGAGGAACAGGAATTGAATGAGACAAGACATAAACTTGTCCCAGCGTAGTTTTTGAGAGAGTGTCTAGGCCATAACCCAAGAAGGAAGAAGCAGGATAAGCAGGGAGAACTCCCTGGGTTGGGAAGACAGAGATGAAAGTCTGGGGATAGCAAGGCAGCTAGAATTCTTAGGATAGAGCACCACAGAGCACTTTAAACAGACAAAATAATACATGCCATCTACAGTGGTGTCAAATAACATCAAATGATTAGGAATACATCTAAAGAAAAATTTAGTGTACTTCTGTAAACGAATATGTACTCACTCTAATCCATATTATTGAGAATAATTTAAAGAAGATATGAATAAATTGAGAAATATTCCATATTAATTGAATGGAAGACTTAATATTGTTAAGATGTCAATCATCACCACCAGAAGGACTAAAAAAAAAGAAAAAAAAGGATACTTCTAAGTGTTAGTGAGCATGTAGAACAATTAAAACTCATGCACTGCTGATGAGAATATAAACGATTAAACGACTTTGGAAAAATGTTTGGCAATATCTACTAAAGCTGATCATATACATGCCCTATTATCTAGCAATAATATCTAGATACATGTTTAATTAAATTGCATACATATGTTCACTAGGAGACATGTATAGTAATGTTATAGGCTCTATTCATAACAGCTAAAAATCAGAAGTATTCACATGCCTATCAAGAGTAGAATATACAAATAAATTGGAATGTACTTCCACAATGGAATCCCACACAGCAACGAGAATGGATAATCTAAAAATATATGTTAGCCAGGCGCAGTGGCTCACGCTTGTAATCCCAGCACTTTGGGAGGCTGAGGTGGGCAGATCACAAGGTCAAGAGATGGAGACCATCCTGGCCAACATGGTGAAACCCTGTCTCTACTAAAAATACAAAAAATTAGCTGGGCGGGGTGGCACATGCCTGTAGTCCCACCTACTCAGGAGGCTGGGCAGGAGGATCCCTTGAACCAGGGAGGCAAAGGTTGCAGTGACCTGAGATTGCACCACTGCACCCCAGCCTGGCGACAGAAAGACACTCCATCACAAAAAGCAAAACAAAACAAAATATATATATATGCTACAAAATGGATAAATTGCATACCTGTAAGGTTGAGTGATGGAAGCAAAACACAATAGAAAACACTATGTGATTTCATTCCCTTCAAAATATATACAAAATTAGTCTAGGCAGTTACCTTGGGTGTAAGTGATTAGAAGGGAACGTTAAGTATTCTGGGTGCTGATGATGTTTCTAGGTATGGGTTACATGAGTCCTCTCAATTGTGAAAACTCATAAAATTATACATTTTAAATATGTGCATTTTTCTGTATGTATATGTTAATAAAAAGCTTTTTTAAGTATTTGATATCTGAAGTGTCAGCTTTATACTACTCCGTAGAAAATTCTACATCTTGGAAACTCTAAAACTATAAAATGTTTTATAAACAGAGAACAAAACTAAATAAAGCTAACATAGTCCTCTAAAAAGCAGCAGTTTTAAATCAATTGCTATAATGATTGCTATATTGACAAATACAATTTCACAAATCTACTTTAGTTTTTTGACAGCCCATTTTCTCTTTTCAAAATTGCTTCTTTTCTAACTATAAACTAATACACACTTTTTGTGGAGAATTCAAGAAAGAATTATGGAAAGGTAAAGGGAAGATTATAGAAATCACTTGTTTTAAACACAATATTTTGTCATATAACATGTCAAATATATGAGTATGTGTAATTAAATTGTCTATGTTTATAAATATATACAGTTTTGGTGTTCCCTCTATATATTAGGTAACATATTCTACATTTCATTTTATGTGCTGCTTTTTTATACTAACCATTACAATATGAGTATTTAAATGTAATTTAAAAATTTTCCTGACTGACTCTCTTTTCGGACTCAGCCCACCTGCACCCAGGTGAAATAAACAGCCTTGTTGCTCACATAAAGCCTGTTTGGTGGTCTCTTCACAAGGACGCGAGTGAAATTTTGGTGCTGTGACTCGAATTGGGGGCCTCCCATGGGAGATCAATCCCCTGTCCTCCTGCTCTTTGCTCCGTGAGAAAGATCCACCTATGACCTCAGGTCCTCAGACCCACCAGCCCAAGGAACATCACACCAATTTTAAATCAGGTAAGCGGCCTCTTTTTACTCTCTTCTTCAACCTCCGTCACTATCCCTCAACTTCTTTCTCCTTTCAATCTTGGCACCACACTTCAATCTCTCCCTTCTCTTAATTTCAGTTCCTTTCCTTTTCTTGTAGAGATAGGAGATGCATTTTATCCGTGGACCCAAAACTCCAGCATGGGTCACAGACTCGGGAAGACAGTCTTCCCTTGGTGTTTAATCACACGGGGACACCTGCCTGATTATTCACCCACATTTCAGAGATATCTGATCATGCGGGGACGCCTGCCTTGGTCCTTCACCCTTAGTGGCAAGTACAGCTTTTCTGGGTGGCAAGAACCCCCAGACCCCTTCTCTCCGTGTCCCTATCCCTTCTCCACTTTCCTGCGGGGGCAAGCACCCCCCACACCTTCTCTCCATGTCTCTACTCTCTTTTTTCTCTGGGCTTGCCTCCTTCACTATGGGCAGCCTTCCACCCTCCATTCCTCCTTCTTCTCCCTTAGCCTGTGTTCTCAGTAACTTAAAACCTCTTCAACTCACACCTGACCTAAACCTAAATGCCTTATTTTCTTCTACAATGCCGCTTGACCCCAATACAAACACAACAGTGGTTCCAAATAGCCAGAAAACAGCACTTTTGATTTTTCCATCCTACAAGATCTAGATAATTCTTATCGTAAAATAGGCAAATGGTCTGAGGTGCCTGATGTCCAGGCATTCTTTTACACATTGTTCCCTCCCTAGTCTCTGTTCCCAATGTGACTCATCCCAAATCCTCCTTCTTTCCCTCTCACCTGTCCTCGGAGTCCCAACCCCAAGTGTCGCTGAGTCTTTCTAATCTTCCTTTTCTACAGACCCATCTGACTTCTCCCCTCCTCCCCAGGCTGCTCCTCGCCAGACCGAGCCAGGTCCCAACTCTTCCTCAGCCTCTGCTCCCCCACCCTATAATCCTTTTATTACCTCCCCTCCTCACACCCTGTCCAGCTTACAGTTTTGTTCTGCGACTAGCCCTCCCGCACCTGCCCAGCAATTTCCTCTTAAAAAGATGGCTGGAGCTAAAGGCATAGTCAAGGTTAATGCTCCTTTTTCTTTATCCGACCTCTCCCAAAATCAGTTAGCATTTAGGCTCTTTTTCATCAAATATGAAGAACCCAGCCCAGTTCATGGCTCGTTCAGCAGCAACCCTGAGACAGTCCTAGACCCTAAAAGGTCAAAAGGCAGTCTTATTCTCAATATACATTTTATTACCCAATCTGCTCCTGACATTAAATAAAACTCCAAAAATTAAATTCCGGCCCTCAAACCCCACAACAGGACTTAATTAACCTCGCCTTCAAGGTGTACAATAATAGAGTAAATGCAGCCAAGTAGCAATGTATTTCTGAGTTGCAATTCCTTGTCTCCACTGTGAGAGAAACCCCAGCCACATCTCTAGCACACAACAACTTCAAAACAGCTGAACCGCTGCTGCCAGGGGTTCCTCCAGAACCTCCTCCCCCAGGAACTTGCTACAAGTGCCAGAAATCTGACCACTGGGCCAAGGAATGCCCACAGACCGGGATTCCTCCTAAGCCGTGTCCCAGCTGTGCGGGACCCCACTGGAAGTCAGACTGTTCAACTTACCTGGCAGCCACTTCCAGAGCCCCTGGAACTCTGGCCCAAGGCTCTCTGACTGACTCCTTCCCAGATCTTCTCAGCTTAGCAGCTGAAGACTGACACTGCCCGATCGCCTCGGAAGCCTACAGGACCATCACAGATGCTCTGGGTAACTCTCACAGTGGAAGGTAAGTCCGTCCCCTTCTGAATCAATACAGAGCCTACCCACTCCACATTACCTTCTTTTCAAGGGCCTGTTTCCCTTATCTCCATAACTGTTGTGGGTATTGACGGCCAGGCTTCTAAACCTCTTAAAACTCCCCAACTCTGGTGCCAACTTAGACAACATTTTTTTATGCACTCTTTTTTATTTATCCCCACCTGCCCAGTTCCCTTATTAGGCCAAAACATTTTAACTAAATTTTCTGCTCCCCTGACTGTTCCTGGACTACAGCCACACCTCATTGCCACCCCTTTCCCCAGTTCAAAGCCTCCTTCGCATCCTCCTCTCCTATCCCCCCACTTTAACCCACAAGTATAGGACACCTCTACTCCCTCCTTGGCGACTGATCACGCACTTCTTACCATCCCATTAAAACCTAATCACCCTTACCCCACTCAATGCCAATATCCCATCCCACAGCACGATTTAAGAGGATTAAAGCCTGTTATCACTCACCTGTTACAGCATGGCCTTTTAAAGCCTATAAACTCTCCTTACAATTCCCCCATTTTACCTGTCCTAAAACCAGACAAGGCTTACAGGTTAGTTCAGGATCTGTGCCTTATCAACCAAATTGTTTTGCCTATCCACCCCATGGTGCCAAACCCATATACTCTCCTATCCTCAATACCTCCCTCCACAACCCAATATTCTGTTATGGATTTCAAACATGCTTTCTTTACTATTCCTTTGCACCCTTCATCCCAGCCTCTCTTCACTTTCACTTGGACTGACCCTGACACCCATCAGGCTCAGCAAATTACCTGGGCTGTACTGCCGCAAGCCTTCACAGACAGCCCCCATTACTTCAGTTAAGCCCAAATTTCTTCCTCATCTTTTACCTATCTCGGCGTAATTG
Source organism: Pan paniscus (assembly GCF_029289425.2). Lineage (NCBI taxonomy): Eukaryota > Metazoa > Chordata > Mammalia > Primates > Hominidae > Pan > Pan paniscus. Next base: position 91,732,101 of record NC_073254.2, on the reverse strand, counting down.
TCATAAAAACACACATGCTTTCCCTGCCAATAGTGTCCGACTGATCTCTCAAACCCCAACACCTTCTACAAAACAATTCCTTTCCTTCCTAGGCATGGTTGGATACTTTCGATTTTAGATACCTGGTTTTGCCATCCTAAAAAACCATTATATAAACCCACAAAAGGAAACCTAGCTGATCCCATAGATTCTAAATCCTTTTCCCACTCCTCTTTCCTTTCCTTGAAGACAGCTTTAGAGACTGCCCCCACCCTAGCTCTCTCTGACTCATCCCAGCCCTTTTCATTACCCACAGCTGAAGTGCAGGGCTGTGCAGTCAGAATTCTTACACAAGAACCAGGACCGCGCCCTGTAGCCTTTTTATCCAAACAACTTGACCTTACTGTTTTGCCTAGCCCTGAAGTCTGCATGCAGCAGCCGCTGCCACCCTGATACTTTTAGAGGCCCTTAAAATCACAAACTATGCTCAACTCACTGTCTACAGTTCTCATAACTTCCAAAATCTGTTTTCTTCCTCACACCTGACACATACTTTCTGCTCCCCAGCTCCTTCAGCTGTACTCACTCTTTGTTGAGCCTCCCACAGTTACCATTGTTCCTGGCCTGGACTTCAGTCCTGCCTCCCACATTATTCCTGATGCCACACCTGACCCCTATGACTGTATCTCTCTGATCCACCTGACATTCACCCCATTTCCCCATATTTCCTTCTTTCCTGTTTCTCACCCTGATCACACTTGGTATATTGATGGCAGTTCCACCAGGCCTAATCGCCACACACCAGCAAAGGCAGGCTATGCTACAATACAAGCCACTAGCCCGCCTCTTAGAACCTCTCATTTCCTTTCCATTGTGGAAATCTATCCTCAAGGAAATAACTTCTCAGTGTTCCATCTGCTATTCTACTACTCCTCAGGGATTATTCAGGCCTCCTCCCTTCCCTACACATCAACCTGGGGATTTGCCCCCGCCCAGGACTGGCAAATTGGCTTTACTCACATGCCTCAAGTCAGGAAACTAAAATACCTCTTGGTCTGGGTAAACACTTTCACTGGATAGGTAGAGGCCTTTCCCACAGGGTCTAAGAAGGCCACCACGGTCATTTCTTCCCTTCTGTCAGACATAATTCCTCGGTTTGGGCTTCCCACCTCTATACAGTCCTATAACGGACTGGCCTTTATTAGTCAAATCACCCAAGCAGTTTCTCAGGCTCTTAGTATTCAGTGAACTAATGGTCTTTTAAAAGCACACCTCACCAAGCTCAGCCACCAAGTTAAAAAGGACTGGACAATACTTTTACGACTTGCCCTTCTCAGAATTCGGGCCTATCCTCGGAATGCTACAGGGTACAGCCCATTTGAGCTCCTGTATAGACGCTCCTTTTTATTAGGCCCCAGTCTCATTCCAGACACCAGACCAACTTGGACTGCGCCCCCCTACCAAAAAAAACAAAAAAACAAAACTTGTCATCCCTTCTATCTTCTGTCTGTCATACTCCTATTCACCGTTCTCAGCTACTCATAAATGCCCTGCTCTTGTTTACACTGCTGGTTTACACTGTTTCTACAAGCCATCACAGCTGATATCTCCTGGTGCTATCCCCAAACTGCCACTCTTAACTCCCTCTTAAAGTAAATAAATAATCTTTGCTGGCAGGGCTATGCTGAACCTCCTTAGGCACTCTCTAGTTAGATGTCCTGGGTCCTTCCAATTCTTAGTCCTTTAATACCTGTTTTTCTCCTTGTCTTATTCCATTCTTTTTTCAATTCATACAAAACCGTATCCAGGCCATCACCAATAATTCTATACAACAAATGTTTCTTCTAATAACCCCACAATATCACCCCTTACCACAAAGTCTTCCTTCAGCTTAATCTCTCCCACTCTAGGTTCCCACACCGCCCCTAATCCCACGGGAAGCAGCCCTGAGAAACATCGCCCATTATCTCTCCATACCACCCCCAAAAATTTTCGCTGCCCCAACACTTCAACACTATTATGTTTTATTTTTCTTATTAATGTAAGAAGACAGGAATGTCAGGCCTCTGAGCCCAAGCTAAGCCATCATATCCCCTGTAACCTGCACGTATACATCCAGATGGCCTGAAGTAACTGAAGAATCACAAAAGAAGTGATATTTAAATGGCCTGTTCCTGCCTTAACTGATGACATTCCACCACAAAAGAAGTGAAAGTGGCTGGTCCTTGCCTTAACTGATGACATTACCTTGTGAAATTCCTTCTCCTGGCTCATCCTGGCTCAAAAAGCTCCCCCACTGAGCACCTTGTGACCCCCCACTCCTGCCCGCCAGACAACAATCCCCCTTTTTCCTTTACTTACCCAAATCTTATAAAACGGCCCCACCCCCATCTCCCTTCGCTGACTCTCTCCTCAGACTCAGCCCACTTGCACCCAAGTGAAATAAACAGCCTTGTTGCTCACACACACAAAAAAAATAAAATAAAATTTCCTAAACACAATTTGAATGGATCTAAATAATCCATATCAATACACTAAATTAAATTACTGTTATTCATCTTATTATTTGTATTAAATTGCTTCCAAATGTGTCATTATAAGGAACATTGCAGTGAACATCTTTGCACATATATCTTCATGAGTACTGTTTACTTAGAATAAATTTATCAAAGACAAGTTGTTAATTTAAAATATGTGATTTGTTCAAGACACTTTATATACATATATATATAAAATTTTGGAAGAATTGGGACCAGCATGCATTCTCAATAATTATATGAGAATTGTAGTTTCCCTGAATCTTTACTAAAAATAAACTTTTTTTGCATTTGTTGTTTCCGTATTTGCAATAATTATTTGGTAGACAAAAAGTGTGTATTTTAATTTTTCTTGGTTTTTAATGAAAATAAATGTATTTTAGTCATTTGCATCTTTTTAAGCATTGTGTATTAAGGTGAGCTAATATCAAGTAAAGTCTGAAATAAACAGAGGTTTATTTATCACCCTGTCCAGTAGGTGTTAAGTTGGCAGGTGGACACAAGCTGTTTGAGACCCAGGCTCTGCCACCCCCTAAATCTTTATTATTGAGATTGGGTCATACCACACAGGCAGAATAGGAAAGATGGAGAAAGGGGAAGGTGCAGTATGCAGACCCTCTGAAAAGCCCTGGCCTTGAAGTGGCACATCATTTCTGTTTCTCTTCTACTGGAGATGACTTAGACATGTGGCCATGAGGTAGGCTGGGAATGAGTCTAGCCATGTGCCAGACTACATTTCTGTCACTACTGAAAAGAGGGAAATTTCGTTGGCCAACTGGCACTCTCTGCCATGATGCCCTTTGTTCACCTTAATGGGTAGATTTAGTGAGTTTTCTCCATGAAATCTTTATATATAAATGACAAAAAATTGCTGTATATGTTACAAATATGTTTTCTGATTTACCCTGCTTTTTCCTTGAATTGGAATAATAACACAGAATTCTTTACTTCTTGTAATAAAAATATAAATTATTTCCTTTGAGTGTTCTTGCATTCCTTTTATATGTAGAATTTAATTTTCCATCTCAAGATCAGTAAAAGAACCTTTCATATTGTCTTTCTTTTTCCTAATAGATTTATTATGTCTTCCATTTAACTTTTTAATATCTCTGTAATCCATTTTGATAAAGCAGCATCACTGATGAAAGAACATTTAACTATATACATATTTAGCATAGTTTATTAATTCTTCTCCCAAATATTTTATGATACCATGTTTATCACACACTAATTTTCTATATATGCCTTATCTATTTCTGAGCTATCTAGTCTGATCTCTTTGAGCTTGTACATCTTCTCTCAGAACCACATGTTTCTAATTAATGAGGTTTTTTATTTTTATATCTGGTAGTACATTTCCCACTCGTGACAATTTTTTCCCCAAAATGGCTATTTTTATCAGAATAAACTTGAAATCACCTGTGAGTTTCCAAAACGTATTGATATCTCTATCATGTATCTATCTATCCACCTATTTTCTCATTGACATTCTTATTGAATTGCATTCAACATTAAAATTGGTTTGAATATTAAGATATTCAATCTCTTCAATTCAGGAACATAATGTCTTTCATTTATTCAAGTTTTTAGTTTTTTTTTTTCTTTTTAAATGTCGTTTGGTAAAGACTTCATGTTTTTTCTTTAACTTTGCATGAGAGCAGGGTCTCTTTTTGCTCACAGCAAGAATTAATAGCCACAAGTAATTAGATAAAACAATAAACACTTGTTGAGCATCTGTCATGTTTCTAGCACTGTGCTGGCTTGAGGGATTACCAAAAATGAAAAAAAGTATAGTTGCTGTCCTGAAAAGATTTCCAGGTCCAGTAGTTAAAGAAAAAATATAAGTACATTATTATTATATAACATGTATAAGATCACCTAAAAAAAAGATGCATTTAGAAACCTTTTTGTAGAATTCTTCATAAACTTCCCTTCCCATTTCTTTACACGCAAATGAGGTCATTCAGCAAACACTTTTGAGCGTCTACAGGAGACTCTGTTGCATTCCCTCTTTGATGGTCACTAGAAGTAGAACATAGCCTCTGTCCTTCGTTAGTACATAACCAGCAAATGAACATGATCAAGGTATCTACAGCAATGTTAACTCCTTTGGAAATGGCTCAAATAGCTCCACATTTGATAATTACAAATCTATCCATCATAAATATCAACTGGTAAAAGTTGAATACTTCGAATAAAGAGAGAAGTTAGGGGTGGTAAATATTCTTCACATATTCTCTTTAAAATTTGTTTTATTTTTAGCCTCCATAATTTTTTCAATAATTTTTTATCTGATGATTTTAAAAATTGAATTAATTTTTAGATTTTCATCATATCCAATCATTTTTCCTTTTCCCATAATAACAAAGTGCTGATCTTCCCCTTTTTGATAAACTTGATAAACTGTGGTGGAGAAAATGCAAGCAAATATCTGAAAATAGTGTAAGGTGGTTGGAAGAAAGTTTGGAGGTGGGGGTGGGGTGGAGATAAAAGCAGGAGGATACAGAGCCTCTCACTGCATGGGCCCAGCCTGAGCCTCCTGAGAAGCATTTGGCCTCGCTCACTTGTGCTGACGCTTGCTCACAAAGGAGGGAAGTTTCATTTCACTCCCACTCACATGCTCTAGTTTCATATCTGAAACCGTGACTGATAGGATGCGATTAGGTGCAGTCTCAAGACATCGAGTTACCTCTTTAATGAGATTCCTCATCCTGAGCTTTTTTCAGAGCGTGTACTGATAAACATTGGTCATTTCTGTAAGTTGCCTCTAAAATGTTGCTTATTGCACAAAATAACTAAAGCGAATTGTTTTATTCAAGAGGCTTGCCTGGTTGAAACCAACATTTCTGTCGCCAATAATGAACAAAAATATATCCATATTTTAAAATGAGATAGTATTACTCACATTTTTTATTTAGAGTTAATATTTAAAGTTTTTTTCCTTCCTAAAATGTTGGAAATATTCTTCAAGAAATTCATACTCATGCTCAGTTTCTTAAATTAATATTATAGTTTTTAAAGAGCAGGTCCTGCTGCTTAATAGGTCTCTGATCCATAGCACTGACTCCCAACCTGGAACCTAGTAGGTGCTCAATAAACATGGAATTGAATGCCCAGATAGTCTTAGTCTCTCAATCTAGAGCTTTCCCTTACAGCTTTAAGTTAACTCTAAAAACCAGGGAATAAGGGATCACTTTCAACTGGTCTCATGTAAATTTTTACATCTTTAATAGTTAGAGTAGAATTCTAGTCTAAAATACAATTTTTAAACTTTAATGTAATATACTATCTATATGACTGTAAAAGTCTGCAGATAATATATTCCCTACAGTCTGTGACATTAATATGTTCTCTTTAGCCCCTATCATGGTCCATTTAGAGTTTCCTCCAGGGAAAAGATGTAGATATTTTCTGTTTCCTACTCTGTCTTCCTAAGAACATGCCAGTGCATAATAATGATGATATTAGTACTTGTGAAATAGCCATCAGTTCTAAAGGGATTAGTAACCAGGGAAAAGGAGTCTCTAAATGAGTTGTAATGGAGATCATGAACAGTAAATTAAAATAAAGGAAAGCAAACAAATGAAACCCTTCCACAACAACCTCCAAAGGTGGGAAAGTGCAATGAACTGATTTTAATTGATTTTCCTCTTTAAATGTTCAAATTTGAAAGGGAGTAATCCAACATGAAAAAAAAATACATAAAGAAAGGAAACAGAAAGCAAGTCAGATATATACTATGCCTACAGATTTCAGATCTGAGATGGCAGGTTAAGATGTGGAGTTGCCCATGTGTATCTTTAGCAGGGTTAAAAGACTGGGGACCTGACAAAGGTCATGAGGTTGCACTAGCACTGCCTCCTCTAAGCCAGCCTTCAGCTACTTTACCTTCTTTTGGCATCATTTGTTTTTGACTTTTGTCCTTTACCTCTCACTCAACTCCCTTATGGCATTTCCTGTTTAACCATTCACATTAAACCATAGCTGCATCCCTTCCAGTAAACCACTACCTTCTGTGGAATATATCTAACACTTGCTCACTCTTTGTTTCTTGCATGACTCTGGAATGTCTCTGGTTTTTGTCCTGTGTCAACACACGGATGACCCAATCATCATGCAGGTAACATTTAAAGACCAAAGCATTTTATATATAATCCATCTAAGAAATCAAGAAAGCCTCTTATTCATTTTTTAAAGGTCATCTACATTCCTTTGCACTTTTAACAGGTTAATTTGTCTTCAAAATATTTATAATAGAATCATGTTATACGCGAAGTGAGATTTTACCCTATTTGCAAGGTAGCAAGTTAGCCTGGTACAGTTTCATGGATGCCGGTAAAAGACATGAGACTCCTGGGTCAGAAATAAAGAACTTTATTACTCTTAGCAATAACAGTAGCACAAATTGTCAACATCTATGTCAGTTTCCTGAGCCCAATTTCCACAGGGTCATGTGAAGAAGACTGGGTGATGCTTGTCCATGCAGAGGGTTATGTTACAGAAGAGAACCCCAAAGTTAGGGAACTTCAATTTTTTTTTCAGTTGACATTATGCTTGTCCTTTGCTGTGGAGGAAGAGACTATATTTAATACACTGGACAGTAAGCACATGTGCCCTTTAATCTGGAGGAAGACACTATCTCTATCTTTCAAGACTGTTCTCAGTACAAACATTTGTGGAAAGACAGTCTAGGACAAAGGCAGTTAGTGCAGCCACTTACAAGCAATCAGAAATATGAAAGACCCATAAAATATTGTTTGCTAACAGTAGGGCTAAGAATAGAACACATGGAAGAGGGCTGCCCTGGGTGCAAGCAAGATAGATATTCAGCATCTTCAATAATATCAGTGATCAATGCTCTTCCCTGAAAACAAAATACAACAAAACAAATTTTTTTGCTCTAATTTTACATTTGTTTCAATTACAGGTGAGTTGAATAATATATGAGTAATATTCAAATTAGAATATTTGATTATTTATCCTTAAATAAAAATAACATGTACATCAGAGTTAATTTGGGGAAACTTTCAGTTATACAGTAAGTGTTCCAACACACAAGACTGTCACATATGTTCCTTTATAGAGTAAGTTTTCAAAAGGATGCAAATAATTCAGCATAATTCAAGCTCACTTTGGGTGTAGTTTGTAAGTCCAACCCATGAAGGACAACGCATTTCAGAGTTAAAACATTTAAAAGCACAAGGATCATAAAGACAAAGAGATACAACTTGAGTTAATTCAATTCTGCCATGCTGTGTGACTGTTTGGAGGATTTTAACTGTGTCTAATTGTTTTTCCATTGCAAAGACATTTGAAAGCTAATACAGTTAATCCTGGGGGGAAATACATGTTGAAATTTCAAGAATTTTTTATGAATGAAATTTTTACAAATCTCTGTCAGATGTATCCTTATGTTTAAAACTTTTCTTAATAATTGGAATAGCTGTTGCTTAATGAAAATGAAACTTTTTAAAAATTAAAATTAATAAGTGTTAATTAATGAAGTATAAGTAAAGATGGATTGAATCTATATATACTGTCTATTGAACACGTATGTGCACAAAAAAGACAGCAATTATGACAAAATCATTGACAAATTTATAAAACTGTCTTGAAACAGAAACTGTAATTTTATTATTCTTTGCTGTGACAACCCAACATTTAGGTACAAGTTTTTTCTCCTTTTTCAAAAGACTTATTAGTGTAATTGAACAGTATCAAACCATTAGTTTTTTCCTTTTTGTACTTTTATAGTTTTTGTAGTTAAAATTTTTACTGGCATGATTATATATATGAAGTTAAATAGAAAATCTTATTTTCTGGCCATTAATATTATTTATTTTATTTTATGATTATTACTGAACATAGTTTTGCTCTATGGGAGAGAGAACTGATAAAGCAAACAAACAAATAAAACTATCTTCCCCGGGTGTCAAATGTACTACTGTAGGGCTATCAACAATGAGCCAGCACAAAGATTATGACTAACCACTAGTCTGAATAAACATAACTGAGTCTTCAGTATTAACAAAATCTAAAGTGACTGAAAATCATAGGATTGATTGGGGTTATTGTTAAGAGAGCCATCCTCCAGAGTAAAACAGGAATTCTGCAGCACACAGATAGTATAGTTACTGGGATGATCAAACTGTTTTTTTCATACCTCAATAAGTCAAAGCTCCTCATTATACCAGTTATGTTCTACTTCCTTGTTCCAGCTATCATGCAAGAGTCCTTGAAACAATCTTGGTTGCAATCTACAACCTTGGTTACGTCAATTGCCAAGCCCTTAGTTTGTTGTGCCTATGTATTTTATTAATATATTAATACAATTGCTTGTTACCACAATTTCAATATGCAATTATTACACCCATTTTATAGCTTGAATTATTTCATTAAGCACACTCACCTTAAGAAGTTGATCCAGAAGTAAAACTTTTCTAAAGAGCCCACCCTAACCCCCCCAAAATATGCACTGTAGCTTCTAATCACACATTAAAACAGCTAAGTTAGCTGAGGTAGAGTAGAATTCACTAAACTAGTGTAAATAGATAGATGTATAGATAAATGATATAACTGGGACATTGTATGTCTTCATAGTACCTACATTCATTATTAGAAAAATATTACTACAGAATTGAAATTATCCTTACTATAGAGACATGTTAATTGCAATTATAAGCATTAGATTTAGCGAGAAAAGCAAGATCACACATAGATTTCTTCTCCAATTTCCCTAAGTATGATGTTTTATGCAATCTTTAGCTTATATATATTTTTGTTTCTTTTGTCATATAAAAATTCATGAAATATATAGGCAACTAAATTTTCATAAGTATGACAGTTTTAAGTTTCTTGTAAATAAATTCAGTAATTATGCTATATCAAATTTAATGAAGTATTGCAATTGTTATCTCTTTATTGTAGTATGAAATTTAGCCCCGCATGATGGGGTTGAGGGCTCTGGATTGATTTGCTGCCTTTTCTGTTCATCTTTAATGAAAATGAAAATATAAGTATTTTCTTCAAGTGACTGAGAATTGCAAAGAAAGATACAAAATACCTGAAAATATCGACAGGTCCTAAATCTCTTAATCCAAATAAGAAGAAAACATTAGCAATTCAATGTCTTCCCAATGGACAGAAAACTCAATAAGAAAAAGAGTGGTTCCACATATTATTCTATCAGACTTCTCTTGTATTTTGTTTTTAATTACATCATTTAAACAGAGGTAAAAATAACCCAGTAATACAAGGGAAATGGAAATGATTAGAAACCCCAAGATGGGAGAAAACACTGCTGGAATTCTTCAGTGAGCAAAGAATAGCTCTAGATATAAGTGGACTCTTAAAGATAGTCTCTACTTTGTAAGTAATTTATCACAGTATTTTAAAGCCCTTCTTGACTTAAATTCTACCTCTTTACAATGGCATAAAGGAAGCAATATTAAGAACGAATTATATCTGTAGTCAGTCTTGAGGCTAGACAATCATCAATGCTACATTTGCCAGGCATCTCCCAGAATCTTTTCAGAGGTTCTAAACTGTCAGGCAAAGATGTAATTCTCCGTGGGAATTAGACAGGAGAGGAGAAATATGACCAGTCTCTCACCCTTATTAATGCCTGTGCAGACCAGGGTCCTGTTAGCATATTCCAATAATCTAACTTATTTAGAGGATCCCTTTCTAACAGTTTCTCTTTCTGTGGGACACACACACACACACACACACACATATGACTGATAGGGAGGAAGAAAAAATTTTCTAGATCCACAAAAGTTCAGGCTAGATACATGACTCACGGTAAGTTGTATACAACGCCAAAGCCACCTCTTTAGACCACTTGGAAATATGATTGCCTGCAGAGTGTCTGTCACAGCCTGAATTGTGTTTCATACAAAATTCCTAAGTAGAATGTGGAAGCCCTAACCCCCAGCATCTCTGCAGGTGACTGTATCTGGGATCTTTAAAGAGTATTTAAAGAGGTCATTAAACTAAAAGGAGGTCAGTGGGGTGGGCCCATTCAATATGACTGTTATTCTTTTAAGTAGAGGAAATGAGGACACAGATACACTCAGAGAAAAGAACATGGGAAGACACAGGAAGAAGATGGCCATCTATAAGCCAAAAGGAAAAGTCTCAGAAAAAAACAATCTAGCAACAGCTTGATCTTGAGCTTCTGGACTCCAAAATGGTGAGAAAATGAATTTCTGTTGTTTAAGCCACCCAGGCAGTGGTACTGTGTTATGGCAGCCCTGGAAAACTAATGCAGTTCCACGAACCCCTACTGAGGTCCAGGAATGCCATGGCAGTAGACTGCATTCACAAGTTCATTCACCAATGTTTTTGGAGAACCTGACATGCACTGTGCTAATATTTCTGGCTACACAGATGAATGTGAGACCAAGTTCTTTAACGTCACCGCCTTTCTAAATTTTCATGGACAAAGCACGCTGCCACACTGATACCAGTGAAAAACCCAGGGCTTTGAGTCCAAATGACTGATTTCCCCAGATCACCGGCTTCCCTCTCCTCTATGTTCTGAACCTTCTTCCCCTAATCCCTTGTTTGAATTATCCATAACCACAAGCAGCAACACTGAAAGCTTTCTGACCTTTAAAGAAGCATTTGAACAGATGTTCACCTCACTAATAAACAAGGAAATGCAAATGGAATAAAACAATGAGATGCGATGTTTAACCCTTCAGATATACATACTTGGAAGGTGCAGGTTATATTTAAATTATTTGAAGAAGTATTCTCAGAATATATCAATGCGATACGAGGATTACTTGAGATATTATAAATGATACACAAAGAATGAACAACTTTATTTTGCAAACTGGGTTCAACAAAGAAAACAAATATTTTACTGCACTACGCCTCAGGCTCTTTAATCACAAATGTGCCTCAAGAATCTCTCATGCAGCAGTTATCAGTGTTTGCTACACATTAAAATCACCTGGGGATTTTTTTTTAATTTTTAAAAATTCTGATGCCTTGGTCTGACCCCCAGAAGTTCCGACTTAATTGGTATGATGTATAGCATGAACATCCAGATTTTTTAAGCTTTTCTACATGACTTTAATGTGCAGCCAAATCTGGGAACCTCTGTATTCTATAAATAAAAGAGAAAGAGAATGTTGAGTTTTCCCAAATTAGTGAACCATACAGGTTTTGGAGTTTTTGTTGTTGGCTTCTTTACCAATCACCTACCAGCATCTCTAGAGGCCATCACTCTATCAGGCCAGCAGCTTCTACATGGTGCGGTATGTGATAGAAACAGTGGATCCCATGGTCCTGCAGTGGCCCTATAGGTCCTGTGGTTTTATGCAATGTTAGGCAGTTTCCTATATTTTTGAATTGAACACTCTGTCAGCTTGAATAGTAGTGGTGTTTAAGTCCTAAAGGCAGGAAAGCCAAACAGATTGCTGATATATTCATTAATTTTAGTCAAGACGAATTGCTGTCTGTAGGAGAGTAGAAGGGGTTCAATAACATCAACTTTCTACTAAGTGGCTGGCTGGTGTTCTCAAAGGATGGTGCCATATCAGGAGCTTGGGATGGTCAGTGTTGCTTGGCAAACTGAACACTTGACAGCAGCAGCAATTGTTGTCAGCTTAAGTGTATGCGAGTTTGTCTTAGTCTATTTTTTCTGCTATAACAAAATACCTTAGACTGTATAATTTATAAAAAACCAAAATTTATTTCTTACAGTTCTGGAGGCTGAGAAGTCCAAGGTCAAAATACCAGCAAATTCAGTGCCTGGTTAGGGCTGCTCACTGATTGCAAGATGGCACCTTGTTGCTGTGTCCTCACATGGCAGACAGCAGAAGGGCAAGAAAATACTCCCTTTAACATTGAGCCCTTTTATAAGGATGCTAATCCCATTAATGATAATAGGTTCCATTCAGGATGGAGGTGACTTAAGCACCTTCCAAAGGCCATACCTCTTAATACTTTTGCATTGAGAATTAAGTTTCAACATGAATTTTGGAGGACACACTATCATTTATACAATAACAGAGTAGTACAATTGGATAGCCTTTATCCCTGCACCACAATACTCTCTTTATGCTCCCATGGGGCTAACACTAGGGTAGCTGTAACAGAGATTGTATGACAACTAGCTGACTCATTACACACTTTTGGAGATAATGTGTCTCTGGCGTTTGTTAATATATAATGCAAAAATCTTCACACTCTGTGCCTCTTGCCTTGTTTGTGCCCAATAGTAGATATAATACTTCTGTGCTATAAAAGATTGCTACAAGACCCATGCAACCCTGTAGAATCTAGCTCATAATGAACAGTTAAGGACATATGGTTACTTATTCCATGGCCAGGGACTCTGTTTCTATCAGGATGCAATAGCATGCTGGGAGCTGATTTTTGAATAGTTTTAAATTTTCTGCTGCAGATGACATGGTTTTGCTCCAAAACTCTTGAGTTCTATCTTGTGATTCTAATATCTGAGCTTGCCATGAACTCCATTGTGGCATCTTTTCCCATCATGGTTTCCTCTAATGGATGAGATCTGCTAGGTCACAAGGTCTATGTGACAGGAACATCTGGACTACAACCATTAACTCCTAGATCCCTTTTCTCTTATGAGCCTTCCTCTATGTCACTCAGTAAATGGGTCTAAGCACTACTCCTATGTGAGTAATATGCCCCCTCCAGAACTTGAGAATCCAAGGAAGCTTCTAGGGCATTATGCTACCTTCTTAGCTGTGAGAAGTGAGAGATGTAGTATGATCCTATATTTGTATTAATCTGTTCTAGCAAATTTGTATTTGGTATATCTAATTTGTTTCATCTGTTCTAGCAAAGCTATCATATCTAGCACAGCAGGTATAAATGATACTATTTGTTTGGCTAAGTTTGTAGTATTCCACTGCTACCCTCTAGTATCCATGTCATTTATACAGGGAAAGGTGGTGAATTAGTGAAGATATGATGGCAAATCCCTTCCTTGTATATTAAGGTCCTTATGGGAGGCACTAATCCCTGATGTCTCCTCAGGATGCAATGTTGTTTTTGATTTACTATCTTGATTTGGGGAGTGGGGATGGGGCAGCACTTTGGGAGGCTGAGGCGGGAAGATCACCTGAGGACACGAGTTCGAGACTAGTCTGGCCAACATGGTGAAACCCTGTCTCTACTTAAAATACAAAAATTAGCTTGGCATGGTTGTGGGTGCCTGTAATCACAGCTACTCGGGAGGCTAAGACAGGAGAATTGTTTGAACCCAGGAAGCGGAAGTTGCAGTGAGCTGAGATCGTGCCATTGCACTCCAGCCTGAGTGACAAGAGTGGAACTCTGTCTCAAAAAAAAAAAAAAAATGTTTCTACCTGGCTCCTGTGATAGTTCTTACTCCACAGGTCAAAGAACCAGTGTGAGTTTCTGTAACTACAAAATATGTCCACTGTAAAATACATTGACAAACCAGGAAAATGATCCCTGCGTGGGTGGGTGGATATAGACAGCCCACTGTGAACTGTATGGACCTGAGCCAAAACTCCATTCATTACCTGTTGCCCATGCACCTTCTACTCTAAGAGAAGGAACAAGATGACAAAATTTTGGTGGGTTTCCAGAAATAAGTGTCAACACAAATATAGTGTTGAATAGCTCTCAAAGCTGTTAACACTGTCTTTTAATCAATGTATGATAACCTGAGTAAATGGTGGAAGGTCCTTTTGGGAGAGGAAAGCAGGGATAACTACTCTACATGCAATTGTCGTGGTGTTGCAGAGTTCTTCCTCCTAGAAACTCAGCCTCTCCTTCAGTTGTGGCTTCTGGGTCTGAAAACTAGCCCAAGTATATAAACTGATCAAGGGAACTGTAGTAGTTTATTGGGTACTGCCTCAGCCCCTTAAATATCCACCTTGATTTCTTTGGGTTGTACAGATTAAACAAAACCCTCATTTGGTTCCCATCTATCTTGCCTCTGGGATTATCATTCTGTTTTATTAAACATCATCATAGCTTTCTGAAAGTCAGGGTCTCTCGAGTGCCACTTTGTCCTTGATGCTCATTACAATAATTGTGACATTAACTAGGTATCTAGTTAATAACTGGATACCTAATTAATCATTCTTTATATAAAATTCTCTCTGTTTACATAACTGATGTGGTTTTTGTCTCTTGAATTGTCCTTGGTCGATAAATAAAATAAATATTTGCTAATGGATCAGTAAATCTATTCCTATTGGGATTCTTCCACAACATTTTCAGGGAGAATACCCACAGGACTTTTGTTATAGAAATTCCTATCATCTGGAATATTAATTTCATTTTTATATGTAGCTCAATGACCATGATTTCATGGTTCTACTTGCTCATTGTTCTTTTTTATTGTCTCTATATTGAATGAAAGTATTATTTTGTCCTCTTAACTATAGTGGCTTATCTAAACTATATAGGAGTTTCTGTTCTGTGTGAAATTCAGCCTTCAAGGTTTAAAACCAGTAACAGAAATATATTTCTCATCTTTATGACACCATTGCTACATGGAGAAGCAATTTGTGGTCTCAATATCATTCTCTATATTAGTTTCCACAAATATAGAAACAAATTTGTTACTTGGTGATAATCAAATAGCCTGCTGATAAATTAACAGAGAATTTAGTGCTTGACATGTTCAGAACCCTCTAAACACCTAAGCATTAGTTCTCCCATTTTGTAATCTTGCATCAAGTGTGATGTTGAGGGTAACCCAAGCCAATTTTGAACATTAAAGTTAATATTACTCAAGTGATCTCACTTCTGTTCAAGAAAATAAAAATTGCTTCCTAACAATCTGACAACACAGTGCTGAATTAAATGTGGCATCTCCTTGGCATATTTACCAGTTTTAAAATCATAATCTGGAACAAACAGAAATTTAAAGCAACACAATACCAACTAAAAGAGAGCCCCACACCCGTTTGATTTCTAACCTGTAAAAATAAATTAAATAGATGTTGACATTTACATAAGCTAAATTGGAATGTCAATTTGCTTCTAAACATCAGATGTAGTCTTTGACATGTGAAACCTAAGAAGGAGGATCAGAATTAACACCTCTTAATCGAGTGCAAATTGTTCACAAGGATACTGAGCTAGAAAAGTAGTTCCGTTGATGGAAAACACCCATCTCTCTTGTTGGAGGTGTAGAATTTCTTCAAAATAAGTGCATCCGTTGTCTTAAAGTATTTCCTTGCTTATCTTTTGTGTAAAGGAATTTTCCTCCATTTTATAATGTATCTTCATTAATCTTGAGTTGAAAGTAAGCTTCTTAATATTATTGGTACTTCGTTGATGTGTATTAATCAATATAAAATTGGAGGTTAAGCAAAAAATTAATTGGTGAGTTTAAACAGAGAACACAGCTCAGAATATCACACCCCCTAAATTCTATCTTACTTGTCCCTGTCTCCCTTACTCTATTTCCTGGTGATAAATTTTGCTGCATTTGTAAGTGGTGCTAAAATGACATAAAGAAGGTGAAGTATTCAAATGAAATTGACTCTCACAAAACAGGATGCTCATCTAAGGATAGACAACAGAGTGAAGATTTAGGGAGAATGCTATATCTCATGATTTTGATGATCATCTCATCAGATCTTTATTTTCCATCTATTTTGACATTCTTCTTGCCCATTCCTGAGTTTAAGCACTCCCCAGGGACTTCTAGAATCCTAGCAACTACACATTCATGGTTTTTGTTTTCTTTTCTTTAATGTCAGCTCTAAGATTACAGGATAGTCTTGGTTTAGACAGGTACCCTGGATCATTTACAGATGCAATTATAATGTCAACCCACTGGTGGTCTCCAGTCTTAGTTCTCAGCACAAGGAGAATTGCAACAACATTATTTCTTTTGGCTTTTAAAATATTTCTGTAGAATGAAAGGCATTTCATTCCAAAATAGGTCATTTGAAACATGTCTACAGTGGAAAGGGCTATATTTTTGCAGCCTCATTTCAAAGTTATTGATAAACAAAGCAAGCAATGTGCAAAAATACCAATGAGGTTTGGGTTCTGCTCAATAAAAACAAGTTAAATCTAAATTTAGGTTTTTGCCACGTCATTAGCCAAGCCCCAGTTGTTCCTAGGTATTGCAGCACATATGGTCTGCAAGATCACCCACAGTCTTCAGGCTTCCTATTAGATGACCATATGGACTGGCTGAAGTCCCAGGGAGCAAGAGAGCCATCCAGACATCCCATTGTCCAGCATTTCAGAGTGTTTTTGCTGTGTGCATTTATCAGTGTATATTTTCTCCAATTATAGGTTTTTTCAAACTCATAATTTGGTATGTTTTAAAACATTTTGATTTTTTTAAATCTTACTTTAAGTTATGGGATACATGTGCAGAACATGAAGGTTTGTTACATGTGCCTTGGTGGTTTGCTGCACCCATCAACCCGTTATCTAGGTTTTAAGCCCCGCAAGCATTAGGTGTTTGTCCTAAGGCTCTCCCTCCCCTTGGCAGGGGACCCCCTCACAGGCCCCAGTGAGTGATGTTCCCCTGCCTGTGTCCATGTGTTCTCATTGTTCAACTCCCACTTATGAGTGAGAACAAACATTTTGATTTTCAAATAACATTAAGCTCTTTTTCCTGACTATAGCCAATACCATTTATTTGACATCAACAATAATAATATATAGTCAACTAACACTAAAATAAAGCTTTGTAATTTTAATAATTTAATTGAATGATTTTAGGCTTGATCAAACTGTGATATTTCTTTTTAAGTGGTCATTAAGTATTCTTTGTAAGAATTTCATTTTAAATTATTTTTCACTTATATACAAAGTATTTTGCATTACATTAAAAAATGAAAATGCAAGTAGTTCAAATATTTTATTTTTAGCCTTTATAGTTTTATAATACTATTTCATGGTTTTTAAATTATATGTATTATACACTATATAAAGGTATATATGATATAGAGATATATAGAGGAGCATGGGTTTATGTGTGCATACCTGTCTGTCCATTTATCTCTCTATATTCTAAGTTTATAGAGGAAGAGAAAAGTGAAATGATTTAAACATGTACTATGTGTCAGACCTATTTTTTCACTTTTAATATATTAGCTCATTTCATTCCTACAAGATAGGAGAATTAAACATAGAATAATAAGAACTCAGTAAGTTTAGACTGTGTTGCAATTTGTTGTTTTAATTTGCTGTTTCATCCTTCCAATAATATATGAGGCTTTCTAATACATTATACATTAAACAGTGGTAAAATTGATCTTCCACAGACACAATTATAAGGCAAAATAGAAAGTGGAAAGAACAGCACCTTTAAATCAAATCAGACCTGGGTTCTAATCTTGCTATGCATTCTTAAAGCAAATTACTTAATTTTTCTTCTCTATAAAATAGACATATGAATATTCACTTGATAGGGTTGTCTTGAAGATTAATTCAAATCACTTATGGAAAGTTCTTGACTTATGATTAGGATTTATTTAATCAATACCCACCCCTTACTTTTTTTTTTTTTTTGGAGACGGAGTCTTGCTCTTGTCGCCCAGGCTGGAGTGCAGTGGTGCAATCTTGGCTCACTGCAACCTCCGCCTCCCAGGTTCAAGTGATTCTCCTGCCTCATCTTCCCTAGTAGCTGGGATTACAGGCACCCGCCACCACACCTGGATACTTTTTGTATTTTTAGTAGAGACGAGGTTTTGTCATGTTGGCCAGGCTGGTCTTGAACTCCTGATCTCAAGTGATCCGCCCACCTCAGCCTCCCAAAGTGCTGGGATTACAGGCGTGAGCCACCACTCCTGGCCAATAAATACTTGCTCCTTACTTTTACTAGTTGTAATAATTGGCAATTTACCTGAAATCTTGGAAAGTCAGTTTGTTACAAACATTGGGATAATAATTTCTATCCTCAGAGTGATTGGGAGATTGTAAAAGATTATATGTGTAAATTAAATTTAATATACAGTAAATTGTTATTTCTGTTGCTGCATAGGAAATAATGGAACAAGAATTTCTAATTAGGAATTTACATCTTTGATTAAAAGTCATTATTATTATGGATATCAAAAATGAATTGAAAGCAGTCATTATATCCATCAATATAACCATCAATATAAATATCCTCAAGTTTGTTTATAATTGATCTGGAATGACAAATTTCAGAGGACTTTAGCAGGATGAGGCTCTCCTATCAGTAACAGTTTTTGATTAAAGAATTGCAAGTGCATTGCTCCAAATAGCTATTAAGAGAGACCTTGCCCTGTGCTAATACTGCCTGATCATTGACAGGTTGAAACCAGACCATTCTATTCCCAGACTTTGACAAACAACTACTATCTCATAATTAGGTTTGCAGAATTTAATTACAATTTGGATGTGCAGAAACAAGGTAAAGTTTTCATCCATATATGATTACATAGTCTTTAGAAGTTCTCACTTACAAGTTGTCAAGTACAGCCATGTAGTCTCTGGGGATTATTCATCTGCTTTCTGCTTGCCCTCATTCATGGCTGGTGGAATTCGTGACTGGTGAAATGTGCAGTGTGATCTTGGCTTGGTCAGAACTAGGTGAAGCTCCCTGGCTGATTGGGTCCCTTCTCAACTTCTGTGCCCTAAAGACCTCTAAATCTGCACACTTTCTCCATTCAGTGCCTTGGCCTGGTCATTTACCCTCAGCCTCCGTTGCCATAAAGGACCTGATGGCTGGCCCTCTACACCTCAATTTAGCATTCATGCCCCATGGTAACTCTGGGTAATATGGGAGAACGAAAATGCCTCAGGCCTTTAATTTCTCCCTGAGCCTTCCAGTTGATGTTGCCACGCCCTAGTTGTTTAGGGGAAGCTAAAGAAAGTGTCTCTTTCCCAAGTTAAAAATTAGGAGTGCAGGCAAGAGTACCCCAAGTCCATGCCTATCAGCAGATGCCCTTGCTTGGCACCCAGGGCACTGTATGCTAGCATGAGACCCTTCCTTATCAGCCCTTAGTGAGCTAAGCACATAGAAAGTAAAATCTGGACATATATATCTGATTAGCTCTGATAGCTCTTTCTCCTTGTGCCTGTTACTTGTTCCATTATCCACAGGCATTGGAAAGAGCCTGAGTTTCCTTTTACTTTCCCTACATCAAATCCTTCTATCTGACTATAAAGCCAATTTAAACCCTTGGTATGCTACATGAGAGCTAAAGGAATCGGAAAATCCTTTTCCAGAAAAATAACATGACTTGAAAGGATATGTTTCTAACTTTGAGCATCCAAAGCTGCATCCTACCTGTATTTTTTTGTTTACATTTATCTTGTTACAGCCTTAATTTCCGTACCCTAAGTTTTTCTTCCAAAAGATGGCTCTGGGCAATTAGGGTGACATTCATAGTCATGAGAGCACAGTAAAAGAGAAATATTAATAATTGCTTTTAGATATTACCCCCTAGTAAACATAGCATATCTTGGTTTAATGAAGGGAGAGCTGGAATTCTTTTTCTTTATTATTATTTCAATCTAGCAGGCCTAGCAAGGTTGGTTAATAGAAGAAACTACACTTAAATATATTAACATAAGATAACAGTTATTTTCCTATTACAAAATAAAATTTAGCATTTACTCTACAAACACTCGAGTGTCTATTATGAGTCTACCACTGTACTACCTGTTGGTGACACAGATATGCAAGATCCTGCTTTCCTGTGCAAAGCGCTTGCAGTTTATTAGGAAGGAAAAAGCAGTCCAAAAATTATAAATATAAGTGCTTTTATTGAATTCTTAAGTCAGTGTCATTCAAAGCACACTATGGGAGAATACAGTAAGTACATTGTCTTAACTTTTGTGTCCTCCACTATACTTACTAAAGTGCTTTAAATTCAATTCTGTTGAATTCATTTGAGTGCTCCCAAGTGTGACTGTGCCAAGAAAGACATTTCTCAGAATTGGATAGCAGATTAGTAGGAACATCTCTTACCGTTTCCAAGATTTTGAGGTTCTAGCCACTGAAATATGAACAATAGTTTCTTATCTTTCCTCTTTATTGTATCATATTAATGGAACATCCCTTATTCTAAAACATCCAAATAAATTATTTTCCAAAAGTATATGGTTCCTGAATATGATCACATCTACCTGTCTGAAATTTTTAGACTATAATACTATGTTGTTGTTTGCCTGCTGCTGACCACACTCAAAGAGAAGGAGAATTTCAAGAAATATTTACCTAGCATAAACCATTAAATGAATCAAGAGAGTCTCGGGAATCAGATTCACAGCAAGAAGAATCTGCTTTCCAGCAAGCAGTTGATGAGCCTACCATGTGGTATTAAAAACACACATACAATATTGAAATGAATAGAAATATATCACTCCCCAATTCTTTTCTCTTAGAAAAAGTTTTACAAAACTAAGGCACGTTCTTGTGAACTTTCATCCTCAACATCACAACAATATTCCAAAATAAGAAATTTGCTTAAGATTCTATTTGTTTTCACACTTTCCTAATTAAAAACCTGTCCATGTACTGCAGTTAAGTTTAGACGACAAACACTAGTCAAGGGTATTTTAAAGTTTTAATTTTCCAGTTTGTGGCTTTTGAATTTGGGTTTTGATATAGGCAAAAGTTCTTTGGAGGCTTTATGGTATACAATTTCAGAACATTTTTCTTTCTTGAATTAGGGAAGAAAAAAACAGTAAGGCAGCAGCAGTTTCTGCTTCTTGTGCAGTAACAAGTTATTGTTGCAAGTCTTTTTATTCCTAAATCTTCTGGTACAGAGATTTCATAAGGAATAAAAATGAATCAAAATTGGCAGAACACAAAGTACATAGTCATGGAACCTAGGCAGCTCCAGAGGCACGTGGCACTTCACACAAAAAATTAAGTTTCGACATTCCACATTGTTGCTGCTCTGAAGAGAAAAGCTCAAAGCTCAAAGGAATCGCTTCAAGCTGAAACCAGGTGACAAACCTTTGCATCTGAAGATACATAAGTATAAACAAATGTGGTTTTCCCTAAAGCTATTACATAAATTTGGAATCTAATAACTGGCAGTTTAAAGCAAAAAAGAATAATTGACTTGTTACTGGCAGGGATTCACTTTCCTGAGGTTTTTTATCTCTTTGCCTAAGACTTTGTGGCACTTTAATAATTCCACTTCTCAGGCCAAATATTACAACTAATAAGAGTAAGGAGCAGGTATTTATTGGCCAGTAGTGGTGGCTCACGCCTGTAATCTCAGCACTTTGGGAGGCGAGGCAGGTGAATCACCTGAGCTTAGGAGTTTGAGACCAGGCTGGCCAACATGGTGAAACCCAGTCTCTTCTAAAAATACAAAAATTAGCTGGGTATGGTGGCATGTGTCTGTAGTCCCAGCTACTAGGGAAGCTGAGGCAAGAGAATAGCTTGAACCCAGGAGAGGAGGCAGAGGTGTGGTGAGCTGAGATCATGTTATTGCACTCCAGCCTGGGCCACAAGAGTGAAATTCTGACTCAAAAGTAATAATAAAAATAATAATTCCACTTCTCAAACTCCTACTCTACTTTTTATATATCACTACAAAAGTTAATGTAAAATTCCCTAAAACATGTTACTGAATTGTTTTGATAATTAAGTATTGTCTTAAATATGATGAATTTATCCACAATCCTTCTATTATAGAATTTTCTTTAAAGATTTATTTTTCAGAATTTCCTAATATAGCATATTTGACAATAATATGTGATATTTAAAATTTGGAAAGAAAGCTAAGTCCCAAAAAGATTCTCATGTATGTCACCCTCCCAAAGGAATTGGATCAATTAACTATTAAGAAACAAAGAAGGCAGAAAATGTTTTTCTAGGGCTTACAATGATTACTATATCTGGTTAATTAAATATGGTGAGTATATGAAATGAATGATTGGCCAAATCTCAAAATGATCGGAGAAATCCAATTCCTTCCAGTACATTTACTTGCTAGCTCAGGATTTTTAAAAGTAAAGCATCTAACATTCCTTTTAGCACTTTTGCATTCTCATTCTAGAATTACAAACAACAATACCAAGGCAGACAGATGCAGCAATTTGTCCAAACCTAAAAATCCAGAAAGACATAATAAGCTTAAGATTCAAAATATCTGCCTCCCCAGGCCACTCTGGCATTCACCTCTGTGAGTGTCACTTCCTCTTACAGGCCACGTGGAAGAATCTTCCCTCTTCTAAGCATGTCTCTAGAGATGCCACAGTTTCTCTTCCCCTCATCTCTGATGCCATCCCCAATGACTCCAGGGTGCAAGAGAAAAATGTCAATCACCCAACAGGCTCCTGAATAGAAACCAAAGTCCTAGAAACCACAAGGAGACAGGGCAGCAAAAGTGGAAGGAGTATAGGTTGAGAGAAGTGTCAGAGGGAAGCCGTCACATTTTTTCTCTCTGGGGCTCATTCTTTCACCTCTTGATCTTTCTGTTATCAATTCTCTTAGGTTATTAGTATCATGGAAAGAGTAGGTAGGCTTGCTTTTCAGTTTCAACTCTGGCACAGATTAACTGACTAACTTCAAGAAACCAATCTGCCTTCTTGATTTCCTTTTCCATAGAATGCATTGATAAAAATCACTGTTCACTCAGCCTCACTGGATTTGCAACCATGTACAATAAGCTTATGCAAAAGTTCAGATATTTTGTAAGTGGAAAGTCTTGGTAGAGGTTTTTAACTTGAGAGCTGAAGCCTATTACTATTCAGGGCATTTCCTTCTACTAGGCAAGGCTGTTGAAAGAAACAAATTCAAGGTCAGAGGATCACTAAATAAAATAGCATCAAAACAAATTGGGGAAAGATGGTCACAAAGTGCTTGAAATAACCATCTTACTTAGGAGGAGTGTTTCTAATTAACTCAAGAATAGGTAATGAGTTTCTAGAATTAAAGTATTCTGTTTCTGAACACTAGTGAATATGAACTACCAAATACTTGTCCTTTGGCTTTCTTTTCTGGGCACTTCATATAGATCACTAACCTCCTGGTAGCAAATTGCCAGTCAGATCCTCTGATTTTTATTACCTAAGATCCACTTACTACCAGTTACTACTAGTACTACTTATCACATACTTAATTCTAGTCATGTAGCCCAACACAGTATCTTGTAGAAAACAGTTTTGATGTATTTGTTGAAGTGAAACCCTTCTACCTGGACATATATTCTGATCTATTAAATAGAGACTTGAAATATGTTACCACCTACACTGGAGTAGGATAAATTCCATCTGCAAAAGGATAACTTCATTCATTATTATCTCCAGTTTCAAAGTCTTTCCTGACCTTGTCCCCACTTTGCTGTGTCTACATGTATTGATTATGAAGGATGAAAGAAAGTCTTCTTTCTTCAGACCAATTGAAATATCAGAATGGTTGAGACCCCTGTGACTTTTGCTACTAAACAGGACAAAGAAATACATGACAGATGCTGTTAATAAACCCATGTGAGTGAGGCAGAGCCCATATCCTCAACTATAGGAAATGGAAAAGGCCTGAAAAAATTGAGATGCACATTAATTAGTAAACTACCAAATTGCTGTAGACTGAATATTTATGTCCTACCCAAATTCACACATTGACACCTAATCCCCAATGTGACAGTGTTTGGATGTGGGGCCTTTAAGAGATGATTAGATCATGAGGGTGGAGACTTCATGAATGGGATTAGTGCCCCTGATAAAAAAAAAAGTACCCAGAGATCTCCCTTACCTCTACTACCATGTGAAGATACAGGAAGAAGATGCTATTTATGAACCTAGAAGCAGGCCTTCACCAGACACCAAATCTGCCATTGCTTTCATCTTGAACTTCCCAGCCTCCAGAACCGTGCAAAATAAATGTTCATTGTTTACAAGCCACACAGTTTATGATGTTCTGTTATAGTAGCCCATACTGACTAAAGCACAAATGTACTGGCACTTAAGTCTTCTTGAAGATCAAAAAGCCTGCATGGCTGTTGGCATGGTCACCTTACTGGCAGCACTCTTGGCACCATCATGCTATTGGCAAGTTATTCCACAATCCCCACCCAGTACCTGCTCTCTGCGTTATCTCTCCATTAGG
The DNA here is from genome assembly GCF_029289425.2 of Pan paniscus. Taxonomy (NCBI): domain Eukaryota; kingdom Metazoa; phylum Chordata; class Mammalia; order Primates; family Hominidae; genus Pan; species Pan paniscus. The sequence continues at coordinate 91,707,549 of NC_073254.2, read as the reverse complement.
TGTACTTCCTGGGATATGGAAGGGACAGAAAAGGGAAGTGAGGCACTCAATCACAGGAAAATTCCTGGAGGCTACCTAATACTCTGTGTATTCACATGGAACTGGAAAAATGGTATCATTATGCTGCACTTTTGACCACTTCTCTCTGGGGGGTGATATGCTGTTTCTTCTTGGCTCCTTGCTGCTTATGTATTACAATTGTTTAAGTCCAGCTGAAATCTTCCCTCCTCCCTGAAAGCTTCTCTACACATTCTATAAAATCCTGGTTGGACTCTTCTATCAAATCCTGCAGCAGATGCCCCATATTCTAATTTATGTCATAATTTCACTATTTTGAAATTTTCTCAATTTATATGTATCCCCAACTAGATCAAAATAATTTGAATGCAGCATAATCTAATCTAGGTTCTCTCTACTGGAACACTATCAGCATTTCAGGTCAGTTAATTCTTTGTTGTGGGCGTCTGTCCTGTGCATTGTAGGATATTTAGGAGCATTCTTGGCCTATACCGACTGGAAGCCAGTAGCACTCTGAGTAGTGACAATGAAAAATGTCTCCAGACATTGCTGAATATCCCCTGTAAATCAAAAACCAAGTAATTGAAAAGACAAAATTTCCCTTGGTTGAAGACTACTGATCTACCCTGATGTTGAAATATTTTTTATGTTTGTTATTAAAACATAAATTTAGGTGTAACACTTGATTTTTATCAACTGTAATTTCCATACTAAAATAGTACAGGCTGACTGTCTGCAAGTATCTGAAGATGACTACGCCTTTAGGGGCCTGGAGCCTCTGGGAGGAATACCAGAAGGCTGAGCCCAAATCCCTAAGAAATGTTCAGGCTCTTCCTTCTCTCAGTAGGAGAATCCTAATGGTAAGGAAGGCCAGCCAGAGATGATAAATGCCCCCAACATTCAAAGTGGATGCCTGATCAACTTGGCTAAAGCTGCTTTGGCTTAAAAAGTCATATAGATAAAGCCTTTGGAACTGTTGGTGACAAAAGCCTCTCCAGGGTTGTATTTAATATACTGCTGGCTCCAGGGTGCTCTACTCCGTAAGTGCTCTGACCTCAGCTTGGGCTGCTATCTTGTAGACATCTCTCTTCTACCCCCTACACACTCTACTTCAGAGTACAAGTTGGCTTCCGTCATCAGTGATAAAAGAATCTATTGTGACCTGGAGCTTAAGATGGAGTAGTCCTCAGTCAGTGGTTTTGGCTGCCTGGCTCAGGTGGCTGAGCCCTCCAGTTATACATTCCAGAATTAAATCCCCATAAAACCCAATACCAACTTAAATGGTATATTAGTCACTGATGACTTGGCTAATGAATGAGTCCCAGGAAATTTGTTAGATCTTCTGTGATGACCATATGTGCCTGGTTGATCATTAAGGTCAGAGTCAGCAGGCTATTTGCTTTATCCCACTCATGAGCTCCAGGCTCTTGGAGTCCTAGAATTTCTTTGCAGATTCTATTCATAGTACTCTTCTGTCTGGACTTAAAACTAAAGACATATCTGTTCATCCCTATTCCTGAACACCCTTAAGAAAGTAGGTCAGTTTGCTGTGTTTTAATTGTAAAGCATCTTGTGAGTCTCTGTAAAAGAAGCCGAGTAAGTGCTTGTTGTTGTCAGGGTAATTACTTCCTAAGGAATGCACACACTCTGACTTTGCCAATGAAATCACTCCACAAGACACATAATTTAAACCACCATTTTATCTTATTTGTTGAATTAAGTAACAGGAGGAAAGCTAGCCTTTAAAGCAGGCTAGAAAAGAAAGGCCAGAGTTTCTACATATAATTCCCATCAATGAAAATTTGCTTTATGATACATTATTTTTCCTTTCAAATTATTGTTGTTAGGTTAAAATAGATGCACACATGGATGTAGAGTGCTGAGTGACAATACAAAGCACACATTCTTTCTTAAATTTTTATTTTAGGTTTGGGGGTACACATGAAGGTTTGTTACGGAGGTAAACGTGTGTCATGGGGGTTTGTTGTACATATTATTTCATCACCCAGGTATTAAGCTCTGTACCCAATAGATATCTTTTCTGCTCCTCTCCCATGTTTTTTGCATTTACTTTTTGATAACGTCATTGTCTTTTCATAAAAGAGGAAAAAAGATATTAAAAACTATAGTTAGGAAAAAAAAACAGTGCTTCCCCAACTCTAACTTAACCGTATATTTTTGCTGGTCATTTCCACATGGTCATATGTGTCCAAGCCAGGAACTACATAAAGCGTTGCTTTAGAACGGCAGATTTTTGCTCCATGTGGCGCATTTTAAGTAGATTCCATCTAGCAGAGAGTGGACCCATTGGTGTATTTCATGACATTAGAGGTTTCCTTAAAGAACAATGCAAAAGAAGGAAAAACAAATGGAAGAATGTATTGATTAGCTTGACACAAATTATCTAGAGAAAGTTGCTGCCTGGATAGCTGAATAAACAAAGTAATTGAAAAGATCAGTTAACAGCTTTTAATCTTACGAAAATTTCTGGTGTAGCAGACAAATGTGGAAAAAAGGAATATTGAATTACTCATCAAGATTTTCTTATTTTATTTTAGAAGTCTCTTAGGGCTTTGGATAGCCTAGATTATAGCTGCTTCTTTGTGCCAAGCCTTACTCACTCTTCCAATGATGAGGTCCAGGGCATGCTACCCTAAAATAGCTGAAGCTGAGGAATTTGAGAAAACCACAAGGTAGAAAGTTCATTCTCATCTTCCTCTACCCTCTTCTTGTAAAACAGGTCATAACACCTAGGAAGGTTTTTCTGACCTTCCCCTAAAGCAAGTCATAAGACCCTCTTGTGAGAAATGCTCTCCCTATATCCAGAGGAAAGGACCATCCTTATCTTTGAAGATGAAAGGACACAGAGAGGAACAAACAGGCTTTTCTAAATTTCCCCTAGTTTCCATTAGATTATATCCCCTTTATTCCATCGTATTTCTCCACGGTGGTCCACTCTTCAAACCTTCAATAAAATACAGTCATGTTTAACTGTTGCTTTGAGTCTTTATTTCCTTATGAAGGCTCCTGTATCACATACAAATTTGTATATTATATACAAATTAAATAAATCGGTATGCTATTCTTTTGCCAATCTGTCTTTTGTTATAGGGGCCTCAGCTATGAACCTAGGATAGATGAAGGAAAGATGTTTATCCTCTCCTACACTGACATTCATTTACCTTGAAGGAAAATTGCCTACACAAGTTTTAGAGCAGTTCATGTCAGTTACATGTTCATGCCACGCCCCCTGTGCTAATAGAAAGTGATTAGAAGTAGTATGGCTCGGTTGAAAAGAAGCACTTTTTAAACCCTGGGACACTTGGGTTAAGGTGCACCATAAGTCCGTCCCAGCCAGCAGGAAGGAATGTTGAAGGGAAGAGTTTAGACTATTTTATAATCACTCAGGTTTAGAGGGGAAGCAAAAGTTTTTGGCCATTTCATAAATATTTTATTATTTGGAAACTTCATGGTCAAAATACAAGCAACATGATCTTGCTTAAACAGAAGAGTCAATAACCGACCTTTGAGGTCTCTGTTGTGAAGAGTAAAAGGGCACAGGATTATGGGCCTTCTATTTAGTTAATAGGTGTCAACAAAGGTGATTACTTTTCATATACTATAACTTTGTTTACATAAGACAGGAAATGTGTTACCATTTATAGTGTTTATGTATGAGTCTGTGCTAAGGGCTTTAAGTATATTAATACTAGCAGCTGTATTAAAAGAGGTCTCTCTAGAGTTGTCAGGTAAAGTACAGAATGGCCAGTTAGATTTGAATTTCAAATGAACATTCAACACTTTTTACATAAGCATATCCCAAATTTTGTCTGAAACATACTTATACTGAAAAAAAAATCCATTGTTTATCTGAAACTCAAATTTAACTGGTTTTTCTATATCCTTATTTGCTAAATCTAATAACCCTAAATCTTAGCCCTTATAGGTTAAAGTCAAAATATGGAAGAATTGGGTTCATAGTCATTCAGAGACAGAAACCAGACTTTCTAAGAACACAAATAATGGATCTATTGCTCAGTTACATTAACCAAATACATAAAGTTCTATTTAATTACAGTTAAAAAAAACAGGTTGCTAAATACCCAGGTTAGCATGATAGGCCCACACAATCTCTGTAAGCACATCTATATCATACTGAGATCAGGTAAAATTGGTTTTCAAGTACAAGAAGCTCATTGGAATGTGTGAATGTTTTATGGTTTAAGACTAAAACAGGCTAAAGTATTAATCACACAGTTGGAAACTTGGCAATGGGAACTTAATATTAAAAAAAATCTACTGGCTCAAATTTCCTGTTTCCCAAAAGTACCCAGATGGGTTCTGCTAATATTTGTCTCTGTGACTTCTTTTCCTAAGCTCCCATGGGCTGTCCAACCCCCTACCTTGGAGTGACACATCCTTCCGTTAGCTGTATTAATAGCTCCAGTCATATTACGTCAACTCCTGCTGCTAGAAGAGACTGTTTTTATCCATTATGTGATGATTTTAAAGTTTAACTCTCAAAAGGCAATCATATTTCTTTCACTTCCAAATTCTTAAAGAACATTTCACTGAACTCCTCATGTATTTACTGTACTGACTTGAGAGGTAGATTTTCTATAATACTATTTTCTCTTAATAAGGGAAATGCTGATCATCTTTTGTTTCAAGCCAAGTGTTTATCTGTATCTCATTTAATGCTCACTAAAAATCTTGGGAGAAACAGAGCACAGTATAGAGTAGCAGAACAGTGTCTAAATATAGGTCTGTCTTGGAATCTACTATATCACTATAGCACTAGTTCCCACTTTTAAGTAAAATGTTTACTATGGAATATCATGTAAAAGAAAAAAAAAGATAAAACAAAGCTGGACAAATTTAGCTTCTCCTGTGGCTGAAGTATTCTAGGAGATATAAATAAACCATGGCTGGTGACCACTATGATACTATAAAGAAATGAGCACCAGCTTTGGAGTACTAAAGATCTCGATTAGAATCATACCTCCATCACTGGGGTGAGGGTAGTAGTCAAAGAGATCAATGTGGACATTGTTATGGGCTAAATTGTGTCCCCCAACAAAATGCATAATTTGACATCCTAACTCATAGTACTTCAGAATGTGACTGTGGAGATACAGTCTTTAAAAAGGTAATTAAGTTAAAATGAAATTATTCATGTGGGCCCTAATCTGACTAGTGTCCTTTCAAGAAGAGGAAATTAGGACAGCCAACTGAAAACCCGAGGAAGGCCCCAGAAGAAATAAACCCTGCCAACACCTTGATCTCAGACTTCTGAACTTTAGAACTGTGAGAAAATAACCCACCCAGTCTGCGGTACTTTTTTATGGCAGCCCTAGCAAACATTTCTTAACAGCTTAGATCCTAGGTTTTTTTATTTTTTTAAAGGCGTAATCCCCATGGGCTTGATGTGATCATTCAATAATTAAGTGCCTAGCATGATGCTTTGAAAAATGAATTTGCTCAAGGAATATAAGAACTATATTTTTCACTTAAGCTCACAACATGAACTGGCATATTTATTAATTATCCTTGGCAAATTCATTAAGGATCCGTTAGGTGCAAATACACAAATCAATATCACATTCCCAGTGTTTTTCTTCTGATGGAAGATGGGAGGGCAGTATTTGTTATCCCCAATGAGTGCTTTATACACTGTATTTTCTTGATTCTGCAATGCATATTTTAAAGCACCCTTTTTATTTTAGAACAGTTTTAGATTTGCAGAAAAATTGCAAAGATAGTGCAGAGTTCCCATCTCCCCCAAACCCCATTTTACCTATTATTAACAGCTTACATTAGTGTGGTACATTTGTTACAATTAATTATTAACAATGATACATTATTAACTAAAATTCATACTTTATTCAGATTTCCTCACCATTTACCTAATGTGATTTTTCTCCTCCAGAATCCCATACAGCATACCATATTACATTTAGTGATCCTGTATCCTTAGGCTCTTCTTGACTGTTAATTTCTCAGGTTTTCCTTGTCTTTGAGAGTTTTGAGGAGTACGGGTCAGGTATATCATAAGATGCCCTTCTATTGGGGTTTGCTGCTGTTTTCTTAATGAAACTGAAAGTTAATGAAACTTAATGAAACTGAAGTTATGGCTTTGGGGAAGGAAGACCACAGAGGTAAAGTGTCATTTTCATCACATCATATTAAGGGTATGTACTATCAACATGACATATCACTGTTGATGCTGACTTCGATTACCTGGCTGAGGTAGTGTTTGTCAAGTTTCTCTACTACAAAGTTTTTTACTCCTTTCTATGCAGTACTTCTTTGAAGGAAGTCCCTATGCACAGTCCACACTTAAGAAGTAGAGAGAGGCTGAAGCGGGTGGGTCACTTGTGGCCAGAAGTTCAAGACCAGCCTGGCCAAAGCAGTGAAACCCTGTCTCTACTAAAAATACACAAATTGGACGGGCGTGCTGCTGCACACCTGTAATTCCAGCTACTTGGGAGTCTCACTTTGTCATCCAGGCTCCTTGAGTGCAGTGGCATGATCTCAGCTCACTGCAGCCTCTGCCTCCTGGGTTCAAATGATTCTCCTGCCTCGGCCTCCCAAGTAGCTAGGAGAATCATTTGAACCCAGGAGGCAGAGGCTGCAGTGAGCTGAGATTGTGCCACTGCACTCAAGCAGCCTGGATGACAAAGTGAGACTTGGTCTAAAAGAAACAAACAAACCAAAAACAGTAGAGAGTTATGTGCTACCTCCTTGATGGCAGAGTACCTACATAAATTACTTGGAATTTTCCTGCAAGGCAGATTTCTCTATTCTCCCCAATTTATTTATTCAATTATTTATATAAGTGTGGACTTACAGATATTTATTTTATACTTTGGGCCATGATACAGTATTATTAGTTTGGTGCAAATGTTACTCTTTTTGCCATTGAAAGTAATGGCAAAAACCGCAATAGCTTTTGCACCAACATAATACATTTTTTTGTTGCTTGAATTGTTCTGGCTTTGACCATTGTTGTTATTTCTTTTTTTCCTGATCAGTATTTCTTTATCTCCAATTAGTGCTTTGCATACTGTATTTTGTTCATTCTATGATACACAATTTTTATGTCTGAAATTTATATAACTAATAACATCTGATAATTACAATTGGTGGTGACTTTTTTGTTCCTTAGTCACATCTAAAATAATAGTGTTCCTTTCAATAAATGGCATCTTAGATTCAACGAAACTCAGAAATTGCTAAATAATAAGAAATACTTTTCTAGGATAGTGTATTCAATTCTTAGCACCCTTGCCCTGTCAAGCTCTGACATTTTATAGAGAAAATTTTCTTCAGAGATTGTTTTTGTTTGATCTTTTTGATTTACTGTAGACATGTTGCTTTTTCTCTTGATCATTTGAACAGATGTACATTGATCTACTGAAACAAAGAATTTATGTTCAGGCATGAGAATATCAGCAATGGTCATTGCCTAACCCTGTTGGCTAATTCTGAGATTTAGGTGCTCTTATCTTCCTACTGGCATCCATTTAAGGCCATCCATTGACAGGCAAACTGTATATGATTGGAACAATAATAAGTAGGACATATTTTATAATTCTAGTCTCTTCCATTTTAGTAATAATTTTAGTGTGGATAGAGGGGTTTCAATTTGCTTATTGTAGGATTTTATTTCATATCACTTACAAACATGAAGATGTATCATTATACCTGGCTTGATAGCTGAACTCAATTATTTTAAATACCTTTTTTCACTTATTAATACAGTTATTCAGCACCATTTATATGTCCAGTTCTATGCTCCTAGGTTTCTGTGTTTGCCCTTTAAGCAGCAAAAGTAAACTTCACTAGTACTTAGAGATTGTCTGAGGAACATTTATTTAATGACACTTCATAACAAGCACAAAATATTTTAAATATATTCTCTCTGAAAATTGTAGAAAATATCAAATGAGTAAATTTTTGAATAGCTAATTTTAGTCTTTCTTAAATAGCTTCTAAGCAGAAAGTTTTCCAAGATCGAGTAAACTGAATTCTGCAATAACAGTTAGCCTTGTCAGTAACTCCATGAAGTAAAATATCAATCCTCACATCATATATAGGAAATTGAGGCTCAGAGATATTAAGTATGACTTAGTGACAAACGAGTAATCAATATGTCCAGCACTGATACACTAATAAAACCCTCATTTTGGGAGGCTGAGGTGGGCGGATCACCTGAGGTTAGGAGTTCAAGACTAGCCTGGCCAACATAGTGAAACCCTGTCTCTACTAAACTAAAAAAATTAGCCAGGTGTGATGGCATGTGCATGTAGTCCCAGATACTCAGGAGGCTGAGGGAGGAGAATCCCTTGAACCCAGGAGGTGGAGGTTGCAGTGAGCCAAGATTGTGCCACTGCACTCCAGCCTGGGGGACAGAGTGAGACTCTGTCTCAAAAAAAAAAAATTCATAAACCAGGCCATAGGCCATATGTTGATATGCTATTTATTCACCAAAAACATTAAGGTAACTTAGCATATAAGCAAATAAATCATACAGTAGTTCTGATGCTTTTATAATGTCAAAGAGGGTACATTTTTTTCCATAGTGTTAATGCTTGTCATCAAACACATTTAGAAACTCTTCTGATGAAATCTAGTAGCTACTGAAGGGCTGTGCTTCAAGCATTCATGACAAAAGTGTATAAAAATTGAAATCTTTATGAAAAAAGACACCACCGACATTTAATTATATGATGCTTTTGCAAAAATATAATCGGATAAATGAAAACAAAATTTAATTTTCTGTAATGATTAGATCTTTTCATTGAGCAACAAAAGACATTTTTAGTACTTAAATAGTATATTAAATTTACAAAGCACTTTATATTCATTAATAATTCCCCCAAAAACCCAACAAGAGAGATGGTTTGGGCAATTTTCAATAATGTTAGTTGGTTCCAAATATAGGGGAAAAAGCATAGATGAAGGTAATTTGGCTAATGCAAGGACTAATGAGAGCCACAAAATACACACCTGAAAGGAGAAGAGTCTCTTATTATTATCAATTTTTCTTTCATGTTAGAGTCTCCCATATGGCACATTGCCAAATATATTTCTACCAAAAGTTATTTTGCATGTTACATTTCTCAGTTACAACCAAATACATGAAAATTTCAGTCAACTTCATGCCCTCAAAAAATTAATTATTCTACAGAATATGTATGATACCAAATTGATTACAATAATAGAGGTAGAAATCAATGTTACCCAAAGAGTGTACCCAGGAGTCTAGGTTATTTTCTTTAAACAATCTTAGCTAGCCCTTAATGATTTTTGCTGGCCCAGCTGCATTTTGTAGTGATACTGATTTAGATCAATGTTACTCTACTACTAGGTATAAGGTCCAAAGATGTTTATTATGTTTATACCTGGCAAATTCTATTGTGTGCATGCAGTAGTGATTGACAGTATCCCACAGAATAAAGAGACAAATTTCAGTCTGTAGGAGATTTTAAAAACCAAGAATTAGTAAGAGTTTACATCTTTATTGTTGTAGGTCTCAAATCAGTTTTTATTCAATTTATTTAAGGAAATCCTAAAAATTAAAAACATACCTGAGACAGTTTTTATAAATAATATATACTTCTAGAGAAAATTCTGGGTTAATTATTCAGCACAATATTTATACGTAACCTCCACTCTGTGTATTTTAAGATAGTTCATTTTGAAACTGCTCTAATAAGCATTTTCGTAATAAAGAACAAGTTATTATTAGATGCAAAGGCATATTGTCTGTGAATATTTGTATTCTTGTCTTTGGAGATTAGTGAAAATTAGTGAAGTGGAGATTAGTGAAAATTAGTGAAAAGTACAGAATTCTGTACATAGATTATAATTTTCTTGATACAGAAAGTTAACAGACCTTTAGGAAAAAACAAATCCTATTTTACCATAATCGTATTAACTAATAGATTTCCTCTCTGGATGAGCCACTAGAGGCATTTGTGAGGAATTTTTAAACTGCCCTATTCCTAGGAATCACCTAAAATGCTAGTTTAAAAAATCTGATTCAAGAGCAAAATGGTATAGCCACCTTGGAAAACAATTTGGCAGCTTCTCATAAAGTTAGACATAAACTTTTTGTATGACCCAGCAAACCCACTCATGGGTATTTACCCTGGAGAAATGAAAATTTATATTCTCAAAAAAACCCGTACATAAATGTATATAGCAGCTTTATTTGTAATTGTCCAAACCTAGGAACAAAGCAAATGTGCTGTAATGGATGAATGGATCAACCAACCCTGCTCCATCGCCACAGTGGAGTGCTCCTCAGCAACCAAGGGGAAGGCACCACGGATACCTGCAACAGGTTGGATAAATCTCAAAGGCATCACGAGGAGATGGAGCCAGTTCCGAAATGTAAGATGTTATATGTTTCCATTTATTTATATTCTTGACAAAAACCATAGTAATGGAGAACAGAGCAGTACTGTAGGGGTTAGTTATAGGGATGTAATCACAAAGGGATAACATAGGGACCTTTTGGGGAATGAGGAAACAGTTTTGCATCCTGATTATGATGGTGGTTCCATGAATCTGTACATGTATTAAGCCTCTTAGAACTTCATACCCCCCAAAATCAATGTTACTGCATATTAACAAATAAAGTCCAAGGCTCTCACACTCAAAGTATTTGACTTAGTAGGCCTGAAGCAGAGCTTAGGAATCTGACTTTTAACACCATAAACACAGATGCATGTTCAAGTAGTTCCAGCAAAGGTGATTCATACTTTAAAAAACATCATTTTAGAAGAAAATGCATTGGACTTAAAGTTAGAAGATTATAGTATCCTGCCAATTAATAGCTGTGTGACTTTGGATACTATTATCACTTGAATTGTGACCCCCTCCCAAATACGTCCTAAACCCCAGTAACTCAGAACGTGACCTTATTTGGAGGCTGGGTCTTTATAGAGGTAATCAAGTTAAAATAATGTCATTAGTTTGGGTGTTCCTCCAGTATAACCAGTGTTCTTTAAAAAAAAAAAATGAAAATTTGGACACAGAGACATGCACACAGGTAGAACACGTGAATATTACAGCTGAGACTGGGTTGAAGCATCTACAAGCCAAAGAATGCCAAAGATTGCTAGCAAACTGCCAGAAGCTGGGGAATAGGCATAGAACAGATTCTGTCTCACAGCTCACAGAAAGAACCAGCCCTGCACAGACCTTAATTTCAGACTTCTAGACTCCAGAACTGTGAGACAATAAGTTTTTCTGTTGTTTAAACCAACCAATTTGCAATACTTTAATATGGCAGCCCTAGAACAACTTTCTTATTGATCTCCTCAGGAATTATTGAAACTAAGTGAGATAATACCTGTGCATTAGTTAAGAACTCAGTTGAGAAATCACAAATATCAATGACTTAAGCAATATAAGAATTTGTTTCTTTCTTTGAGAACAAAAATACACTGAGTAGGCAGGTCCAGATTTGTGTGGTGGTTTGATATTATCAGGGGCTAAACCTGCTTCTGCTTTTTTATTCTTTCATCCTTACGTTATGAACCTTCTCCTCATACTGGTAATATGGATGCTGAGTTCCGGCAAATACATCATAGTCCCTTGCAAAAGGAGAAGGGCAAATAGCAAAAGGAACAAGAGTAAAAAAAGAAAACAAGTAAAATCCCTGTCCTTTAAAAACTTCCAAAGTCCCACTCAGTAACTTTCAATTACATCAATTCTGTTTTATTGGTTGGTACTTACTGACTTATCTTCAAGGGAGTCTGGGTAGTTCATTATAGCTGATAAGATTGAACCCGCCTCCCATTCCAGGTTTTAGCTTTCTTAGTAAAGAAAGAGAGAATGCATATCAGAGGGGAAAAGTATATAAAAGCAATCTGTAAATTATTTCACATTTCTCAATTGGAATACAGTATTATTATTTCTTTACGTGCCTTTAAAAACATATCTGTAGGCTAGGCATAGTGGTACATGCCTATAGCCACATACTCAAGAGGCTAAGGTGAGAAAATCGCTTGAGCCCAGAAGTGGCTGAGTGAGAGTTCACTCAGTGGGTCCAGAGACTGCCATGAGCCATGATCGTACCTCTGCACTTCAGCCTGGGTGACAGAGCAATGCTCTGTCTCAAAAACAAACAAATGAAAACCCTCTAATTATAATGGAAAAAAATTCACATTTGAGGACATGTTGTTTTCAATGTCAAATGCTATACTTACCCTCTAAACAAGTCATTCTCCAACTTTTTCTCTTCAGGACCCTCTTATACTTTAACACTGTTAAAGCACCCAAAGAGTTTTTGTTTAAATACATTATATTTCTTGATATATGTACCATTTTAGAGATTAGATTATTAGATTAAACATGAATATGTACCATAGTAGAGATTAAAAGTTAGTGGTTTCACATACAGATTTCTTAATTCATTTAAAAATAATAAACCCATTACATATTAACATAAATTTCGTATTTTTATGAAAATTAACTATATTTTCAAACAAAGCAAGTGAGAAGAGTGGTGTTGTTTTACATTTTTGCTAATCTCTTTCATGCCTGGCTTAATAGAAGACAGCTGGATTCTCATAACTGATCCTAAATTAAATCGAATATGGTATGTTGTTTTGGTTAAAGTACATGAAGAAAATCTGACTTCACAGAGATACGTAGTCAAAAAAAGGAAAAGAATTTAAGAGCCTTTTCAAATAATCATGGATATCCTTCATTAATACTACATCAACACTTAATAGGTAGTAATTTCTTAAAGATTACTTGCAATGTGGAATCTAAAATCATTACGATCAACTTTCACATTCTATTACATTAAAATTGAGCAGTCTACCTTTCACTTTGAATGGATCTCTTACTCATGTGTGATTTTAATTCCATAGAATCCTGAAAATGTCTCAGAAACCCGCAGGGGTCCACAGACTTTGAAAATTATTGCTTTAAATAAATCATTAGGATTATTCACTTTGAAGTTTGGGTTGTTCTAATTCTGCAATTAATAGAGTTTTAGACATGGGAAAAGTTTATATTGGCCAACCAGAATCCTCATTTTATAGATAAAAATACAAGAATCAAGACGCTTTCTCCTGATTACAATGGCAGTTTATTAATTCATTCAAGTATTTACCAAGCACCATTATGTGCAGAGCTAGAAACAGAAGCCAACTCCTCACCAATGCTCTTTCTATTAATACATATTGCATATGCTCTGCTTTCATTTATAACTGAGGGGCCTCAGATCTAACTTTTGTATTTATTAGATTTTTTTCCACTTTCCTTCCTTGTGCTTGAGTTTTTACGATAAAGACAGACAAACTGGTGCCTTATGACAACATGCAACTTACAACATTTCTTGTTCTTAAATTCCCAATAGTAATTTTACATGTAATAGGGACATTTTTGTGAAACTGAATATTAGGACTTGAAAGACTGTGGCAGGTGTATATTTCTCATTGAATCCCATATACTCCTCTTAATTTCCCAGCTACTATGAAGTTAGGGTTGCTATTAATATACAAGGCAGACATGACACATGCCACTTCAAGAGCAATGCATTTAAAAGCTGGTGCACTAGAATAATCTCACTCTCTTTTCTCTTGCCTAGACAGACATGGAGGTCTTGAAATGAGACGTTAAGCCACAGTTTGGAAAACAAAATCTGGATTTTTTTAACTTACTACATGCAGGAACCTGATTTAGAAATACTATAGACTTTGAATGATAAATAACTTTTGTTGTATTTAGCCACTGATAATTTATTTATTACTATAACATAGCCCAGCCTTCCCTGACTAATATAAAGGCAGAACTAAGAAGATTAATTCAACGTGATTAGAAATAATAAAATGCATTGTTTAATTAAATGTTTTGAGCCTGATAACAGTTCTAATTCTCAGTACAGCTGTTTTCTGTTTTCTTCTGGGGGAAGGAGGAAAAGAAGATGAATTAAAAATCAGGAGATTGTACTTTCTACAATGAGGTGAAGCAATAATAACCCTCACATAGCCTTAAAAATAAACAGGAAATTAACCAAAAGCAGGTAGGTTCATAAAAACACAGATTGAATTTAAACTCTCACTTGATCTTTTAATAGTATAAAAATTCTAAATTCTCATTAACTGACTCAAATTCATGATAAGGATGAGATATTAAGTAACCATATTACAAGCAAAACAAAACAAACAATAAGCAAAGTCTGTTGGCTAGAATCAGAGCCATAGCTTCCCTCATGAAATTTTGTCTCTCATCATCTGACAAAGGAAGAAATATGTTTGTGTTCTTTTGTGAAAGAGGAATTTGTATTATTTAGGCTTTGAACTCTAGCTGAATGAGCCCCTTCAACAAGCAAGAAGGTAACCCATGTTCACTGAATGAATGTTTTTACTCGAGAGCATCCTGAGGGTAATAAAGTCATGCAGGCCTTCAACCTGAGTTACTGAAATGTGCTGTCTTTTGAGTCCTTCTATGTAAAATGTTAGTAACAGTTTACAATTCTGATTTTCTATATATTAGTTTTCTATTGCTCCCATAACAATTACCACAATCTTCATAGCTTAAAAACACACATTTATGGCCAGGTGTGGTGGCTCACACCTGTAATCCCAGCACTTTGGGAGGCCGAGGCAGGTGGATCACGAGGTCAGGAGATCGAGACCATCCAGGCCAACATGGTGAAAGCCTGTCTCTACTAAAAATAAAAAATGAAAAAATAGCTGGGTGTGGTGGCACATGCCTGTAATCCCAGCAACTCAGGAGGGTGAGGTGAGAATCGCTTGAACCCAGGAGGCAGAGGTTGCAGTGAGCCGAGATCGTGCCAGTGCACTCCAGCCTGTCTAGAGATCGAGACTCTGTCTCAAAAAAAAAAAAAAAAAAAAAAAAATTATCGTGTGGTTCTATAGGTTAAAAGTCTAAATTCTGGCCGGGCGTGGTGGCTCATGCCTGTAATCCCAGTACTTTGGGAGGCCGAGGCAGGCGGATCATGAAGTCAGGAGATCGAGACCATCCTGGCTAACATGGTGAAACTCCACCTCTACTAAAAATACAAAAAAATTTAGCCAGGCGTGGTGGCGGGCGCCTGTAGTCCCAGCTACTCGGGAGGCTGAGGCAGGAGAATGGCGTGAACCCAGGAGGCAGAGCTTGCAGTGAGTCGAGATCCCGCCACTGAACTCCAGCCTGGGCGACAGAGCAAGACTCCGTCTAAAAAAAAAAGTCCAAATTCAAGGGCTAAATTGTAGGTATCAGCAGGCCTCATTCCTTTTCGGAGGCTCTAGTGGAGAAGTCTTTGCCTTTTCTAGTTTCTAGAAGCTACTCATATTCCTCAGACCATGGTCCTCTCTCCATCTTCAGAGCCAACAAGTTTGTATCTCTCCAGCTCTTCTTATGTAGTCATGGCTCCCTCTGACTACACAGGGAAGAGGTCCCCTGCTTTTAAGAATTGATGGGTTAGGCCGGGCGCAGTGGCTCATGCCCGTAATCCCAGCACTTTGGGAGGCCGAGGTGGGTGGATCACGAGGTCAGGAGATCGAGACCATCGTGGCTAACACAGTGAAACCCCGTCTCTACTAAAAATACAAAACAACTAGCTGGATGTGGTGGTGGGCGCCTATAGTCCCAGCTACTCGAGAGGCTGAGGCAGGAGAATGATGTGAACCCAGGAGGCAGAACTTGCAGTGAGCCGAGATCGCGCCACTGCACTCCAGCCTGGGCGACAGAGCGAGACTCCGCCTCAAAAAAAAAAAAAAAAAAAAATTCATGGGTTAAAATGAGTCCACCTGCATACTTCAGAATAAGTCTTTAAGACTTCCCATTTCAAAGTCTTTAATTTTAATCACATCTGCAAAGTTCTTTTTGTCACGTAGAGTAACATACTGACGTGTTCTAGGGATTAGGACTTGGACATCCAAGGGGTAAGAAGAGGACATTCTGCCATCTATATTTTATAAAGAACCTGATCTCTAGAAGAAGCGCTTCACCTAGAACTCAGAGACCTCTCTATGGACATACCCCTTACTTCAGGCCAAATGTGGGCAAATATTTAACTTTTCTGGGCTTTGCCAGGCAAACTATAGTTAATAATACCTTAGCTGGCTGAAGGTACAAAAGTGGACAGCATGAATTCTTGTGGGTTCCTTCTTGCTACAAAATCTGTAATTACATTATTTTAATATGGAAACTCAAGTCTATATTTGGGAGAATACAGAAGCTTAATCAAGTAGAAGAATAATTTAACAAAAATGAATAAATGGTAACATTTATTCATTTATCTATTTTCCTGTTAAGTTTCCCAGTCTCTCCTTCTTCTACTTGATTAAGCTTCTAAATTTCCCCCTACCAGCAATCTTCCTTATCAACTTCAATCTTACCATGTTCATTTCACTTGGGGCAATATTCTGTATCAGATGAAAGGAGAAAGTGATAAATCAGACAAACGAATTAATTTAGCTAATAGTTTAACAAGCTTGTTTATTGTGCCTTAATTATACAAATAGAGTACCTCCAGGAGGAACCTGGATGGCAGGAATTCCAACAGAATGGTCATCACATAACTGATGGATTCCTCAAATCTCTCCCACCAGTTGCTCTGTGGAAACTTGGATGCAAGAGCGATCAGGAGTACAAATGTTAAAGTCAGACTTATGTTTCAATCCCTTCTCTTCTACTTACAAGTTATATTTCAGACAAATTTCTTAACCTCTCTGAGCCTCAATTGCATTATCTATAATAATATCTAATTCACAGTGTTGTTATAAAGGTTAAGTCAGATAACGTGTTTAAAGTGGCTACAATCATAAATTGCATAAAAGTACATTCAATAAATACCGAGTATTGTAGATATTTTTGTTGCTCCTGCTTTACTATATTGACCAGCCTTCCCAGTGGACTGATGCAGTCAGGTCTCTCAATTCTTCCACATTCAATCACCAAGAATTCATTGAGCATCCATTTGTGCAAGATGCTGGGGATGTAGAAGACAGCCACATTGATAAATTGCCTTACATAGTGGAGCTTGCATTCTAATCAAGGGGAAATAGACAAAAACAAAACAATACAAATGAAAAAACAGGAACATACAAACAATATTATTTCAGATTGTGACAAGTGCAGTGAAGGAGAGAAAGAGGGTAATGTGACCATGACTAGTTGGGTAGGGTGGAGAGGAGATATGGGATGGTCAGGGAGAATGCAGCTTAGGATATGACATTTCAGCTGCCACCCAAAAGACAGATCTGAGCCAGGAAAGTGAACAGCAAATGTAAACAAACCGAGACAGGACAGAGGATCATGTGTTGGAGAAACAGGAGTCTTGTAGGCAATGGTGAAAGTGGTAGGAAATGATGCTGAAGAATGGGGCAGGGGCCAGATTATTCAAGGTGTTAGGGCCTTGAGTAAACACTGAGGATTTTACTCTAAAAGTAATGACGAAACATCAAACTATGATATTTAAGGATAACATGCCTTCATATGCAATTTTACCAAATGATAGAGGGAATAGATTTGAATGTAGAAGGAAGAGATGGGTTGACAAGAGTGGAGTCAGAGAGACTAGGAAGTTATTTCTGTATTCCTGAGAAAAGATTACAGAGGTTAAACATAGCATGACCTGTGTTTAATCTGTTAGGAGTGGCTGACATATTAAAGATACATATTCATCACAGAACAGTAAGATTTGCATTATATTGGGACAGTGAAGTAAAATTTATCCTAGAAAGAGAACCTTCAAGGACATTTCATTGGGTTTTGGCTCAAATTTATGGGTGGAGGGCAGTGGCATTTACTTCATTAGATAAAGAATAGAAAAGGAACAGCATTAGAAGGTGGTTGGAAAATAGGGACCAGAGTTCCCTTTTGGACATATTTATGAGCTATTAGACCTAATGACAACATGACAGGGGGTCAAAGAAGATCTCTAAGTCGGTCAGAATGACAATCAGTTCCCCTCTAATCTGTGTGCCTTCCTTCTTGTATGCCAGTAGCTTCCTTGACATACCTGTCATGGATGCATCTCCCTGTCCTGATGATTGTGCTGGTTCCTCAGGCCCTACTGGTCTGTGAGTGAGCTCCTTGGGTACATCTTTGTATCTCTAGGTAAGACTCAATGCCTAGCCTAATGTAATAGCCCAAAATCATGCCCTCCAAATAAATGAATGTATTGGTGCTTTGTACTTTAGCTTATCATTTCTAAGTCCAAGGATTCCATTCTCTATTAGAAAAGTGTCTTCTCTGAAGATAACAAGGGTCTGCTCCAATGTCCCCAATAAGTTATCTATTATTAATGGTTTCTATCCTTTCATATGTGCCCAAACAATGTTACCAGTAATTTTATCAACAAATCCAAAATTCTAATCTTTAATGGAATGGAAAATTGTTTTCTTGTGGCCCAGGAAGGAGATGATTAGGAATCCAGTATAATGCAGGGAGAAGTTCCCAGAAACACAAATTTTCCACTTGGTTTATGCAACTGGACAGGATGTTGTGTGTCTTCAGGAAGGGAAATATGGTATTTACAGTGAAGGGAAAGGAATGATCCATATAGTGAATAGTCTTACAGTTTTCATAATATATTTCTCTGAACATGAATCAGAAGAAAGTCTGCTTGATACATGGAATTAATGGTAAAATCAGGGTAGAAAATTTTGAGTACATGCAATTCCTTTCATGGAGATTCACAATAACTATTAAAGGTTCTAGGAAGTCTCAATGACTCCTGTTTAATGCTGACTGGCACAGAATTTTCCAATTTTATTTGATCTCACAATACTTTTCATTTTTAATAACACTTTCAAAGTGCCTTAGAACTAGTGTTTTTGGAACATGCAGAGCTGACACAATCATGTCAGTGATTGATGAAAAGGCAGACCCAAGCCAAGAATGCATACACTTTAATGCAAGTAAAGTATATAATAGATATATCTGCAGAACAGGGACACAACAATGCTACCTTCACAGCTATACAAAAGGGCAAGAATTCCACCTGATGGGACTGAGCATTCCATGAAGCTCCTGAGAGCGCCTCAACTGTTCTGCATACCGGCTCCACACCTGCCTGCTCACCAGGTGAAGTACATTGCAGCTTATTCCCGAAAGTTCAGCACTCAGGTGTATATCTCTTCTGCCATGCCTAAAGGCTGCACTTGCAATCCAGCCTCCGGTCTCAGATCAATATCTCACAGTATTAACTCAGCAGGCTCATCTTTCTTTGTCATTGTAAGACACATCTTATACCTCAGCCAGAGTAGAGCAAATGCTCCTTACTAATACTTCAATAACTACTTGAACTAGTCAATGAGAGGATAGTATTGTTCTAATTAAACAAATAAAAGCAGTCCACTTTTAGTCCACTTTCCCTTTAATCATTTGACTTAACCCATTTTTTCACCTATGAGAAACTGGGCTCCTACTAAATTGGCTCCTATTGACCTATATGATCTTCTCCAGCAGCTTATAGCATTTTACTCTTTTCAAGCATTATTATGGACTCATGACCTTTTCCAAACTCGATTGGTTCAAAATAATGGTATTGTTTTCCTTTAGACATTCAAATTATCAGTATTAGGAAACCAGCAGCATTCACTTCCTGTTTTGTCTTTTCTGACACTGCTGAAGGCTCTTCCTCTGTCTCTCTGAAAGTTTCTTGCTTTCTGTTGAGATGTCACAGCTCATCTGGGCTTTGCTTGTCCCAAGACATAAAATTGGATTCTGAGTCTGGATTTTTTTTTTCAGTGGAGAACAATATTCTAGGTCAACATAATCAGCCAGTGGTGAATAAGTGTATGTGCCAATAATAAGTGGAGGAGGAACAGAGAAGCTGTCAGCCCTCTCATAAAAAAAAATAATAATAACCATTTTCTCAAAGAATAATGAGTCATGTTGATGCTTCCAATTAATATCTATATTTTTCCAGGTTTTATATATTCAATGCTTATTTTTTCCAGGTTTTATATATTCACAAAAGTATGTTGGCATATATGTAAGGTGTGATGAGTATGTCTGTTTTAAGCAATAAAACACTCTAGAACCTTACAATTTTGTGTGACCTTTCCTGATATCACCCTACTCTCTCCTCCAACATCTGAATGTAGTCACTATCAAGAAGTTTGTGTTTATCATATCCTTACTTTTTAAAAATAGTTTTACCACATATCCCTAGCAATGTATACTTAAACAATACATTATCTTTATCTATTTATGAACTCTACAGAATATACATTCTTCTGCAGCTTGATTTTTGCTCAGTATTGTTCTTGAGATTTATCCACATTGACACTTACAGATGAAGGTCATTTATCTTCACCACTATAGAAATTTGCTATTGTCTGACGATACAATAGTTTATTCCTTGGCAGAAGAAAATTTGGGTTGTTAACCAATGTTTTATTCTTAAAAATGTTGCTATTAGGTGCATTACTGTACTTATCTCTGAGTATATATATCAAATAATTTATTTTAGGTATGTGTCTCAAAATGGAATTTCTCCAATGAAAATACATGCCCATTTTTACCTTCTTTCGATACAATCAAATGCTTTAGACTATCTTTTTAAATTTTACATTGTCACCAGCAAAGTATAAAGTATCCACTTGCTTTCTATTTATGCTTGTTCATCTTTATCATTTGTGCTAACTAGATAAATGTGGTATGATATCTTAAAATTTTTGATATACACTTTCCTGAATATGGGTGAAATTGGGCATCTTTTCCTATGCTTATTAACCACTTGGGTTTCCTCTTCTGTGAAGTCGTGGTGTCTCATAGGACCAGTGCTCCATCTGGTTCTTAATTCTTCAGGAATGTCTTTGCTTTTCCATGTAAATGTAAGGCTCAGCTAGACAAGTTGCACTGCAATGGCTTGGGATTTTGAACAGAATCTAGTACTTCTCAACCTGAGAAGAATAGTTATATTTTATACGATGTGTCTTTTATCCATAAACATGTCTCCATTCATCAGATCTTCCTTAATGACTTCCAATAAAATATGAAATTTATAATTTTCTCAATAAATGCCTTGAAAGTTTAAGTTGAATTATGTCCAGGCATTTAACATTTTGTTCAGTTTTAATTGTATGTTTTTATAAATTACTTTTTTTATATTTATAAATGCAATTGTCTTAGATTCTATAACTAGAAACATTGTTAAGTCATCTCAATAGTTCTAATATATTACTGGTGAATGTTTTCTGTTTGTCTATACAGACAACTGTGTTACCTATGAATAATGATGGTTTTATTTTCTTCCTTCCTAATCCTTTTATTTTTTTTCATGCTTTACTTCGCTAGCCAGGACAATTAATTCAATGTTGAATAAAAGTGATAATATCATTCTTTTATTGTTTCTAATCTAAAATGAAATACTTTAATCAATTCTTTATTAATCTGATGTGCCTCCAGATTTATTTAGAGGCACAATTCACCTGGCCTCTAGGTGAATTCAGAAGTTCCCTTATGCATGAAAAGACAGTTAAAAATAAAAAGATATTAAAATTGCCCTTAAATACATGGAAAGACGTTCAAACTCACTCATGACTAAAGAGATGAAAATTAAAACATTTCTTATCAGGATTGTGACTATTAAAAAGTATGACAATATAATCTGTGGGGAAGCTACTGGGGAAACAGGAACTGACATATATTGGTGGTAAGAATGCAAACCTGTGTGATGCTTCTCGAGGGGAATTTGGAAATACCAGCAATATTATATATACCCTTATCTTTTGACCCAGCTATTCTACTTGTAGGAATTCACCCTGAAGATACATCTCCAGCAACACCAAAATACATATGCAACACTATTTGAAATTGTAAATTATTAGTAACAACCTAAATATCCTTATATAGGAGAATGGATTAAAAACCATAGTAGATCCACAAAGTGGAGTTATATGAAGTTGTAAAAAATGAAATATCTCTATGAATAGATACAAACTTATTTCTCAGATATATTGTTGAATGAAAAAAGTAAAATGTAAAAGGTTATCTAGTGTATGCTACCTTTACTATTAAAAGAAAGAGGAATAAGAAAATTTATATATCTTTTCATGTCTGGAAAAAGTAAAAAAAGATTAGAAAAGATAAACCAGAAATTAGTGAGACTGGTTACTGTGACAAGCTAATAATGGCTCCCACAGATTTGTTCATGCCTTAATCCCCAGAACCTGTGATTATTACCTTAGTTGGGAAAATGGTTTATAAATATTATTTAGAATGTTTAGGTGGGAAGATTATTCTGGATTATCTGATTAGGCCTTAAATGTAATCACAAAGGTCCTTCTAAGGAAGAGGCAGCCTGGAGTTTCACTCAGACACACAGAGAACAAGGTGATGGGAAGGCATAAAAAGAGACTGGAGTGATGTGGCTACAGCCAAGGAACTCTAGCAATGCTGGGCAGCCACCTGAAATGGGAAGAAACTAGGATTTAATTCTCACCCAGATCCTCAGGAGACAGGGCAGAGGCTAGAATACATTCAGAGATGGGATTGGAATAATCAGCATGAACTCATGATTTTAATATATATTTAAATATATATTTATAAGCAGACATGTGTGTAAATATTAATATATATTCATAGTTATACTTTCTAGCTCAGTTTTGCTGATGGAGGCCTAAAAACAGTAATACCAGTAACACAAAGTACATCTTGCACCCAGATCTTCATTTCTAATTATCATTCTCCAATAAAAAGAACTAGAGTTTCTTGAAGAAATGGCTGATTCTCAGGCTGGACACATAAAGTACATGATGAGCCTGGAACATCTTTTCAGCCTAGAAAAGAAGAAAGTGCTCCAAAAAATGATGGGGATATTTTAAAAGGTCATAGGACGGAACTTGAAGTGGCACCCAATTATCAAAACTAGGACAATTTGAAGAATAAAAGATATAATGGGAGTAATGAATTATAACCCAGAGAGTATACAAATATTCACAAGTCTGTATTGAACATAAATACATGAATTAATAAATAAAAGGGGAGGAATAGAAGCTCTTCCTCACAGTTGAATTTCAATTATTAGACAAAGATATAATCTTGAAAATCAAAGATGACCATTTTAGCAAATCCCACAGTAATAATTTTTTGCAGTCAAGCATCATCAATGGATATTGAAAATTGCAGGCAAAAGTGTGGTGGGAAACAGAATATTTACACAATCAAAAAGTATTTCCACAAGACACCTATTTAGAAAGAGGAAAATAGTATCTTTACAATGAATAAAACCCCAGCAAACCCTATCTTAACGAGTTGAATAAAGATAACATTCTCATTAAGGAGACATATCAATATTATAAGTTTCCTAGTAGGATGTACACAGATGGTACCTCACCTCTGTGATGTTCTTGCTAAAAATGTGAAACCTGAGTTTAACAATTGGGAGTCATAACACAAACCTAAATTAAGGAACACGCTACAAAATACAGACACACCTCAGGATATTGTGGGTTTGGTTCCACATCATTGCAATAAAGTAAATATAATGATAAAGGGAGTCACAAGAATATTTTGGCTTCCCAGTGCATACAAAAGTTATGTTTACACTATATTGTAGTCTATTAAGTATACGATAGCATTATGTCTACAAGAACAATATACATGCTTTAATTAAAACTTACTTCATTGCTAAAAAAAAAATAAAAGACAGTAACAATCATCCGAGCCTGCAGCGAGTCATAATCTTTTTGCTGGTAGAGGGTCCTGCTTCCACGATGCTGGCTGCTGACTTATCAGTGGTAGCTGTTGAAGGCTGAGTGATTGTGGCAATTTCTTAAAATAAAACAACAATGAAGAAGTTTACTGCATAGATTGAATCTCCTTTTACAAAAGATTTCTGTGCAGCATCCCATACTGTTTGATACAATTTTACTCAGAGTAGAACTTCTTTCAAAATTGGAGTTAATCCTCTCAAACCTTGCCACTGCTTTATCAACTACATTTATGTAATATTTTAAACCTTTGTTGTCATTTCAACAATGCTCACAGAATCTTCACTGGGAGTTGATTTTATCTCAAGAAACCACTTTCTTTGCTCATCCATAAGAAGCAACTCCTCATCTGTTACACTGAGTCATGAGATTGCAGCAATTCAGTCATATGTTCAGGCTTCAGTTTTAATTCTATTATTTCTTTTTTATTATGTTTAATTATTATCAGTACATAATAGTTGTATATATTTATGGGCTATATGTGATGTTTTGATACAGGTATACAATGTGTTATGAAGAAATCAGGATAATTGAAGTATTCATCACTTCAAGCATTTATCATTTCTTTGTGTTAGAAATATTTTGATTCTACACTTAATTATTTTAAAATATATGATATTATTATAACTATAGTCACCCTATTGTGCTATCAAATACTAGATCTTATTTATTCTCTCTAACTGCATTTTTCTACCCATTAACTATCTCCAATTTATCCCCACCTCCCTGTCACCCTTCTAAGTCTCTGGTAACAATCATTTACATTTGCAGTGACTTCCTCCACCAAAGTCTTGAAGTCCTCAAAGTCATCCATGAGAGTTGGAAGCAACTTCTTCCAAGTTCCTTTTAAGGTTGATACTTGACCTCCTCCCATGAACCATGAACGTTCTTACTGGTGTCTAGAAGGGTGAGACATTTTTAGAGGTTTTCAATTTACTTTGCCCAGATCCATCAGAGGAATCATTATCTATGGCAGCTATAGCCTTACAAAAATATTTCTTAAATAATAAGACTTGACAGTCAAAATTACTCTTCGGTCCATGGGCTAGAGAATGGATGTTGCATTAAAGCAACATTAATTTCCTTCTACATCACAGCTTTTGGATGACCAGGTGCATTCCTTCTACATCTCCATCGCAGCTTTTGGATGACCAGGTGCATTGTCAATGAGCATTAATATTTTGAAAGGAATCTTTTCTCCCTAGTAGCAGGTCTCAACAGTGGGCTTAAAATATTTGGTAACTATGCTGTAAACATATGCTGGGGTCAAGTTGTTTCATTTATAGAACACAGGCAGAGTAGATTTAGAGTAATTCTGAAAGAAGCCCTAGGATTCTCAGAATGGTAAATGAGAATTGGTTTCAACTTAAAGTCGCCAGCTGCGTTAGCCCCTACCAAGAAAGTTAACCTGTCATTTGAAGCTAGGCATTGAATTCTCCTTTCTAGCTATGAAAGTCCTGGATGGCAGTTCCTTCCAATAAAAGATAATTTTATCTAAATTAAAAATCTGTTTAGTGTAACCACCTTTATCAATTGTCTTAGCTAGATCTTCAGATAACTTGCTGCAGCTTCTCTACCAGCACTTGCTGTTTCACCTTGCACTTTTATGTTCTGTAGAGACCTTCTGTCTTTAAACCTCCTGCACCAACCTTGCTAGCTTCAAACTTTTCTTCTGCAGCTTCCTCATCTTTCTCAGCCTTCACAGAATTGAAGAGATTTAAGGTCTTTCTCTGGGTTAGGCTTTGGCTTAAGGGAATGTTACGGCTGGTTTGGTCTTCTATCCAAACCACTTAAACTTTCTCCATATCAGCAATAAGGCTACTTACTTGCTTATCATTCATGTTCACTGAAGTAGCACTTTGAATTTTTTTCATGAACTTTTCCTTTACATTCACAACTTGGCTACCTGGTGCAAGAGGTCTAGCTTTCAGCCCATTTCAACTTTCTACATGCCCTCCTCACTAAGTTAATTATTTTTAGCTTTTGATTTAAAGTGAGAGACCTGAAACTCTTCCTTTCACTTGAACACTTACAGGACATTGTAGGGTTGATAACTGGCCTAATTTCCATACTGTTGTGTCTCAGGGAATAGAAAGTCCAAGAAAAGGAAGAAAGACAGAGAAAACCAGTCAGTGGAGTAGTCAGAACAGATACAATATTTAGTAAGTTTGCAGTTTTATATGGGCATTGATCACAGAACCTCTAAATAATTAACAGTGACATCAAAGATCATTGATCACAGATCACTGTAGCATATGAAATGAAAAAATATAAAATATTGCAAAAATTACTAAAATGTGACACAGAAACATGAAGTGAGCATATACTATTATAAACATTATACCAACAGACTTTCTCAATGCAGGGTTGTCACAAAACTTCAATTTGTAAAAAACACAGTTATCTGTGAAGCGCAATAAAGCAACATGCAGTAAAACAAGGTGTGCCTATAACTGGCCATTATTCTTCAAAAGTATCAAGTTTATAAAAGCAAAGAAAAAACTGAGAAACGAATAGTGACAAAGGAGATATGAAAAATAAATCAGTGTCTGGTTCTGGATTAAATTCTGTCTCAGAGAAAGTAAATTAGTGGGATAATTGATGACATTTTAATAAGGACTGTAGATTACTCAATAAGTATTGTATTGATGTTAACTTCTGTGTTTTGATAGTTGCACTTTGGTTATGTAAGATCTTAACATTTGGATAAGCTGAGAAAGTGTATACAGAAATCCTTTTGCAAGTTTTTGGTAAGTTAAACTTGTTTCATAAGGAACAATTTCTTAATTAAAAATTTAAAAGTTCTCATGTATTCTTCATTTGCTAATATTTTCAATTGAAATATTCAATTTTGAATTTTATTCACAAGAACAAGATCATGTCCTTTGCAGGAACATGGATGGGGCTGGAGGCCATTATCAAACTAATGCAGGAACAGAAAACCAAATACCGCCTATTCTCACTTATAAGTGGGAGCTAAATGATGAGAACACTTGGACACATAGAGTGGAACGACACTCTCTAGGCCTCTCTATAAGAGGGTGGAGGATGGGAGAAGGGAGAGAATCAGGAAAAATAACTAATGGGTACTACACTTAACACTTGGGTGATGAAATAATCTGTACAACAAAACCCCATGACACAAGTTTACCTATGTAAGAAACCTGCACATGTACCCCTAAATGCAAAAGTTAAAAAATAATTTTTTTTTAAAAAAAGAGAATTGTATCAAATGATTTCCCTGCATCTATCATGATGGTAGTATTTTTTTCTTTCATCGGTTAGTATGGTAAACTACATTATTTTACTTTTCTAGCGCTAATCAAAACTCGCACTCTTGGCATAAAACAACTTTGTCATCAAATATTATCTTTTCAAATATTGCTGTATTGGTTTTGGTCTTGTTTGGAATTTTTGTATCTGTATTAATGAGTAAGATTGGCTGTCATATTTCTCTCTTGTACTGCTCCTGCTTGTTTTGTTTCAATTTCATAATATCTTCTCAAAGCAAGTTGGAGGGTTTTTACTTTTGTTTGTACACTGAATTCATCTGAATATTATGTTTTACTATATTATAGTCCATTGTTCTATTTTCAGAAATATCTCTCTTCCCTAGCCCTGTACTTTCTGAAAACAGTATGCTTTCTGACCCCGCTGCTGTGGACTTGGTCACGTGACTTGCTCAGTCTAATGAAATGTGAGTGGATGTAATATGTGCCACATCCAAGAAGGAGCCATAATACAACTGGATACATATGCAGTCTTTCTTCTTCCTGTGTCCCCTATGGTGAGAAAGGCACATCCAGGATAGAGAAAGTTTCCTCAGTTTGAGTCCCAGAATTAGAAGACACATGTAGAGGGCATGATTCTAAAGCACAGCTAGAGAAGAGCTACAGCAAAGCTGCAGCAAAATAATATTATCATGTGAGCAAGAAATATGACATGCTGCATAAGACACTGCTACTTTATGATTTCTTGTATGTAGTATAACCTGGCAAAAATTGACTAATATTCTATGCCTTAAATATTTTGTAGAACTTACATATAAAATAGTTTCGGTGGTTTATTTATGGGGAAGTTTTAAAATACTGATTAAATTTCCTTAATGGTTATAAGACTATTCAAGATTTCTATCTTTTCTTAAGTCAATTTGATAATAAAATTCTTAGAATTTCATCTATATTTTCAAGCTTACTGATACAACTTTTTCTATATCTTCTTTTTATCTTCCTGATGACAGTAGAACTTAGGTACCAGTTTGTATTCCCTCATATTGCAAATTTGAGCCTTCTTTCTTTCTCTCATTTTTTGTTTTCCTTTTTTTTGGAAACGGGGGTGAATGTACCTAGAGATTTGCAAATATATTACTTTTCCAAGAGCCATTCTTTAGCTTTGTTGATTTTATGAGGCAGAATTAGCTTAGATGACAGAGACAAGGAAATTCCAATTAACAGTTGCTTGATAAATGTAGAATTTTATCCCTGTCTCCCAGAAAGTTCAGACAGGGATCTTTAAGTCAGACTAGTGCCTTTATTCATGGAGACCTTAAGTATTAGGTTTATTCCAGTACATCATTTTACCTTTGTTCTCATGGTCCAAAAGAGAGGAAAAGCAAAGTAAGAAAGGAGCAAAGACATTCAGTAGCTCTCTTTGAAGGAAGATTCTCCAAAGCTTCTACAGAACATGTCCACTTACTCATGATTGGCCAGAATATATTCCCATAACTATACCTAGTTGCAATTGCATTTATTATCAAAGTGTATTCCCATAATTACACCTAGTTGCAATTGCATTTATTATTCTAGGCCACCTTATGCCTATCTAAATATTGGATGCTGTATTAATAAGAATAAACATAGAATAGATATTAAGGAAAAATTATTAATCCTTGTAATTACTGCTTGTAATTGATCTTTACTATTATATATAAATTTTCTAATTCTGCTTATTTTTATTAACTTTCCTTCTTCAAAACTTGAAGTTAATCTTGTTGCTCATATTTTTACCAGTAAAAATAGCTAATTAATATTCAGAATAGAAGAGGTTGGTACAAATTTTTTTGCATCTTATAGTTTAAAAACATATGATTACCCTTGTAACTTATGTCTATTAAATATGAAAGTGAAATAAATATTAGCTCTCTAACACCCAAATTCATCTTATTTTCTTCCAACTATTACAATAATTTATTACTTTCCAGAACAAAGACTGGCCATATTTGTAACTTCAAGAATTTTTATTTTCATTTCCTACTTCTCTGCATTTTCTAACTTTTCTTCAATAAAAATCTGTTGCATTTTAATCAAGAAAAAAATATTTAACCAAAGATAATGAAAATCAAAGATAATGAAAATTATCTATAAAATATTAACAAAAGCTATAACTACTACCCCATATAGAACAAAACAAAAATGAGCAAGAAAACCAAATAAAATTGAGATATATATTAGAAAAAGAGAATTAAATTGAATCGATTAAATTAATTAATACTAGAAAATTGTCATCATTAGCCTCAAATAAAAATATATTAAATTCAAAATATCTTGACACATTAATTAGTAAAGAAAATATAAGTAATGATGACATTGCTGATTGCAAAAGACATCAGATCATGTTGAATTGTCTAGCGTGTCTCTATTGCTTCCTGATTCCCCTGATTTATGCCAAATATACCCTGTGGCAACAAACCAGTCATGGGACCACACAACATTTATTGGACGTCTACAATCACAGCCAAATCAATATTTCTCAGTCGTATTGCTAACAGAAGTGCTGATTAACAGCCACCTAAGTGAGTCTTATTAGTGTATTTACTCAGACAGAAAATTAGCAAATTCCATTTACCCAAATCATTACCATACGCTCATCCAACACCTAATCAATGACCATCTCCTTCTCTCTTCCTCTGTGAGGTACTGCGTCTCTTAAGTTAGAATTCCATTTCCTAAAGTACTCAACATCCTTTGTCATTATTGACCAATTTAAACATTTGGCATTATAACCTGCAGAACACCCTGGGAACTGCACACATAAAGTTCTGAGAATTTATAAACAGATGAAGTGTTTTCTCAGGAATACAAATCAAATAGGAACTAACTGTTAGAAAGGTAAAGACAGCCAAATCTGGAAATTGTAAAAAATATAAATTTTAATTTTATATTTTGGAAATTGCTGGAGGAATATTATTGAAAGTAATTTGTGGTTAAAGATACTGTAAAAAAAAAAAAAAAGTCCCGGTTTATGTAAAACATGTCTTAGCACATTAACAGAGAATATTACTTCTCAGGACATTAGACCAATTAGACTCATATGCCTTGACTTTTTTATTTTTTTGTACAGACATACAAATTTAAAAAATATATTCTTGCTAAGCCCATTGCCTCATGACTTCTGCCTACTGTTGTGTCTGTGTCTTTTCAGCATCTGCTTCTACTGGTAACACCCTCAACTTTCTCAGTATCTCTCATTTAAAGTTTCTGAGATAATCCCCAGGTTACTTGACCTCAAAGCCATTTTCCCAGCCTATTACTGTACTTTCCTTACATCAATATCCACATCCAATTCCATCACTTGTGATCAAGGCTGAGGTCATGCAGTACCAGTCAGGTAGCTTATTAAGGGACTACCTAGGGATACTTCCCTCATCGGGAAATGTGCAAGTTTCCTCAGAAGGGAACTGTGAGCGTGGCAACCATTTTGAGGCTGGTTTTGCCTACTATGGGTGTGTGACAAAATCGATGGGCAGTCTTCCTGAAAGGACAAATCGTTATGTGAAGCAAAGACCAATCGAGACAACAGTTTCCCTGTACAGACATCTTTGTGAAAAAACATAACTCACTTGAGATAAAGGAGCACCTATTATTCTGGCCCATATCATTTCGGGCCTATGTGTTGAGAGAAGGGATTTCTGCGGGATTCTGTCAGAAGGGTAACGTGTTTTCTTTCTCTCACCCTCCACATATGTATAGATAGGTAAATAGATAAATAGATATTTTTCACTTTCAGAATGTTAATAAATGTGATGATATAATACAATTAATTGTTCCTAATATTAGTGTTCTGACTGCGCCCCCACCCCCCACAGTATTGGAATAGCTTGTGGAAGAAATAGCTACTATAAATTTAATTGGACAAACTTTTATTTCAGTTATCCTCTAGATTTATATCTTAGTCAACAACAATTGAGAGGTAGTGATTGTCTAAAGTCCTGAGTGGAGAAGAATTCTGAATACAAATCTAGGCTCAGTGGGAAATGGGGCAATGACTGTTCAGCAGTGTATGTCATGGGAACAAAAGGAGAGAGTGGCAGGGTATATGCTTGACTTGACGCCTTGAACTTAGATGGCACCCCTGTTGTAGTAACTAAGATGATTTCTTAGATACGTTGAAAGGAAGGACCGGGCCCGGTGGCTCACGCTTGTAATCCCAGCACTTTGGGAGGCCGAGGCAGGCTGATCACCTGAGGTTGGGAGTTCAAGACCAACCTGACCAACATGGAGAAACGCCGTCTCTACTAAAAATACAAAAACAAAAAAATTAGCTGGGCATGGTGGTGCATGCCTGTAATATCAACTACTCAGGAGGCTGAGGCAGGAGAACTGCTTGAACCCAAGAGGCGGAGGTTGCGGTGAGCCAAGATCGCGCCATTGCACTCCAGCCTGGGCAACAGGAGCAAAACTCCGTCTCAAAAAATAAATAAATAAATAAATAAATAAATAAAAGAAAAGAAAGATACTTTGAAAGGAAGAGCGGTAAACTAGCCAGAGAAGACTGGGTTTGGAGTTAGATTTTGTCTGAATATAGGCTCTGTAACTTTTATTTATGTTATATTTTACCTTTAAAAAAGTATAAAAATATTTTACTTTAATACAATAATATAATTTTACAATTTAATTTTTTTCAATATCTCATGAGCAGCTACTATGCATCAGTCATTGTTTTTGGTTATGGTAATAAAATGCTAAGCAAAAAAAGACATAAGCTCTGCCTTATAGATCAGTAAAACAATAATCAAACAATCATAAAAATAAGTACACATTACAATTGAGGATAACCATTAGGAAGATGTACCAGATGTCATAAAAGTTTATGGTGAGATGATATAGCTATTTAGTAACAGTGTGATCTTGGACAAGTTACTTAACCTCTCTGAGCCTCTATATAATGAGGGCTAAAAATATGTCATAGGGATTTGTAAAAATTAGCTAACAATATACCCAGTATATATAGTGTGTATAGGTAGCTAATTTATATTATTATACCTTAAAACACATAATTTATAGAATATACACATGTCCATTGAAATATCCTATTTAGTGGTTGTACATGATGTATATTAGTTGCTACGGATATATGCAGACATTCTAGTTTTTCGCTGCCCATATATATTCTATGAATTCCTTACAATCTATGTTAGCAGTGCTGCTTGACAGAGAAAATTGATATAATAACAGGAAACATACTACTTTCACCAAGAAAATGGAAGAATAATCAGCACTGATAATCACACAAAATTGCTAAGTGGAAAGAAGGTCCAAGAATGTGTTGCAAGATTGTGGACTAGCCCAAAGTATCAAGAAGAGAGGATACTTGCATTCGAGCTCCTTCTTCCTGGAAAATAAAGAATTTGTTCCACTCTACAATAAGAATAAGATGATTAAGATACTTAATAAGAAAAAGAAAAAATTTAGGTAGGGTAACTGGCAATTAGAACTTGTTGAACACAATGGGAAAGCAAGGGGAAAAAGTTGAAGACAGGGGCAAGCAGAGATCCTCTTCATAACCCTTGGGAGTCTTGGCCATGTGAGTACACACTTCAGGGGCAGACATCACAGGTTCTAATCTCAACTTTGCTAATAACTAGTTGTATAACCTTGGGAAGGTTAGTTGTTAATTTTTCTGTGCCTCTCTCTTCTCATCTGTAAAATGGAAAACATATGATTTGCCTTATTGGGTTAAATGAAATGATATAACTAAGGTACTTAGCACAGTGCTTGGAACATATAAGTAGGTACTATATAAGCTGTAGCTACCATTACTGTTGATATTATTATTATTATTAATAAAGCATTTATAGACTCCTTTAGATGAAAGCACCACAATGGAAATAAAGGATGTTTTTCAGTAAGAAATCTAAGCTACTTCCACCTTTGATTTTTAGCCACCAATTAAAGTCAAAATTGTATCAGTTACATATGTTCTCAGCTACAAGTGACAGCTTTTACTTCCCTAGGAAGTATGATTTAATCAATAAAGACATTTAATTATCTTATATACGTAAGACTAGTGGTGAGGGTTTACTGATTTGGTACAGAACTGCAACAGTATCACACAAAACCAAGTCTCTTACTATCCTTCTCCTCTGCCATCCTCAGCTGATTGGCTTTTCCCCTCATGATAACAAGATGGCTATTGCAGCTATTAATGCAAACATATGATATCTGGCAAAGGGGAATGGAATTTTCATTACTTGGATCTAAACAGCTTGCCATTCTATACAAAACTGGAATTCTATTAAAAAAGAAGGAGATATGGCTGCTGGCAGGCAGCTAACAATGTCTAACACAATCTTCATGGTTTAAAAATGTTCTGGGTTGTACTTTCAAAGACAAATGAAATTACCTGTAGCAAGTTAAAGTATATGTAATATTTAGATACAAAGATCACAAGTGATTGGATGAAAAAAGACAGAAGCATTGTCAGTGCTTTGGGCAACTTTTCACAGTGAATTTTAAGCATAATGTGTGCATAAAAACATAAATTTAGTTTCAGAAATGCAAATGAAGCACCTGGAATACCTGAAAATAACATAACTAGGTTTCTTATATTATCACTCCTGATCATATGTATTATCTGAGTTATAAAAAATGTTTTGAAATGATACTTAAACTCAACTTATCCTAATCCTTCTCTAAAAAACTATTCTCCTTTCTCTGCCTCCTCATAAAGCAAAACTCTGCAAAGTGGTGACTCCTCTGTCTGTACTTCCATTAATGCTGTTCTCTCTTGAATACTCTCCAGTAAGACTCATGACCATTGTTCCACCAATCTCCTCTTGTCAAGATCATCATTCACATCCATGCTGCTAAATGGAATGGTCACTCAATATCTGACACAGGTCATCACGCCCACCTTCAAACAGTTTCTTCAACTCCTAACACACTGGTGTTTTCTGCTAGTCCTCCTTTACTGAATCCTCCTTACTTTCTCAACTTTCAGATGCTGGAGAGCCTCCTTAGGATCCTGAAAGAATCAGACCTTTGAGCTTCTTCTCTTCTTCAGCCACACACACGCTCTAGATGGTGCATCCAGTCCAATTGCTTTAAATATCATCTGTAATGCCAAACATGTCTAAAATTAAATTTCCACTCAATACTTTCCACTTGAGCTCTGGAGTCCTGTATGTCAAATAGGCATCTCCAACTTAGCACACCCAAACCTATTCTTCTCATCATTCCCAAACCCACCATCAAAACTTGACCCTTACATGGGGTGTTCCCTAGATTAGTATTTGATTCTACACTTCACCCAGTTGCTCAGGCCCTGAACTTTGAAATCATCCTTGACTCATTCTTCTCTTCCTCCTTGCTGTAGTATTTACTTGGAAAAAGATCAGAAGCTATTGGAGAATTTCGAACAGAGGAGTGAAATAATCTGATTTCCTTCTGAACCTTCTCCTTGATCATAACTGGATGAATTCAAATAGCTCTACAAAATGCCTATGTTTCTATTTATGGAACATATCCTCCATATATTGTGCATCTTTCTCTCTCTCCCTCTTACTCTGCTTCATTCCTCTTCTTTTATTCCTTTAATCCAACAGCATCCACATTCTTGCTATTTTCCTGGATTTTGCTCCTTAGTCAGTCAACTGACAAATTCTGTAGGCTCTATGCTCAAAACCTATCTTGATTATGACCACTTATCACATTTATCCTATCATTGGGCTCCAAATCACTCTTGTCTAGCATTTGTTTATCACTATAACTGGTCTTCCTAATTCTGCCTTTCCTCCTACAATCTGTTCTCCACACAAGAGCTAAAACAATCTTTTAAAAATATAAATCAGCTCATTTCACGCCTCTGT
Organism: Pan paniscus; assembly: GCF_029289425.2. NCBI lineage: Eukaryota > Metazoa > Chordata > Mammalia > Primates > Hominidae > Pan > Pan paniscus. The sequence goes on along the minus strand of NC_073254.2, from coordinate 91,672,743 downwards.
TCAAAACTCTCCAATAGCTTTCGATCTTCTTCCAAGTAAGTCCTACAGTAACCTCTAAAGCCCTCTACATACTCTCCTATCTCCTCTTTCTCCACCTTCACAATTCTAAATATTCCAAGCATGCTCTTGTTCCTTCTAGCTAGCATGTTCTTCTCCTAGATAACCACGTGGCTATTTCTCTTCTCCTACATGTTTCTCTTCAAATACCTTCCATTAGAGTGGTCTTCCCTAACCACCTGTCTAAACATTGAATTTAACTCAAGATGGATTAAAGATGTAGATGTAAGATCCCATCCCTCTTTATTCTGCTTAACTTTTCTCCACAGCCCTTATAACTAACCGACATACATATTTGTTTGCTTATTGTTTGTGTGTTCCCACCAAAATGCTTGCAACACAAGATCAGGACCTTGTGTCTGTGTTATTCACTGCCGTACTCAGGATGCAGAGTGGTGTCTGGCTACTAGTAGGTGTTTATTTCATATGTATTGAGAGTATTGAGAGTGAGTTAATCAAAGAATGGCTATTTGCTGAGTAACTACTTTTTATTTTTATTTTTTTTGAGACGGAGTCTCGCTATGTCCCCCAGGCTGGAGTGCAGTGGTGCGATCTCAGCTCACTGCAACCTCCTCCTCCTCACGCCATTCTCCTGCCTCAGCCTCCCGAGTAGCTGGGACTACAGGTGCCCACCACTGCACTCAGCTAATTTTTTGTATTTTTAGTAGAGACGGGGTTTCACCGTGTTAGCCAGGATGGTCTTGATCTCCTGACTTCGTGATCCTCCTGCCTCGGCCTCCCAAAGTGCTGCGATTACAGGTGTGAGCTACTGCACCTGGCCTCATTCCCCTTCTTTCATTCCTTTAAGCTTCCACATTCTTGCTATTGCCCTGGATTTAGCGATTATATCCTCTGCTGGTTGTCTTTTCACATCTTTCATTACTGCTTAGAAATAATATAATAATGATGTTTCCTTTCTCAGTCTCTGGCCTTTGTTATTTTCCTTACTTTGTTCTAAGGTGATTTCATCTCATAACTGTTAAATTGCCATCTACATAATCACAGCATTTTAGGTCCCAATATCTAACTGATTTCATCACAATGACTAATGACAAAGTCAAATTCAACATCACTGAAAAGATTAAGGACACCATTTGTCCTCTTAAATCTTTTCCACTCTCCTTTTTCTGATCTGCACTACTTATTCTCTTCTTCTGTACTTCTCAAACTTGCAAGTTTGATTCTCTTTTTTCCTCTTTGTCTTCAAAATTATCTGCTTATACAACAAACAAACAAACAAACAAAAAAAAGTGGAAACCTCACATTACCTGACTTCAAACTATGCAATTACAAAAGGTATTATAAAAGGCTGTAGTCACCAAAATAGCATAGTACTGATACAAAGACACACAGATCAGTGGAACAGATAGAGAACCTAAGAAATAAAGCCACACAGCTACACAGTCATCACATCTTCAACAATGTTGACAAAAATAAACAATGGAGGAAGGACTCTTTATTTAATAAATAGTGCTGGGATAGCGGCTAGCCATATGCAGAAGAATGAAGCTGGATTCCTACCTTTCATTATATGCAGAATTTAACTCAAGATGGATTAAAGATGTAGACGTAAGATCTCAAAGTATAAGAATCCTAGAAGAAAACCTATGAAAGGCCAACTTGGACATCAGCTTTGGCAAGGAATTTATTACCAAATCCTAAATGCTTTTTGAGGAAAAGCAATTAAACAAAAACAAAAATTGACAAGTGGGATCTAATTAAACTAAAGAGCTTAAGCACAGCAAAAGAAACTACCAACAGAGTAAACAGGCAACCTAGAAAATGGGAGAAAATATTCACAAACTGTGCATCCAAAAAGGTCTGATATCCAGAATCCATAAGGAACTTAAACAATTCAACAATTAAAAAGAAAATCCCATTAAAAAGTGAGCAAAAAAAATGAATGGACACATCTCAAAAGAAGACATGCACACATATTTAAAAAATGCTCAGCATCACTAATCATTAAAAAAATGCAAATCAAAACCACAATGAGATAGCATCTCACACCCATCAGAACAGCTATTACCAAAATGCCCAGAACTTATACGTCTTTTTCCAGAGTTCTGATGATAAGCATTTGGAGTGCATTTATTCCTCCAGATAATAAATGTATGTTCAAGAACTTTTGTGTTTTTAAGGCATTAATAAAGCCTTCAGTAACATTAAATACAAAAAAAAAAAAATCCCCAAAACAACAGACTTTTGTGAGGCTATGTGAAAAGGGAACACTGCTTGTGGGAATATATTTTAGTTCAACCATTGTGGCAAGCAGTTTTGAGATTTCTCAAAGAACTTACCACTACCACTTGACCCAGCAATCCCATTACTGGCTATATATCCAAAAGAAAATAAATATTTCCACCAGAAAGACATATTCACTTATTATTGCAGCACTATTAACAATAGCAAAGGCATGGAATCAACCTAGGTGCCCATCAATGGTGGATTCGATAAAGAAATTGTGGAATACAGATACCGTGGAATACAGCCACACACACACAAAAAGAACTAAACCATGTCCTTTGCAGAAAACCAAATACTGGCTATTCTTGCTTATAAGTGGGAGCTACACACTGGGTACATATGGACACAAAGATGACAACCAGAGACACTGGGGACTACTAGATGGAGGAGGATGAGAAGGGGGGAAGAATTGAAAAACTTACTAGTGGGTGCTATGCTCACTGCCTGGGTAACAGGATCATTTTTACCCCAAGCCTCAGCATCATGCAATATATTCATGTAACAAATCTGCACATGTACCCTCTGAATCAAAATAAAAGTTTTAATTTTCCTAAAATTATCAGCTTACACATAAGAGTTATGAACAACTGCTTGTAAGTAAGTTTATTTCAAATGGCTTGGTTTTTAGCTATAAATTATACACTGGGTTGAAATCAAAACATAAAATTATTTGGAAGGCTGTACTGCAAATAAAACAACATAGAATTATAAGGAAAAAATCAGTCTTAAATTACAACACTATCAAGGCAGATCAGGCTAAAATAAAAGTTTCAAATCTATTGATACTTTTTCCCCTTAGCTCAAAAATCTATGCTTTCCTTTCATCTTGTTAACTGAAACATGTTTTTATATAAACTTTCGTAATTACCTGCTACTCACTGGGGTTTAAAGCTTGTTCACTAATCCTTTTCAGTTGTATAGTGTTTAGAGTTTGAAATCCATATTTATAACCTTAAAAGCACTGAACTTTATAATAGCACTGGGAGGTAAATATAATAATTCCCCCCATATAGATGAGAACATAAGGACTAAGGAAGGTTAATTTTCTCATTTATGTCACATAGCTTAGAAAGGGTGCCAAAGCTAGAATACAGGTGTCCCGAGACTTGGACAATTGCTAGATTGGGCTATCTCACAGATGTCTCTAGAATAGAACATTCATAAAAATATATACAAAACATTCTGTCCATCATCAGGGAGTAATTGTTCTATAATGACATAGCAAATGTACATAATGCATTTTTTTCTCAATATGTGTGTGTGAGTATGTATTTGTATAGCTCTACTTTGCTTTGTGGAAGTGTGATTTGAGTTTGCCCTCCTCAAGTGTTTAATAGCCTTATATTTATATTTGTGGAGAGACAGAGAGAGATATATTAGGGAATGTTTGGAGACCCCAGTGTTCAGATTGTAATTCTTATTTCAATTAGCTAACCAGGTTAGATTCTGTAAATCTAACATAGAATGAAAAAGATAAGCTGAAATACCTTGAGCTTTTATTTATCTTCCTGGACCTCAACTTCCTCATCTAATAAAATGAAGGAAGTCTCATTCATGATAATAATAAAACCTATAATGAATTGAGTACTTACTTTAGGCCAAGCACAATTACATTTATTATCACATTTGATATTTGCAAAAATCCCTCGAGAAGGAGACTGTTAGTATCTCTGTTTTACAGGTGGTGAAACTGAGTCTCACCTAAGGTGACACAGCTGATGAGTGGCAGATTAGGATATGGCCCTTTGTCTGTTCTATCCAAAAGTTTATGCTCATAAGTCTCAAGTTGTGATGTCCCTCACTGCTCCAACTCTCTGTTATTTCTAAAGTCCCTTGCAGCAAGGATACCGTGTCTGGAATTGATGGGTTCTTGGTCTCACTGACTTCAAGAATGAAGCCACGGACCGTCGCAGTGAGTGTTACAGTTCTTAAAGGCTGCATGTCCGGAGTTTTTTCCTTCTCATGTTCGGATGTGTTCAGAGTTTCTTCCTTCTGGTGGGGTTCGCGGTCTCGCTAGCTCAGGAATGAAGCCACGGACCCTCGCAGTGAGTGTTACAGCTCTTAAGGCGGCGCGTCTGGAGCGTCTGGAGTTGTTCGTTCCTCCCGGTGGGTTCATGGTCTTGCTGGCTTCAGGAGTGAAGCTGTAGACCTTCGCGGTAAGTGTTACAGCTCATAAAGGCAGCGTGGACCCAAAGAGTGAGCAGCAGCAAGATTTACTGCAAAGAGTGAAAGAACAAAGCTTCCACAGTGTGGAAGGGGACCCCAGCGGGTTGCCATTGCTGGCTTGGGCAGCCTGCTTTTATTCTCTTATCTGGCCCCACCCACATCCTGCTGATTGGTAGAGCCCAGTGGTGTGTTTTGACAGGGTGCTGATTTGTGCCTTTACAATCCCTGAGCTAGACACAAAGGTTCTCCACAGTCCCCACCAGATTAGCTAGATACAGAGTGTCCACACAAAGGTTCTCCAAGTCCCCACCAGAGTAGCTAGATACAGAGTGCCGATTGGTGCATTCACGAACCCTGAGCTAGACACAGGGCGCTGATTGGTGTGTTTACAAACCTTGAGCTAGATACAGAGTGCCGATTGGTGTATTTATAATCCCTTAGCTAGACATAAAGGTTCTCCAAGTCCCCACCAGACTCAGGAGCCCAGCTGGCTTCACCCAGTGGATCGTGCACCACGGCTGCAGGTGGAGCTGCCTGCCAGTCCCGTGCTGTGCGCCCGCACTCCTCAGTCCTTGGGTGCTCGATGGGACTGGGCGCTGCGGAGCAGGGGGCAGCGCTAGTCGGGAAGGCTCTGGTGGCACAGGAGCCCATGGAGAAGGGGGGCCTCAGGCATGGCGGGCTGCAGGTCCCGAGCCCTGCCCTGGGGGAAGGCAGCTAAGGCCCCGTGAGAAATTGAGCACAGCAGCTGCTGGCCCAGGTGCTAAGCCCCTCACTGCCTGGGCCAGCCGCCAGTTCAGCTCCGAGTGGGGGATCCGCCAAGCCCACGCCCACCCGGAACTCCCGCTGGCCTGCAAGCACCACGTGCAGCCCTGGTTCCTGCCTGCACCTCTCCCTCCACACCTCCCTGCAAGCTCAGGGAGCCGGCTCCAGCCTTGGCCAGCCCAGAAAGGGGCTCCCACAGCGGTGGGCTGAAGGGCTCAAGTGCCGCCAAAGTGGGAGCCCAGGCAGAGGAGGCGCGGAGAGCGAGCGAGGGCTGTGAGGGCTGCCAGCACGCTGACACCTGTCAATACCTCATTATTTTATTCTCTTAAACAGACATGAAATTATTTTCTGTTTTCTCATTAACCATTGAAATGTTCAGGACTTTTTTCCTTTATTATGAAATCAATATTTGTTGATTAAATTAAATAACTAGGCAAGGAACCAATAAGTGGGAAGCCATTGGAAGTTCTTAAATTGATATTGGATGTTGCCAAATTAAGAAAGCTCATCATTTCAGGAGAACTTGGTTAATAAAATTTCAATTAAAGCAAAATCATATAGTTTCATTAACTACAATGACAAACCTATACTCCCAACATACTCTCCTTTAGAACATTTACATTGGAATAACTTTTCAACTATAGATGTTTGTAATACATGCAATTGAAAGTTCTAGATTTATCTCCACAAATGTTTAAAATTTACATATTTATTATTTTTAGTTAAATATATTAATATTAGGTTAACCATTTTAATCTTAGGATGTCAAATCATATGCTATATAAAACATTTTTTCAGTATGATGTTTAAATTAAAAGAAAACTTTTAAAAAGTTTTTGGGATTGGTACTTTTCCTGCTGGAACTGACACAAGAATAATAGTAACCAGAATTAATATCTCATTAGTTGTTTCTAAATAACTAAAATGAGGTTCAGAAGACCAACACTTAACTTTAATTCTGAAGTCTTAATTCTCCAGTTATTTCATATTCTAATGTAATCTTTATTTTCATACACTTTGATTTATGCACTATTAAAATTCTGCTATTAAGGAAAGAGAAATATAATTAGGAAATAATTTGATCTTTCTAGATAGATCATCTAAAATTTTTGCTTTAAAATAAAATTTACCTATGTGCATGGTAAATTTACCAATTTTCCTATGTGAGACAAGAAAAATAGTTAAGAGACAAATAAAAAAAATCCAAATTGAAGCATACCAGAATTTGGAGTCTAATATTTTAAAGCATAAAAGAGTCAGGCAATTCAAACAAGAACTTTTGAGTTTCCTGAAAATCAAGAAAGCATTAAATAATGAAAATGTTGACCACAGGTACCAGTTAATAATTTGTTTAAATTAATTTTTATTCACAATTGCTTTTGAAGAACCTCCATTGCTTTGGTACTTAAGGATAATCTTCAATAGTAAATAGAAAATAATTGTCCCACAAAATATGAATTGGTCTTAACATATGTACCCATGCCATACCCTTAAACCCACTTCAAAATGTTCCTAACACCAGTGGGCCAACAAAGTAACGTAGTTGCTTATGGCAAATGTTTTTTACCTTTAAAAGATACTTGAAAGATACCTTTCCAAGTCTCTGGATCTTCAACAGCTTCCTGTTACAGCCAGAGCACCATCCATTAGGTTCTCAAGTCATTGCTTTTCACCAACTTAAGACTGACCCCAACTTTCCATCTGGTTTCAAACTTTTGAAAAAGGCTTAGCCCTCATATGAATCTCTGAGATCTCTGGCTGTTTCATACAGGCTCAAACTAGACATGGACCTGGGAAAAGTCCTTGACCTTCCTCCTGGATGCTACTTTTTCCCCTTGCCAGAACCAAAAGTCCTGCACACCCAAGTCATTTCTACAGAGAAGTTCCACTCATGCACCCCTGAGCCTTCATACCTGAACTGAAAGGAGAGGTCTCATGAAAAGATTCACAGCAGATGATGATGATGGAAAGGAAATGTGCACCACAGTAGAAGAGGGAAAGGTGCCCAGGAAATTCAGAGGCTCGGGGCAGTAGGAATTTTCAGCAGCAGCATCTGCTAGAAGCGAATGTTTGTCTGGGATCCCAAGTGCGCAGGCTGGGAAAGCACCCATAGCAGCTGCCCCAGTCCAGAAATCTTTTGAGAAGAATTCCCCAGGGGAGAAAATGTGAAAAAATGGATTACTATGTGAGATCATGGATATGTTAATTTGCTTCACTATGGTAACTATTTTTACTAGCTATATGTATCCACAAACAGCATATTGTATACCTTAAATATACACACACAGAAAAACTTTAATTTTAAAAAACAAGGGAAATTAAAAGTTGGAAGCAGGAGTTACAGACTGGAGGGACATCAGAGGATGAGGCAGAAGGAGAAACAAGAGTCTCGGGTCAAGAACTTCAAACAGCTCTTTACAGTTGAGAAGGGAGAGGACTCAACAGAAAGGATCAATTTGAGTGAAGACTTCTTTCGGCTTTTGCTGAAGGACTTTCTTAGTCTTTTCTTCTATGTTTTTTGACATAACCCCAATTCTACTTTCCCACAAATTTAATTTTTAATGGAAAATAAGTATGGATTCCAAATGAAAAAAAATGATTCTACATCTGGAGAAAGGTGAATTTTGTCCTTGAAATATTATGTTCTCTTTAGTCTAATCAAAGACTGAATAAAATCTTCTTTTGAAAGGAAATCACAGTAACAGTCTTTTTTTCTTTCACAAAAGGAAATTCATTCCATCAGTCTTGATTCATTAAAACAGATTGAAATTGTATCTACTTTGTCTCTGTTGACCTTCATCTTTGAATGAGGCTTTGTACGCTCTTATAATAAATTTCTCCTGAGATTTTTGGTGTCAGTTGCAATTTCCAGGAATTAATAATAATAAAAAAGAATGCTTTGTGAGTATCAGAAACAGAAAATTGAGAAAGCCCTATTTCTTCTTCTTTCAGGATATTATTGAACAATGAAATGAGCACTGAATAAGAACCAGAATTTAGGCTGGCATCCCAGGACTACAACTTTCTGTGTTTGACCCCAGGCAAGTCACTTACGCTTTCTCAGCCTTAGCTTCCTCACCTGGAGAACAAAGCTAATGATGCTTGCCAATTCAAAAAGTAAATAACATACACATAGTCAAAAACACATAAAGTATTCAACTTAATTAGTAAACAAATAAATAAAATTAAAATATCTATCGAGTTAGCAATAACCTCTCCAAATATCCAGTGTTGGTGAAGGCTAAATGAGACAGGCACTTTCACACTCTGTCAGAAACAAGATGGTATTGCATACCAGGAATCTTAAAAAGGTTCATGTAATTTAACTCAGCAGATCTCTTTCTAGGAATGTATCTCAAGGACTTCATTTTAAAAACAGACTACACTGTATTCACAATGATAGTTATAAAGTTTATAACAGTGAAAAGTTTGAATCCTAAATATTTGGAGAAAATTCCCATATAAAACAGACCACAGGTGTACACAACAAACCAAACTCATAATACAATATATGTATATTGATAAATATACCCATGGGCTTTAGAAAGCAGTTTTAACCTATTTCAGTGCCCTCATCAGCTGCTGAATATGAAATGAGCTTATAGTTCTTTTTATATTCCAACTGTAACTCAAGTCCCCACTGGTGTGTTTGTCAAAACTTTGCTCTGCTCCGAGTTTCTAGCAGCTGTTCTGGAAGTTTCCAGGAGCCCATACATGCTCCAGGAGAGCCCTTCAGCTGCTTTCCATCTCCCCTGGCTCCCACGGCCACTCGCTCACTTGGCTACAGATGGTTGTCCATCAGAACAACTAGTGACCATGACTGAAGTGCCCCTCTGGCCTATGGAGGAGGCACTTTCTCCTCTGTTGCCTCAGCACAACCGAGAACAACTATGACATTTATTATGTCTCTCTGAGAACTCAGGGATAAGGGAAGGGCAGCCCAGAAAGGATCCCAAACCCCACCTTAAGGACCTACCAGGACCCAAGAAGATCACACACAGTGAGGGGCCCTCAACCCTTCCCAAAAGGACTCTCCATATATCAGAAATGAGGTGTAACCCAAGCCCACTGCCCACATGCTCATACCTCAAGAGAGAAGATGCTGTCCATGCCTTAGGCTGATTGGGGAGATGGGGTCTCACTCTGTCACCTGGGCTAGAGTGCAGTAGCACCATCATAGCTCACTGCAGTCTCAAACTGTTGGTCTCAAACGATCCTCCCACCTTAGCCTCCCAAGGAGCTGTGACTACAGATGTGCGCTACCACCCCAGGCTCTTATCCCCATTAATGTGGACTGTCTGACTCCTATAGTTAGGATCAGAGCTCAACTCACTTCTCAAAGTTTGTGTTAGTCAACCTTAAATAACACCAATAGTCTAGTCAGTGTGGTGCTGTGCAAGCTCATTCCAGTACCTCGTTTGGAAAGGTGAACAGATTACGTTTGAATATTCCCCCTACCATAGTTCAAGTCCTGATTTCCAACAAGCAGCTTCTTGGATAAAAAAATCGAGGGAGTTACTAAGACAGGAGTTGGCAAACTAAGCTCACTGGCCAAATCTGGCCAGCTGCTTGCTTTGTAAATAGAGTTTTATTGGGACAAAACCATGCCTATCATTTACATACTGTTCATGACTGTTTCTGTGCTGCAATAGCAGAGATGAAGAGTGGCAAAAGAGACCGTGTAACCTGTAAAGCCTAAAATATTTACTATCTGGGCCTTTGAAGAACATGTTTGCCAATCTCTGATCTTAAATCAGGAAATACAGCCATAGATTAGGAGACAGAAGCTGGCCTCCTGGTGAATAAGCCCAGGCAACTAACCTGCACCAGAGAATTATAAACTGAACCTGCACCAGAGAATTATAGACCCAATAAAAGAGAATCAAGAAAGAGAACAAGATGAAAGAAGATGATGTAGGAGATTCAGTGGCTCACTCTGTAAATACCCAACTGATTTCACAAGGTCAAACCTGGGGCTAACAGAGCAGACAAAGCTTTGCTGCAAATGTGATAATAACCTGTTTTGAAAACCTCACTCTGCCGTCTCCCACAGTGGTAACCACGATAAAGATGGGACTTTCATAATGCAACTAACACAAAGCTGTTTGAAGACAGGGGTGATCTGGAAAAGAATCGAGTGTTCCAGGTTCTGGAGTGCTTCTTAACATGCCTCCTGTCTGCATCTGCAACTCTGCATCTGCACCTGGCTTCCATTACAGTTCTTTTTTTTTTTTTTTTTTCCTTTTGAGGCAGAGTCTCTCTCTGTTGCCCAGGCTGGAGTACAGTGGCATGATCTCGGCTCACTGCAACCTCTGCCCCCTGGGTTCAAGCAATTCTTGTGCCTCAGCCTCCTGAGTAGCTGGGATTACAGGCTTGTGCCACCATGTCTGGCTAATTTTTATTTTATTTTGTATTTTTAGTAGAGGTGGGGTTTTGCCATGTTGGCCAGGCTGGTCTGGAACTTCTGGCCTCAAGTGATCCACCCTCCTTGGCTTCTCAAAGTGCTGGGATTACAGGCGTGAGCCACCGCGCCTGGCCTTCCATTACAATTTTAAGATGACATCTTACCAGGCTAAGCACTGTACACAGAATGGGTGTGCACAGATTACACCTTTGTCTAGTTTTCAGAAATTGATTTAATTTATATTTTGATCCTCTCTCTGCATTCTTCCTGAAGTTGGCTCTGCATCCAACCAGATGATCAAGTTTGCACATTGATAAGGTATGGGATGAAGGGAGCGCAAGAGGTCGAGATCCTCAACTGTTGTTTCACATAATTAGCTCTCAGGTCTTCTTTTATTCCTATCTACAAGTTCTTCACAGATCCAGTTTCAACCCTTGCTACTTTTTCTCAGCTCTCAAGAATAAAGAACTTATTCTGTCCTCCCACCATATATGGAGAACTAGAAACTTTATGAGGTTAGCTGGGGTCTTGTGTTCCTAGGGACATCACCGAAATTGTTTCTTGGGACTTGTCTCATCCCCAGGGATCAACTAACAAATCAACCAAGAAAAGGGGACACAAGTTCTCTCTTCTCTCAGGCCTGTCAGGGGTTCTGTTCCTGCACTCACTCCTGGGGAGGGAAGGAACAAGGCCCATTCCTCACAGGCTGCCTCCTGGTCCCCAAGAACCCTTAGTTTCCTTTCCAAGTCAGAAGGAAACTAAGAGTTCCTTCTCTCCCCTTAGTTTTTTTTCCCCTAAAATTCGAATGCAGAAAGACTGCATCATGTTTTTGTCTCAAATTTATTGTTTGCTACCCTTAGTCCTTTCTATTACTGGCAGGGCCTGAACCCTTGAAATTTAAAAGCCAGAAATAGCTCCTCCTCTGCTGCTTTTTGCCAACACATTCTTTAGCAATCTAAAGCCATGAATCCAGAATAACCTCTCACCTTGAATTGACAATAGAGGAAAAAAGGGGAACAGAGAATGCCAGGGGAAACTTAGCTAAAATTTTGCTAATATTTCAAAAACATAATCCCACTGAAACCAATTGCTCTAGTTCTCTCTAAATAATGGAATATGCCATAGATCAATATCAAGATATAGATATATATCAAGATGATACATGTTTTGTAAGATTTTTTATAAATTAGTAAAAAGAAAGTAAAAACTTGGCAAAGGACACAAAATAGTAATCTACAAAAAGAAGCAGGCCGGGTGCAGTGGCTCATGCCTGTAATCTCAACACTTTTTGGGAGGCCTAGGTGGTTGGATCACCTGAGGTCAGGAGTTCGAGACCAGCCTGACCAACATGGTGAAACCCCATCTCTACTAAAAATACAAAAAATTAGCCAGGCATGATGGTGGGTGCCTATAATCCAAGCTACTCAGAAGGCTCAAGCAGGAGAATTGCATGAACCTGGAGGCGGAAGTTGTAGTGAGCCGAGATCGTGCCACTGCACTCCAGCCTGGGCAACAAGAGCAAAACTCCATCTCAAAAAAAAAAAAAAAAAAAAAGAAGCAATACAGATGCCATATATAAATGTATACCAAATATGTTAACAGTAAATAAAAGTAAAATCTCCTAGGGATATTCATAGGGATGCAGCTTCAGAGGCCCCACTCTTGATATGTTGATGCAGAATTTCAAAGAAGAAATTTGGAAATCTGCATTTTCAGTTAAGCACCCACAAATATTTCTAGAGCCTACTAAAGTGTGGGTCCCACTGGTACTGAGGAAATTATACTTGTTCAGGGATATTAGAGTATGACTAAATCAGGATGACAAACGATCCTAATCAGGAAGTTAAACTTTAAATTATCTAAAGTAGGAATCAAAATACTGACAGAAAGAAAACACTACCATTACCACCAACAGCAGCAACAACCAACCAACCACATCTGTAGATGGTATTCTACTGAGAGGACATTTCCTTCTCTCTCCTATGATCTTGTATCCAAGATTCCAATGTATTATCCTGTGCTTTGTATCCTCTTACCTCCTTATACCACAATTTTTCCTTAGTTTTTTTAATTAAAATTTTTATTGCTACTATTTAATTTTAAATCTTTACATACCTGCATATTATCCTTATCTAAAAATATTTCTTTTGCCTCAACTTGGAGAGCAGAGATAATCAGTTATTGGTTTTCAGGTTTTTGAACTTGTACACAATGCCTTGATTAATTTACAGAATTCAACAGCTAACACAGAAATTATAATACCTGCCTAAATGAACATACATCTCACATGAAAACCAAATATGTTTTCAGTAGTCCTGTTACTAGGTGACATCTAGATGCACGAAATGTGAATAACACAGTGATGGCATTCCATAGGTAAATGTGGGTCAACGGAGCCTAAATGAAATTCTCTGGAAATAGACTTGTTTAAAGCAGCCCGCTCTGTGGTGGTAATTACATTTGCATTTATTAACCAAATGTAAACAGGATATGCTATAAAGGAAAGGAAAGTGAGAAATAGTTCTACCATCACAAGAAGATTCCATTTAGAGCACTGCCATCATCTCTTGGCAGAAATATCTTGTTGGCTTCATTTTGGAGCAGATTGCTTTGATCTCCTCTCCATTCCAAAATTTGGGTGCCAAGCTCTATAACTAGTATGTGAATGCCAATGTTTGTTAACTGACCAGAAAACAAAAAACAGTCACATTCTAACAAACGATATCTGTGTTATTAGAACAGTTCTTGTCCCTAAATATTAATTGGAAAGCCTTTATGAAAGTTGAAGGGAAGTTCTGGTTTAGAATGTAATAGAATATGCAGATACAATATTTAGTATTTTTCTTAACCTGCTCTACATCCAACTACTACTCTCTTTTCCCATGCTTATGTAACACTTTAAAAAATTCATCTATGATTTCACAGGTTGTGTTGTACCATAATCACCTGTTTAGATGTCTATCCCAGCTCCTCAATCATGAGCAACTTGAGGAAACCATCTCTGGCACTATTACATCTAGCATAGTATATGCTTAATAAATGTTAGCTGAGCAAATGGGTAATTCCATAATAAAAGAATAAGAAAGCCATGCTTACATATTTATGTCTAGCCAGAGTGTATACAAATGATGGAACAAACCATCTTATTCAGTGTGTAAGATAAATAGTGTCAACAGCATATGTTAGTTCTTATCAGATACAAAATTCAATTAAAAATTTCATGCAGTGTAGGTACTCATTAAAGATGACCAATTGATTTGCTCTTCCATTTGTACATGGTGAAGGAGTTCTGCACAAAATCTTTTAGAGGTAACTGTCATGCAGCTGGCTCAGGTGTAACTTCTGTTGTAGACAGCTTTAGCTTATCTTTATTCACCATAAAAAAATCCTTTCTCATCAAAAGCAGCAGCAAGAAATATAGATTTTATTTCCTATATATTTTTTCAGTAGATTCTCCTGAAGATTTTAAGGGGGATGGTTTAAATGCACACCCCACAGAAATCAGCTTAGTTAATATTACATTCCATATGTGTTCTTCTCCAAATCCCTCTTCTGCCACACTACTATCCAGGATTCCTATCATTCTCTCTAACCTTCCACGCTCAATGGCTTCACCCTCATCTTCTACAGGCTTTGCCATGCATCTTCCATCATAAGTTTCTCTTGGACCAGATTCAGCAGACAGGCCACCTTTTAAGCAATTAAAAATACTATCATCTCGTTATGTTTAAAACCTCTCATTAAGTAGCAATTAGTCAAAATAAACTTGAAGGCGAATAGAAAATATTTCAATCCAGGTATTTGGATATTCTAAATTAAAAATACTTCTTAAAATTTAGAATAAACCTTTGAAAAATTCCAAAGATTCAAAAAGTGATGAATACCTATTATATAGAAACATTTTTCTAATTCTAATACTCCTATTATTATGGTCCAAATTTTTATGATTCTTTAATTCTTTTTTAATACACTTTAGAATAGGTAGTATCAGAGGAATAGAGGTGAAATGTTTATCAGTTAACTCAATAGATTCAACTGTGTTCTTGAATGCAGTGATAGGTGCAAACAAATGAGATCCTATGTTCATAGATAATAATATTGAGTGGTGAGAATGTGTGTCTTATTATCTTTTGTGTTTTTCCTTACTGTAAAATTTTATTTTAAAAATTTCTTGTTTTCTCAAGCATTCTGTAGTCAAAGATCCCTTCTAGCTCCCCTAGTTTTCTTCCATGTCATGTGGTAACTTTCTTCTCATTTAGCCTCCAACCCTTCTTTCCTTGACACTCCTTTGCAAATCCTCTTCCTCCTTCTACTGCCTCTCATCTGTGAGCAGTTCTCCAATCCAGCCCTCAGACAGTCTTTCTGATGGGAAATCCCAGGAAAAGGGGGCCACCCATAAAAGCCAGGTACTTGAGTAGGTAAACAAAGTTGGAAGGTGAGAGTCCTGCCAGCAGCTTAGTTATTTGCTTACAGCAGGTTCCCTAACAAATCTGTGCTCACCTGAAAAGGTGCTCTTATCAAAGCAGGGGAAAATACTTGACACAGATGGGAATGTCCATTATCAAAACTTATTAAAGCCTGCAGCATTTAGAAGGTAAGCATTACAATCAGTAAAAATCAGAAAGTATGCAATGGCAGATTTCAATAGGACAATCCTTGCTTATTAACAAAGTGATCTCTTTGAGTGCACCCTGAGTCTTGGAAGCAAATGACTCCAGAAACTCCAGACACCTCAGCACTACCAGGGAATCTGAGCCATTCCCCCCACCCAACTGGGCAGAAGTAAAATCTGGGAAGGGTGTTCTCTGACAGCAAGAGATGTACAGCCTATTAGCATATCCTTATTTAAGGGGAATCTATTACTACCTCACAAATAAATTATACAGGGCAATTAAATATCTCAAAATTGAAAATGTTCAATAATGATAATTTCCCAAAAGCATTTTATAAACACTGCTGAGGGAAATTACCGTTTTCTTTTCTCCAAACTGTCCAAGCAAAAATTTCACTGGACTAAGTTAAACAGACAAGGAAGACTACCAGAATCCATTCTGAATTCAACTCTGCCAAATAAAAAGGGGCACTGGAGAGTTTTTAAGAGCTATGGGGAGAGGAAAGGCATTGTAGGATATCTGTGTTTGCTAACTGGCCTTACCTAAAAGAGATGTAAACTTTCTCTTATCTTCAAGATAAAATTCCCAAGGAAGCTAGGCTCCTACCCTCACATCAATACTGGGCAATACCTGATATCCCAGCCATAGCCACTTACACCATCTTCCTTAATTACA
The DNA here is from genome assembly GCF_029289425.2 of Pan paniscus. Classification (NCBI taxonomy): domain Eukaryota; kingdom Metazoa; phylum Chordata; class Mammalia; order Primates; family Hominidae; genus Pan; species Pan paniscus. The sequence goes on along the minus strand of NC_073254.2, from coordinate 91,656,819 downwards.
CTTTAAAGGGATAGCTTACGGGTTCTTCAGAAAGACATTCCTGACTTGCAAAACTGGCAAGAGGCTGGGACATTTATAAACCTTTCAGAGGGGCAGAGAAAGAATTTGCAATGACAAGTTTTCTACAGTAAACACTCTAAGCAAACGAAGATCAGAGGCCTAGAGTTGGGAAGAAGATTATCCAATGTTTAATCAAGGTAAGGGGAACTCTAAGCCCATCTTGCTCATGGTATTTGCAGGGTTGACTCTCACTATTCAAAGAGAATAATTCATGCACGGCTTAAAAGAAGGGTAATTAGAGCAATACTACCCCTACAGCAATGCCTCCTCTTAGTAAAATGTTCTAAGATCATTGTCAATAAAATCTCATTTGGAATTTATTGTTTTCAAGTTAATTAAAAAGGAACATGTTTGCTTTAAAAAGAACTATTTAATCTCCAACAATATGCAAAAACCTTACAATGGCTTCTGTTATGATTTTGAAATATTCCTTGGGTAACAGTGTTGATTAATCCTGAAAAAAGGATTTAATTGTATTACATAACTTTGGATAAGCAAATAATTTCTATTAAGATGTGTCTTTATTCAGCAGTTGAGCTATTCATAAGATACCTGAAATAAACACTAAATTTGGATCAGTGAAAATATTTTCTCTTTCTTTAGGCTATCGTTACCTTTCAACAAATATTTTAAATTCTTATTATAAGCAAAGAATAATACCTCCAGATTTAATGAGTAAAAACATGAATAAGGCAAATCTTTGCTCTTAAACTCACACACTATCAAAATAGTTTACAAACATCACCTTGTAGCTCTAATACCAGGTAGTTTGAAATTAGTGCCATAAATGAATGTGAATTGCTGAGGCATTATCAAAACAGGAAAAATTAAATCCTGTTATGTCTCTTTCAGCTCACAAGTATTTTGGTCAAGTATTAAAAGGCTGCAAGTAACATAAGCCTCTGATTTTTCAACAAAAAGAGTGAAACATTAGCAAGCATAAATTTACCTCATGGAACCCAAGGCTAGCCTTCAGAAGCAAATCGATCCAGAAACTGGATAATAAAGAACCCAAAATTACTCTTTGTCTTTTTGAAGTGTCATGGTCTCTTATTTCTGCTTTTCTCCCTTTAGTTTTCTCTTTTTCTAAAAAAATTGCTTTCTCTACTTTGACATGCACAAGGCCAAGCATGATTGACCCAGACCTTAATTTGCATCACTTCTCAGTTCAAGAGCTAATAAAAACTGACCCATGCCTCGAAGACCCAAATCCAAATGCCCTGAAGAGAATGCTTGGAAGTATTTGGGCCTAAGTGGCCTAGCTTGGGCCAGGCATGCATCTTAGTCCAAACTTGCAATATTGTGATATAATAAGAAATATATATTTGGTCTTTGCCCTTTGTTGCAGATAGGGGTGTTACGAGAATCTTTTGTTCTAATATTTGGTCTCTGACCTAGTTCCTGACACAGAGCTCCTAACTCCTCGGCAATTTTCTGAGTGATAGGAGTATCTGGCATAGAGCTCTTAAGTCCCTTGGAATTTCCTCAATTATATGAATGTCTTTTATTCTAATGAGGTAACACTTGGTGGGCTCCCGGATAGGATGGGAGGAGGTGGTTGCCAGAAGAATGAACTATGTGATTAAGGGCTGGAACTCTCAGCCCTACTCTCAGACCTCTGGGAAGGGGAGAGGTACTAAAGGTTGAGTTGATCATCAATTGTCAGTGATATAATCAATCATGCTTTTATAATGAAGCCTCCATAAAAATGTAAAAAGAGAGGTTCCCTATAGCTAAACGCATGAAGGTGCCTGAAGGGTGTCTTATGCAGAGGGCTTCCACGCCCCTTCCCACATAACTAGTCCTATGCAGCTCTTTATCTGTTATTCTGTATCTTGTGTAATATTCCTTATATTAAACTGATAAACATAAGTAAATGTTTCCCTGAGTTCTGTGAGTTGTCCTAGCAAATTAATTGAAGTTAAGAAGGGAGTAATGGTTACTCCAGTTTATAGCTGGTCAGTAAAAAGTATGAGGGACGACTTACTACTACTTGCAATTGGCATGTCAAGTGGGGGCAGTCTTGTGGGAATGAACCCTTAACTTGTACGATCTTATTCTAACTCCAAGTGAATAGTGTCAGAATTAAGTTAAATTGTAAAACATCCAGTCAGTATACACTGGAGAATTGTTTGGTGTGTGGTGAAAAACACCCGTATATCCCGTGTCAAAAGTGTTAAGTGGTGAATTTGAGAGTAGGAAAAACACTTTTTTCCTTTCTATCTCAAAGAAAACTATAACTAGAGGTTAAGGTTACTGAGATACAATGAGGCCCACCACTATAATCGGGAGAAAAATTTCCCAAAGGAAACATATGTTAGGACATTAACCCAAAATAAGTCTAAGACAACAAGATAGATACTACCAAGAAGAACTCTCTTCAATAAACCTATTCTGTGGCATTTCCTCTTAGCAGAGATGAGGTTCTAAAGTCTGCACATATTGCAAAACTAAGTAGAGACAACATTACCTTTGAACTATCTTAAATAGCTCTAAATCCCTTCGTCTGTGGTTTACATTAATACAACCCTAGAATCTTATAGCATGCTTTTGCTACAAATGGAAAATAACTGGCTATTGACACAACTGGCTAAAACAACAAGAAGGAAAACGTGCCATCTCACAAATGGCTCCAGGATTTGTCAGTTTGGTCATTTGGTGACATTATAAGCAGCAAAGTTCTTTTCATCTTTCTGTTCTGCCATCTTCAGCATGTCTGACTGCCCCCAAGTGAGTGCCCTTTGTGCTCATAAATAGCCACAGCAGACCAGGCACCAATTCATAAAGGATGATATCCAAAATCTCTTCCTTATTCATCTAATTTAAGGCTTTCCCAAAGCCTTCTCAGCCTTCTCCCTCTAAGTCTCAGTCAGAAATGTGGCAGAATCTACCCTAAACAAACTCTGGGCTGGTGGGGCTGGATCACTGTAGTCGGTTTCTAATAGTCAAAATTTACTCAGCAGCCATTATGGGCCAACCTGGACACCATACAGAACTAAGCTTCTTTCAGTGTGGCAAAAGAAAAAAAGGAATAATTTGGAATTCAATTAGTATACTTTTGGTTCTAGCTGTGTTTATTTTAGGTCTAATTAAGAAAAAGAAAACAGTGAAAATAAACCTTAAGTTCACTAAGCCTAATGAAACTTCAAGATTATATACTTACAGAAATCATTTTTTTTTGTATACTGTATATTGACATCCTGTGACCTGGTGATCTGAAATACTCTTTGGGAACTTCTTGTCAAGGATATATAATTGAGGCTCTAAAGCCTAAAGAAATGAAGCAAAATTACTATTTTAGGCCAAATGGAAGATAGAAATAAACTTACGCAGCTTGTGAAAAAGTCATTTGGGTAAAATGGAAGAATACTTTTTCACTGGCCCAGTCATTCTGTGGCGTATATTACAGGGGCCTCAAGGGATCATGCTGCCCTCAGGCCCTTTGAGAACCCACCAGCAAAAGCTAAGGGTTATATACCATGCCTCTCCTCTAGGACATCAACGGGGTCACATCTGGCTAATTGGAAGACCCACCTTCGCATATCTATTTACACTAAATTCCTAGTAGACTGAGAGACATTGAAATACCTACCCTATGGGAATTTGACTCCAGGCAGCAAAAAAAAAAAAAAAAATTATTTATATCTTAAAGTTCTTGTCTATACCTTCGTACAGATTTTCTATCTAAAAAACTGTGCTAGTTTATTGTACTTAACTATAACCTTCTTGAGAGCAGATCTTTGATATCCACAGCATTATGTTTGTGGCCAGGGTCTACTGCCCACAAAGTGTCCAGTAAATGAAAAGAACATTTTCTTTCTTTACCCAGTTCTACACCTTTACCCAAGTCACAATAGTAAGCCAGTTGTCTTGTAAGTGCATAAATGTCATCAATAACAGCACAACCCTTGTAAAATGTTGCATAAAAACAAACATATATAAAGCCTGATGGTAAAATTGAACAGAATATACTCAGTCCTCAAGGAGGTCGTGCCACTCCCTAAATGTAGATTGTACATAATGACTTCCCTAGAAACAGAGGCCTACCTTGGAGATATTGCGGGTTCAGTTCCAGATCACTGCAATGGAAGAATGTCACAATAAAGAGAGTCATAGGAATTTTTTGGTTTGCACTGCATATAAAAGTTATGTTTATATTATACTATGGTCTCTTAAATGTGCAACAACATTATGTCTAAAAAAATGTATATACATTAATTTAAAAATACTTTATTCCCCAAAATTGCTAATGATCATCTGACTCTTCAGTGAGTCACAATGTTTTTGCTGTTTGAGGGTCTTGCCTTGACATTGATCACTGCTGACTGATCACAGTAGTAGATGATGAAGGTTGAGTGGCTGTGGCAATTTCTTGAAATAAAACAACAATACAGTTTACCACAGCAAGTGACTCTTCCTTTCTCTATAGCATACAATGCTGTTTGATAGCATTTTACTCCTGAAAGAACTGTCAACATTTTAGTCAAACCTCTCAAATCCTGCCACTGCTTTACCAGCTAAGTTTCTGTAATATTGTAAATCCTTTGTTGTCATTTCAACAATGTTCACAGAATCTTCAGTATGGGTAGGTTCCATCTCAAGAAACCATTTTCTTTGCTCCTCCATAAGAAGCAACTCTTTATCCATTCAAGTTTGATGGTGAGATTGCAGCAATTCAGTCATATCTTCAGGCCCAGCTTCTAATTCTAATTCCCTTGCTATTTCTCCCACATCTGTAGTGACTTCCTCCATTGAAGTTTTGAGCCCCTCTCCCCCAGTCATCAAATTCTTCCAAACAATTAATGTGGTTTAAAATATTTAGGAAACCATGGCATAAACAGATGTGCTGTCATCCAAGCTTCTTTTTTTCCCTTTATAGAGCACAGGTAAAGTACTGTAATTCTTAATGGCCCTAGGATTTTCATAATGATAAAGGAGCACTGACTTCAACTTAAAAGTCACCAGCTGCATTAGCTCCAAACAAGGGAGTCAGACCGCCCTGTGAAGATTTGAAACCAGGCATTGACTTCTCCTAGCCATGAAAGTACTAGATGATATCTTTATCCAATAGAAAGCTGTTTCATTTAGATTAAAAATATGCTGTTTACTGTAGCCACTTTTATCAATTATCTAAGCTAGATATTCTGGATAACTTATTGAAGTTTCTCCATCAGCACTTGCTCTTTCACCTTACACCTTTATGGAAACTGCTTCTTTCCTTAAATCTCATGAACCAACCTCTGCTAGCTTCAAACTTTTCTTCTGCAGTTTCCTTAACTTTCTCAACCTTCGTAGACTTGAAATGTCTTATGCTGGTTTAGGCTTTGGCTTAAGGGAGTATTGTGGCTGATTTGATCTTCTATCCAGACCACCTGAACTTTCTCCATATCAGCAATAAGGCTGTTTTGCTTTCTTATCATTTGTGTGTTTACTAGAGTAGCACTTTTAATTTCCTTCAAAAAACTTTTTCTTTGCATTCACCACTTGGCTAACTTTTGGCCCATGAGGTCTAGCTTTCAGCCTGTCTTGGCTTTCTACATGGCCTTCTCACTAACCTTAATCATTTCCAGCTTTTAATAAAGTGAAAGACGTGTGACTCTTCCTTTCACTCAGAGGCCACTGGAATTTTGTTAATAGGACTAATTTCAATATTATTGCGTCTCAGGGAATAGGGAGGCCTGAAGAGACAGAGAGAGATGGGGAAATGGCCAGTCACTGAAGCAGTCAGAACACTCCCAACATTTAGCAATTAAGTTCATCATCTTATATGTGCATGGGTCATGGTACCCTAAAACAATTATGATAATAATATCAAAGATGGGTGAATTAACAATCACTGATCACAGATCACCACAACAGATAAAATAATAATGAAAATTTGAAATATTGTGAGAAGGACCAAAATGTAACCCAGAGACATGAAGTGAGCAAATACTGTCAGGAAAGTGGAGCTGATAGACTTGCTTGGTGCAGGGTTTACACAAGCCATTACTTTATAATAAATGCAACATCTACAGACTGCAATGAAGTGAAGCACAATCAATGAGGCTGTCTGTGATACCTTATAAAAAGGGGGGAAAAGAGTAACATTTCAGTGGAAAAACTTGACAAACATTACTTCAGCCAGGTGGTCAAGATCAGCATCAACAGTGAAAAGTCATTTTGACAGTAAGTACTTTGAATATGATGTGATAAGAATGGTATTCTTATAGTTTTTCTGTCCAAAACACATTGCCCCAGTCTAGTCATGAGAAAAACCTCAGCTCATCCCAATAGGAGGGCATCTTACAATTTATCTAACTGGTACTCCTCAGAGCTCTCAAGATCATCAAGAACAAGGATCACCTGAGAAATTGTCACAGCCAAGAGGAGCCTAAGGAGACACGATGACTTAAGGTGATGTGATATCCTGGATAGGATCCTGGAACAGAAAAAGGATCTTAGGTAAAAAGTAAGGAAATCTGAATCCAGTATGGGCATTACTTAAAAATAATATATCAATATTGGTTCATTAATTGGAATAAATGTACCATACTGATGATAAGAAGTTAGTAATAGGGAAACTGGATGTGGGGTACGTGGTAACTATCTGAACTATTGGAATTTTTCTGTACCTCTAAACCTGTTCAAAAAATAGTTTATTTGTTTTTTTAAATTGGGAAGAATAACATATCTACCATTTATCACTAGGAATTTGGTACTTTCTATAAAGATGTTGGAATGGGTCACTGGAGGAAACATATGGGTCTCCAGAGCAGATACAATTGCCTAGATCTTTACCTCATGCTAGTCTGGAAGAAGAGAAATGCAGTCCCCAAATTGTGGCATTTCGATAGATTATCAGCCCTTTGTGAGTCTCCAAAGAGACACCACATACCTTCTTAATGGGGAAGAGTGTATAAAGGGTAAGGTTGGAGACTAGGCAAGTCAGTCTGGTGAAGGTTGCCCACATAGTATGTACAAAAGGAGCACTCCCTGGCATCAGGTCTTTTCTCTACATTGTCTATTGTCACGCAACTAGGGAGAAAGCAGGAAGACCACTAACACTTGGTTGACAGGCCTGGAAGAATCAATCCAAAGTCCCCTGAACTTTAAAACTCTCCTCCCAGAGTTTTGTCTCCTCAGAACCAATAAAGATGCACAATATTTTCTTGAATTAAAAAAAGTTTACATTACAGTACTAATCTTCTCCAACAAATTTTTAGAAGTTTTAAACCAGTTCTACCTAAGACAGATAAATAACAAATGAAATAAAGGATGAGGTTGCCTGGAGCTGGCTCAACTACTTTGTGTGCTGGTTATAGAATGAGAACATTCTACTTTTTAAATTACAAATGTTATAAACACTGGAAAAAGAGACTGAAAGATAACACATGGTATTCAGTCAGAAACAGCTGCATAGAGCCAATCTAGATGCCTGTTTCTTTCTGATTCACAAGGTATATTTTAAGGATCCTGAGAATTCTTGTCATGGAAACCTGCTTAACTTTGCTTAACCCAGCCTTTTCTAACATTATTTGAAGAAAAATTCATTTTTTTGTGGTTATCTCATAGTGATTAGTGTCTGTAAAACACTCTGTGAAAATCACCCGAGATTAAAAGTTATAAAAAAATTAGACTTAGGTCATGGCTGTAAATCAATGAACATGCATATTTTACTCTACAGATAATTCTTAGTAAATTAAGAAGTATTGCATCTCACTACCCACTCTGTAAGTCCCTATTAAAATGTTCAGACTGGATGTGCAACAATGAGCAGAGAAAGAAGGTGCTCTCTCTCTATGAATAATTCTTTTTTCAGAGAGGAAGATTTGCACCAATTGTGTATGTGTGTGCATATGATTATCTTTGTACAACAACTCTGAAGATTCTAGGACTGCTCGTTCTATCAGGTTATCTGTGTCACTGCTTCTTCCAACTATTCACTGATCGTTCATTTTAAACTGTCTGCCATTGCTGGTTCATTCTGTTTCTTTTCCAGAAGTGCGGGATGCTAGAGATCAGCAGACAAATATGGCTCTACTCCTGCCTTCAACGAGTTCTCACAACTAACCAGGAGCATTTCTTCCTTTACGAATGTTATTTTAAAGGAGTTCTAAAACAATAGGTTGTATATATTACTACTTATTATTCATTTATTTGACAAATATTTATTGAGGATCTACTATATGCCAAGCGCTGTTTCATGTACTGGAGACAGTGATGGATCAAAGTTCATGCCCTCATGGAGCTTACATTACATGTGGGAGATAAATATATACATGAGCAAATAATGTGTCAGGGGCATTGAATGCCATGAAAAAATGAAACAAGGTAAAGGGGGTAGAAATGGAAAGGAGAGTGTTATTTTATTTAGTGATGTCAGGAAAGATGCATCAATAAAGTGGCATTGGAGCAGAGATCTGAAGGCAATAAAGGAGCTGGCCATGCCAAAATTATGGAGAAAAGTGTTCCAGTGGGAAAGCATAGCCAGGCCCTGAGATGGGAATGTGCTTGACGTGTCCTAGGAATAGCAGAGATGGCCAGTGCAGCTGAAGTAAGGGATGGGTGTAGGAGATCGGGGCAAAAAGCTTGGTAAAGAAGCAAAGCCAGATCATGGTGGGATTTTCATTCACAGTTAATACTTTGAATTTTACTTTCATTCAAATTGGGAAGCCATTTTAGAAATTATTTTTTAAACATTTTATTGGGATTAATGTTCTAATTTCTCTGATTTTCCTATTTTTTGCATAAAAATATCAAACCACAATAATCGGCAAAATTACAATGACAGAAACATACTCATCAAAATTAAATTCTGAAATTTTTTTTCTCTAGTTCAATGTTCTCCTCTTAGCAGCACCAAAATGATACATTATTTTCCAAGTTCTATGATATTTTGCTATAGATTTTAACTTAAAAAATTATACATTCTTACTTTCAATAATGACTTTGAACTTTACTACTTCTGGCTAAGTTTTACATTTTTTGATTAATCATTCATAGAGGTCTATCCTTTCCTTTCAATTTTCATTTCAGCCCTCAAATCCTCAAATACATAGGTTTATAGTTTCCTATTTCTCAAAGTCGTTATGCTGCAAGATTCTCCTTCCTTTGCAATGGTCCATCTCTTCACTGATTTATCCTCTATCCTCAATTCTTCATTGTCTTTGACTAATTTAATTTATGAAAAAAATCCACAGTATTTCAAAGGAATCTTTTCCCATTAGCCAAGGTTGTTCACCAGCCAAGAAACCCTTAGGGCCAACCAAATTACCCATCAAATCTTGATGAAGCTTGGAGAGATATAGAATTTGCTTCCTTCTGTTGGCTAACATATAAATGTAGCAATAATATTTTGTAACCTAAATTCATTACCAATTATGGACATATCAGATATTCTATTTTGGAATGCGTTGCATATCAACTTACAAGAAAAGAATTCCAAAGCCTGCCATCAAATTCTTCTTTGTGTCACTTGACAACGAGGCACTAAAAACAATTACAACACATGGATATATCCCAAGATCATGAGCCATAGTTTTACATAGAAACCGAGGGTTTTAAAAGCTTAAAGCAGTTGAATTAACAAATCATTGAATAAGTCAAAATAAATAGTTCACAAATTGTCAACCAAAATGTACACAAAATTTTGATTAGGGAAAGAGCACATTAATAAATTTGACCCATGACCTTAACTTAAAGGAACTCATCTGTTATCAATATAAATTTAAAGCAGCACAAACAGACACATTCTTCTTGTCACAACAGACAAACCCAAATTGTTTGCTTGAAATATATGAATTTCCAGTCTTTCTCTGAAAATTTTCTTTTAGTTCACTTTTGAGAATTAGTAACTAAATTGTATAAAACATATCTGTACTACTCCCTAATAATATTTAAGTACATATATATTCTTAAGGATATATATAAATTCAAATATATATTATATATAAATACATACTATATATAAATATATATATGGTATGTTTATACAGAGGATATATATATGTCTACTCCTCATCCTGTTAAGATATTGTTTTTTTCCAAAATAGCATTTGATAATTCACATTAAAATATGGGGGATAGTAACAACTTCTAAAGGACTCTCAATGCTTGGCTGATGGGAGCTTAAAACAGGATCATGAGGAAAATGTAGTGATACTGTTTTGTCATTCATGTTTAAAGAACTTCAGTGCCTACTTTTTCCTGGTGCTCTGATAGGCACAATGGAGAATGGAAAAACAATATGGTTCTGGACCTCAAGCAGCATGTCAGTAGTGGAAGAGATAAGGTGCACAATAACTAGATACAAAGTAGGATGTGAAAGGTATAATGTGTGACAACAGAAACATCTGGGACTTAAGGGGAGATAGTGATCATTTCCACTTGAGAATGTTCTAGAGACTGCTTGTAAATAGAAAAATGATCATTAGCATAGCTACATTAATAATTACCTAAATAGGTTGAAAGAAAATAGAGTGGCAGTGAACAAAACTGATTCTTTGGATCCTGACAGAATCTTATTAAAATGGTGTCAGATAAAACATTACAGGGAGCCCATAACTAAAAGACACCTTGTTGATGTGGCTATGATATGCAAATTAACCAATCTGACAATCTCATCAATATGATTCCTAAGAGTTTTATATTAGTTTTGCTTAGCAATTTTACTTTATAGTTTGTCATTATTTTTTAAGTTTTAAAGAAGCTATTTATCTCTAATTTATGCAACCTGTGTGCCAAAACTTTTGAAGCTTTTAGGTTGCTCAGTCATGGCTACAAAATAACTAGCATGAAACCTAAGGTTCTGGGATAAAATATTTAGCTAGAAATTTTAAAGCCTAGTTAATACATTTAACACAAAAACTTATATAATAATAATGATGATAATGAATGTGACTCATGATAACCATTAGAGTTGAATAAAAATTAAATTAATGATGGTTTTAAAACATAAAATGATCATTTCAAGGGAAGATTAGTTTTGTGTGACCATATGGTGCAAACACAGAATAGAATTTGATGCCATGAAGAGGCACTGTGATAATACACAGGCAAACATTTCTCCTGTATTTGACTCAGTTATCAGATATTCAGGAATTCTCCACTGTCTAAGGTTAACCACCTCCCTACTCCTCTCAGCATGAGATACCAGACCTCTCACACTTGCGGCTGTGCCTCTTTTTCTAGTATCCATCTCATCTACACTTTGCTTTAACAAGGTTCTTGGGTTTTTTTGTTTGTTTCTTTTTTTTATTTTTTTTAATACAGCACGCCTTTCCTTATCGTGACTTTTGCTGCCTGGAGTATAGACCCTTCTCCATATCTATGGGCAAAGTAACCCCATCAAGGCCCAACTAAAACGTGACTTCTATCATTAAGTAAAATAGTTACTACAGCCTTAAACTTGACTAGACGTTGTGCTACATCTTAAATAATTCACAGGGGCAGTGAGAAGAGTGCAGACATTGCAAAGAAATACACAGAGGACGCAACCACTGGAGGTACTGCGGTCCTAGGAGCAGTGAACGTGAACGAAAGGAAGGAAACTGGAACCAAGCAAAATAAGGAAAAGCAGAGAAACCAATGCAGGCAGCTAGCTCAAGGGGTGTGTGTTTGTGTGTAAGGGTATGGAGAAGGGAAAACAGTGGTTCAGGGGGTAACTAGGAATCCCATGCAGTAATGTGGCAAATTCAGACTTCGTTCCTACAGAGATCAATCTTTTTTTCATGTTTCCTTGTTCTCATTTATTTTAATTGTAAATGTCTTTATTGAGATATAACTCACATACCACACAATTCACCCATTTAAAATATGCAATTTTATGTTTTTAATACATTCACAGATATATGCAACTATCATCACGACTTTAAATCATTTTTGTCACTTCACCAAGAAATCCCTTATCTTTTAGCCATCATCCTTTCCTCTGTCCCCATTGTCACAGCCCTAAGCAAGCACCAATCTACTTTCCGTTTCTATAGATGTGACTATTAAGTGTCAAAATCATATACTATGTGGTCTGTGTGACAAGATTCTTTCACTTATGTGATGGTTAGCTTTAGGTGTCATCTTGAGTGAATTAAGGGATACCCAAATGGCTGGTAAACATCATTTCTGTGTATGTCTGTGAGAGTGTTTCCAGAAGAATAAATAAATGGATTGAGTAAAATGATTCACCCTCACTGAATAGGCTGAGGGTTGAGTCATGCATCTTCTCCTGATCATAGTGTGTTAGTTCGTTTTCACACTACTGATAAAGACATACCCAAGACTGATGGTTTTAAAACACAAAATTTACAAAAGAAAAAGGTATAATGGACTTACAGTTCCACATGGCTTGGTAGGGCTCACAATCATGGCAGAAGGCAAGGAGGAGCAAGTCACATCTTACATGGATGGAGGCAGGCAAAGAGACAGAGAGCCTATACAGGGAAACTCCCATTTTTAAAACCATCAGATCTCATGAGACTTATTCACTATCACGACAACAGCACGGGAAACACCTGCCTTCATGATTCAATTACCTCCCACTGGGTTCCTCCCATGACACGTGGGAATTATGGGAGTTACAACTCAAGATGAGATTTGGGTGGGGACATGGCCAAACTATATCACATGGACATTAGAACTTCAGGTTCTCTGGCCTTTTGACTCTGGGACTCGCACTAGCCACTACCCTTCCCCACCAGCTTTTGGTCTCAAACTGAGAATCACACCATCAGCTCCCCTGGTTGACTTGAAAAGTGGACTCAGCCACCCTACCATCTTCTTTGGTTCTTCAGCTTGCAAATGGCACATCATGGGACTTCTCTGCCTCCAAAATCATGTGAGCCACTTCACCTAATAAATCCTCTCTCAATTATCTGTTCGTATATATTCTATTTTTTGTCGTTTTTCTGGAGAACCCTAGTTAATACAACATAGGATATGTTTATGAGGTTCCATGTTGTATCAGAAGTCAGTATCTTAACAGGTAGACTAACCCATTAGAAGGTAGAATCTACCATTGCAAGTGGTGGAACAAAAAACCATGTCTCAAAAACATCCACCCTCTCAGAACAATTTTGTAAGAGTTAAACAAAGTATGAGAATTCCCTATAAAATTGGCTTCAATTTAGAGCAGGTCTTTATGTCCAAGGAGGACTTCAACACTAAGATGAATAAACAAAATACCAGACTAGTTACTGACTAGGCCAATAAAGATGGAGGCAGTAAAGACTAGGCAACAAAGAATGGTGTCTCCTGACATCCCAAATATAAAGTCTGGCAACAAAGCAAACTATAGACTAAACGCAATTATTGCAGTCTCATAGCTCCTCCTTATTTTTATATCATAGATAATGAAACAAATTAACAATAGCAAAAAATAAAAACCTGTAGGTCTTCTGTAATAAACATAAAAAGAACAACACAATAGGCTTGTTTTGGTTATTATAAACTATCAATGTCATTATGATCATGAGAAATAGAATCACTTCAGAATAAGACTTTTTCATGAGGCAAGAATTGTTTACTTACTAATTTGGGAATGATCTACTATTTTCTATAACATCTGTTCATTGTTCATATATTGGTAAACTTACAATACTCTGTCCTTGACAAAGAGGGACAGTTAAAGTTCTTAAGTAAAAATTTGAAATAATGAAAGTGCATATTGACCTACCAGATTCCTACTGGTTTTAAAAACAGATAAAATATTTATATTGTTCAGGATTTTTATAACTAGTTTACTGTTAATTTGAAAATTTGAAGATCTTATATAAACCAGAAGTATTTCAAATTCATAATGCTTTCACTTTACTATAAAATATTAGAAATTAAAATCAGTAGCAATTGTTTCATAAATATAAACAGATTTTTGCATTATTTAAATTTTTTTGTATAATTTAAGGTTTTCAATAGCCCATGCCTTTTCTCTAATGTGTAGAGATTAGATGTGGAAAAGGGACTACACTCCAGGGAGTTCACATTAGGTATATTCAGGTAGAGCTAGCCTTCATATTAATATATAATTTCAGGTAAATATTTTAATGTTAAAGTTTTTAAAAGCACTACATGATTAAGCTCATTGTTATTATTTTAATGAAACCTTTATTGTGACATAATTCACATATAATAAAGTTCATCTCTTTAAATTATAAAGTGTAATGGTTATTCCATGGTTTTAAATGCAAAATCACCACCTTTACTTTAGAGTCAACACCTCTCTTTCTCTAATGGGCACTAATAACCAAAGCTAGAAATCTTTGTTTGATCTTTTTTGCCCTTCTTTTTTACCCTCTTTATGAAATATGTCAAAATCACTTTTCAATCAACTTTTGAAATGTTCACTGGTCTCCTCCCTGTGGTTAGAAACATTACTTAATTCCTTCCACTATTCCTTTAATTTTTTTCTCTATCAGGAATGCTTTCTCCTCCCTTCTGTCTGCTATCCAAATCTCATCCGTCTAAAATCCTATAAGATTGTTCTCTATCATACAAATATGTATGTGTTATATAAATATATACATACATTTTATGCAAATATTAGAAATACAAATTTGCCACCTTAAGATATCATACATTTTCAAAGATAACTCGCACACTTATCCTTATTGTGTTGCTGAAACACCAGGCAGTCTAGGTCCTGCTGCTCACAGCACAGAAAGCCAGTGACTGAGAAGATGGGTACTGTCAAGGAAGAAGGCTTTAATCTGGTGCTGCAGTCAAGGAGAAAGGAGCCCAGTCTCAAATCCATCTCCCCAACCAACTAAAACTAGGGGTTTATATAGCAGGGAAGAAATGTAACAATGTGTAAGAAAACAGGCACTAGGGAAGGGCAAGGAAGCAATCATGATGAATAAGGGGTTGAGCATCTCATTGTCTGTATGTGGCAAACTGGTGAGTTTCAGTTTTTTGATACTTTTCTGAGAGGCCTGAAGGTCATTTCCTGAGGAAGGAACTCAGATAAAACAAATATAAGGTTCAAGCTTTAAGACCATAAAGGTTAACTTAATCCTCAGGATGAGGATATTAAAAATGTGATTTTTGAATCAGTTGGAAAACCAGTAAAAGTCAAGTCAATAAAGCTGGGCAATAGTATCTTCAGGTTTTAAAAAAGTATGTCAGTAAGAGACAGGTAGTCTCATGTGGTTTTGTAACTTACTCTGAAAGCAAATCCACATGACAGCATTCCAAATTTGTTATGCTGTGGCAGTTCCAACGGACTTAGTTTGCCAAAGTGACCCTTTGAATGACAATATCTTTTTGAGTACACAAATTATGTTTTGTATTTTAATCACACCAATCAGCCACATATTATTCAAAAATTATTGTTTTATATGTTGTCTTCTAAAAATCAAAGATTGTAAGCTCCGTGAGGTCAGAATTTTTGCCTAATATGTTCATATTCTTCACAACGCATAATAGTTTTATTTCTAAGGAAGTGGCTATTGTGGATTCACTGACAGAAGTCCACACGATGTGTACAGTGCTTCATGATATAATTCAAGAATCAGAGAGATGGCCCACATATTTTAAACAACTTTTGATTTTGCTATGAGATTTACATAATGAGTTTTCATTATAAGATCTAAAAGTCCCTGAGGAACAAAGACAAAAGCAATTTTAAAAAAAAAAAAAAAAAGAATAAAATGGTAAACTGCATTTGCAGAATTGCTTTTGGGTACTGGAATATACAAGAAATGAATTAATGAAAAATACTGGAGTGATAAGTTTTATATTATGATCCCAAGAGATGTTATGATACAAGCAAAACTAATCAATGTAGATTATTCAGTTATTATTTCTACTTCAAGGGGATTCCTGAATCATTAAACTTAGTAATTTCTATAGCTACTATGGGTCTCTGATTATATTGCTCACCTAATGAAACAGTTAACAGATTACCACACTGAAAGTTCTCAAGGGGGAAAATGTCTAAAATATTCATCTTTTAAATTTCAAGTCTTTAATCAGGATTGTTAGCTAGGGTGGACTTAATGAAGT
Source organism: Pan paniscus (assembly GCF_029289425.2). Taxonomy (NCBI): domain Eukaryota; kingdom Metazoa; phylum Chordata; class Mammalia; order Primates; family Hominidae; genus Pan; species Pan paniscus. Next base: position 91,640,787 of record NC_073254.2, on the reverse strand, counting down.
TTCATCATGTACCTAAATTCAACTTTTAGGACATGAAGATTTTTTGTATTTTATTTTTAAAAACATAGCAATAGATATTTTTATGATATTTAAAAGGGAAAGTTTGTATGGCCACAAGATTTGAAGTAAGCATTTATAGAAACAAAGCATTAGTTCTTGAAGTTTAAGGGAAAAGCTGACAATATAATTGTATAACTGGGCGCTTTCCTAATCTTTCTACGTCTGCACCCTGTTCTCTTTAAGGAAGTGAACACCATGAATACCTTTTTGAGGTGTCAGTCTCTTCATGGAACCCCTCCTACAGGACAGGGTTCACCTCCTACAGGATTGAATACCCCTCCCTTACTAAATCTTTTGGACCAGAAAGGAAATATCCTTAGAACTACATACTAACTTTGGATAGGAAACTGATGCCATGAAATACTTTCTCATCTAAATCTTATCTTTTGATGTCTAGTGGTTGGTTGAGTGGTGGGTTAGCTTCTGTGCATATAAAAGTTGACGTGTGATTTTCAAGGTAGTAGGGTGATGGTACTATACAGTTTGCAAAAACAGGACCAGTAATATGTTGTTAAGAGTGAGAAACAAATAATATGAAGCTCATAGTGCTGTACTAGTTATATGTTGTTACAGGTGGGAAACAAATAATATGAAGCTCATAGTGCAAGCAGAAAAAGTTAAACTCTATACAATCATTTTAGTCCAGTGGGACAATCATTTAAAAAGGTTGAGAAATGCAGGGTAAGCCACCTAGAAACAAGTTATTTAACCCTAGTAAAGATTGCTTACTTTTTGACCACACTGACCAACTCTACTCTTTTTGTTTGTTTTTGACTCTCGAATGTGAAATGCTTGTACAAATAATCCATACATACATTTAGTTTAATGTGTTAACAATTGAAAATTATTTTGAAAACAAAACTCATATATGATACTCTTCACTCCTTTCTGCAATAAGGAATTATGCTGTTTTATTCTAGAAGAGGGATCCTTAAAGCACTCTTCTAAGAAAAGTACATTGTGGATGATGTGAATGAATAGAATCCCCATAAATGTGGAAGAAACTCTTATGCTCTACCATTATCCTTTCTCTGGGGGTCTACACTAAAATCCATTTGCAGACCACATTGCCTGTGATAGGGTGTGAACTGAAAACCTGGACTTTCTCTCTAAGTCCAATCCCGTGGTTCAATCACTTGTAATTGATATTTATGTATAAAATAATACAATACAGCTCCGCATTTTAAATTACTTAGGCTAAACAGAATACACAAGTATTGCCCATGAATAAGGCATTTGAATTATTTACATGTTAATTTCAAGCTTAACCAAACCTTTTTATTAAACTAATCTTATTCTTTACTCCTTCTCTCACTCACATAGACCAAAAATATAAAGAAAGAATATATCTGAAGCCAAATCAACTCATATTGTTTTCAAATGTTTGCCTTACATGAAGATATATTTTAAGCAGATATTTGACATCCATTATTTGACTCCTCCAGAGGATCTTATCATCCACTCATTGCACTTGATATCAAAGCAAATATCAGTGTACAGACTGACTCAGGTCTTTATGTTATATACTGCTGCATGTAATCAATTTGGCATACAATATATGGTTTACATTATTTGGAACAAATTTTTGTTTCAAAAACTGTTGCTTGTAACCTATTCTATAAGCCCTATATTTTAGATAAACAGTATTTCTATTTACCATGGAGAAATAGGACTCCAAGAGAAGCTTGCTGTAGAAATTCAGTAAATATTTGAAATTGAACTGATTCTACATTAGTTATATCTTTCAGGAAAAGTGGTAAATCAGAAATCTTTTACCTCTCTGAACCAAGGAAGGTAAGAATTTAGGAACTGCCAGAGAGAGCCTAACATAGCCGTATTCTTAAATTTAGTATTTATTATTACCACTTAATATGTGCTACTGAGCAAAACATATTTCCGAGTCCACAGTCTAGTCAGAGAGAAGTCAAGTTGCCCAATGCCATCCTATAAGGTGCACTGATGACGGTCAGTATGGAAAGCTAGAGCAACAGAAAAGGAGTGCATAGCCAGGCCTCATGAGAGGAACTGAGGATAAGTAGTCAGGGAGTGCTTCTGAGAGTAGTAGACTCTGACATGACTGAGTTTTGGAGGAGAGAAGTGAGATGAGGGGTGAATTGAGTGAGTGCAGACACTACTGCCAGAAACAACAGCACATACAATGACTCAGAGACACAGACAAAGAGTTTGCTCAAGGAACTTCAGGTAATTCAGTATGGGTAGAATAAGAGGAGTTGGAGAAGAAAATGGGGGAATAGTAAAAGTTAAGAACTTAATTTGCTATTTTATGGAGTTTGGAAGTAATCTTTAAGGCAATGGGAAATCACTGAAGGCTTGTAAGTGAAGGAGTGACATGATCCGATTTACACAACCTGAGGAGCACCCTTGATCCTTGCTAGTGTGGACTGGGAGAACAAGAGAGAAGTTAGAGCCACTGGGCCAATGGGAAAGTGAATCAGTTTAAATTTTTACTGTGAAGTTTTAACAGTCAGCTTTAAGTATAATGAACTTCCTTTATGTTAAAATCTCTAGCTAAATGTAAATACCATATCTCTTTCCCAACACTAATGTATTTAGCTGCCATTCTTAGCCTGAACCAGTACTCTCTGTGCTTCCTTCTATCATGCTGGTCACTAACACTGGACAAGATACACCCACTGCTCTCATGGAAGCTGCGAATGGAGACTGTGGGAAGTGTTTTCAGGGAGGACAAGCCCAACTCATGTCATCAGGCAGACTGGAATCAAATCTTGGCTTTAGCAGCTTTAGCTTTGTGGCCTTGGGAAATTCCTTAAACTCTCGGAGCCTTGGTTTTCTCACCTTCAAAATGGAAACCAAAATATCTAGCAGGGTTGTAAGAATTGAAGATCATGTACACAGGGCTTCTAGCACAGAGTAAACCCTCGAGCAGTATACACATTTTATTATTAAAGACAAAATGTACATAAAAGACAACATTAAGACAAATTTCCTATTTTCTAGTTGCTCTTTTGAAGAAAAAAAGACATTGGCAGGAGCTCACAGTAGAGGAATGGGGCCTGAGACTCTCCTGTCACTCTGCTTCCAGGTCATTAGTGCTTGTGAGTAGCTAAGCAGCTGAGCTGCTCCAGAAAACCTATGCAAAACAATCTTGGTTTTAACTATGTAATCAACATGACAGGGCCATGGCTGAAATAAATATGAATGCTATGGCCAGGTGGCCTTGGGGATTGTGGAGTGCAATTAACCTGCCCACTCCCATTCCCAGAACTCTTCTCAGAGAGGTAATTTCCTTGTCACTCGTTGAGTTTGGTTCTGGCTATTAATTCCAAGCAGCATTTGTGCTTCCTCAGTGTGGTCCTGATCAGTACCACTTCCAGAGATCAGAGGAAACTAAATGAAGACTGTCTGAAGCATCAATTCCCCTTCCAAACCTTTCAGAAATTTCAAAAGATGTTAGTGAGCAGGGTAGTGTAGGAGGAGAGTTGGCACTTTTCTCCTATTTTCATAGGAATATAATGATCAGACCCACCCATTTCTGAATGTAATGAGGTTGCAATCCTCAGTCTAAGCAGAAAAACCTAGGTAGAGGGCAAATGGGGAATTCTATCCCTAGCAGTGCCGTGTGACAGCTTTGGGTAGAAGGTATGGAACCAGAGAAGGAAAGACTTCTACCTAACTGGGTTCCAATTCACGTTCATTTGGTACTGTTTCTTCTTTCTATTCCTAAAGTCAGGAAAATCAGAAAAATACTTCCCTCCATAGCTGCAGCTGGCATTTTTGCAGTGATCATTAGTAGAACATGTTGGCAGTGGAAACAGCTTTAGCATTTGCAGAACTGGCTGTCATTTGTGCCAAAAGCAAGTAGGAATAGAAATAGTAACACCAATATTATTACCATACCAGAAGTCAGCTAGCTATCCTGTGCCTATAGCTTTCGTAAGTCATGCCTAATACCCTTATCTCACCTGACCTTCATCTCACATTGTGTATGTGAAATGGGAGAGCAGCAGAAAGTGGGTTGAAAGGAAAAAAAAAACTTGTCACTGAGTTTGAATAGCCAGCTTGACATTGCAGCCCCCGACTATCTATTTGCAAAGGGTTTACCTCTTTTAATTGCAATAAAAACTTTAAAAGTAAACCCATTTTAGTGGAAGATTAATTAGTAGAAAATTTCCAGAAAGCAGTTTAGATAATCTGACCATATTTACCAATAGCCTTTTCAAAAATTCGTATTTCATCCAGAATGCCATTTTTAAGACTATACACTAAAGAAATAGTTTTAAATGCACACAAGGATTTTTAAGTACAAAAATGTATATGACAGATATTTATAATAAAAAAGAAATAATTGAATAAACATCCATAAAGTGTAAAATAGTCATTAATTTGAATATATTCAGTTCTTAAAGGGGTTTTATAGAACTTTAAATGACATGAGAAAAACACTTATTGTTTTCTCTTTTTCTCAATACAGGGAAGAGTTCCACTCAAGTTATCTCAAGTAAGGGGAATTTTTTCATAAGGATACACATGAAGTGAAACTAGCAAGGATTTTAAAAGCCATCAGGAATTGGGAGAGAAGCTGCTAATCTGTCCACTCTGCATCTCTTTTTCTTCCAAAGCCATCCCATTAATTCTCTTTCTGCCAATAGGAAGGCTAACACACATGCCCACGTGTTTCCAGATATGGCAGTTTATCATTGCCTTTCAGCTTGGGTTAAGTAAAGAGTAGTTTCCCTCTGAAAGGCCTGTGGAGAGCTAGGAACATTGATGGTGATGTTAAATAAAGCAGGAATCAAAACTACATTTATGGTATCACCATTCACTGACTCACTCAACACGTATGCATTGAACACTCACCATAAGGTGGCAACGTTGGCATGCATAGTCCTTGCTCTCACAGCTCTTCTAGCTTAGAGAATAAAGGCAATTCAAATCCATGTTCGTGGTGCTACAGTACACATGTGTGCATGATAGGAGAGCATCCTGAAAGAGATCCCAACTCAAACTTGGAGAAACATCAGAAAAGCATGTCCAGTTAATTTTTCTCCAGAAAGTAGTTTAGTGTAGCTATTTGAAGTTGTGTGTTTTTAAGGGGTTATAACTTAATGTGTTAGAGGGTATGAAGAATTTTGTAAGCCAGAATAAAAACTGTTAGTCTTCTGAGTGGCAATGGAACTATGATAAGTTTCAGCAGGGGAGAGAGGTGATCAAATTTGCAAGTTACAAAAATCCATAAATTCACTGTAGATAATGTACTGGCTGATGGGCAGCCTGGAGTCAGAGGGCCCAGTGGGAGACTTTATTAACAATAGCAGCAAAGTTGAAGGAGCCCATACTAGAGCTAGTACAAGTGGAGGGGGAGCAAACTACATGAACTTGAAAGATGTATAGCATCAACTGAACTTGGAGAATGATAATTTGTGTGGGATGAGTGAGGGAAAGGAGTCAAGGATAAAGCCCAGTTTTATAGCTTAGTGTAATTAACTGAGATTGAAAACAAAGAAGTAAGTGAGGGAAAGATAATGAGTTCAATGTTAAATACATTGAGTTTGTAGTGAGAATGAGACATCTAGGGGTGATGCCCAGGAGGATATTCGATCTATGCATCTGAAATGCAGAAAGGGGTCAGAGCTGCTGGAAACAGAGTTTGATATGTCATATGCATATGGGCCATACTTCAAATAATGAATATGCATAAGAGTCTGAGAATTAAATTATAATTTTTAATTATAATCTTTATAATTAAAAAATAAGAAAAAAAAGGAGCCGAGCGCAAGGCACAAACATACCTGAAGCACACAAAAAGAAAGAAAGAGAAACTCATGCAGGAAGGAGATGGAAATAGCCTTCAAAGAGGGAGGGAAATAATCCAGTGTACAGCATTGTCACCGAATTCAAGAAGAGAGAACATCAGGAAACAAGAATGACTTGGTGATAAGAAATCAATTTATAAAATATATATTAAGTCAAAGGAGAAAAATGATATATCAACAGTTGAGAAAAAGTCACTGGTAGAATCTAATGAATATTTTAATGGCAAGTGCTCCTTTAACATAATCATACATATGTATATATGCATGTGTATTTATATATGTGTATATATGCGGTGTTGTGTGTTTTGGGAGTCTCCAAGACCACTCTAGTTTTGATAGTTTACTAGGAGAACTCGGCATATAGTTGTATATTCAGGACTCGGCATATAGTTGTATATTCTCACAGCTATGATTTATTACGGTGAAAGGATATAAAATGAAACTAGCAAAGGAAAAAAGGGCACGGGGTGAAATCCAGGGTCCTCTCCCAGTGGAGTCAGACAGGATGAGCTTAATTCCTCCAGCAATGAGTTATAACAACACAAGTGAAATGTCTACCAGGGATGTTCATTAGAAGCTCAGGGCCCCAGTTTTTTATTGGGAGCTGGTCACACAGACACTGTCTGCCTAGCATTTTCTAAAACCTCAGAAGGAAAGATGTTCAGCATAAACCATATTGTTTGCACAGTTTAGGCATATAAGGTATTCTTAACAGGAAATGGTAGGAATCCTACCATGATCCAGATGCCACCCAAGGGCCAACCTTGCAAGCAAGTCTTTCTACAGAGGGCAGTCTCACGTTTGCCATGTTAACTCTTCTCTCTCTCTGTGTGTGTGTGTATGTATGTGTCTTTGTGTATGTGTGTTTGTGTGTGAGAGAGAGAGAATGATGGTTGCATACACATTAGAAAATTAGGAGAGATGCCTGCTCTTTCCATTATTACTGAATATTGTTCTGAAAGTATTAAACAATATAATTAAGAAGGAAGAAATCAGACAGAATAAATATTGTAAAGTAGGTAATGTTACTTAAGAATAATACAATTTTATATTTGAAAATTATAGAAAATCAGTTCTAGCTTTGCACAGTGGCAGTATCACAGCCACTGAGGTCTGAGATGCAATTATTGCTCATTGAAAACTTTTCCCAAAACCCCTGTCATGATGACTTGCAATATAGTTGACATTGGTAATTTTTGACAGTCTCTAAGGAGACCGATTTTTTAAAAAAGAAGAAAATCAGTTCTAGAAAGTATCAAGATAATAAAATGATTTGGAAATTTTAAAAATATACCAGAAAAATTAGAATATGTAATAAAAATCAGAAAAGATAAATGATCTAAGAATGCACTTTGAGGAAAGTGCAGGAAGTCAATTCAGTGTGTGAATAGGTCCAGACCATATCAGGAAGAAGTGAGAAACCAGTATGACTATAGCTGAGAGTAAGGTAATAGAGAATGAATAATGAGGCTGGAGAGTAAAAATCGGGGCATAACATGCAGGGCTTTGTAAGCCATGATTGGGATTTTTAAAATTCCATTCTTAAAGCAATAGAAAATTTCTGAAGAGTTTAAAAAGTGTTAAAATACAATAACATTTGCACTCCGAAAGCATCATTCTAGCTGCAAATATGGAAATAGTTTTGAGGTGAGCCAGATACATAAGCTTTGGATGGAGATTTACAAGAATAATATCTACTATAGAATGAAATCCCGACAATAGATTCTAATAGTTTAGGGTGATGGCAGTAAAGATGAAAGAAAACTAGAATAATTTAGTGATATTTAGGAAATACAACTGGTAGCACTCTATAATTAATGGGATGTGAGGATGAGAGTGAGTGAGGAGCTTCAATGACTTCCAGATTTCTGGATTACACAGCTGTACAGATGAGAGCATCATTTTGTGAGATTAAAAAACACTGAGAACATAACTCAAATAGACTAAATTCATAACTTGAATCCTTTTTTCTTAAAACTATTATTTTAACATGTGTTTCAATAGCTATTTTGAAACTCAGAAAACTGAGGAATGATTTTTTAAATTCTTTTATTCTCTGAAGACATGGGCTCACATCATCTGAAGGGGGATGGCCAAAGGGCAATAAAAAAAATTACCATGAGTTAGAAGAACATTTTTAAGTGTACCAAAATAGTACCATGTCAAATATAAAGTTTTTATCTAATGAAATTATAAGCAGAAATCTAATTGTGCCCTTCTCTGGAGTGGTACACTGGGAAAGCAGATTTGAGTTTCTCTTAAGTATCGTGTGAATGTTTTACATGAATTTGTATTTCTGATTAAAAAAATTAAAAAGTCATCTTGGAAAAAATAAAGTTGATTGTTTGTTTTACTTAAAGTAAAAAACTGAAAGGAGTAGGAAATGTCAAACAGTAATCAAATGCAGAGTTCAAGCAAGGTACAGGCTAGAAAGTGTCCACCACATTTAGGAGAAGGGAGGTAATCGGTGACCCTGTGGAGCTAAGATTCAGGGGTTTGCAGAGCATCCAGACAGCAACAGCTTGTGAAGTGACACAAGATGAAGTGGAAACTTAAATATTTTGAGAAACTGGCTAGCAAGTGAAATAGGAGCTAGATGGTAGCCAAAGAAAAAAACAAAGTCTGGAAATACGCTGTTATTGTTTAATTTTCATAAAAGATGTATACAGGTTTAATTGCTAATGAAGAAGTTTCAAGAGATTAGAAATTAAAATTTAAAAAATATTAAGTAATTTGAAAATAATGTAATGAAATATACCAAGATAAAATATATTTTTTATGCCTGGATTTGGGAATCTGGAACAATTTTAAAACTTTTATTAGAATTATAGGAATTTTAAAAATTTACTCTAGTAAAAAAAAGATTTTATATTGAGAAAAATAAGGACAGTCAGCCTCATTTTACAAAGAAAAAAAAAAGAATGCAGGTCTCCAGGATTCTATCCTCTGCATATGAGCTGAGGGGCCAGAATCTAAGTGATTTGTATAATGCTCTGTCCTGACTGCTCCTTTCCACCCAGGAGCAAGATCATTGTAAAAATTTCATTCTACATGTTGCTAGAGGGCTAAAAGTTTATAAAACAATGTTTAAATGGAAAATAAATGTTAAAAAATTATAATGAAGATTTCCATGTCATCCTATATCTAAAGGTAGGAGACACATTTCACCCTATACCTCTCACCTAATAACACCTAAAAACCCGGGACAAAATATGTAAAACAAACATAAGAAGATTCTGAAATGTGAAGAAAAGAAGGCATCCTTCTTAGAGATGTTATACTCAAGAAATAAACTGGCAGGATGTTTTCTGCCTCCTAAGTATCCTAGCCTGGACACTGGAAAATTTCACAAGCTAGAAAGAATGGTAAGTGCACAACCCCAAAAAGCAAAACAAAACAAACAAAAACCAACCAACAAAACAAAACAAAATAAGCCTATTTTCTTTAGCCAAAGGACCTGGAAGGGAGTGCCTATGCAGGGCATAACCTTTTGGGTGACACCAGAAACACTCCAGAGAAAAAAAAGTGCCCTCCCCCACCCTGTCATTTACAGCAGCTGAAACCAGGACTACGCCAGCAGACGTTACCACCACAACCCAGTAGCAACTACATGGTGCTCCCTCCTGGATGATAGGTGTCTGTGGAGGCTTTGTGTGTGAGAGGGGCCTGACTGCCGTGCCAGCCTGGTATTAATGAGTAACATGATCTAAATACAATAAAAAGTAACTTATCTTGCCAAGAACCAGAACAATGTCAAGTTTAATGAGAAATCCAATCAACAGACACAACATCAACACAGCACAGATATTGGAATGATCTGACCAGATTTTAAAGCATCTATAATTTTTTTAAAAATACCTCAAAAAGCAACTATGAACCCTCTTGAAATGAAAAAAAAAACACAAACATTCTCAGAAAAAAAAAACATATAAAAAAGAACCAAATGGAAATTTAAGAACGGAAAATACAAGAACAACAACAACAAAAATTCCTGCTTTCAGTATTGGTGGAATAGCTAATATTGACCAATACTCCCATAATGAACCATTAGAAAATTTAGACTAAAGCACAAAAACATCTATTTGAAGGAATGAATGACAGACCAGAGGAGACAGGACATGAGACACAGAATTTCAGAGCGAAAATAAACTCATTTAGGTGAACATTATACTGTGCAGCACTTTTTCACTGGAGACATTTGCTATTTTTTAAGCAGGAGGAAAAAAAAGAAAAGAAAAGCAGAAAGAGTTTGCTAACAGAAACCTGAGATGAGATTTTGGGGAGGCTCGGAAGGCAGAACTTGGAGTTCAGGGATATCCATGCAGGTTGGACTTGAAGAAAAATTAATCCAGAGAGAAACAAAACACAGCTGGGGAGTCCAATACCTTGATTCATGTTTCCCTTGAAGGAATGTGCTATCTGTTGAGCAGCACAGAAGCTTGAGGAAGAGATGCCAAGCACAAAGCAGTGTCCAGTTCTCTGGAAAGATGAGCAGAGATCTTGGAAAAATAATAAAGATAGGAAAAAAAAAATGGAGTCCAGAGCTCTCTACGGAGAAGGGGCCCTGATCAACATCTAAGATTTCTGGCAAATATCAGAAAGAACAGTATCATAGGAGTGAAAATAAGTTGGAAACAGAGTGGATCTCACAAAACTGAATTAATTCCAGTCCAGCTTCCTGTACTTTAACTGCCTGTGAGAAAGCAAAATAAATTCTCTCTAGAAGAGTAAAACAGCAGCCAATGCCTCCAAATATCTCTAATATTTTTTATTATTCAATCTTCTATAACACATAAGAATGTCAAGAAATAAGACAGGATTAGCAAACCCAAGAGAAAAAAAGTCAGTAAAAATATGTGGTGATCTATTTTTCATCAATATTAGGTGATTAAGATACTGAAGTTGTCAGAGGAGACTTTAAAATAACTAATTCAATGCTCAGGAAAATAAATGAAAAGATAGAAAATGTCACCACAACATTGGACTCTACTAAAAAGTCAAATCAAATCTACAAAAAATTATTAAAATGTAATCAAATGCAAAGGGCAACAACTAATTTTTAGAAACAAAATTATAGATTTATTGCAGCAGAAGAAAAGGATAGCAAACTACAACACTAGTCAATAGAAAATGTCCAGATTAAACCAAACTAAAAAATAGTTAAAAAATTTTAAAAACCAACTTGAGAAAAATGTGAGACATAGTGAAAAGTCCTAGTATATGTGCAATTGTAGTCCCAGCACAGGCGATAGAGAATTATGACAGAAGTAATACATAAAATGACCAAACTTTTCCCAAAATGATGAAAGACATTATGCTACAGATTCAGAAATCTACAAATCTGTAGAAGAATAAATTTAAACTAAAAGAAAATCACACAGAGGTGCCTCATAGTTGAACTTCTGAAAGTCAAAAACAAAACAAAACAACAGCATTTAAAGCAGTCAAAGGAAAATAGCATATTACCTTCAAATGAACAATGACACTGCTAAAAATCAACTTCTCAGAAGAAATTATATAAAACAGAAGAAAATTATATTATTAAAGAGATTAAAGAAAATAACTTTGAAATTCTATATCATTAAAAAGGGTTTTTTTTTCAGTTTGTATAATTTTATGGGCCACAAGTGTCATTTTGTTACATGGATAGATTGTGTAGTTAGTGGTGAATTCAAAGCTTTTAGGGTATCCATCGCTTGAATAATGTACATTGTACCCACGAAGTAGTTTCTCATCATACAATCTCCTCCCACAGCTTGCAACCTTGGAAGTATCCATTGTCTAACATTCCACACTCTTGCATCCATGCGTACACATTGTTTAGCTCCCACTTATAAATGAAAATATGCAGTGTTTGTCTTTCTGTGTCTGAGTTGTTTCATTTAAGATAATGACATCCAGTTCCATCTACATTGCTGCAAAAGAAATGATTTCATTTTTTATGGTTGCATTGTATCCCATTGCATATATATGCCACGTTTTTCTTATCTAGTCATCCACTGATGGACACTTAGGTTGATTCCATATCTTTGCTATGGTGAATAGCGCCATTATAAACATATGAGTGCAGGTGTCCTTGTGATATAATGATTTATTTCCCTTAGGGATAGATACCCAATAGTGGGATTGCTGGATCAAATGGTAGTTCTATGTTTAGTTCTTTGAGAAATCGCCATACTATTTTCCATAGAGGTTGTACTAATTCACATTCCCATCCACAGTGTATTAGCCTTTCTTTTCTCCACATCCTCTCCAGCATCTGTTATTTTTTCACTTTTTAGTAATAGCCAGTCTGACTGATGTAAAATAGTATCTTGTTGTGGTTTTAATTTGTATTTCTCTGGTTATTAGTGATGTTGAGCATTCTTCATATGCTCATTGGTCATTTGTATGTCTTCTTTTGAAAAATGTTTATTCATGTCCTTTCCCTATTTTTAATGGATTTTTTTAGTTATTTGAATCCTTTGTAAATTCTGGATATTAGTCCCCGTTGGGTGCATAGTTTGCTATTTCTCCGTATGTGTGTCTCTCTCAAGATACTGGCACTTGGATCTTGGACTTCCCAGCCTCCAGAACTATGAGAAATAAATTTCTATTTATTATAAATTACCTAACCTGTGATATTCTGTTATAGTAACACAAAATGGACTAAGAAAAAAATTGGTATAGAAAAGAGAGGCTGTTGTTATTCATCAAGACAATGGGAGAATAAGCCAGGAAGCATTTCAGAGATCTTTGAGGCTGCACCTCTGATCACAGGCCCAGAGCAAGGCCTTGGGGCAAGGTTTTCAGAGAGGCACCCTTGAGACCTCAGCGTTTGTTGCCCTGTGCCACCTCATGTCTCATCTCTGCTGCCCACATTCTGGCAGAGCACCCCTCAGTCACCCCAGCCATGGCTTAAGTGGGATTAGGTGCAGCTTGGACTGCTACTCTGGAGAGTGCAAGCAATAAACCTTGGCAGCATCCACATAGTGCTAATTCTACAGGCCTGCAGAGTGTGTGGGCTATTGGGCCATGGCAGCCACCTGGATTTTAAAGGATGCATCAGGCAGCCTGGGGGCTTAGGCAAAATCCTGCTGCAGGAGGGGTGCCACCACAGAGTTCCCACTAGGGCAATTCCCAGCAGAGCTGTAAAGTTGAAGCCACTTCGGAGTCCCTACTAGGCTTAGTAAAGTGGTGGGGATGGGACCACCCCTGAAACCACAGAGCTGTAAAGCTACCAGCTTGAAATTCCAGTCTGGGAGAGCTGCAGGGATGAGCCTCCCTATAAGAGCTGCTTCATGGGCTGAGCCCAGCAAAGCCATGGGGGGCAGGGCTATCCAAGTCTTTGGGGGCCAAACCTTTGCTCCAGTGTGCCCAGAGGTCATACAAAGAGTTAAAGATTATTCTGGAGTCTTAAGATTTCATGCTGTTTGTCTTGTTGGCTTTAGGACTTACTTGGAACCAGTTTCCCCTTTCTTTTCACTTATTTATCCCTTTTGAAATGGAAATGTCTAGCCTGTCCCACCATTGTATTTTAGAAGTGGATACATTTTTATTTCAGTCTCACAGATGGAGGAGAACTTGTCTCAGAATGAATCATGTTTTGAGTCTCATTTATATCTGATTTTAAAGGAGACTTTGGATTTTAGAGTTCCTGCTAGAATGAGTTAAGACTTTGGGGGCTATTGGAATAGAATGAACGTAGTTTGCACATGAGAAGGACATGAATTTGAGGGACCAGAGGCAGATGATATGATGCGAATGTGTTCCCCCAAAGTTTTTCTGTTGAAAATTTGATCCTTAATGTGACGATGTTGGAAGATAGAACCTTGATGAATAGCCTAATGCTGCTTTTTTTTTTTTTTTTCAGGAATGGGTTTATCACCTTGGGAGTGAGAATAATAAGTTCAGTTCTCTTCTCTCTCTCTCTCTCTCCCTCTCTTTCCTACTACCTCTCTCCCCCTCTCCCTTTCCCGCTCCCTCTCTCCCCCTCTCCCTTTCTCACTCCCTCTCCCTTTCTTGCTCCCTCTCTCCCTTTCTTGCTCCCTCTCTCCCTTTCTTGCTCCCTCTCTCCCGCTCTCCCTTTCCTGCTCCCTCTCTCCCCACTCCCTTTCTCACTCCCTCTCTCCCCATCCCTTTCTCGCTCCTTCTCTCCCCTTCTCCGTTTCTCACTCCCTCTCTCCCCATCACCCTTTCCCACTCCCTCTTTCCTCCTCTCCCTTTCTCACTCCCTCTCTCCTTTTTTTTTGCTTTTCCACATGGGATAATGCAGCAAGAAGGCCCTCATCAGATGCTGGCACTTTGGTCTTAGACTTTCCAGCCTCCAGAACTGTAAGAAATAAATTTCTATTCATTATAAATTACTCAGTCTGTGGTATTCTGTTATAGCAGCACTAAAAAGACTAAGACAGTACCTAAAGGAATTGAAATCAGTATATTAAACAGATATCAGCACACCCATGCTCATTGCAGCATTATTCACAATAGCAAAAATAGAGATACAACCCATGTGTCCATCAACAGATTAATGAATAAAGAAAAAATGTGGCATATATACATAACATACAAAAAATGTGGCATATATACATAATTAATAAGGATTATTAATTAGCCTTAGAAAAGAAGGAAATACTGCCATTTGTGACAACATGGATGAAACTAGAAAATATTATGTTATGTGAAATGAACCAGGCACAGAAAGACAAATACCATATGATCTCACTTATACTTGGAACCTAAACAAGCTGAATTCATAGAAGTAGAGAATAGAGGCCGAGCACTGTGGCTCACGCCTGTAATCCCAGCACTTTGGGAGGCCGAGGCAGGTGGATCACGAGGTCATGAGATAGAGACCATCCTGGCTAACATGGTGAAACCCCGTCTCTACTAAAAATACAAAAAAAAAATTAGCCGGTGTGGTGGTGGGCGCCTGTAGTCCCAGCTACTCGGGAGGCTGAGGCAGGAGAATGGCGTGAACTCAGGAGGCGGAGCTTGCAGTGAGCCAAGATCGCACCACTGCACTCCAGCCTGGGCGACTGAGCAAGACTCCATTTCATAAAAAAAAAAAAAAAAAAAAAAAAAAAAACCAGTAGAAAATAGAATAGTGGTTACCAGGTGCTGGGGAGAAAGTTTGATGGAGAGAAGAGAGATGTTGGTCAAAGATTACAAAGTTTCAGTTAGACAGGAGGAATAAATTTTAGTGATCCTT
The DNA here is from genome assembly GCF_029289425.2 of Pan paniscus. Taxonomy (NCBI): domain Eukaryota; kingdom Metazoa; phylum Chordata; class Mammalia; order Primates; family Hominidae; genus Pan; species Pan paniscus. The sequence continues at coordinate 91,625,742 of NC_073254.2, read as the reverse complement.
TGTACAGAATGATAACTATAGTTGATAATAATGTATTGCATGTTTCAAAACTGCTTAAAAGAGTAGATTATAAATGTTCTCACCATACCAAAAAACATAAGTGAGGTAATAAATATTTTAATTAGCTTATGTAATCATTCTACAATGTGAATATGTCAAAACATCACATTGCATATGATGCATGAATATATATACATATTTATGTGTATATATATAATTTATCCCATAAATATATACAATTATTTGTCAATTAAAAATAGAATAAAAATTTAAAAACATGAATTTAAAAATCAGAAATAAAAAAAGAAAAAATAGGCAAATCCAAAATTACAGTTGGAAGATTTAACACATCACTCTTGGTAACTGATAGAAGAGGTAAATACAAAAGCAATAAAGATACAAATGACTTGAACATCCCTAAATTTGATAAACTTGCCTTAATTGAGATATTTAGAATACTGCCCTTGATATTGGCATTTTTCTCAAGCATGTTTGGTATATTTACCAAAACTGATTGTTTGAACCATAGAACAAGTTTCCAAAAATATCGAAGAATTGACATCATATAGACTATGCCTTCTATTGCCATTTTTATTCAACATTATACTTGAGGTCCTAATCAGTGTAATAAGGTTAGAACAAAAATGTTTAAATCCTAAAAATTTGGAAAAAGTTCTTTATTATTCCTAATTTTGTATATATAGAAAGAGTCAAAAGAATCTACAAACCATTATAATTAATAAGTGCATTTAGCAACATGGCTGGATACAAAATCATTTGTGTCTCTATGTATGGCAAAATTTAGACAATAAAATTAAACAAACAAGATAATGTGAACATACAAAGTTAATTCATAAAAGAGAAAAAAGAGACAAAACTAAAATCTTACAATTAGATATTGAGTAAAATTGGTAAATGTGATCTGACAACAAAAGCTGTATACAAAGAAAAAAATGAAAGTACAGAATTGTACCTTCAATAGAATTAATATATCAGTGAAACAATGAAAAATAAGATAGAAAAACAGTTTAATTCTGCTAAGAACTAATGCCATTTACTTGCTTTTAATATATTTTTATATTCTTTTATCCTCTATTGTTTTCTCATTTTCTTCTACTTTGTTGTGCTTTATAAGGTGTTATTCTGATTCTGCTTCCAACTATTTCTTTAATTTTTATCTTTTAAACTCTCAGTTTAAACTTTATTTAAAGTTTTCTATTTCATCTTAAAATGTGTACATACATTTTATCCCATATCAGTATGTTAGTATTTAGTATAAACTTACATATTTATTCTATAAACAAGTACATTAGTAATTTAATCAATGTTTGACCGCCCCCCACCCCACCTCAGAGTTAAGTTGATGCTGTACTATATTTCCCTCGAAACCTCAAAAGCTCAGAAGGTATGTTACCTCAATTTGCAGAACCTAACCTTCTATTTCCCTTGAAAATGAAAGCTGGTTGCAAAATGCATAAGGCAAAAAATGATGGCGTTTGCTGAAAGTCTGATGCCAATAGTTAAGTTGAGGAATCCTTTACCTGAATACTTCCTCTAGAAAAGAGATGTGCCTGCAAATAATTTCTGGACACAATAAAGAATACCAAGTACCAAAAGTGAGGATGCTGCTGAGCACAGGTTAACACTATATATCATATATTGTCTGGGACTCCTGGGGATAAAAGGCAGGGAAGACTCCAAGCTTTCACCTTTTTCAGCATTTGTCATTCCATGTGGGTTTTTACCCTTCATTTGCTGTCCCTTTGATAAAATCTTCTGAACTCACCTACTCTTTCATTCTAGATACTTCTTCCCTCTCTCTCCACATCTTCCATAATATCTTGCCATGCTGTTAACGCTGTTATCCTGGTGTTTGTGTTTTCAGAAGGCTTGAACTACTACAAATGTTGTGCCCCTCAGAATACATACCAAGAGACACGGGCATAACCATCACTGATCACACAATTAGGCCAGTCAAGTGGGTGACAAACAAAGGGGAGGCAGTTGGGCAAACCAGTGTATTTTAGAATGCACAAAGGTTAAATAGGTTCCTTACTTAAGGAATGAAGAAAGCGAAATCACTCAGTGAGACTGTGAGTCATACCACACTATTTTGTGTAGGTTGGTGTTACCTACTTCTATAATCAACCTATTTCTTTATTTATCCTCTGTGTAGCCTACATGGAGAAACACAAAACTATTACTGTTAAACTCCTGCAGATTGGAGTAATTTATTGGTAAAAAATATGGAAATAAAAATGCATGTGTGATTATGAAAAGTTTTATTTCTTATTTTATAATATATTTTCTTACAAGATCACTAAAAATCACTTAGGAAGGCACTTCTTTTTTTAAGCTTTTCTCTGGAATCATTGTACTATGGTCTATTTTTTAATACAGGAAATGAAAGTTTCCATTGTGAAAACAAGCTTGGTGTTCTGCAACTCACAGGCCATCACAGAGTGTTCTAGAAAGTGTGTCATTTCCTTTTTTAATCTTTTTTTGATAGTTAATCAATTTCCTCTATCTTATAAATATCACACAAATATATTGGCCAAAGAACATACACAGAGAAAGAACAGATATTTGTATAAAATTCATTTCCATGTTCCAATGTGTGCACCTCCTAAAAGCAAGTAAAGGCAGTCCAGAACACCTAATTTTGTGAATTTTTGAAGTTTTTATTTGTAAGTTCTATTTAGTCATTATTTGAGGGAGGTGCTCAAATACCCAAAGACAATTAATCCTAACAAAGAATACGTAATCAACAATCTTTAACTTAACTTCCTTTCAGTGCTAAGTAGAAATAAATAATTTTTTAAAAACAGGAAACTAGTACTCAATTTGTATGTAACAATTTGTTACATACAAGTCAATTTGTATGTAACAATTTGTTACATACAAGTCAATTTGTATGTAACAATTTGTTACATACAAGTCAATTTGTATGTAACAATTTGTTACATACAAGTCAATTTGTATGTAACAATTTGTTACATACAAGTCAATTTGTATGTAACAATTTGTTACATACAAGTCAATTTGTATGTAACAATTTGTTACATACAAGTCAATTTGTAGGTAACAATTGTAGAATACAAAATACAAAGAACTAAATCAACTTTATAACAATCTCCAAGACAAATAAATTTCCATCAAATACAGAAATTTGACTGTATTAGGCAACTGTGATAATTTCTAGGCCCCTGAAGTTTGCTGTATTCAGGAGATACAGGTAGGTTCCCTTCTCCAGAGGGCAGTGATAACCAAAAGCCTTAGTAATCTTTGACATTTCCCTCTCCTAGCTCTCAAATGTCTGTGTCAATGATTTCAAATTGTATGTATTGTTTAAATTTATCCTCTTCTTAGTTGTGGTTCCTATCCAAAGCTGCAGACTTAAGACTACTTCTCCCGCTTCAGACCTATATTTCTACAAAGAGCAAGTCTCAGATAACAACCATTGCAAAAATTCAAATGTTATCATAACTATTATTTTCTCTTTGGACAACTGAATCCTAAAATTTAACTAACTTTAACTGCCACGATTAACAATCTTTGACTACACTAACTAGTACTCACCTTTCCTTTAAATTCCCTTTTCAACAAAATTGAAAAAGTATATATGTGTTACTGGACCAAAGGCAAGGGACAGTAGCGATCAGTTTTTAAAACTTACTTTATTGCACATGCCATAACTCACCAATGTAAAAAAATGCTCTTTTTATATTTCACAAAGCATATATTATCTCTGAGACATTCCCTGAAATCCAACTCAGTAGTTTTTGGGTGGAGCTCAGAGATACTTATTCAACAAGTTCAAGTGATTCTGATGTCCAACAAAGTTTAAGAACAATTAAAGTGGTAAGGACAATTAGATATAGAATTTTTAAAAGATCAATTTTGGATAAATATGGTATTTTTCCTTAAAAGGAATCTTCTACCTGCTTTTTCCTTTTAGCAGTAAATTTAAATGCAAGTTACTCCTTGAGACTCCTCACTTGATCCATAGAAAGAGCCAAGGGGAACTCCCTCAAAACTCTCTTATGTCCTAAAATTTTATTTCTGCTTGTAACAGCATGTCAAGCAATACAGAGCTACCATTATCTTTGGGGCAAAATTTGGATAAAATATTCATCATTTTTTTGTCTTTTAAGTATTTTCAACAATATCATTTTTTATACTAGAGCAACTACTATCATTCAGAAAGACACTTAATACCATCTGCAGAAACTCAATCTGAGCTTTTAAAGCTTGAGATTCATCTTCCTTCTTGCCTACTTCTCTGGTCCTAGAAACACTGATCAATAGAAAACAATTTGTCACCCCAAATATAGTATACAATTTCCTTGTGGGATTTTAAATCGAAGGTATATCTGTATTCGTCATTTTATGTGTGAAAAATATAAGAGAAATAAAACTTTGTCCATTATATTAACTCCTTCTAGTCCTCTCATATTGAAGCATTGGTTGGATTCTTAATCCTCTATTGTCTCAAGATACTAGAGCTCTTTCACGAGCAGAAATCCATTTAGATAAAAACCTTCAATCATGTGATCCAAATGTCCAGGTGCTACACCAACTTGGTATGCCCTCATCTGTCAACCTTAATCACTCACCATCTCATATCACAGGCTCCCAGCATCCTTCTTTTAAATTCTTCTTTACAGATTATTTTCAGAAACACCTTCTTACTAAAAGTTACCTTTTGTGTATTGAGCAGTTAATGTCTCTTTTTAATGATATTATTGTTGAATACCTGTTTTTCATCACTTAATCACTTATTTACTCTTACCCAATGAACTTGAAATTCACAGAATCTAAAGTCTCAAAATCCTCAGACACTGTTTATGTAAACAAAACTATAAAATATGAGAAAATTGACTTATGTTCTACTCTTGTAAGGTTTGTTGTTATTCATTTGTTTTGCCATTGTTTCATTCACATGAATATACGAATTAGATTAGTATTTGCTTCAGAGGATAACCTGTCCTAAAGATAATTAAAATACTTCCAGTCCAGCTATTTAAGTCCATTTTTTTTTCTCCCAATAGCCAGGGACACCTATCTGAATGCAAATATATTAATGACATGTTCTTTAATGATTCCTCCATTGTGAATCTCTACCATAAAGTTGGAACTCCTTGGCAGGATGACAGACAAGACCTTTCATATTTTGGTCATGTTTTCTGCACCCCTTATTTGTAATTATGCTTCTGCAAGACATACACTTGATTATAGTTGAAATACACACACACATACTCACAAACACACGTGTCTTTCCTCTCTATCTATACTCTACACTTATGTTGGTCTTACTGTCTTACTTCTTCAACCTATAAATGAGCTCAGGTCAACCTCTAAGAAAATCTTTCATGATCCCAGTTCCAGAATGAATTATATGACTCATCTTGGTGCTCCTATAGCACTGTGTCTATTTTCTATCACTGCATTTGATGTTACTGTGTTTCATTGTCTATTAATACATCTTCTTGCCTGCTATTAGTGAACTTCTTGAGACAGGTACTCCATCTTATTTATCTTTTATTCTTCTGGTTGGTATCAATGGGTGCTCATAAATGTTGGTTGAATAGATGAAATAATTAATGTATAAATACATAAGCTCAGTTAATGTGGTAGCCTAGAGAAAGAAACATGCTTAAATAGAAATAGGTTCCTCTGTTAGCAAATAGGCCATGAGTTTGGTATTCCAAGTATTTAAAGGCAAGATTTGTTTCATAAAGTTCTATGTACCTTTTTAAATATTCTTTTCCTAAGTAATATTTTTTTCATTCTGACCATTTTCATTTTTAAAAGCTTAATCATAAAATAATACAATATTATGTCTTCTTTTTTTCAGTGGTAGCATAGAGGGTACTAGAGAACATGTGGTGTGTGGGATTAGCGTGGGAAGACCTGGCTGACTTCCCATTTTTCATGTACTATCTGTGAATTTGATTAGGCCACCCAACTCCTCAATGCCTTAATTTATGTGTGTACAATGGTATAATAATGCTAATCCACACTACTCATTAGATTTCAGTGCAGATCAAATAAGACAGCTATGTGAGAATATCAGTAAGAAGTGTTTTGTTTTTTTTTTTTTTGATGATACTGTCCTTTCCCCAGTGTGTGCCCTTGGGGCCTTTGTCAGAACAGTTGACTACAAATGCATAGATTGATTTCTAGGTTCACTATGCTGTTCCTTTGGTCTCTATGTCTGTTTTCATGGAAGTACCATGCTGTTTTGGTTACTATTCCTTTGCAGCATATTTTGAAGTCAGGTAGTGTGATGCCTCCAGCTTTGTTCTTTTTGTTCAAGATTGCTTTAGCTATTCTGAGTCTTTTGTGGTTCCATATAAATTTTAGGATTGTTTTTCTATATCTGTGAAGAAAATCATTGTTGTTTTCATAGGGATTACATTGAAGCTGCAGATTACTTTGGGTAATATGGACATTTAAAAAATATTAATTCTTCCAATCCATGAATGTAAGATATCTTTTCATTTATTTGTGTCCTCTTTAATTTATTTTATTAATATTTTATAGTTTTTAATGTAGAGATCTTCCACCCCCTTGATTAAATTTATTCCTAGGTATTGTATTTTTTATAGCTATTATCAGTGGGATTGTTTTCTTGATTTCCTTTTCAAATAGTTTGCTATTGGCATTTAGAAAAGGTACTAATTTGGGGGATGTTCATTTTGTGTCCCACAAATTTACTGATCTTTCTTATTATTTCTAAGAGTTTTTTGTGGAGTCCATCAGATTTTCTATATATAAGGTCATATAATCTGCAAAGAGGACAATTTGACTTCTTCCTTTCCAATTTAGATGCCCTTTATTTCTTAATCTTGCCTAATTGCTCTTGCTAAGTCTTCCAGTACTATATTGAATAAGAGTGATGAGAATGGGCATTCTTGTCTTATTTCAGATTTTAGAGGAAAAGCTTTCAACTTTTCCCATTCAATATGTTAGCTGTGGGTTTGTCATGTATGACCTTTACTGTGTTGAGGCATGTTCCTTCTATTTTTAATTTGTGCAGAGTTTTTATCATAAAGGAATGTTGAATTATATCAAATGCTTTATCTGCATCTATTGAGATAATCATATGGCTTTTGTCCTTTATTCTGTTAATATGATGTATGATGCTTATTGATTTGCATATGTTGAATCATCCTTCAATCTCTGGAATAATCCCACTTGATCACGGTGAAAAATATTTTTGAGGTACTGTTGGATTCAGTTTGTTAATATTTTGTTAACAATTTGTGAAAAATTGAATATTCATATGCAGAAGAATGAAACTAGGCCTCTATTTCTCATCACTTACAAAAATAAACTCAATATGGAATAAGATTTAAATGTAAGATCTAACACTATGAAACTACTAGAAGAAAACCCAGAAGAAATGCTTTATGATATTGGTCTGAGCAAGGATTTTTAAGATTAGACTAGACTTCCAAAGCACAAGAAACAAAAGCAAAAATAGACAAATGAGATTACATCAAATTACAAAGCTTCTGCACAGAAAAGGAAATAATCAACAGAATGAAGAGACAAGCTACAGAATGGGAGAAAATGTGTGTAAACTACGTATCTGACAAGGATTACTTTTAAGAATATACAAGGAAATCAAACAACTCAACAGCAAAAGAGGAAAACCCCACAAATAAACCAATTAAAAATGGGCAAAGGATCTGAACAGACATTTCTCAAAAGATGACATACAAATGGTCAACAACTATATGAAAAAAAAAGTTCACTGTCATTAATCATCAGGGAAATGCAAATTAAAAGCACAAATAGATTCATCTCAACCCAATCGAGAGGACTATTACCAAAACAACAAAAAAGGCTGGGAAGCAGAGCAAGATGACTGAATAGAAGCCTCCAGCAAATGCTGCCCCTCTCCATGCAGGAACACCAAATTGAACAACCATCTACAAAAGAAAGCACTTTTATAAGAACCAAAAATCAGGTGAATGACCACAGTACCTGGTTTTAACATTACATCAATAAAAGAAGCACTGAAAAGGTAAGAAAAGACAGACTTGAATTGCCAACACCACTCTTCCTGCAACCCCCTGGAGCAGCAGCAGCTGTGTGGTGCAGACAGAGAATCTGTGCACTTGAGTGAGGGAGAGCACAGTGATTGTGGGACTTTGCATTGGAACTCAGTGCTGCCTGTCAGAGTGGAAAGCAACACAGGGCAGAAATCGCCAGTGACTGCAGAGGCCACAGGGCTGGTGACCATTTAGACCAGCCCTAGCCAGAGGGAAATCTTCTATCCCAGTGGTTGGAATGTGAGTTCCCAAAAGCCCTGACACTATGGGCTAAAGTGCTCTGAGATCCTAAATAAACTTGAAAGGCGGTGTAGAAAAGAGCTGAAATTCCTAGACATGTCCTGGTGCTGTGCTAGGCTCAAAGCCAGTGAATTTGGGATGCATGCAAGCTAGTGAGCCATTGGCGAGCGTAACCAAGCGAGTGCTTGTGTTGCCCCTCTCCCAGCCTCAGGCAGCACAGCTCACAGCTCCAGGAGAGACTCCTTCCTTCTGCTTGAGGAGTGGAGGGGAATAGTAAAAAGGATTTTGTCTTGCAAGTTGGATACCAGCTCAGCCATCGTAGAACAGGGCACCTGGTAGATTCCTGAGGCCCCCATTCTAAGCCCTAGCTCCTGGACATTTCTAGACACACCCTAGGCTAGAAGGATACCCACTGTCTTAAAGGGAAGGACTGAGTCCTGGCAGGATTCATAACCTGCTGACTAAAAAGCCTTAGGCCTTGAATAACCATCAGTGTTACCCAGGCAGTACTCACTGCAGGCCTTGAATGAGACCCTGCACTATGCTGATTTTGTGTTACCCAGCACATTCACAGATGTGGTGGCCATGAGAAGAGACTCATTTGGCTTGAGAAAAGGAGAGACAAGAATAAAGGGAACTTAGCCTTGCAGCCTTGCAGCTTGGTTATCAGTTCAGCCACAGTGAAGAAGAGCACCAAGCAGGCTCCTGGAGTACTCAATTCCAGGCCTTGACTCCTGATTGACTCTGGGCCAGAGGGTAGTCCACTGCCCTGAAGTAAGAAACTCATGCCTAGCAGCATTCACCACAAGCTGGCTGAATGGCCCTTCGTCCTTGAGTGAAAACTGGCAGTAGCCAGGTAGTACTTGCTATGGCCCTGGGGCAGTGGTGGCCACAGAAAGAGGCTCCTTCTGCTTATGGAAAGGAGAGGGAAGAGTAAGAAGTACTTTGTCATGTGGTTGGGGTGCCAGCTCAGTTGTAGTAGAATAGAGCACCAAGTAGATTCCTAAGGTTACTGATTCCAGGCCATGGCTCCAGGACAACATTTCTGGACCTTCCTTAGACAAAGGGGGAGCTTGCTGCCCTGAAGGGAGGGCCACAAGCCTGGCTGGATTCATCACTTGCTGATTGTAGAGTCCTAGAGCCTTGAAGTAACATTGGTGGTAACCAGGAAGTGATCCTGGCAGGCCTTGGGTGACACCCAGTGATATGTAGGCTTCAGGCCTGACCCAGTGCAGCCCCAGTGGTGGCGGCAACAGGGATCGTGTGTCACTCCTCCCCCACCAGGCTGCAGGCAGCTTAGCATGGAGAGCAAAACTTCATTTTTTGGGGAGAAAGTCAGGGATGAGAACAAGAGTCTCTACCTAGTAATCCAGGGGAAGCTCTTGATTCTACTCAAGACCTCCAAGGTGGTAGCTCTATGAGTCAGCAAGAGCCACAGAATTATGGGCTTGAGGTGCCCCCTAAGGCAGATATAGCTGCAGTGACAAAAGATATAGATCACAGCACCCAAGTCCCTTCAAATACCTGGAAAGCCTTCCCAAAAAGGATGAGCATACAGAGGCCCAGACCACAAAAATGATAATAAATACCCAAGCCACTGAAGCCCAGACACCAACCAACATCCACAAGCATGAAGACCACACAGAAAAAACATGATCTCACCAAACCAACTAAATAAGGCACCAGCAACCAATCACAAAGTGAAAGAGATATGTGATCTTTCATACAGAGAATTCAATAGTTGTGTTAAGGAAGCTCAATGAAATTCAAGACAACACAGAGAAGGAATTCAGAATCCTATCAAATAAATTTAACAAAGATTAAAATAATTTAAAAGAATCAAGCAGGAATTCTGGAGCTGAAAAATTCAATTAACATATTAGAGAATGTATTGGAGTCTCTGAACAGCAGAACTAATCTAACAGAAGAAAGAATTAGTGAGCTTGAATACAGGCTATTTGAAAATACAGTCAGAGGAGACAAAAGAAAAAAAGAATAAAAAAGAATAAAGCATGCCTACGAAACTCAGAAAGTAGCCTCAAGAGGGCAAATCTAAGAGTTATTGGCCCTAAAGGGAGGGTAGAGAGCTAGATAGGGGTAGAAAGTTTATTCAAAGGGTTAGTGACAGAGAACTTCTGAAACCTAGAGATATATATCAATGTTCAAACACAAGAAAGTTATAGAATACCTAGCAGATTTAACCCAAGGAAGGCTGCCTGAAGACATTTAATAATCACACTCCCAAAGATCAAGGATAAAGAAAGGATCCTAAAAGCAGTAAGGGAAAAGAAACAAATAATATACATAGGAGTTCCAACATGTCTGGAAGCAAACTTCAGTGGAAACCTAACAGGACAGGGGAGAGTGGCATAACATATTTGAAGTGCTAAAGGAAAAAAAACAACAACACACACACACTCACTTTTATCCTGGGATGGTATATCTAGTGAAAGTATTCTGCAAACATGAAGGAGAAATAAAGACTTTCTCAGACAAACAAAAGCTGAGGAACTCCATTAACACCGCATCTGTCTGATAAGAAATGCTAAAGGGATTTCTTCAATCTGAAAGAAAAGGATGCTAATTAGCAAAAAAAAGCATCTGAAGGTACAAAACTCATTGGTTATTAGAAGTAAGCAGACAAACACAGAATATTATAACACCTTAATTGTGGTGTGTAAATTACTAATATCTTGAGTAGAAAGATTAAAGAAGAATCTATCAAATTAATAACCACAAATTTTCAAGCCATAGAAAGTATAATAAAGTATAAATAGAAACAACAAAAAGTAAGAAAGCAGGGGTGCTGAAGTTAAAGGGTAGAATTTTAATTGGTTTGCTCTTTGCTTGCTTGTTAGTTTATTTTTGAAATCACCATTAAGTTGTTATCAGTTTAAAATAATGGGTTATAAGACGTTATTTGCAAGCCGTATGGTAACCTCAACTCCAAAAACATAAAACACAAAAAAATAAAAAGCAGGAAATTAAAACACACTACCAGAGAAAATCGCCTTCACAAAAAGAAAGACAGGAAGGAAAGATGGAAAGAAGAGAAGACTACAAAACAACCAGGAAACAAATAACAAAATGGCAATAGTAAGACCTTATCAATAATAACATTGAATGCAAATAGACTAACCTCTCCAATTAAATGACATACAATGGCTGAATGGACTAAAAAATAAGCCCTGTTGATCTGTTGCCTGTAAGATACACACTTCACCTATAAACACACACACAGACTGAAACTAAAGGCATGGAAAAAGATATTCCATGCCAATAGAAATCAAAAAAGAGCAAGAGCAGCTATACTTTAATCAGAAAAAAATAGATTTTAAGACAAAAACTATAAAAAGAGAAAAAGAAGGTCATTATGTAACAATAAAAAGGTCAATTTGGCAAGGGGGTATAAAAATTATAAATATATATGAACCCAACAGTGGAGCATCCAGATATATAAACCAAATATTGTTATAGCTTGAAAGATATTGACCCCAATATGATAATAGCTGGAGACTTCAATACCACATTTTCAGAAATTGACAGGTCATACAGACAAAAAATTAGCAAAGAAATACCAGACTTAATGAGCACTATACATCAAATGTACATAAGAGATATTTACAGAACATTTTATCCAATGCCTGCAGAATACACATTCTTCTCCTCAGCACATGGATCATTCTCAAGGGTAGACCATATGTTAAGCCACAAAAAAGTCTTAAAAATTCAAAAAATTGAAATCATATCAAGTATTTTTTCTGATCACAATGGAAATACACCAGTAATCAATAATAAGAGGAACTTTGGAAACTATACCAATACATGAAAATGAAACAATATTCTCCCAAATGACCAGTGGGTCAATGAAGACATTGAGAAGGAAATTGAAAAATTCCTTGAAACAAATGATAATGGAAATACAATATACCAACACCTGTGGGATACAGTGAAAGCAGTATTAAGAGAAAAGTTTATAGCTATAAATTCCTACATCAAAACAGTAGAAAAACTTAAAATAAACAATCTAACAATACATCTTAAAGAATCAGAAAAGCAAGAGAAAGCCAAACCCAAAACTAGTAGAAGAAAAGAAATAATAGAAATCAGAGCAGAAATAAATGAAATTGAAACAAAAGATATAAAAGATCAACAAAGTGAAAAGTTGATTTTTTAAAACATAAGCAAAACCACAAAACTTTAGCAAGATTCAGAAAAAGAGAGAGAATACCCAAATAAATAAATTCAGAGATGAAGAAGGAGACTTTACAGTGGATACTGCAGAAATTCAAAGGACCATTAGGGGCTACTATGAATAACAATCTGCCAATAAATTGAAAAACCGAGAAGAAATGGATAAATTCCTAGACAAATACAACCTACCAAGACTGAACCATGGAGAAACCTAACACCTGAATAGGCCATTAACAATTACTGAGATCAAAGCCATAATAAAAAGTCTCCCAGCAGAGAAAAGTCTGGGACATGATGGTTTCACTGCTGAATTTTACCAAACATTTAAAGAAAAACTAATACCAATTCTACTCAAACTGTTCTAAAAAATAGAGGCAGAGGGAATGCTTCCAAACTCATTCTATGAGACCAGTATCACCCTGATACCAAAACCAGACTAAAACACATCAAAAAAAGAAAATTACAGGCCAATATCTCTGATAAATATTGGTGCAAAAACCTCAATAAAACACCAGCAAACTAAATTTAACAACACATTTAAAAGATTATTCATCATTACCAGGTGAGGTTTATCACAGGGATGCAAGGATGGTTCAACATATACAAATCAATCAATGTGATACATCATATCAACAGAATGAAAGACAAGAACCATATAATCATTTCAATTGATGCTGAAAAAGCATTTGATAAAATTCAACATTCTTCATGATAAAAAAAAGCCTCAAAAAACTAGGCATAGAAGGAACATAGCTCAACACAATAAAAGCCATATATGACAGACACACAGCTAGTGTCATACCAAATGGGAACTAATGGAAAGCTTTTGCAGTTATACAAGAGAAAGACATAAAAGGCATCTAAATTGAAAAGGAAGAAGTCAAATCATCCTTGTTTGAAGATGATATGATCTTATATTTGGGAAAACCTGAAGACTTTACCAAAAAACCATTAGAGCTGATAAATTCAGTAAAGTTGCAGGATACAAAATAAGCATACAAAAATCAGTAGCATTTCTATATGCCAACATCAAACTATCTGAAACTGAAATCAAAAAAGCTATTCCATGTTCATGGACTTAAAGAATCAATATTGTTAAAATATCCATACTACCCAAAGCAATCTACATATTCAATGCAATTTCTGTCAAAATACCAATGACATTCTCCACAGAAATAGAAAAAATAATTCTAATATTTATATAGAACCATAAAAGACTAAGAATAGCCAAAGCCATCCTGAGCAAAAAGAACACAACTGGAGGAAGCATAATACCTGACTTTCAGTTATACTACAGGGCTATAGTAACTAAAACAGCATGGGACTGGGTTAAAAAAAAAAAAAGACACATAGACCAATGCAACAGAATAGAGAACCCAGAAATAAACCCATACATCTACAGTAAACTCATTCTTTGACAAAAGTGCCAAAAGCATACACTGAGGAAGGGACAGACACCTCAATAAATTGTCCTGGGAAAACTGAATATCCATGTGAAGAAGAATGAGACTATACCCCTATCTCTCATCATATACAAAAATCAAATCAAAGTGTATTAAAAACTTAAATCCAAGACCTCAAGCTATGAAGAAAGAGATATATACAACCCCTGTTTATTGCATCACTATTCACAATAGCAAAGATTTGGAAGCAACCTAAGTTTCCATCAACAGATGAATGGGTAAAGAGAATGTGTATGTATATACACAATGGAATACTATTTGGCCATAAAAAAGAATAAAATTCTGTCATTCATGGCAACATGGATGAGCCTGGAGGACATCATGTTAAATGAAATAAGTCAGGCACAGAAAGATAAATACCATACTTTCTCAGTCATATGTGGGAGCTAAAAAAGTTGAGCTCATAAAAGTGGAGAGTACAACTGTGCTTATTAGAGGCTGGGATGGGGGCAGGGTAGGGAGAGTTTGGTTAATAATACAAAATTGCAGCTAGAGAAGGGGAATAAGTTCTAGTGTTTTATAATACTCTAGGGTGACTATAGCTGAGGATAATTTCTTATATACTTTCAAATAGCAAAAAGAGGATTTTGAATGTTCCTAACACAAATAAATAATAAATGTTTGAGGTGAACATTTACACCTTATACATTACACATTATATAAAGTATGACAGTATCACTCTGTATCCCATAAATATGTAGAATTATGTGTTAATTTTAAAAACTCCAAAATCAAAGCACGAGTGTATTAATAGCTCATTTTCAAAAAGTGGGAGATGCCTGTTCTTCCTGGCAGTCTGTAGCTTCCTGTGCACCAATTTAGAACCAGGTAGGGAGGAGGAAGGAGTTGACTAGCCTAGCTACTCCAAATCTCTTTCGTCAATTACTTTCCCTGACCAATTCCTCAGTTTCTTCGCCCCACTTCTTTATCTTTTAACTGTCAGCTTGTACACCCTCTCCCCAACTGCTCCAATGTTTGCCTTAGATGCCTCCTCCATGTGAATTAAGTTGAATTTTCTTTTCATTTTATTTTTCTGTGATGTAATTTTTCTCCATTCTATCTTTTCTTAACATTTCTGGTTTGTTGATGGCAATTTTTCTTGTTTTCCAAGGATATTTTTGACTTTTTAAAAGTATCTCCTTTATCATTTTGTAAGATTTTTGGTGGTTGGTAGGGTGTAGGTGTGTGTGCTTGGTTGGTTATTTTGATCCAATCTTTATTAAATAGTGTGTGGGGGGAGAATCTCTTTGTTTTTGCTTTTCTGTCCTATTTCTCAGGTTATTCTGTTCTCCTCTAAATGATTTTTTAAAGGAAAAAGAAAAACTAAGAATTGAGCTGAATACTGAATACCTTCTTCACTTATACATTTTTGTCTCTACTCTCTTTGTTCTGGAAATAAAAGGCCAAATAAACTAAATATATTCACAGTGTGGGAAAAAAAGACAAAAAAGAACAAATGCTGGTGAGGATGTGGAGCAAAGGGAACTCAGACACTGTGGGTGGGAATGTAAACTAGTACAGCCATTATGGAAAACAGTATCAAGGTTCCTCAAAACATTAAATACCGTATCATCCAGCAATCCCACTTAGCATATATTCAAAGGAAATGAAATCAGTATGTTGAGGAGATATCTGAACTATTATGTTTATTGCAGCATTATTCACAATAGCCAAGATTTGTAATCAACCTAAGTGTCCATCAACAGATGAATGGATACTAATATATTTGCACAATGGAATACTATTCAGCCATTAAAAAAGAATGGAATTCTGTAGTTTAGAGCAACATGGATGAGCCTGGGGGACGTTATGTTAGGTAGGATAAGCCAGACACAGAAAGACAAATACTGCATGATCTTATTCCTATGTAGAATCTAAAAAAGTGGATCTAGTAGAAGCAGAGATTAGAATGGTGGTTTCCAGGGTCTGGCAAGGATAAGGAGGAGGGCTAATGGGGGGAGGTTGGTCAATGGGTACAATGTTATAGTTAGAAAGAAGAAATAAGTTCTAGTGTTCCATTGCACATAGAGTGGCCGTAATTAAAAATAATATATTGTACATTTCAAAATAGCTTGGAGAGAAGATTTTGAATGTTCTCACCACAAAGAAATGACAAATGTTTGACCTGATAAATATGCTAATTACCCTAATTTGATCATTATATATTGTAGACATGTAAAAACATCACACTGCACCCCATAATATGTACAATTGTTATTTTTCAATTAAAAAAATAAAATTTCAATTAAGACGTGCTTTTTGACTGGGCGCAGTGGCTCACGCCTGTAATCCTGGCACTTTGGGAGGCCAAAGCGGGTGGATCACGAGGTCAAGAGATTAAGACCACCCTGGCCAACATAGGGAAACCCCATCTTTACTAAAAACACAAAAATAAGCTGGACATGGTGGCACATGTCTGTAGTCCCAGCTACTCAGGAGGCTGAAGCAGGAGAATCACTTGAACCCGGGAGGAGGAGGTTGCAGTGAGCTGAGATCATGCCACTGCACTCTAGCCTGGTGACAGAGTGAGACTCCATCTCAAAAAAAAAAAAAAAGTGCTTCTTTTTTTCTTTTCTAAACCCCTTGGTTTTATATGATTCCCCACTCAGTATGGAGTTATATTAATTCAAACAGCCCAATATCTGAAGCACTTAAATATTCATTAAAATCATTATTTATGTTCCTCATTGAACATAAATTTGTAAACCACAAGCTCTTAAAATTCCCTTGTACAGCCCCATTCTTCTTGCACTTCACTTGTCTTTTCTCTCATACCTGGCCTGAAGCTTCATTCTTCACACCTCATTTTCAACTCTGCACTAAAAGCTTTTACCCAACCAGTGAAGGCTTTTCCCTCACTCCTCATTTGCTCCATCAATATCTTCTATTAAGGGGTCAGAAAAAAACCTGCCCACAAATACTCATACATTTGTAGTTCATATTCCAGTTTTATATACATGATGGGTAGAGCTCTAAAGAGCATGTACATTTCCTCCTGAGCCTGCCCCTGACAGATTATAGTCTCTCGGCACTCTATACCTCCACAGTCATAACCCTGATCACACTTAACTGCCACAGCCAACCTCTTAGTACAGGGGACAAACACAAGCATCCTTTTTTCTAATTCAATCATTCGTTCATTCAATGCTTTTAAATATCATCTCTGTGCCAGATACTACACTAACAATGAAAATTCTGGCCTCTGACTTCAGAGATTTCAAAAATACAGTGGAAGAAATATACATGAAAATACCATTTATGTTACCATCTCATAAGTAAAATAAATTAGTTAACCTTAATTTTTCTCCTTTGGGCTAGTCACTGCACAAAGATACTATGATAGAGTGGTGAAAAGCGCAAGTGCTAAAGATATATATGTAATACAAGGAACATTCTGGGAAGAGTTGTAGTCTAGGAGACCCAGCAGGTGTCCCTGAAGAAAGTATCTTCAAGCTTTTACCTGAAGAATGACTAGGATTTTACCAAACCTGAGGCAAAACAATTGGCATGTCTGGAGGTCTAGAGGCCAGATAGAATTGAACGTAGTAACAGCTGAAAAAAGTTTATTATCTTAGAAACATATACAGAGAGTGGAAAGGAATATACTGGAAAGGTATGCAGGCACAGGACATGGAAGGGCTGGAAAAAACAAGGGCTTTACCATAAAGTCAAGGGGAAATTACTGACGAGTTTTAAATAGACAGATTTGAATTTTTGGAATTTCATCATCCTGATTCAGGGCAGACTACAGACTACTTTAAACTCTGGGGGACCAATGCTTAGGGGACTTCACTGGTATAAATAGATAAGCTGGCATTGTAGATTAGGGTGATGGTCATCAAATGGGAGAAAACTGATGTATGTAGAGATGCTTAGAAGATGGAATTAAAGTATTTGAAATTCATTGGATAGACAATATAGAGAGAAAGTGGGGTTTCTGGATTGATTAGAGGGAAACAGTGATTGAGATAAGGACACTGGAGGAGAAGCAAATTTGGAAAGGAAGATGGTGAATTCAATTCAAGCTATTTTAGAGACATTTAGGAAAAGATTTCAAATAAGTACTATGTTAGCCTGTTCTCACACTGCTAATAAAGACATACCCAAGACTGGGTAATTTATAAAGGAAAGAGGTTTAATTGACTCACAGTTTGCAGGGAGGAGGAGCCTCAGGAAACATACAATCATGGCAGAAGGGGAAGCAAACATATCCTTCTTCACATGGCAGCAGGAAAAAGTGCCAAGCAAAGAGGAAAAAGGCCGTTATAAAACCATCAGATCTCGTAGTAATTCACTCACTATCACGAGAGAAGTATGGGGGAACCACCCCATGATTCAATTACCTACCACCAGGTCCATACTACAACACATGGGAATTATGGGATTACAATTCAAAATGAAATTTTGGTGGGGACACAAAGACAAACTACATCATTCTGTCCCTGGTCCCTTCCAAATCTCATGTCTTCACATTTCAAAACACAACCATGCCTTCCCAACAGTTCCCCCAAGTCTTAACTCATTCCAGCATTAACCCAAAAGTCCAAGTCTAAAATGTCATCTGAGACAAGGGCAAGTCCCTTCGACATATGAGCCTGTAAAACCAAATCAAGCTAGTTATTTCTTAGATGCAATGGGGGTACAGGCATTGGGTAAATACACCCATTTCAAGTGGGAGAAATTGGCCAAAACAAAGAGGCTACAGGCGCCATGCAACTCACAATCCAATAGGGCAGTATTAAACCTTAAAGCTTCAAAATGATTTCCTTTGACTCCGTGTCTCACATCCACATATCACTCTGATGCAAGAAGTGGGCTCCCATGTCCTTGGGAAGCTCTGCTCCTGTGGCTTTGCAGGGTACAGCACCCCTCCCAGCTGCTTTCACAGGCTGACATTGAGTGCCTGTGGCATTTCCAGGTACACAGTGCAAGCTGTTAGTGGACATATCACTCTGGGGTCTGTAGGATGGTGGCCGTCTTCTCACAGCTACACTAGGGAGTACCACAGAGGGGACTGCTGTGTGGGGGATTTGACCCCACATTTAGCTTCTGCACTGCCATAGCAGAGGTTCTGCATGAGGGCTCCACCCCTGCAGCAAACTTATGCCTGGACATCCAGGAGTTTCCATACCTCCTCTGAAATCTAGGCAGAAGTTCCCAAACCTCAATTCTTTACCTCTGTGCACCCATAGGCTCAACACCACATGTAAGCTGCCAAGGTTTGGGGGTTGCACCCTCTGAAGCAATGGCCTGAGTTGTACCTTGACTCTTTTCAGTCACAGCTGGAGCTGAAGCAGCTGGGACACAGGCCACCATGACCTGAGGCTGCACAAAGCAGAGAGGCCCTGGGCCTGGCCCAGGAAACCACTTTTCCCTCATAGGCCTCCAGGCCTGTGATGGGAGGGGCTGCTGGGAAGATCTCTGACATACTCTGGAGACATTATCCCCATTGTCTTGGTGATTAACATGCATCTCCTCATTACTTATGCAAATTTCTGCAGCCAGCTTGAATTTCTCCCCAAAGACAGGTTTTTATTTTCTATTACATCATCAGGCTGCAAATTTTCCAAACTTTTATGCTCTGCTTCCTCTTGAATGCTTTGCTGTTTAGGAATTTCTTCTGCCAGTTACCCTAAATCATCTCTCTCAAGTTCAAAGTTCTACAGATCTCTAGGATGGGGCAAACTGCCACTAGTCTCTTTGCAAAAGCATAACAGAATCACCTTTGCTCCAGTTCCCCAGAAGTCCCTCTCCATCTGAGACCATCTCAGCCTGGAATTCATTGTCTGTATCACTATCAGCATTTTGGTCAAAACCATTCAACAATCTCTAGGAAGTTCCAAACTTTCCCACACCTTGCTGTCTTCTCAGCCTTCCAAGCCTCTGGGAAGTTCCAAATATTCCCACATTTTTATGTCTTCTTCTGAACCCTCTAAACTGTTCCAAACTCTGCCTGTTACCCAGTTCCAAAGTCACTTCCACAATTTTGGGTATCCTTGTAGCAGTACCCCACTCTCTGTGATACCAGTTTACTGTGTTAGTCCTTTCTCATGCTGCTAATGAAGACATACCTGAGAGTGGGTAATTTATAGAGGAAAGAGGTTTAATTGACTCAAAGTTCAGTATGGCTGGGGAGGCCTCAGAAAACTTACAATCATGGTGGAAGGGGAAACAAACACATCCTTCTTCACATGGCAGCAGGAAGAAGGAGAGTCGAGCAAAGAGGGAAAAGCCCCTTAAAAAACCATCAGATCTCATGAGAACTCACTCACTATCATGAGAACAGCATGGGGGAAACTGCCCCCATGATTCAATTACCTCCCACCAGGTTCTTCCCACAACATGTGGGAATTATGGGATTACAATTCAAGATGAGATTTGGGTGGAGACACAAAGCCAAACCATATCAAGTACTTAATGCACCATGTGAAGCTCAGGAGTAAGGGTTAGATGTTGCTTTAGGAGTAATCCAAAAATGAAAAGTCCAACAACTGAAAGTGATCATTGGATTTAGCAATAAATAGGCCATTGAAGATCTTAGTGAAAGTGGTTTGAGAGGAGGGGAGAACCGGGAACAAGGAATGGAGTAAGGACAAAGAGCCTCAGTCATACTAGCTTGTATAATAGATCATCCCCAGAATATTGTGTGGCTTGATACATTGAACTTTCATTCTCTCTTCATAGTGGACTAAATCCAAGCAGTAACACAGGGACACAGGTTCTTCCCATTTTGCGGTGCAATCATTTTCAATAAATAGTCTTCAAGGTCAGAAGGGCAAGAGAGTGAAGTCTTGCATGTGAGAGCCTTTTATGAAATATTAGAGCAGCATTTATCCCTTCCATCCATATTCAATTGGCTACAATCAAAGTGGTACCCCTCAACTGCAAGAACTAGGAAATCATTTAATGGGCACCTAAGAAGAAGAAGAGAAGCCCAAAAGTTAAAAAGCATTAGCATTCACCTGCACAACAAGAAACTATCTTTGGCAGGATGGAAGCAGACTGGAAGAACAGAGAGGAGAATTCTAGGACATTTTAAAAGAAAGTGATGTTCAACTTGAGCCTTGAAGAACAGTTCACTAGGAAATCAGGGATGGCATTCTGGGACTCAAGAACAGACTGTCAAGGGCATAGCTCGTTCATACATATGTTCAAGGGCATAGCTACATCTATGTAGCTATACATAGATCATGGATCGTAAGGGAGATACAGGGAGAAGTGCAATCGGAAGTGAAGGAGTCTGCCATGTAATCCTACATGTGAAAGAAAGCTACCTTTCAAAATAGTTATCAGTATTTCACCCCAAGGAAATTTCCAGACAAATTTGCAATCAATCTCTAAAATCTGCTTTAGGTGCAAACAATAAGAAAATGGAAAAACAACAAACTTTGTATGTTTTCTTTTGTTTCTTCTCCTTTCACAATGTTTATTATATTCTACTACATGTAAAATGAACTCTCCATAATCATGTATCTAATACATAGAAATACTACACAAAGACTTTCTCTTTAAGGTTTGATTTTTTAAATTTGTTTTCTTTATTTATCCTCTCCTAGCTTTATTATTTAATCCTCAATGAGAATGTTGGCAAGTTTAACTGGGAATCTTAGAAAACATTGTTGCCACTTTCTTACCAGAATTCCATTAAAAAATTACCTTGCTATAATGTGAATTTCTATTGCAACTACTTTTAATAGTTTTTCTAAAAAGTTAAAAAAATTTTAAGCAGATGAACCTGAAAAGGGCACATCAGGACAATATTTTTTGTTTCATTAAGAAGCAACAACAACAAAATGTGATCGGCAGCACTATTAAGGATAATTAGAAGTGTAATTATTCCAGAGAATTTTAGATTTAATTGTCACTTCACTGCACATGTTATTCAAATACCTGCCAGTCTCTCTCCAAAGATGTCAAAATCAATGGCAAAAATAATATCTAATTAATTGATTTGTGAAGCTGTATATTTCAAAATTAACATGTGACCCAGTATGAATTTTATTTATGAATTTTTTATATTTCAACTATTTCCAGAAGACATTGAGTTCATTGTAATTAAAAATTATTAGCTATATATTAATAAAATCCTTTTCCATGAAATCTTCTATTTATGACTGAGATTATTGAAACTTAGATTAGATTTATTAGGTTTTAATATTCTTGTTTGCAAAATGAAAAGTGAAATAAGTTTCGATTCTAATAGAGTCAGTAGATGATATATGAAAAAAATATTTTTACAAACATTCTCCAGGAGTAGAAAACTTTAAATGAAGACTGAAATGGAAGAATTGCAAATACAGACAAAAACCTACCAAGGCAAAACGAATTCCAGATTATCACACATGCAAGCATCTTAATCAATGATTCTGTTTGTGTTTTTCATGTCACTTGAGAATCCTCATTCTTGGCATTCCCTGAAGCATCTACAGAGACAGAAAGGCTATACTGTCTCAGGTTGTATCTATTTACACCACACACCTGGAGGAAACTCAAAAATTCATCAATAATTCCAAATATTCTGCCGCTTATTATGAAGACACTGCGAAAGAAGAAAGAGTGCCACCTAGTGAATTCCTTCAGGAATCTTTCCTAACAGTCATTCATTTGATACCCTTCTGAGGGTATCTACTCAGAGCTATGTACTGGGTACATACTTCTCTTGAGCCACTCATGCTCCTAGCAGCCTTCCCACTGCCCTGTTCCCTTACACTTGATGTCCTGTGTCTGGAATGACTATGCTCTTCTTCACACCTGCTAAAATTTTACAAGACACAGTTTAAATGGTGCCTCCTTGTTAAGACTTTTCCAACTGCCCCTCTTCCCAAGTAGAGTTACTTTCTTGGGGGCTTTGTGCTTCTACCACATTATCTATTATCCTCCTCTCTCATACAGGTGTGTGTATGTGGCACATACTCTGTTACTATTTTTTTAGATGTCTGTACATCACATTCTGTATATTTTAAGGGCAGAAGCAATATCTGTCATATAATAAATGCTCAATTAATGTTTGTTGCATGAATCAAAAGACTAAATTTAAAAGGGTCACTTTCATTTTGTAGTACTAGTACCCATTACCCTGCTCAAGCAATCTAGATTTTAGAATATGTTTTGATAGTATCAGAGATATTGATGACTACTTCTGTTGTATCTTTAAATTGGTAGTCATCAGCAAATTGACTCTCTAAGATAATGTTTATCCGCTATGGACATCTTTACTGCTAGATGAAAATACAATAATAACTAACAGACTGTATGTGTCAGCCCTTGATTACTTTATAAAACTAAAAACAGACTCACAAGATACTCAATGAATGTTTGTGAATAAGTTAATAAATGCATGTTGTTAAGAACTGCAGGCCAGGCTCAGTGGCTCATGCTTATAATCCCAGCATGCTGGGAGGCTGAGGCAGGTGGATCACGAGGTCTGGAGTTCAAGACCAGCCTGGCCAAGATGATGAAACCCTGTCTCTACTGAAAATACAAAAAAAATTTAGCCAGGCGTGGTGGCGAGCGCCTGTAATCCCAGCTACTTGGGAGGCTGAGGCGGAGAATTGCTTGAATCCGGGAGGCAGAGGTTGCAGTGAGCCGAGATCATGCCACTGCACTCCAGCCTGGGTGACAGTGTGAGACTCTGTCTCAAAACGAAACAAAACAAAACAAAACAAAACAAACAAACAAAAAAAGAACTTAATCCATGTTAGGGGCTATGTCACAAAAAACAGATGATGAGAACATGATCACTAATAGGCCTGGAGAAACCCCAGTGAGAAGTTCTGCACTCGCCATCCTGCAATGCACTGTACGCACTCCCCAGCTTTGCACCTCAAAGTTATGCCACAACATAAAGAAGGTTTAGTGTCAGAGGCAAACAACAAGAAGTGAAATGAACCAAACAGAGTTTAACAATACAAGGTATAGGGGAGATCCAGGAAGGCCGCTGGGTCCAAGGCTTCACAGAGGAACCACATGGAGAAGATCAGGGCTTGGTCTACAGGGAGAGCAGGGAATGGGTGCTCCTGGAATCCCACTTCATTTTACATTTCTATTTTAGAAATGT
Source organism: Pan paniscus (assembly GCF_029289425.2). NCBI lineage: Eukaryota > Metazoa > Chordata > Mammalia > Primates > Hominidae > Pan > Pan paniscus. Next base: position 91,601,725 of record NC_073254.2, on the reverse strand, counting down.
GGGATTCTAAATTAGAAATCAGGCAGTTGGAGGAAAGTCCAAATAGGTAAGAGGATTAAGAACTCAGATGAGAATACAAGTGTATTCTTAATCAGAGTTGGGCCAAAAAATTAGATAGCAGGAGGAAGGTGCCAGCAAAAAGAAAACAGCTAAATACTGCCCCCAAAGTCTTGTCAAAACAGAAATCTGTCTCATATTTAAAGTACCCTATACTTCAGAGAAAAGAGGAACACAAAAATGTATGCAGCTTCTCAAACTTGGCTGCATACATTTTTAAAATCTCAATATCCAGGTCACACCCCATAACAATTCAGAATCTCTGGGGTTGGGATCTGGGTTTCAGAACTTTCTTAAAGCACCCTACTTAATTATAATCGCTAGCCAGAGTTATGACCACTGCTCTAGTGTGACAGGCAAGCAGAATAATTTTCTCAGGCCATCTCTGAAGAAAACCAAACTCCCAGGCTGATAACCAATCAGCTGCTTTCAGGCCGTGGACCGGAAGAGGACTGACATAGCCAGGAGGTTCAACGTTATGTTGAAAGCACCAGGATCCAGCAGAGAAGGCTGTGGAAATGGCAGGAGATCTAACCCAGAAGAATTAAAGCAAGACTAGAAGCAGAGTAGAAGCAAGTCTGGCCTGGGGCCTTTCTGGAAACCGGCAACCAAACCACACTTTGGATAAGAACCAGGAGAGTGATTCAAAGTAGGAGATTGCACCAGAGATTAAAAAAAGGCAATCAGTGGAGACATTATTGTAAAATAATAATTACTGTATGCCATGTATTTTCTGTGCCTTTGCTAGGTCTTGCTGAAAAAACAAGTCTATAACTGGAAGATCCATCTGTTTTTGTTGTTTTTGTTATTTTTGTTTAACATATACTTCTGGGTGGAGGAGTAGAGGGCTATAGAGATAGGATGAAAAGCCCAAAGGAGAGAGCATCTTAATGAAAGGAAAATTTTATTGATGATGAAATATAAATCTTTAGTTTCCTCCAGGTGTATGTATGAGTAGTTGAAGGACTGTTTGAAGAAACTTTTGAATTAAAAATAGACTGATTAAAGGCAAAATAATTTAAATGATTATACAATTCAAAGAATGTAAGTGAAAACATATTATTCCCTTTTATGTTTATCATCCCTATTTTTTATGGAATCTATTTAAAAACATAGATGTGAGATTTACTTTACTATGTAAATATTTATGATTAATTTTGCTTATGGTATTTTCCATCTTATTTTATATGACTCATTTCAAATATGAAGACTCTTTCAAAAAAAGTGAATAAAAATTCCCATTAAACAAAATAAGTATGCATAGGAGGTTATAAAAACTAAGTGATAATATATAATTTTCCAAAATAGACTGTGACAGTCTCCATCAAAACTACTATAAATTTACAAAAACATGCAGATAATATCCTGGCATAAGCTGCTCTCACCTTTTCATACTTTTTGCATCTGCTTAAATAATAGTATTTTGAGAATCTCTGGTTAAACATCAATTTTCTTCTGCATCAAGAGAGAAAACAATCAGTGGTATCTTTATATAATACAAAAGTAAAACATAATAATAAAAACCCAATCAACTTCACCACATTAAAAGAACTGATCTACAAATACATGCAACAATATGGATAAACTTCACAAACAATACATGAGAAAAACAAAAGCCAAAAGAGGACGTACTGTGTGAGTCTGTTTATCAGAGAAATAGGTAGAACTGTTTCTGCTATTAAATATCAGGACAGTGTTTAGCCTTGAGAGTGGGAACAACTGGGGGCTTCAGCTCAAGTGGGAATAATTGGGGGTAATGTTCTATTTCCTCATCTTGTCCTCATTGTCTGAGTATAGTCAGTTTGTAAAAAGTTAATGCAGAATACATTCTGATAGGTGTACCTTTCTGTAGATATATTATGCTTTGATAAAATGTTACTTTTCAAAATCCCACCAGAAGTGCCCTTATATGCCCATTTTTTACCATAATGGATCAAATCAGAAGCAGCATGAAAGACTGTTTATCATCCTGGATTTGGAGTCTGGTAGCTTGTGTTTGAGTCTTGCCTCTATTACCAGCTGTGTGGTCTTGGGAAATGACCTAAACTCTCCAGAATCCAGGCACCTCATTGATAAAAGGTGATTTTAAAAGCCTCACCTCAGAGAATTATTGGGAAGGGAAGTATAAATGATGATTATAAAATAGCACTGTTTCTAGTACACGGCTGGATAAATGTGAGCTTCAGTTCCATATGTATTCCCTTCACGTATGGGGAACCTTAAAATATTTCATAACATCTACTAGATCTGTTATATTGATATCGTTTATTCATTTCTATCCTTCTCCCCTCAGTTCTATTACAAACTCAGTAAAGGCAGAGAGAATGCCTCATCATGGAGGTGGAGAGTTCGCACTACTAAAGGTGTTAGGCGGATGTAGAAATCAGCCAGGTGATCTTCATGAAGGAATTCTAGGCCTGGGGCACACCCAACATAAAACATTCAAATTAAATGGAAATATATGTAAACACTCCAATAGCCAAACAGAACCCCTCTGCAGGGAAGGACTAGCCCATGGTTTCTTATCCTTACTTAGAAATCATACTCTTTAACATCATGGGCATTGTAGTCACATACCACCTCATTCTTTTCTAGCTTTGCCTCTTAGCTGTTTTACCTTGAGCAAGTTATTTTACCTTCATAAGCCTCATTTTATTCGTTTGTAAAATGGAGATTATAACATTTTACATGCTGCATTGTGAGGATTAGATGGAGTTATTCCGCTCACACCTGGCACATATTTATTGTAGCTAGGGAAAATAGTGTTATTTTATATCTCCCAGCTCCTTGATTGATGGGCAGAACTAAAACACAGTCAAGAGGCAAACATAATACTAAAGAAAAACAAAACAAAGCAAAAAAATAAAAACTCTGTGATTTCCTTGACTGGTTGATTGATCAAACAATAGATGGATACTATTTTGTGTATTAGAAAAATAATAAGCATTTTTTCAACTCAATTCCTAATGAAACTTGACTGCTGACTACAGACTATACATAATTTTGATTTATTTTGCCAAGATCTGTGATTAAATTTTATTAGTCCATATTTGTTAATTATTACACGCTTTGATGCAGAAAATGCAAACCTAGGAAGCCCCTGACTTAAGCTATGGTCTTGGAATAGGATGATGCTATCTAGTGCATGACCTTGGCTTGCCCAAACTCCATTAATTTCATTCAAACAATACTAAGCATGTAGAATATACACGCACATTGATGGGCATATAAGAAGCTATAAATGTTATTAAAGCTCAGTTCCTTCTATAAAGAGTCCTGGAATGAACTAAAGGAGTGTATTAGTCCATTTTCACGCTGTGGATAAAAACATACCCAAGACTGGGCAATTTACAAAAGAAAGAGTTTTAATGGACTTACAGTTCCACATGGCTGGGGAGGCCTCACAATCATGACGGAAGGCAAGGAGGAGTAAATCACATCTTACATGGATGGCAGCAGGCAAAGATAGAGAGCTTGTGCAGAAAAACTCCCATTTTTAAAACCATTAGATCTTGTGAGATTTATTCACTATCATGAGAACAGCATGGGAAAGACCTGCCCCCATGATCCAGTTATCTCCCACCAGGTCGCCCCAAGAACACGTGGGAATTATGGAAGCTACAAGATGAGATTTGGGTGGGGACACGGAGCTAAACCATATCAGGGGGATATATTATGCATTTCTAGAACTATCTATATGTAGAACTAGCACCAGGCAGATTTGATTTGACTAAGTAAAATCTTTCAAATGCGAAGGTATCTGGGAACACAAGGAAGGCAATAAAGTCATCATCCAGTCAGGTGTGTAGAGAGGGAAATACATAGAAAAGATAACTTTGGAAGAGTAACTATTTGTAGGCGGTGGAGAAAGAAAGATGACCCAGAAAGAACACATTAAGAAAAGTGAACTCAGAGACAGAAGGAAAATAATGAAAAAATAATTTATTCTTTGAAAGTCGGTAGAAAATAAGGCATTTAAGAAGAAATGTTGGACAGCACCTTCGAACATTTGAATGGATAATGAGGATAGAGAGCAGGCTACTAGTTTTGCTGTGACTTGTTATTTGGATCACTAGTGACCTTTTCAAGAGCAGTCTCAGTAGAATGCTGAAAAAAAGCATTAAGGGGGAATTGGCAAGTGATTTTGAATATGTAGCTTATTCTTTTGGGAAGTTAGATTATCACAAATAAGAGAAAAGTGTGTAGACTGGTCAAAGGAAGAGAGCTGGTGATATAGTTTGGATGTGTGTCCCTGCCCTAATCTCATGTTGAATCGTAATCCCCAATATTGGAGGTGGGGCCTGGTGGGAGGTGGTTGGATCATGGAGGTGGATTTCTCATGAATGGTTTAGCACCATTCCACATGGTACTGTTCTCACAATAGTGAGTGAGTTCTTGTGAGAGCTTGTTGTTTAAAAGTGTAGCACCTCCCCACTCTCTTTCTTGCTCCTGCTTCACCATGTGTCATGCCTGCTCCCCCTTTGTCTTTTGCCATGATTGTAAATTTGCTGAGATGTCCCCAGGAGCCAAAGTGATGCCAGCACCATGCTTCCTGTAGAGCTTGCAGAACTGTGATCCAATTAAACCTCTTTTCTTTATAAATTACCCAGTTTCAGGTATTTAGTTATAGCAAAGTGTGAACAGCTTAAAACAGTTGAGGAAAAAGTAACTATACAGATTATGTGAGGGAATTTCAAATGTATCCTAAGCCTTCAAATGTGCTGAGGTGAGGGGCAGGAAAGGAGGTAGACACGTGGTCAGATTGTGTCTGGGAAAATCCCCCTGCCCATAACGGAGAGAATTAATGGAATTTTGTTCTGATTTTGGTTTGAGGCTTGGGGGTTATTTATTTTTTACAATGTCCCTTCAGAGGTTGCAAAAGGGAATCATTGTAATAAGAGAGTGAGTGAGGCTGGAATAAAACAAACAGGAGATGATCAAAGGATATTGTACCAAATCACAAGGCAGGGAACTACTTCCACCAAGGTAAGAGTCAACAAAGAGAAGAACAAATACAGAGGATCGTTTTTAAAAATTTGTGTGCATGTGCGTGTTATCTTTTGTGTAGAAGGTATAAATCAGGGAATTGGTAGTCTTTATCAGTGGTGAGGTAAAAGCAAAATTGGCCTTTTCAGAGACAGAGCAGAAGTGAATCTTCAAGGGGATTGCAAAGGTTGGGAGAGTCACTGCAAGAAAAGTGACTTATGGAGATGAATCAACTAGCCCTGAGCAGTGTCTTAACACCCACCTTAGGGTAAGCACTGATGTGCAGTGGAAAAGCTGGCAGACACAGTTCCTGGGCCTTTCTACAGCAACGTGTACCAGCATGGAACTGTGGAAACCAATGGAGTGGATGGGGTGCATGTGAGAGCAGTGTTAAATAAGGAAGCCAGCCAAGCAGCGATGTCCAGTCAGGAGGGAAGATGCAGTGTGGGGATAGGAGACGACACCAAGAGGAACTACTAAAAACAATGTTTAGTCGACAGATGGCAGAGTGTGGGCAGAAAGGGGTGTTTCCAAATCCCAGGATTGACATAAAGTAGTTTTAAAGGATAAGAAGATATTAATCAATTAGCAAATAAAAGTGAATCTTTTTATTTTAGAAAAGCAAGTCTTCTTAGAGGAGAAGAGCTTAGGACAAATACTATATTGTGGCCACAAAATAAAGCAGTATAAGGAAGATCAGGAACCTGGAGTAGAAATGGAGGATGGGGGCTTGGGGAAGGGCTGGTTAATATATGTTCGTCATAGAAAGCCTCACTGATGAAGTGACACTGGAAAAGACACCAGAATAAAGGTAGAGGCCATGAAGTTATCTGGAGGAAGGTGTTACAGGCAAAGGGAGAATGGCCCTCTATTGAGAATGTACTCTGGTGTTCAAGGAATAGCAAAGATGCCAGTGTTGCCAGAACAGAACGAAAGAGAAAGTATTATCCATCACTGGTATAGATAGTTAGTCAAATTCAAACATTCAGTTTTTTAGGATAAGGTGCATCTAATTTTCTTACATTTTACAGAGAGGTTTCTGGTTTTATTTATGATATATTTATAGATTATGTTTTGTTTGTAACATTTTTTATTATAAGGACAAATGTTGGAGGGTTAGAGCCAGTAGAAAGGAAGTTGGAAATACAGAAGAAAGACTGGTGAATTGGTCTAGTGAGTCTCTAAAGGGAACAAGAAAACGTGGGATTTAGAACATGCGAGCATGGATTAGTCTTGGATGGGAGGGAAGGGGATAAAGACAGGCACAGTTGCAGATGTGTGTATAGGAAGCGATTTGAGTCTTGATAGATTCACTAGTCTCAGGTGAGATCTCTCCAGTTAAGAATGATGAAGACTGTGGAGGCAGAGTAGGCAACTTAAAGAGAACAATTTGGATTTGGAAGAACAGTTGGAATGAATGGAAGAGTGTGCTGAACAAGTATGTGCCAAGGATTGCTAAGTGTCATGGAGCATCCATGTTAAGCTTGGACAGTACATATCTTGGGGGTCAACAGCCCACATAGTTGCATGATTTTCTCCAGCGTTTCCTTGAAAGCTAAAAGATAAATTCCGATTTTTATGGAAACCAGCCCCCTTCCTAAACAAGATGCAGCAGGAAAATGTATAGGCTGCCTCTCTGTTATAAATGTAACACTTGCAGAATATTAAATACACATTCACTGATTTAATCATTGGTTACTGAGTGTCCTCTAAATGCTATGAGTAAAAACTAGAAACAGTGGTCTAATGGAAATAAGACATTAATCAAATTAGCTCACAAATAAATGGAAAATCACAGTAGTGGAAAAGAAAAGGAAAGGAAAAGACAAAGGAGCCATAACAGCATCTAACAGTGATTTTTTTCCCATTGCAGGATGGACTAAGAAGCCTTCCCAGAGGGAGGAAGAAGAGATTGAGCAAATATCTGAAGACTGAGTAGGAGTTCTTTAGAGGAAAAGAGTGAGAGAATCGTAGCCTAGGTAGAGAAAACAACATATGCACAAACCTTGGGGTGGGAAGGAGGGGAGAGCACAGTAAGTACCAGGGCCTGAAAGCCAGCAAGAGGAAGAGCAGAGTTAGATTCTGAAGATAACAGAGCAGGTCTTGAGGGTCATGCTGAGTATTTCCCTTTATCATTAGAGCAAAGGAAGACATTGAACTTGTCAGCAGGAGAATCTAGTGAGCAGATTTGCATTTCTCAAAGACCACCGTGAGTGAAAGGTGGACATCGGGGGGTTCTGCAGGAGCCTCTCCAAGAGATAACAGGTCTGAGATTGGTGAGAAAGGGGCAGGGGTGAGGGAGGCAACAAAGTGAATGGTTGCAAGAGACAATTTGAAGTTAAAACTAATACAGATTAAGTATAGTGGATTGAATAAAAAGCATCAGAGAGGAAGAGAGGAAAGTAAAATCACCTGGGTTTCATCTCATTCAACAGGCTAGATGGTACAGCTTTGGGGATTGTAGAGGAAGCTCATGAGTTCAGCTTCTGTCATATTCAAATTTGCACAATCAGAGTAGGAACACTTACACAATGCACTTGGCATTAAAATAATTTGAAGTAATAAATTTGTTGACAGCATTAAATATAACCTACATTCTAGTATTTGGTTCTGATATTACATATGTCTCTTCAGATTTTGCCTTTTGTATCTACATGGAATGACAATATTGAATGACAACACTCTCATCTGCAGAGAGGCGTTCATGGTACAATAACCTGCTTTCTATTAGGGAGCCAAAACTTCATGGTACAATAACCTGCTTTCTATTAGGGAGCCAAAACTTAACGCCATTTTACAAGTTAGGAAATTGCAGAAGAAAGAAGTCAGGAGCAGCATATAAAGAAAGAATACCGGGTTAGCTATCTGGAGTCCTAGACAGCTCAGCAGTTAACTAACTCTCTGACTTTCAGCCACTGCTGAACCCCTCGAAACCTTAGTTTATTCACTTTTTAATGCAAGATACAAAGAAAGAATAAATGGGTTGAACTATGATCTCTCCAGAGGATCTTCCAGCCATAAACCTTAAAGGAATTACTTGAGAACATAAAAAACTACACAGTAAGTAACTGAGGTTTCTATTCTGTATTTCTAGATTTCTGAGTTACTATGTGAGGGCAGAGTTCTTTTCCCCAAATAGAAAAAAAATTAAAAAGAAGAAAGAAACAGGTTCTAAAGTAAATAACAGGTTTGAAAGTTAAAGGCTTAAAGGCAACAGAGGTCAAGACATGTAGGTAAGAAGAGAAAAAAATTGATACTTTATGTATTATCAAAGAAATGCCAAGAACAAGGCCACTAAATCAATAAACAGTAGAAAGATGTTACAAGAAATAAAAAACAATGGAAGAATGACAATTAGCTATTAACAACAGCAAAAAAAAAAAATCCCTATAGTTTATTAGCATGGGATATGCTATATTAGGGCAAAACAAGATTTTCTTCAGTGTTGCTATTATAAATCTGAACAGTCATCGCAACTTTTATTATTTCTTTTTTCTTGTTATTAAAATAATCTGCATCATTTTTAAATGTAAAAATTTAACAAAATGTAAAGAAAACACTCTTAATTTCATCTACTCTAGAGATTAACGTTTTATTTCCTTTTACTTTTCTTTTACTGTTTTGAATAGCAATAATATTTATAAATAGAAGATTGGGAATGACACACAGCCTATATAATTGTGTGTACTGCTGTAAATATTGTTCATCATTTATGTTAACATTCATCTTTCCTAAATATTTTTCAAACATTTCGTGCATACTAAGTAATTATTTTGATGTTTCATAATTCAATAAATTGCAACTCCCAACTCTAGGGAGGCCCTTCAAAGTTTTATATACCCTGCCTATGTAAAAGTTTTACATACCCTGCCCAGATTGCTTCTGGGATGGACATGTAGCACAGCTGGGCTAATCGAAAGTTTTAGTAGAAATTTTGCAGGAATTATTGGAAAAAAGGTTTATTTCTTTAGGATGAAACTGAGCTGACAATTAAATAAGCACCAGCTAAGAACACTAGGTAGGGGAAAGAGAAAAAGAACAGTGAGAGAAGGAGAGGGAGAGAGGAAGAGAGAGCGGGAGAGGGAGGGAGGGAGGTAGAGAGGGAGAGAGGGAGATAGAGGGAGAGAGGGAGAAAGAGCGAGAGAGAGCGAGAGAGAGCGAGAGAGAGAGAGAGAGAGAGAGAGAGAGAGACAGTCAGAGTGAGAGTCAATGAGCGAGAGTGCTGATGAGATGACGGTCTATAGGCCAGCCCGACCCCCTTTCCTCCTCTCAGCACTGTAGTGCTGGTTGTTACCTAGAAACAAACAAATGCAAATCCCATTCTGGAAACCCTGCAGAACATATATATATAACTTTTTTTTTTTTTTTTTGAGATGGAGTCTCTCTCTGTCACTCAGGCTGGAGTGCAGTGGCACAATCTCGGCTCACTACAACCTCCACCTCCTGGGTTCAAGCAATTTTCCTCCCTCAGCCTCCCGAGGTTGGGAGTTACAGGCATGTGCCACCATACTCGTCTAATTTTTGTATTTTTAGTAGAGATGGGGTTTCACCATATTGGCCAGGCTGGTCTCAAACTCCTGACCTTGTGATTCGCCCACCTCTGCCTCCCAAAGTGCTGGGATTACAGGCATGAGCCACCACACCCAGCCAGAATATATTTTTAAAAAATCTTTATTTGTATTACCTTAAAAGCCCAGGGATTTTACATAGTGCTTCATGCAGAGAGCTTTCCAAAAAAAAAACAGTTTAGATGTTTGTCTGTCTTCTTAAAACTTCTCAATCTAGGTGGCTACAAAAAGTCTCTTCACTTTCTTCCAGAGCCTTTATTACCCATCTTCCATTCTGCCCTCCACTTGGCCACTGGGCTTGGGAACCTCTGTCCTATTCTCAGCCCTGCATATAGAATCTGGTCTACCTTGCTGAAGCTCTTCCCTCACAGGGAACAGCTCTCTGGAACTCTGGTGAAGAACTCTTCCACTTTGTGCCACACAGAACTGCTAGTTCAGGATCTAACTTCCCTGCTAGACTAAAAGCTCCATGTGAGCCACCATCTTGTTTATTCGTTACTCTATAGCCACCATCTAACATAGTGCAGAACACATGATTAAACCCAACAAATATTTGCTGACTGAATGAATATGTAGACTTTCCCAGCATGCAGTGGAAGAGGAGCTGTGAAAGATTGCGACCAGGATGGAAGAGGAGAGGAGAGTGGGCAAGGGAAAGGAGAAGGCAAAGAGCAGACAGTAGAGTATTAGAAAGCATAAACAGTATTTTTCAGTCAAACCAGAGAATCTCTATTTTCAGACCCATTTCTTTCTTTTCTTCCATTGTCATTTCATCAATTTATCATTCCGCTAATCCATTCATCAATTGCACTGTGAAAAGTAACAGGACAAAGCTTTCCGGTTCCCAAACACAAGTGGCTACTCTCTGATATGCTGCGAGGTTCACCCCGCAATCTCTGACCATGCCACTGCTATTGTCTTCCTGCAGAAAAGGATATTTGCAAATGTTAAAGAGAACATCCTGATTGAGATTTTCTACCTGAAGTCAGAAGAATTATAAGAACTTTGAAATAGAGAGCACTTTAAAGAGAAAGCAAGCAGATTCTAAAGCATTTGTGTATCAAGAATACTCATGGCTTTGTCCTTTATGAAGGAAATTCTGAGTTTTTCTTGATAGAAAACATGTGTAAGAAGAATCAGTGATACTCAATGTCATCTAAATGTCAGAAAGAAAAACATGTAGGGAATCTTCTCTGTAGGGAATTCCATTTTTTAGAAGGCAGAGTTTAGCTTTTGTTTTTGTTTTTAGCTGCTGCCAGAAAAGAAGAAACAACTTGTGTTTTGACATTAAGTTTGGCAAATATAATCATCTGAATTTAGCTTTCAGCCAATCTAACTTAATTTGTATCTTAAGATCCTAAACTTGGTTTAGAAAAAGTTATCACTCCTAGCATATCCCAAAATAATACAGACAAACATATGTGAGAGAAAAGATAGTCACCAATACATTTTTTAGAAATCATATCTCTTTTTTTTTTTTTTTTTTTTTTTTTACCACCAGTACCAGTACGAAATGGAAATGACCTATCACAAAGCATAATTTTATGAAGACTTATCCAGTTTGGGTAATAGGAGGGTGAGTGAGCCTGCATTCCCTGCTGTCTACATTCTAGAATTAATTACTAGCAATTATCCTGAATCTAATACATATTTTTTAACCAACATTCCTATGTGAGAACATGTCTTCTTCCCTCTTCCACAACCACAGCACCTATTCCTTCCGCTCAAGCAGTCTATTATTATGCTCAAAATTAACCTCATTTAATTTAATGAATATTAAAAAAAAACACTTCCACCTAAATGGGAGTAAACGTAAAGTGATGTAAGAGAAAGAAAAAGGGGCAAAGTTGTAGGATATAAGAGGAACTCTTCCACAGCATGTCAGCTTAACATAGAAATAATGGGTTATATTTGAACCCCTGAAGGAAACTTTTGTAGTTAAACCTCTATAAAATGTAGCCAACAGACTGGTCCATGTGATCACTGGGACAAAATTTTCCTTGGATTTTCTAATGCTTTATGTAAGTTCTTAGAGATTTAGGTATGTCCTCTAAAGTTTAACCTCAGATATTAGTAAAAGCCCCTGCCTGATGGTGTGGGGAAGATATTACACAAGGGTGTGTCACAGCCAGCTTCTCCTCATACATAAGTTTGCATTAGGATCAGCCTGTCAGCTATGTGAAACACCTAGTTATGATACATAATAGAAAAATGACAAAGTATTTCCCACTCTAAGTTCACATAGCATGACTACTATTACAAAACCTAAGCAAATCACTTTGGTAAATAATATGCCCGGGGAATAAATAACTATTGGAAAAACATTTCTGTATTTTATTAACTGAGTTAATGAAGCACTGTATCCTGGACCTTAGAGATCTAAATCTATTTTAAAAACACAAAACAGGATGGGCATGGTGGCTCACGCCTGTAATCCCAGCACTTTGGGAGGCCGAGGCGGGTGGATCACAAGGTCAGGAGTTCAAGACCAGCCTGACCAACATGGTGCAACCCCGTCTCTGCTAAAAATACAAAAAAATTAGCCAGGCATGGTGGCTACTCAGGAGGCTGAGGCAGGAGAATCTCTTGAACCCAGGAGGCGGAAGTTGCAGTAAGCTGAGATCATGCCACTGCACTCCAGCCTGGGCAACAGAGTGAGACACCGTCTTAATTAAAAAAAAAAAAGAAAAAGAAAAGAAAAGAAAAAGAAAGAAAAATAAAAAAAACACACAGAACATTGTACAGGGCTGAATGGTGGCCCTAATAAAGGTATGTGTGCATCTTAGTCCCCAGAACTTGTGCGTGCTGCCTTATTTGGAGAAAGGGTCTTTGCAGATGTAATTAAGTTAAGGATCTTGAGATAAGGAGATCACTTTGGGTTATTCAGATAAAACCTAAATCCAATGACAAGCATCCTTATAAATGAAACAAAGCAGAGAATACAGGTATATAAAGGAGAAGGTAATGTGAAGATGGAGGCAGTGATATAGCCATAAGCCCAGGAATAAGGGCAGCCACCAGAAGCCAGGAGAGGCAAAGAGCCCCTGAGGGAGTACAGCCCTGCCAGTTGTTGAACTTCTGGCCTCCAAAACTGTGAGACAATAAATTTCCATTTTTTTAAAGCACCCAGTTTGTAGTGATTTGTTACGGCAGCCCTAGGAAACTAATACAGCCATCTAGATTATTCTGTCTTTAAAACTCATAAAGAGAATAAATTCCAGCTATAGAGAAAACCCTGGACTGGTTGTCAAGATAGATGGCTTCTTTTACAGGTACACCCAGAATTCACTGTGACGTTGAGCAAGAATCTTGGCTTTACTGTTAATCAATTTCTTTCTATGGAGTTGAACTAGATGATCTTAAAGCTTCCTTTAAAATCTACATTTTAAAGCCCTCAAATCTACATTTCTGGTAATAAGTGACAGTGTAGCACACTGAAGGACAAGCACAACTAGCATTGAATGAACTTAGTCACACCCACAGACAAGTCCTTAAACACACACACACATATTTTTACAAGCGAATTTTAGGTTTTTGTTGGAGAGAAGGAAGACATAACAAGATTAGCTATAATTGTTATCATTTATTATGACAAATGTTACTTCATGTACTCCTCATGATAAATCCTGCTGCAGTCCAGGTCCAGTCAGGAGATAGAAACCATATAATGGTTAAACAGGGAAAGTTGAATATAAAGAATAATTAAACTATAATAAAGTAGAAACTAAAAGATAAGAAGAAATTTTATATAGTACTCCAGGACTGATAGTAACCAATAAAGGAAATTTGGAAGAGGGTAAGACTTTGTTGGAGAAGGGGTGGTTCAACCACTAGACAGTGGAGACGTTTGATAATTTAGCCAGGCTAGAATTGGTCTAGAGTTGCTGGACAAATGACAGGCCACCTTCCAGAGTGTAAGTAGTGGGCATGTGAGCAGGAATTGTTGGCATGAATATGCAGTGGGAATCTGGGCACCGGCTAGGCCTTCAGAGTGAAGGGAATGTGGCAGAGAATGCAGAAGGAATGACTACCTGTTTTGTGAGTCTCTGGGCCCTGGCAGCTGCATACAAGCTGCACAGTGCTCCAGGTTCCATGTAAAGTGAGCTGCAGAATGGGCATTGTCAGGCCTAGGCTGCAAGATCACAGAGAGACTGCATCCTGAGCCTGTGGCTGGGACAGTCTCTACCAGATGGCCTCACACCCACACTCCTCATCTCCCCATCCCACACCAGAAATTGCAGGAAACCTCTTCCTTCCCATTGTCCTTCCAGCATCCTCTATTAAGAAAACCTAGCATTGTGCTCAATTTAAGTTAGAAATGCTTTAAAAACTCCTGTTATCACAGAACATATGCTGAAGAGTGCATGTGGAAATGAGAGGCAATAAATTAATAACTGACACACTTGCAAAGTAACTATTATCTATACTTGCGCAGGACACACCAAGGCTTGGAGACATGAATGCAGCCGAGAATGATAGAGCTGGAAATTATGTTCAGCACCCCAAATGATTGGTAATTTCTAAAACTAGGCTCTAACCACACCCCAAGAGCACTATGATGAAAACTGTCCACTCAAAGTATTTTGTAGATGGTTCTGTATTTTGAATCCATTATTAGACTTCTTATGATCATCTGGTAAAACTATTTGATTAGAATTTTCCCATGCTCTTTTTGTTGACACAAAGAGGCAAATGGGAAAACCATTCCTATTTTCTAACCACCTCTTCCTCTCCATACTGGGTTAAATGTCTCTCTCCTCCTGAATAAATGGCTCCCTCTTCTTAGCAAATGCATCTGTGGATTTCTTCAAAGCACTCATCACACCCTAATGTAATTATCTGCTACCTGTGTGTTCTTCACCCTAAATTGCAACCTCCTCAGCTGTGGAGGCTGATCTTTGCAGTTCCAGGACTTAGGTCACTGCCCTGACTCACAATAGATATTTAATATAAGGGTGTTGAACCAAACCAAAGAGAACAAATTTACCTCAGGTATTTATTCAAATAAGTCATTGCTAGGATAGAACTCAGGGTCGAGACTGTCCACTGATCAAGGGGTTAAAGGACACACACCAATCAGTGCCACAGGGTCTTTGATGGCATACAGGGTCTACAGCAAAGGATCAGAGAGTGAATTTCCACAGCAATGTCCTGGAGGGAGGCCCAACATGCTCAGAAAGACCAGGCCAAGCAAAAACCTTAATCAAGGGCAAGGTACCAAGTGTCAAAAGAAAAATTGAGAGTATGTAGTTGGAGGATTTGAAGTCCTGAAACACAAGGAGAGCTGCTATGAGGGAATATTGCAAGCAGGTGAAAGAGAGGAGGTTTGGACTGATTCCCCGTGTGATAAGCCCTGACAGCTTTTAACTCTCAGCACATGTTTATGGAGTTTTGTGGAGTTGATTTAAAGGGTTAGGAATGGTACACACAGCACATTCTCCAACATTATAACAAACTGGCTGGCTCATTCTTTTTAAGGTCTCTCACATGGGTGTCTACAGTCATTTACATGTTTAGGTGTGACCCCACTTTAACAGATCAGATCCATAGCCATAGGCAAGGTGCCGGGGAAACCACATTCTCATCCCTGTAGCAAATACGACTTTAATCAAGTCACTTTATAATACCATTCGGTACTTCTACTCTTGTGTTTATCTAAGTCCCCTCTTCTCATTCTCCCAGTTCCTTGGAGAATACTGCCTTGCCTGTCCCTCCCTACTCCATCTTCTGAGACTAATGTTCTAATTTCCATGTGTTTTCCCAGGTTACCTACATCCAGGTCTTCCAAAAGTTACAGTCTTCCTGGATCTGGAGTGTTCTATTTACTGCCAGACCTTCCTTCCCACCTGTAAGCCATCTATTACTTCCTGTTGGATTCTTAGTTGTCACCTCCCCACTAGCCAAGACCTTTCCTGCTTGCTCTCCTGGAACCTCCTCTGGACTATATGCCAGCCCCGATGTGGGAATATATCTGTGTCTGGTTTTCTAGATGCTGAATATCTTTTATCTAATCAATATACTGACCATTGAGCCCCAGTGAAACCACATTAGCCACATCTACAGTGCTACAAAGTGATTACTGATGTTCAACACTTTGACCTAGATACACTACTTGAATCATAGATATATGAAAAATATAAACTTAATTAAGTTCACAAAAGCTTAATTACATCAAATTTTCTCTAGTTACCAGGAATATAATCAATATTAGAAAATTTTTCAATGCAAGGAATAAAACAAGAGGCATCAAACTAATATTAGTTTAACCAAAAACTCAATTAATCATAACACCCATTGCACTCAAACATTTTATTGTCAGTAATCAGTTATAACACCACTCCAAACAAAGTATGTAGGTTTTCGTATATATATAATTATACATATCACCACTGTTTCGATCCCAAATGTGGTTAACAGACTTCCACAATCGCTGTTCTGGAAATTCTTTTTTTTTTTCTTTTTTTGGCTCATTTCTCCTCACAAAAATTTGATATGTAGGACGATATAATTTTAACATCAATTTTCGCTATGAAGAGACATAACGAGAATCTGGAAGAGATCCTCTGCTTACAGGGCTTGCAGGATATCTTCTAAGTGAGTCCAGATTGAATTTTGAGCACAAGTAAGTCTCTAACAATTTACTGTAAGCACCAAAAGTTTTCAAATTTTTACTTTATTTTTTGACATATTTAAAAATTTGAATAACTGTACTTTCACTCCCAATCAAGACAGGTAACCAGGACCAGATATACTCACTATCATTAGACAACTAAGAAACTAGTCTAAATATATTTTAGACATCAAAAAACAGACAGTGTGAGAAAGATCTCTGAGAGATGGGAAACAAACTAAGTGAGCCCCAGGATGTCCCCACTTACTGCTTGCAGAGTGTTTCCTGGCCACCGTGCTGGGAGTCTGAAGGTCTTCCTGCGCTGAGGAGACGGAGTTGAGAATTCAGAGGCAAAGGTGGATGGAATTTGCAGAGCAAAATACTGGATAGGAAAGAGTTGCACAGAGAGAGGAGAATGACCAAGAGAGTTGCACAGAGAGGGTGAGAGAGAAAGAGAAAGGGAGAGAAAGAGAAAAACAGAGAGAGAGAGAGAGAGAGAGATCCAGAGATTGATAGAGGGCTTCAGCTGGGTACGGATGAGCACCTGTGTGTGAGGAAGCCACCTGAGCAGGGAGAGAACTAGTAGCAAGGAGCAAGCAGGAGAACCTCCAGAGCTCACACAAGGTGGGAAATAGTTCATATTCCCACCAGCCAAAATAGGGGGAAAAATCATAATAAAATAGGCATTAGGTAGAGTATTTGGAAGAGTATTGCCCCAGTGTGAGGAGTATTTTGTCCTAAATTTAACACTCTGGTCTCACCTAACAAAGCTTAAAAGGAGCAACTTTAGGGATCAAACTGTTTCCAAGTAACTTAACTGCAACCCAGAAGAAAGCTTAAGAATATTTAAAAGAACACAAAAATAATATCAGCACTGAACAACATGAAATTCACACCTGTCATCCAGTCAAAAATTACAGATATACAAAGAAGTGAGAAATACAACCCATATAATGAAGGAAAAAATAATCAATAGAAACAGCCTCCAAAGTACAAAGTAGCATAGATGATAGAATTAGTAAAAAGGGATATTAAAACAGTTATTGTAGCTATATGCCATATGGTCAAAATCTGAATAACTTAATTACTCTTGGCAATAATACTGCTCATTGAGTTTTAAAATATGGCTATCTACAACATGAAAGCATTCTTATTTTGTTGTTTTTGTTACAGAAAATTTCAGGGACTGTAGTGCCTATATACTTCAGTTATTTTTTCCTTTTTTAAACACGAACATTTTTCTATATTGCATAGGCTAGGAAGTTAAAATATTTCTGTCTGCTGAATTCAAAAGAAAAAATTTGTTGCTGCTTGGACTTAATTCTCTACTTACATCAATGTTTTACAGAACTACCAGTGTCAAAGCACATTGGAATTTTTGAAAACATTAAAAGCACGAATCAGTCAAAATGACTATTGTATAGTAGAATTTAGTTAAAAGCCAAGGAGTAAGCAGAAGAAGAAAAAAGAAAGTCAGAAAACATATCATACTGCAATGCTTAGCATACCGGAAACACATTCATGGCCATGGTGTCTGTCAATAAAAATGAGGGCATATCCTGAATTACAGCCAGGTCTAATGAGCCTTGAGGTGAGTATCATGCATGCTTAAGCAATGAATTACACCCAATCCAGATATCTAGAGTATTATTCATTTTATTTCCTGGCTCACAAAATAATATCTCCACAGCTGGCCAAATTACTCAAACCTTAAAGTACCTCACACATGGGGCCCAGTCTAGCTCCTTCAGCTACCTCAGAAAGAGCTCAGTGGGGGAATGAGTAGTGCTGGGAGGAGTGCAGGCTATGCTGCCCAACTTTTTACTATACCCCAACATCTGTCAGTACTACAAACAATGCAGAGACATAAGGAAGTGGTGATAATTCTTATTATTGAGTTGTCCTCACTTTTACCCCTTTCTCCCTGTTGATTTCATCAGCTCATCCCAAATCACTCTATGTACCTCTGATAGACAACTCATCTTTAGATGTCAGTTTCTTTATGTCACTCAGAACTATAATGGTCTTCTGTTACTTTAAAATGTCAGGTCGGAATTCATGTTTCTTATAATTAAGGTCATTAAATATGTGGCCTGATTCTCCTTTAAAAGTATCCTAGACTCAGCAGTCAAGCTTTCTAAGTACCAATCTTGGCTCTACTATTCTTTGGCTGTGTGACCTTAGGCACTAAGCCCCAGCTTCCTCATCAGTAAAATGGAGATGAAAATGGTGCTATCTACTTCACCGATTTTTGGTTAAAGATGAAGAGAGATAATTTCTGTAGGACATTTAGCATTGTAAGCACTTTATAAATGATAGCTATTTTTACATGTTCAAATATATTTACCTTTCTTTCAGAACAGGAACATTCTTTCTCCCAATAGGGATATTTATTATAGACTGCTCGTCAACACAGACACACACACACACAAACACACACTCATTTCTATCTCTGCTTGTTCTCATGCTCGTCTTTTTCTAAAATCTGTGCCACTTGTTGGTTAACCTATCCATACTTTAAGAGTCACCACCAGTCCCACCTGAATTATTAAAGCTTCCGAACCACTCTAAACCCCCGTTATAACTCTTTTTTTAAATTTCGAAATGCGAGTGATTATATTCTCTAGTAAAGCAATTTTTACATACTGATTTTTAATTTAAAAAATATTTGATATCTTTTCATATATGTATTTTGTCTCCCCAGTAATAATCTGAGATCCATAATGACAAAGAACTATGACTATGTTTTTCACAGATGATTCTTTCCCTTTTGGTAGATATTACAATGTTCAACTTGGGAAATCATTACTTATTGATTTATTAAATGCAAGACAAAATTTCAAAAAACATGAACAACTTTTAATGAGTTTATATGGTAAGAAATTGACTTAAAGGTGTCGAAGAGGACAGGGCATGAATTTGGCCTGGGTGACATACCAAAGAAGAAAGATGCAAGAAATGAAAATATAGTACATTTGAGGTTTCTCTTCTATGTCTGAAGTTTGAAAATGAAGTATAATAACTTTCTCTCTCATAGTGTTTTGGTTTTCATTTCTCAGCTTTAATTCTAATACTCTCTGCATACCAGAGATGCGTATTTAAGCAGTTCTTTCATTGCCTGGCCCTAGAAGTAAAAATGCATTAGTCAGTAAGCAGTTAGCTACAAAAGTAAAAGTAATTTAAAAATTTAAAAAGCCTCTGAATTGAGAGATAAGATAAAGAAAAATTTTCTGAATTTTGAAATCTAACAAAAATCAACAGTTGATGAATATCAACATGGCAGAATTAACTTACAATGGGAAAGGTTTTTATTTTTTTATTTTTTTGTCTAGAAATGAACCCACCATATCCAATCGAGAATACATAGCATTTCTTTAAAACAACATACATAATTATTGATTTGGTATTAGAGAAAGCTGTTGCCAAGTCAATCATATTGTAATATAATAGCCTGAAATATGGTATCTTAAATCCATAATCCTGCACAAATTCTAAAACTAGAGAGCCATAAAGCAGTAAGTTAACAGATTTTATTCAGTTGTCTCCAGAAAAGGATGCTTCTTCTAACCCTCAAGGAGCAATAGGTGTCATTGAGGTTGAGATATTTGCAAATAGAAAAAGTGAAGAGCATCCACTAACCTGGGTTGTTGGAAATGTGTCCCAAGAATGTCTATGACCTTTGTTCCATTTTGATGCTGAGTGATCAACATTCTGATCTCTAATTTGATTTCCTAAATGAGTTCAACAAACAGGCTAAAAATTGGCTCTGTGAACATATGGTCAGTTGGCTATTGTGCAAGATTTCAAATTCTGTGTATAGTCATATGTGATATATGGCTGAAAATCAGCTTCTTATGAATCTAGTGATTATGGGTCATCACTGAGACTGAGCTCACATGTGGGAGAAATAATAAAATTGTATCTTAAAGTTCAGAGCTTGAGTCTAGTCCCAAAACCTAGTGACCCATCAGGAGCTGCAGCAGTGCTGAAAATATGACTGACTTTGTTATTTGGATCACAATGACGATTCTCTCCCTCTGCCCGGAATACCCTTTCCTGCCTCATGGCCTGATTTACACTCAACAACCCCAGTTAGCTTTCTTTGGCCTATTTTCCCAATCCCCCCACCCCCATACTCCTGCGATTGGCTGCTCTTACCTGGTACTCTTTGGAAACATTGTTGGTACTGCACCTGTATATTATTTTTAAGTGATCCAATTATTTGTCTGTTTAACTGCAGTGTTCTTTAAATGAAGGTTGGGCCTTATGCATCTTTAAATTCTTAGTGCCTAGCATTGTGCTTAATACCTGGAGAGACACTTTTGAGTTTAAAAATGTTCTGTTATAAGCTCCTATATGTAGGAAACAATAGTCTTTTCTATGTAAATACTTTTACAGATATTTGAATTAAATTTCCTACTAGAGCTCAACTTTCATAACATTTGCATAAATGACAGTTCCAAATATGGGGTGATTCTTGGGTCAACAAATGGTTATATTTCCCAGTAAATATATTTTAAAATGCATATTTTATATGACACTTATACAGTATGTTTTGTGTACAAAGAATTATTCTAAGGGCTTTATAAATATTAACTTGAATTATCCTCATATCAAATCTATGAAAGAGGTGATTTTACTACCCCCACCTACTACTGGGGAAATGGAAATACACAGAAATTATTTAATATGTAACTTGGCCAAGATTGCTCAGCTAATAAGGGCAAGAACCAGGACTTGAATCCAGGCAACCTGGCTCAGAGCCCTGGCTGCCCCTGCAGCTCTAATGGATTTGCCAGTAAGTCTCCATCCACAAAATGAGTGGGCATATTTGTATGCAGAAGCCTTAATATATATATAGGTCATTTCCTCCCTTTTCCCCTTGTCTAGTCCTCTTAAACAGATGTCTTTTAAACTTCACATGTTAGACAACTATTTTATTGAATTACTTGCCTCTGAGGAGCCTGACCTATTTTACAAAAGGAAAAATAAAAAACAAAAATAAAAACAAGAGCTCAGTAATCCTCGCTAAATCCAATGAGGACTATAATGCTAAGAAAAGGAAATATTTTTAAATGGGTATTAGCTAAAGTCTTACTCCTTTAGGACAAGACTGAATAATGATTTCATTCTGCCCTGAGAATGAAAAAAAAAAATGTTCCTGTAAGTCTTGGAAAGGAAGCAAAAGATCTAAGGGCTTTCAATAAAAACCTTCCATTTCCATTTTTTTGAAATTCAAATCCTGCGATGATTAGCTGCAGCTGACCTTAACTCTTTACAGTGCTTAGGGAGACTTATACTATCATAGAAATCAGAAATCAAATAAATTAGGCTCTCCTTTCAGATCAACACTTTCAATTGCAGCTGGAAGAAACCATCTATAGGCTAGTTAGCCCCAAAAAGCTTTTTTTCAGAAGCATATTTGACAAAAGGAGTGGGGCTTCTCTGCTGGGACTGCAATCCAGTCATAAAGGAGAAAAGCAATAAAAAGAAAGCTGCCAAGACTAATTGAAAACTGTATAATAAAAGGAATGTTATCAATTAAATTGTTGTGTTCCTTAAAAGGATCAATAGGGGTCAAAGAAAAGATATCTTGCCACTGTTTAGAAAATTGATCAGGAAAACTCCTCAGGAGACTAACTTGGAAAACTGTATCTCTAGCAAGCAAATGTGTAAGGAACACATTATGTGCTCAAATAAGCCCTTATCTTGTCTATTGGAAAATGAGAAAATTCCTGTTACCAAAGAAGATTGGGAGGGACCTATGATTTGCAACGTTGGAGTAGTAGGGACAAGATTTACCCTCTAACCTGGAGCAACAACAACAACAAAAAGGCAAAATGTATAAAACAATGCTTTTCAAGATACTAGACTTTTCGGCAACAAAATACAGTGACCACTGAGAGACAGGAAATGAATGGGGTGAGGCTTGTGACTGCCCTAGTGTATTGCCTTGATAGAAATTCCAGATCATGGAGCAGAGAGGGAGAAACCAAGTGGAGTTCTCTCTAAATTGGGGAGAAGAAGGCAGTTAGAATTCTTGGAAGAGAGTACTGGAGAGCAGAAAGATACACAGAGAAAAAAATTCTGCATATTTGCAAAGAGTCCCCTCCAGTATTTAGCTGTCTCCTATTGTTCATTGCATGAATGCAGGGAAACTACACTTAACCAGAAAAATAACTATCCAAAAGGATTCGTGGTAACAGTTCATGTACATAAATACAGTTACTGTGTCTGGTGCTCCTCCTCTCTTTAGATCACCCACTCATATTTCTACCTGGTACCATCTTCCTTATTCCTGAAGGAGTTTATGTAACATTTCTTGTAGTGAGGGTCTGCAGGTGATGAATTATTTTAGCTTTCATAGGTCTGAAGAGGACTTTATTTTGTCTCCATTGTGAATTCTGGGTATAGAATTCCAGAGTTTTATTGTTGTTGATGTTGTTTTGTTTTCTGTCTTCCAGTATTTTTAAAATGTTGTGTTACTGTCTTCTTGCTTCCATTGCTTCTGATGACATATTGATGTCAAACTTATATTTGTTACTCTATATCGTGTGTGTGTGTGTGTGTGTCTTTATTCTCTGGTTGCTTTTAAGATTTCTCTCCTTATCTCTGGCTTTGAACAACTTGATTGTGATGTGCCTTGATGTAGTCTTTGTTTCTTGTGTTTCAAGTTGATTGAACTTCTTGGATATGTCAGTTCATGGTTTTCAACAAATTTCGAAAAATTCTGGCCATTTTTCTTCAAATACTTTTGATCTCTCTGTTTTCCTCACATTCAAGGATTTTGTTTGAAGTTATCCCACAACTCACTGATGCTCAGATTATTTTTTTTAATTATTATTTTTGTCTGTGTTTTATTTTGGTTAATATTGCTATATCTTTCAGATCATCAATCTTTTCTTCTACAATGTTTAATCTGCCATAATGCTATCCCACTGTATATTTTTTATCTCCCATTTTGTAGTTTTCTTCTCTAGACATTTGATTTGGGTCTTTTTCTTTATATTGTCTATGTTTTTGCTTAACTTATAAATGTACGAAATAAAGTTATAATAGCTGTTTTAATGTTCTCATATGAAAATTTTAACATCAGTTCTGGGTCAATTTTGATAGATTAATTCTTTTCTCTTCATAGGTCCTATTTTCTTCCTTCTTGGCATGATCAGTAATTATTTATTAGGTCTCAAGAATTATGAATTTTACCTTGTTTGTTGCTGGATATTTTTGTCTTCCTATAAATAGTACTTAAGGTTTTTTTTTTTTTCCTGTGATGCAGTTAAGTTACTTGGAAACAGTTTGATCCCCTTGGGCCTTGCTTTTTATATTTGTTAGGTGGGACCAGGTCATATTTAGTTTAGAGCTAATTATTCTCTAATGCTATGTGGATTATGAGACTGTCTAGTCTGTCTAGTGTGAACAAACACAATTTAGGGTCTGATATGAGCCACATGAACTGTTATAGCTAAACCTTTTGGATAGTTCTTTTTCTGGCCTAGCATAGTTTTCTCACATTCATGCACTAAACAGTACTCAGCTGAAAACTGTAGGAGACTGTTTGCAAATACCTAGAGTTCTCTCCCTATGTATCTTTCTGTTTTCCAGGAGTGTCTTCTAAGATTCTAACTGCTTTGCTCTTCCTAGTTGAGAAAATCTGCTGGGCTCCACTTGGTTTCTCCCTCCTTGCCCAAGATCTGGAATTTCTGTCAAGGTAGTAAACTGGGGAAGTCATAGGGTTCACCTCATTTTCCTGTCTCTCAATGGTCACTATATTTTGTTGCCTGAAGTCCAGTATCTTAAAAAACATTGTTTTGTATATTTTTACCTTTTGTTGTTGTTGTTTCAGGTTAGAGTGTAAATCTGGTCCTTACTACTCCAATGTTGCAAATCAGAAGTTCCTTCCAATCTTCTTTTGTAATAAGAATGTCCTCATTTTATAATAGAAAAGATAAGAGCTCATTTAGGCAGTTTGTTTCTTACACATTTACTTGCTAAAGGCACTATTTTCCAATCTCCTAAAGTGTCTTCCTGACCAATTTTCTAAATACCTTACATTATTTTCAAATATTAATTCAAAATGAATCATAGACGTAAATGTAAAACCTACAAATATAAAACTTCAAAGAGAAAACATGCAAAATCTTTGATACCTGGGATTAGGCAAAGAGTGACTACATTGAACTCCAAAAGCCAAATCTCTAAAACCAAAATTAATAAATTGGACTTCATCATAATTAAAGTATCCTCTTCCAAAAGCTCTGTTAAGAAAATTAAAAGACAAGTCACAGATCAGGAAAAAATATTTTCAAATTATATATCTGATAAAGAGCTTGTATTCAGAATACATAAAGAAGTTCTACAACTCAATAATAATAAGATAAGCAACCAAATTAAAATAAAGGCAAAAAATTTGAATCAACATTTTGCCAAATAATATATACAAATGGATAATTAGCATGTAAAAAGATGTTCAAAATCATTAGTCATTAGAAAAATGAAAATTAAAACCACATAAGGTAACACTATGTATCTACTAGAATGGTTATAATCAAAAAGACTGACAATGCTGAGTGTTGGCAAAGATGCGAAAAAAACTGGCAACCTCATGAGTTGCTGGTGGAAATGTAAAATGATACAGCTACTTGAACAAATAATATGGCAATTTCTTAAAATATTAAACATGAACTTACTGTAAATTCCAGTAATTCTACTCCAAAGTGTCAATCTACCCAAGAGAAATGAAAACTTACGTCCACATGGTTGTATGTGAATGTTCACAACATCACTATTCATAGTAGCTAAAAACTGAAAACAATTCAATGCCCATAAAGTAGTGAATGTATCAACAAAATGTATGTATTGATACCACACAATACGTTCATGAATTAAAATGAAAGAAACACTTATAAATGCTATAACATGGATGATTCTCAAAAACGTTATGCTAAGTAGAGGGAGTCATACTATAAAGACTACAGATTGCATAATTTCACTTATCTGAAATTTCCAGTAACAGCAAGTCTATAAAAGTGGTAAGCAAATCAGTGGTTTCCTGGGGCTGAGGAACAAGGAATGGTTACAAATGTGTTTGAAGGATATTTTGGGGATGGTAGGAGGTTCTAAAACTAGATGGGTGCACAATTCTATAAATGTACTAAAAATCATTTGTCACTTACAAAGCATGAATTTGATTGCATGTAAATTATAACTTAATAAGACTTATTTTCCCTCCAATTATTGTCAATAAACCAACAACAAAGGTAAATTCAATGAGTCTATATTTAATAATTTTTTCCAAAATAATGAGATTTTATCAAGAAATTAAAAATCTGGGCTCTTTTTTTAGTTTGGGGAGGAATATAAATTATTGATTTTTTCTAGAAAACAAAACTATAAGCAAAAAATGGGCAAGGCAAATTGCTAATCTTCAGCAATTATACATTAATATATATTTGTTAAATTATTCAGAGAGCGATCACAATCCTATAATGTGGATAGACAAAATAGATTTAATTCATTTCATAAGTTGAAGAAACCTAAGGCTGCATTAAGTTCAAAGGGTTTGTCAGAAGTCGTGAGATCTCTAATTGTAGGAAAATTGTAATTTTCCTTATAATGACTGCTCACTTATGTTTGAATTTTCCTCCACAACTCTCCAAGAGCTTGTCAAATCCCTGCTGAAAGATCCTTCATACCAGAGAACTTGTTATCCTCAATAGGAAAAGTTTTCTTCTTTACAAAGGACAGGCATCTAGAAAGACCAAACATGAACTCTGTAGCTTCCATCTACAACATGAAACTAATTGGTAGAAAGAGGTCTCTACCAATATCCTGATATCCTGACTTCTACAAATTCACACATGTTCACTATACAAATATTGTATATAAAAAATATCAGTGGACACAATCCGGATCTTAGAGTCCCAATTCTCCATCAAATACAAGTTCCTTGAGAACTTGTATCAAGGTTCATCATATTCACCATTGTATACCTAGAGCCTGTCACAGTGCCTGATAATTTAAGCACTCAGTCAATAATTTTGAACCAAACTTAGAATTTTATAATACAAAACATGCCTATGTAAATCACCTGAAAATTTTTCTAATGTCCCTATTCCATAAACATATTTATTTTATGCTGCTTTTTGCAGAGATGAATATCTTTTCTTGTTATATGTTACATATAAACAAAATGTGGATATGTGTTAGAGTGGGTAAGGCAGGAACTATATGATAAAAGTAATGATTTTACTGATATGACTATGAATGGGTCCGAAACTTGCCACTTTCAAAGTGAGCTTTGTTAACAATTACTTTTATTAGAAAACAATCCTGAGATAGTGTTTATCACCATGCTTAGACTCCAAATTATCAGAAGCCTTAAATCATGAGAAGTTTTATTTTGAACTATATAGTGATAGCAACAGTCATAGTAACAATCAACATGTGATCCTGAGAGTGCCCTCTACTCTAAGTTATTAAAGAATAATAGCTTCTATTGTTACACATAGAGAAAGAATAAGTTGCCATTTTAAAAATCCACAATTTTAGAAGTCAGGAGACCTACATTGAAATCTGGCTCATATTAGCTGTGGTGAACTCATGCAACAACCTCTCTTTGCTTATCAAAAAACAAGAGGATTCCCACAATCTATGCATGATGAGGTAGTTGTGAAGCTCAAACAAGATAGTGGATATGAAAGTGATTGGGAAACTCTAAAGTACTTATCAAAAGTGAGAGATATGTACTAAATTGCTAAAAAAAATTATCCATGTTTATCACATTATATAATTCTTCAATAATCCAAATATTCAGTTCCCTGAGATAGCAAGTTTGTTCTATTTTTTCATGCTATCAATTTTACAAATGAATGTCACTACTCAGTGTGACAAAGTCCATGCCTTAAATGTTGCAACCAGTACCTTACGCCAAGAAAGCATAAGGCATTCTTTGCTTGTAATAATCACTTAAGAAAAATATTTATTTGAAGAGATGCTCTCAGATATCCTTCAATTATCATTTAAAAGAAGATTAATTCTATGGCAACTTTTACAAATTATCTACATTTTTTTTTTACTTAAAGTTTGGCATGCATGGCTCATTTAAATTGGTGGTTTTTAAATGGGTTTCTTAAAATTCTTGAACACCATTGGCAATCTCATGTAAGTGAGAAAATCTATATCCAATAAAGAGCACATATGAACACACATTTGAAATTCTGCTTATAATATCAGTAATTCACAGACCTTGTGTGGCCTAACAATTGGTCTATAGTTCACAGACCCAGGTTAAGAAATTCTGTTTTAAATTTGTGTGAACATTCTTAAATAGCATAATTAAATGCTATATAATAAATTATGTCTCTTACTTTCTTTTTAGATTGTTTAAATAACAGTTTTCTACATTTGCAAATTTAAAGCCCTTATTCTGACTTTATTCTGACTTAATTTGTCTACTCAGCAAATAAACACAAAGTCATTATTCAATATGAGATAGCATTTTTAAGAGTAATGAGGTGGAAAATTAATTAAATGTGGCTGAAAGTTATGAATGATTTAACTAAACACTGTAGGGTAGGGATAGGTGGTCTTTCTGAAGCCCTTTACCTTTTGCAAAATTATTCCTGTAACTCAAAACAGCAATCACAAATGTTCCAGGAACTTAGGCCAAAGCCTTTCTCTCATTTCTTTGGATATTAGCAATGCTGGTGTTTCCAAATAGACTGTGCAATTTCCACATATATTGTGTGTTATACATTAAATCTGATAAGTATATTTATGGATGTATCCATGGATCTCAGACCCTCTTTTCCAGGCCCTGCCAAGAATTTGACTCTCTCCTACAATAGTGCTGATTAAAATCTTGCCTACCAAACAACCCAATTAAGTGTGCACTGGGTTAGTTTCCATGAAAGTAAATGCATAGTTTTAAGAAAAAAGTGTCTTGGTTCTCAATCATTTCTATACAGATATAATCACCAGCATAACTGAGACCTTTCCCAGGATTATTCAGAAAATTAATGCACATATAGCTGTTTGGTTTTGGTTTAGAAAGATATACTGTATGGAAAACAGATTCTTTAATCTTTTTCATAGTTCTAGTCTGCTAAAATTCTCATAGTTAACTACAATCAGATTTTTTTTTTAATTTGGAGAGAGCTGTTACACATGACCCACTAGCAAAATCCATTTTTAGTTTAAAATTGATATCTATTTATGTTGTAACAGATTGTGTAATCACTGGATCTAAAACACTCAGCAGTCTGCCTACATTTAGGAGGCAAGTATCTGTATCTCACAGGCCGTCTTGCAGATTTTTCCAGGGAGTTGGTTCTCATTTCCATCCTTCATCATCCTTAAAAAGGGATAAAAAATTTTCTTTCCACAAACTAAACATGACCAAAAGTTTTTCTCAGATAACCACATGGCCAAAATATATTCTGTTTTAACCCTAAAGCATTAGCCAATAAGGCAAAAATCTAGTACTAGATGTCAGGAAGTACTCTGCCTTCTGTCTTTAGAAAAGCCTTCAGTTTTAGTGAAAATAAAGAGAAAGTTGAACTAAGAATTTGGCAGCCAAGGAGATCTGACATCCAAATATTTTTAAAATATTTTAACTTATAGTAGAAACACATTCTTTCTCATCAACCCTATCACCACCCCATTCCTGATGCCAAGTGAGCAATTGTGATGCTATTTTCAAAACAACTATAGAGAGCGATATTGAGCCCTAAGAGCAAGAAACAGCGTTTTCTAGATCAAGGGGTATCTGTTTCCTTAGGCCGTTGGACTAAAATGCTGAGTTTTGCCTCTCGAAAGTGTATATGATGTGTGCTTTGGTGCAATTAGGAAACTTTAGATAAGTGGCAGAATAGACACCTGTCTCTCATGCCCTACCTGGTGTTTAAGCAGCCAGCTGTGAAAACTCAGTTAGAAAAAAATGTCAAGAAGGACATTTTGGGTACCATTCTTTCACTCCTCTTATCTGGTTGACCTGCCTTCTCTCCTTCATGAAAACCCAGCACCTTTAGGTTCACTGTACCTGCACCACGACATAATCTGCAAAGCAAATGCCAATAAAGGGCTATAAAGATGCCTTTGATGTGTGTAAAGGGGGCTTACCAGATAGGCTCTCTTCAACGTATATCTGGCCTCTAATACCCAACCTTCCGTACCAGATGCTCAGTCAATCCTGGCTGCAGGAATTGAGGAATGTTGACTGAAGACAACTTAACAGCATACATCCTCCCAAGGGCTTGTGTGATTTAGCAAGTGCTAGAGCCTCAAACTGAAGTAATCAAGACTAGAAAATAGATATCCACGACCAGTCAGCCTGAAGCGGGAAGCATAAGTGTCCCTTAGGAACACCAAATCACTCTATATCCCATACATTTAGGATGGTTCTGTGTCTTCGGAATAGGTATCCCCTGCATGTCTTCCAGTCCTCAAGTAAGGGCCAAAACAAACACTAACTCTACCTCCATTTAGTCCCTCCCTCAGGTCAGAGCAAGACCTAGTGGTGCAGCCTGGAAAGCAGGTTGGAAGTAGATAGTGGACACTGAGGAGAACAGCAGTCTCGGACTTCTTGAAGGAAGACTATGTGCTCCATTCTTCACCACTGAACACCTACAGAACAGAAAAGAGAACTGACTCTGTGTTCCTTCTGTGTCCACCATTAATTAAGGGTCTAGATCTAAACATCAATGAATGGAATAAAGTTAGTTAACATTCTTTAGCATTTAGTATAAGCCCAGTCTTGTTCTAAATGCTTTTCACTCATTAATGTAATCTTCACAACAACACCAACAATAGATTTTACTATTACCTGCCCCTCTTCCATTTGATGAATGAACTGTGCCCAAAATAACACAGCTTTTAGGAAGTGAAGCCAACAACAAAATAAAAGAAATAATATTTATTGATAGCTCATCATGTGATGAGCATGGGCTTTACATGTAATATCTCATTTAGTTCTCACCACAACCTTACGAAATAGGCACTATTACTATTGCCATTTTACAAATGTAGAAAATAGGTTTGAAATGATTTCATAACTTGTCCAAACTTTCACAGCTGTAAGTGACAGGGCCAGAATTCAAACCCAAGGATGTAGTTGGATGTAGAATTGTTCCAATTTCTATATTTATATGATGGAGTTGGAAATCTTCAAAATATTTAAAAGATGGGGACAGTTGTTTGGAGACAGGACAGGAGAAGCTGGAACATTCTTGCCTTTTCTGCTCCGGGAAGCCTAAGAAGATGGGCCAAGCCCTATGGTCAGCAAGAGAAGTAACAAGGGGCATTGAACAGTGAAAAGACTGTTAGGTGGAAGCAACCCTGGCAGGAGGTGCCTTGGAATCTCACAGGCCCTGGAAGGGGGCTTCCCCAAATGTCACCTGCTAAGATGGGCAGACAACTGGACACCTTCAGCTGAACTTCTCTTCCGGGAGAGGGAGGGGAACTGGAAACTCCAGGTCCTTTCTTTCAATATCTTACCCTGACGCACAATTTTCTATTGTCTGTATTTTCATCTCTAACCACACCCCACTTGGATTTTGCTCCCTGGCAGCAAAAGGCATTACTTACATTTCAGCATTTATGTTTAACATTATTTTTCAAATTAGTTGAATTGATAAAGCGCCGAACCAAATCAAATTAGCAACTTTTTTCACGAGTTGCTCCCATCGCTAATAGTTACAAGGTTTTAAACTCTTACCCATTAATCCCCAGATAAATTGTAATGGGTGGGGAGGAGGACCTCGGGATCTCCATTTAGAAAAGGTGTGTTGCATTGTACCTTATTTCTAACTCTCAGCAGTTTTCATATGATCGTGACTCACAGAAGTGATGAGGAAATTATGTTAATTAACAAGGTTAAAATTCCAGACTATGCTCCTAGTGTGATTCATGCTGTACATTACTAGGGGGGAAAAAGGCTAAAAACCAATATTTTAAAACTGCATTGTAATTGTATTTTTGACAGAAGTCTAACACACTAATACCAGAAAGCGGCTGCCCCAAATGCATTCAAAGAGCCAGTCATGTTTTTGAGGATTTTAAAACACCTTGTATTTTAGGACGCTATAAATAAGGGGCTGAGAGGTAGGTCGGTCATGGAGGTTCCATAACGGTCCAGGGGGGGATAAATTATTTAGAAGTGCCGACATTGGGAAAATGCTGCAGGGTTTAAACAGAAAATTAGTGAATCATCATAATCAACCAGAGGGGCCAATGGTGGGTTCTTGGAAGTGGGGTTAGAATTCTGCCGAACTGAACTCTGGTGGCGAATGGGAAATGGGCCCGCGGTACCTTCTGCAACTGGTGCTGCCTGTCCTCTGCGTTTTGGGGAGGACAGCGCCCCGCAGTTCCACCCTGGGAGACCCCAGCTTCCCACGGTCTACAGGCACAAAATGGAATTCCTTCAATGGGGAACTCTCGCAGGCCTTGCACCTTTCTTCCCTTCTGCCTCTTAGGGTTGCCGCCGCCGCCACCACTTGCTCCCTTCCCCAAGCGCATTTCGCTGCGCGGGGACCAGAGGCTAAAAAGCTCAGCTGGAAAGCTACAGTGGGGCGGCGCCAGCGCGGAGACTGGCTCCGCGAGCGCAAGGTCCTGGATGAATTGGGAGGGAAGGAGCGCCCGGCCGGCCTGGGTTCCTGAAACGCCGCCGCTGCGCGCAGAGTGCAATGGGGAAGCCGGAGACCCACTAGTGCGCCTGGCTGGCGAGTTGGCGGCTGCTTCTGTTGATGTTGCATGGTCAATGTCGTGTTGCAACTGGTGCCTGCTGCTAAAAGAGACACCGCCACATTCTTCCCAATGACCAAAGATTAATTTCGGTCATTGCTAGGATTGAGAGGAAATAATTTAAAGGGCATAATGTGTTTGAAGATATGTGGCCTTTAATATATATCTCCTTACTTTATTAAAATTTCCTGACACTTGAATATAGTACTAACGATCTGCACGTATTATATGGAAGTGCACCATATTGAAAAATAATAACACACAAATTGCACAAAAATTCTTAAAAACATATTTTTTTTTCCTAGTAGCTTTACAGTTTCGGATCTTACATTTAAGTCTTTATTTTTGAGTTGATTTTTGTATATAGTGTGAGATAAGGGCCTAGTACTATTCAGTTTTCCAACATCATTTATTGAAGAGGCTGCTATTGTACAACATGGGGACTATACTTAATAACAATGTATTGTGTACTTGAAAATTGCTGAGAGTGGATTTTAAGTATTCTCACCACAAATTAATAAGTATGTGTGGTAATGCATATACTAATTAGCTTGATTTAGCCATTTCACAATATATACATATTTCAAAACTTTATGTTGTGTACCATAAATGTATACAGTTTTAATTTGTAAATTAAAATAGAAACAAAAAAATGTATAACAAAGAAACAAAAATGGAAGATTATGTGATTGAAGCCCTTTGCAAAGCAGAAATGTTTCTAAAACTCTCCCGGAATTACTGTGTGGTTTGTTTAGCATCCAAAGTGTGTGTTTTAATGTGCTCAGCCGCTCTTGGGCCTTGAGAATCAAGCCTGTAATCAAGATCACTGAGCGACTGGCATCTTCATAGGAAGCAATTGACAGAAGACTCAGGATGAATGGAAGATGGACTCTCCCTGCCTTTCCACACCAAAAATATACTTCAGAGGATTATTTCTTATAACGTGAAAATTTCTTATAATTAATTGTAAGAGAGACGTTTTTTGTAGAGCTGAGCACCAAAACAACACAGATTTATGCCTAAACTATATCAATTCCATTAAAATGAACACAATTATTTCAGGCGCTAACATGAATTACTACATACCATGGCTGCTGACTGGGATTCTTCAGATCTTTCCTGGTTATTCCTGTGTTAAAGACTATGCTCACAAAAATGTGTACAGATGACAGAACATGTAATACCAAAAACAGAAAAAGAAGACTGAAATAATGCAAATGAAGCAGCTCAGGGTATTCTGAGAGGAAAACTTAAGGTCAACAGAGGCCAATGTGACAGCTATAAGGATGACCCCTAAGGACTCTTTTTTGTAGTGTTAGTGGGGAGAAAATCCTAAAAAATCTAAATCAGACCTTGTATCAGCAAAGAAATGCTTCATAAGTTGGAGTAGAGATATAAATTAAACTCTAGTTGACTTCTCTACACAAGGACAGGAATATCTCAAGATCGACTTTATCATCAGGTTCTAGATGTTCTGTTCTGGGGTTGGGGGCTATAGGAGTTTCAAGGTGAGTCCAGGCTCCGCAGAGAACCTTCTCTATAACTTTGATCTAGTTCCCTCTGGATGCCTTGGATTTCCCTCTTGGAAACTAAAGAAGAGAGCAGAAGATTCCCTGGGCCTGTCTACATCCACCACTCTATCATTCTACACAGTATGCACCAGGGCAGGGGAAGTCTGTCCTAGAAGCCTCACAAGATAACTGGGAGACTAAATGGTAAACAGGAGCCAGGCCCTGAAAAAAATCAAGAGGTACCAAGTTTTGATAAAGGCCTATATTTAAGGCATGGAATAAATTCAGGCTGAGTCACAAATAAGAGTTTTGAAAAAGATAATAAGGAAATGGCCAGGTGCAACCGTTCACGCCTGTAATCTCAGCACTTGGGGAGGCTGAAGTGGGCGGATCACCTGAGGTCAGGAGTTCAAGACCAGCCTAGCCAGCATGGTGAAACCTCGTCTCTACTAAAAATACAAAAACTAGCCAGGCGTGGTGATGTGCCTGTAATCCCAGCTACTCGGGAGACTGAGGCGGGAGAATTGCCTGAACCCAGGAGGCGGAGGTTGCAGTGAGCCAAGATCATGCCACTGCACTGCCTGGAGCAAGACTCCATCTCAAAAAAAAAAAAAAAAAAAAAAGAGAAAGAGAGAATAAGGAAACCATGCTTATTTCCTATCCACTCAACAGAACGTTAAGTGCCTCCTTGCCTGACCAGGATCATTGAGTCGGATAAAGGCAGATGGATTCCCTGCTTTCACCTTTCTTAGCCTGGAGAAATGCAGAAACAGAAGTACAAATGGGAAGCAGATTCAACAAAGTGCAAGCAACGTGGATCTCCCTGGGTGGTAAAGTCACGGGTGATATTTATGAATTTCTGATTAGTTCGCCATGTTTTCCACATTTTTACAACGAGCATGTATTGTTTTTCATATATATATATACACACACGTATATATATATAAACACACACACACACACACACACACATATATATACATATTTTTTTTTCCCCCCTTGGACCATAAAATTTTATCGGCAGATCAGGGGAAGAGCAGGGGGTAAGGGTCCCTTCCTTCCCATCTCCCTACCCAGGAGACACCCTCCGAAGGACAGCAGAAGCCCCTTAGCCTGCTGCCTCAGAGGACCTTGGAGGCGGACAGGTTGTTGTAGTGATCTTTCTGGCCCTCGAGCAGGCTGCGGTAGGTGGAGATCTCCTGCTCCAGCCGCGACTTGATGTCCGTGAACTGCTGGTAATCCTGATTCTGCTGCTCACTATCAGCTCGCACATCGCCCAGCTGGGCTTCAATACAGTTGATCAGCGGCTGGATCTGCGCCAGCTGGACTCCAAAGCGCACCTCCGTTTCTGCCAGTGTGCCTTCCAAGGCGGCTTTCATGCTCAGCCGTGACTGCAGCTCAAGACCCTGGAGGGTGCGCCGCAGATCAGCGACCTTGGACCGGCTCATCTGGAGCTGATCTGTGTGGCCAGCGACCTCCCGGTTCAATTCTTCAGTCCGGCTGGTGAACCAGGCTTCAGTATCCTTCCAGTTCTGCTCCGCCATGACCTCGTATTGGCTTCGCATGTCACTCAGGATCTTGGCGGGATCGGTGCCCTGAGCTGAATCCACCTCCCCACTGACCTGGCCTCCCACTTGGCCCCTCAGCCCACTGATTTCCTTCTCATGGTTCTTCTTCAGGCAGGCCAGCTATTCCTTCAGGCCTTCGATC
The DNA here is from genome assembly GCF_029289425.2 of Pan paniscus. NCBI lineage: Eukaryota > Metazoa > Chordata > Mammalia > Primates > Hominidae > Pan > Pan paniscus. Next base: position 91,566,542 of record NC_073254.2, on the reverse strand, counting down.
TGCATCTCCAGGTCGGTAATGGCCAGGGTCAGCTCGTCCAGCACCCTGCGCAGGCCGTTGATGTCGGCCTCCGCGCTCATGCGCAGAGCCTGCTCCGTCTCAATCTTGGTTTGGAAGTCATCTGCAGCCAGACGGGCGTTGTCGATCTCCAGGACAATCCTGGAGTTCTCAATGGTGGCACCAAGAATCTTGTCCCGCAGGTCCTGGATAGTCTTGTAGTAGTGGCTGTAGTCACGGGAGGGCCCGGGCCCCTGCTTCTGGTACCAGTCGCGGATCTTCACCGCCAGTTCGCTGTTGGCTGCCTCCAGGGCGCGCACCTTGTCCAGGTAGGAGGCCAGAGGGTCGCTGAGGTTCTGCATATTGAGCTTCTCGTTGCCTGCCAGCAGCCCGTGGGACGCGGCCAAGACGCCGCCGTAGCCCCCCAAGGAGGACGAGGACAGACACGAAGCGGGCGGAGGACACGGACACGCCGCAGCCTCCGGAGCCCTAGTGCATGCTGAGCGCGCGAAAGGCAACCTCCGCCGCAAAACTCACGGAGCCACCACCCAGGCTCCGGAGGGACTACTTGGCCTACGACTGGCGATAGCTGTAGGAAGTCATGGCGAGGCGGAGCACGGACGGAGCGACCCTGGTCCCAGAGGCTGCGATTCGAGGGAGGAGCCATACATTTTTTTAAAAAATAGCTACTTTACATAAATATCAGATTATATGTTTATCACTGTTGTACAAGCACTTGACGAGGGAAATGACCGCTCAACAGATAAGCTACCTAAGGCGGAGGTTAAATGGCTTATTAAGATCACAGAACTGGCCGGCAGCGGTGTCTCACGCCTATAATACCAGCACTTTGGGAGGCCGAGGCGAGCGGATCACGAGGTCAGGAGATCGACAGCATCCTGGCCAACATGGTGAAACCCCATCTCTACTAAAACCACAAAAATTAGCTAGGCGTGGTGGCGCACGCCTGTAGTCCCAGCTACCCAGCTAATCAGGAGGCTGAGGCAGGAGAATGGCTTGAACCCGGGAGGCAGAGGTTGCAGTGAACCAACATCAGTTGCCACTGCACTCTAGCCTGGCGACAAAGCGAGACTCCGTCTAAAACAAAAACAAAAACAAAAAAACAACAACAAAAAAGCACAGAACTATAGTGAAGAAGAAAGATGGACGCACATAACTGCATATTACCAAAAGATTTTTTTGTTTCTTTTCTTTTTCCTTTTTGCAAGAGAACCGGGATTAAAATCTAAGCTTTCTAAGTCTCCGGATCTGTACCCTCTCCACCAGTTGACAGTCTGCTAATAACAATATGCACTCTCAAGGATCAAGATAAGCACTGCAATATATTCATTCACAAAATAATGAAATGTAAGAAACCTATATATGAAAAACATTTTCATGTCTCACTCTCTTGCTTTTACTCTGTCACTATTCCTTTTTAATTTTTTATTTCTTTTTATTTATTTTATATCTCTATTAAAGGCTTACCCTTAAATTGTATTTGGAAAATAAATAAAAGGAAAAATCACATATTCTCATTATACTAAAATGACTACTGTTGATAAGCAAGTTAGGTATGGTCAGACTTAAAATATAGATTGAAGCATGCATAAAATTCACTTTATGTGCCTACAAGTCAAAAGTCATCGGACACACTCTCCAATTATAGGAAGTGCTCTAAAATCTAGATGCTTCTCACACAGGCAACTCTGTGGTTTTCTCTGGGGTGAATAGCAGCATCAACCCCTTCTATCTGTAACCATAAGACAACAAATTCCCTGCATTTTCCAATTTTTTCTTCATCTTCTACGTCCTCACTTGGGTTATTGTAAAAATCAAAAGAAATTAAAGAAATAGGTAAAGTAACTTGTTATGTTTGCTATTAGCAATAGCCTTGACACGTTCTCACTTTTTCAAGAAACCTTCATTTACAGCCCTATGGGGAGTAACCTCCCCTCTGCTGTTCTGCTAGCATTTTCTTTTTACCTCTAATAATGCAGAAATGGGGTATGTCTTGAGTTAGAATTATTTATGTATGTGTGTCTATTTTCTACCCTGGATTATAGGCCCCTTCTGAGCGGGGATCATATTTTATTCATTGTGTTTTGCCCACATTGGGCAGGGGGACTTGTACTGTGAGAGCACTTTGCCAAGTGTAAAGCACTATCAACTTGATGATGATTTGCATCAAGCATATTCTGAATTGTATTGCATTCTTTGTCAGTGAGGGTCATTACTACTTCTCTCCTAGAGCAACGTTTATGAAGTTAGAAGTTAGGAAATTCTCTTTTCAATGAGAGAGCAGGCCCAGATGGCAGAAATGTGGAGTCCAGATACATCTTCTCATTGTTCTCCCTGGAACAGATCCACTTTCCTAAAGATGGAATTGTCTTTTTGCCTTAGTCGCAATGTAAGTAAATAGAAGTCACCTTTTCTAATGATACACTTCCTCTTTCATGATTTCTTAGACAAAGGCATGAACACACAAAACTTCCCATTATCTAAGTAACTGAGGCAGTGAAGAGTAAGGAAGTATTGAAGAAAATGCATGGTTTATGACTTCTTTTTCAGTGGTTTGGAAATTCAAAGCTATGGAGAAGGGCAAACCATGGAAGGCTATTCCTGTAAATGCCCTCAGCACTCACTTAGTTCAAGTCTTTTGTTCACACCTAAGGAAAATGAAATAGAGAAAAGTGAAGAAACATGCTCAAAAATTATGTGGTGAGAGGAAGAATCTCTGTTCTGAAATGAAATTTAGGTCAACCTATATGAAAAGTGAGGGGTCAATTTGAAATGATTTCGGAGTCTTCTAATTTTAGGCATCGTACCTTTCTAATACCAAGCGTTATCTTGCCTTTGCTGCCACAAAGCTGACAGAAGGAGAAGAAGCCAGGACAGACAGGGGAGCGAAACAGTATCTTTAAATGAAGCTTCAGGAAATGCTGTTCTGAGGCCTCCCCAGAAGGCCTAAAGCTGAAAAGATTCCTGTAGAGAAGGTCACACTGAAACTCAAGTTTCGAGAACATTATGCGTTTCTTTAGGCTGCAGGATCATTGTTGTCCCAGGGTACCTGCAGCTAGTAGGACCAACTGCAAGATGCAGGCAACCTTGATTGCACCTGACATGGGGCCAGATCTGTCAGTGATATGAAAATACTTACTTTATCTCCTTCCTCTTTATCACACACTTGTTATTTGCTTTCTATATCAGCTGCGCAGAAATTGGCTGTCTTTAATCACATTCCTGTCTCAATTTCATTACCTCCCCATCCCTATCTTCTGCACATCATCGCTTGTGCTTCCCTGTTTCTGGTTCCATTGTCAGCCTCACCATCCTTCCCTGCATGAATCTGACACATCCAGATTGATTTCAACATGATCTCCTCACTGATAGAAAATGCAGAAAGGCAAAAAAAAAAAAAAAGAAAAAAAGAAAGAAAAAACCAACAACAACAACAACAACAACAAAAACACCAAAAAGAAAACACTTCTCATCCTCCCATCCCTAAGTCACAAATGGCAGAAAATCACATGTTAAAATTAATTAAACACAAATATACATAGTATCTGATCAGAAAAAGTAAAAAAGTAGAGGGCTGTGGTTAAGAGGGAAGACTCTGAAGCCAGATTTTCTGGTTCAAACCCTGGCTCTGCCACTCCATCACTTAAGTTCTGTGTGTCTCAGTTTATCCAACTTTAAAATGAGAATGATGATGGTATCGACTTCATTAGTTACAGTAGTGGTTTGGCTGTATAATAATAAGAACAAAAGTAATAGCCACTTACATGAAATAGAAGTTTGCTTCTCTTCAATACAGGAGTCAAGGGCTGATAAGGTGGCACCATGATTCTGTGGAGTTTGACTCCTTGTGTCTTTTTATTCTGCTCTCTCAAAAGGTGGCTTCCATCTCATGGACCATGATGGCTATTCCAGCTGCCACCCGGATATCTGCATTCTAGCTAGCAGAAGAGGATAAGAAAAAAGGGAATATGTCCTCATTTCCTTTAGGAGTATGATCCAGAAGTTCCCACATCACTCCCACTCACAATCCCATTGGCCAGAACCTAGTCAATGGCCACATCTAGTTTCAAGGGATGCCACATGCCTTGCTAAAACTTTATCACTATAGCAAGAGGGGAGAACAGATACTTGGGGGGAAAACTAGTAATCTCTGTCACCCCAGTGATTTAAAGCTGTGCAGATTAAAATAATTACATACGAAAACACTTAAAACAGTGCCTAAAACATAGTAAACCTGTGATGATTGTTAACTATTAAAACAATAACACTACTAGTGAATTACTATTCACTAGTGTTTTCTTACTACTTTTGTACTATATGTTCATGGACAGTGAGAATCATGCAAAGTATTTAGACCCCTTAACTTAAAAATAACTATGCATTAATATGAAATATACGTTAATTTTTTAAAACAAAACCAAATGAAAATTAAGAGAACGAAACTGTCTATCTAACCTTTCAATTATAAAAAGCTGCATAATTGTTATGGAACCAGTTTTGAGCAGTAGAATTTTTCTGTGTTATTTTCAGAAAATCTATATGTATACATCAAGATATTAACTAGGGAAATTAGAAACTGTGGAATTCAAAAAAATCAATGTTTATACGGGCCTATGATTGCTTATGGTTGAAGGGCACTGAGTTTCTTAACAGAAAGAGTTTACAATTATAGAGCTATTTTCTCTACAAAAGATCAAAAGATTTAATTTGCTGGCCTAGCACTTCTTTAATCCAGAAACACACCCAACAGTGTTCACTAACACCTATGAGTATTTCTGACAGAATAAGGAAAGCCTCCTAATCTAAATGTGAAAACAAAAAAAAAAAATGGAAGTAATCTTTTTAAACCAGCAAGTGACACAACTTTGGCCTGATTCGCTGTGTATAAATTAGACTCTCTTCTCATATAAGAATCTTAGTTTCTTAAGGTTATCTCTAGCTCCTTAGGACAGTACAGAAGTTGATTTTTCTACCTTATGGATTAATTTATATTTTTATACTGTTTGTTACCATGAAACTTCATTAGAGTCTTAGAGATCTAGGTAGAACAGAGTGCTGGTTTTGGAGCCAGACTATCTGGGTTTAAATCCTAACTTTACTTACTGGCCATGTGACCTTGGGCAAGTTACTTAACCTCTGTGTACATTAGATTTGTCATCTGAAAATAGAAACAATAATAGTATGTACCCCATACAGTAATTATGATGACTAATTAAAATAATATGCACAAAATTTTTGGAGCAGAAGCATTCAGGAAGTGTTGGCTATTTAATTATTAATATTAACCAAGTCTTCTGAAAGTTTTACAGCATTGCAAATGTTAACCCTTTACTTTCACAAGGCTTTACCAACCACACAATTCTTTTATATCCACTGTCTCATTTTGTCTTCACTACTGTTCTCAACTGGGGTCAGTATCTCCATCTTAAACACAAGAAAATGGAGCCTCACCGACAGGAAATAACTTGTCTAAAGTCACCAGCCCTTCAAACCATAGAGCTGGGGTTCAAGTCTATGACTTGGCGCTCTTACAAATAAGCTTCCCTCCGCTTTAATCAGAGGAACACCAGTGGCGATGATACAGGAAACTGGAGTAATACGGTCCAGGTAGCTCTTATGGAAATAATCCTGAGCTATGCCATGTGACCATGCCTTTCTGGACACTCCTGATTAGGCCAGGGAGCGAGCACACAACTTGAGGGCAGTGCAAAAGCTCTACCCAGAGATGACAGCCACTTTCTATTCCAATCAGATTTTCTCTTTCAGAAATGTGTACATTTTTAGGCCTGACATTGGCCTGGGAAAGAGACTCACTCCTGCTCCATAATATTTATCACTCCCCACCTCAATTCCTTAACGTAGGCAATTTTATTAATAATGAAAACATCATTTTAAGGCCCTTTTCAAACCTCATGCCTGCCCTTGAGTCTCAGCCATACAGAAATCCTAAAGATGCCACTAAAAGGAGACTTGAGCAGTTCTTACCAGAAGCTGGAAACATACAAAGGGAGGCCAGGGTGCTCAGGTGGCAACATTCAGAAAGATGGCCCTGTGGTAATGTGGCTGGTAGCACCAGTACAGAGTGTGTTTCTGAATTATGTTAAACACAAAAGATGAACAATATCTAAGTTCCTAGGGGCTAAAAGTTAACCCAGTTCCAGTTTCTGACTCAGTGTTAAATTCTGCCTATCTGGAAACCCATGAGTCTTGCTTCTTTAAGCTCCACAGGGCCTCCCTTGTTATTACACGAATGGCCCAAAGTAATTTGATTGAATCTTTTTTTTCTTGCCACAAAGCCTAAGACAGAGAGATATGTAAAATATGCATTAAAAGCTATGTTAGGACTCTTTGAAACAAAAGTATTCTTTATTTTACATATTAAGCCATATAGACAGAGACACAAAGGGAGCTGATCTGCAATGAGACAGAAGAATGAGGCAGAAGCATCAGGAAAAAAATGCAGAGCAGCAGAATCCTTCCTTTCAGCTCGTCTTTCCCTTAGGTTTTCTGACACCCAATGGCCTTATAACAAATTCTATTTCGGGGGCTTAAGCTAGCTCAAATCAGATTTCTGTAGTTTACTACCAAAAATAGACCTAATGCCTATGTTTCTCATCTCAGAAATCTGTGGGGAATTCAACTGGATTCACTCTGGATGTGCAATTCAGATATAAATACATAAATTAGCTCCAAATAGGCTATCTGAGAAACCTAGCAAAGCATTAGGTTTCACTGAAAATTATGAAATTAACTGTAACTGTCTTTGGTTTTGAGAAGATAGTCATGCACCCAGTGATATTCAACTAGGGTGACAATTGGCAAACAATGTTTCGTAAATACTGTAATGTTTCTGAGCAAAGAGCACTGGCACCTGGGTTAACAGATAATTGAGGCCAGGCACAGTGGCTCACGCCTATAATCCTAGCACTTTTCGAGGCCGAGGCAGCCGGATCACTTGAGGTCAGGAGTTCGAGACCAGCCTGGTCAACATGGCAAAACCCCATCTTTACTAAAAATACAAAAATTAGCCAGGCATGGTGGCACGTGCCTGTAATCCCAGCAACCCAGGAGGCTGAGGCAGGAGAATCGCTGGAACCCGGGAGGTGGAGGCTGCAGTGAGCCAAGATTGCACCACTGCACTCCAGCCTGGGTGACAAGCAAAACTCCATCTCAACAAAAAAACAAAACCAACAACAACAACAAAAAACAGATAACTGAATAGCAATCTTAAAGACAGATACCTCCAGAGACCCATAGATATTTAGCTCCTGGGAGTCACTCACTTACATTCCAGAGTGGTGAAGGTGATGAAGTAGACACCTTCCCCTTCTGTCCCCGGATAGGATTGGTTCACATTCCAGAGCAAAGTTATCTCTAACTCTATCTCTCTAACTCTTTCTTTCTCTCCCCAGCAAAGAGGATGTGCAGGCATGCCAGCTGCCCTATGTAAGTTCTGAGTTTCACAATGTGGTGTTCTCTCTTGTGCCACCTGTGCAGGTATATCTGACTCTCACAAAATTGCCACATGGGGAATTGGAGTGTGGGAACTGACCAAAGATGCTCTATTAAGAGAGATAAGAGATCTGTTTTCAGATCTGACTAGAGGTCTTGTATTTCTGTTAGAGTGTAAAAGCATGCACACACACATAAATATGTACATACACACATACATGTATGCACATATGCAGACATATGGTGGCAGGCTAATTTGTTAGCTTGCAAGTATGTTAATGTCTCTAACTGTGTTCAGTTTCAAACTTAACACTACATTCCAGATTGCCCAAGACAGTCCTAGTTTGTTCCTGTTATCCAGAGTAATTAATATGTCTTCTTTCAATCTCAAAAGTGTCCCTGTTTTGAAAGATAAAGTACATGGCCATCCAACATGTGACCCATATAATCTCAAGAAGGATCTTCAGGAAAGTACAATATTACCTAATTTTTTTGCAGTATTTGATATTTGGTAATTTACTCCTTTAATTTGCCAGTTCAGGTTATTCTGGTTACATTGCCAGCGAAATAGTAAAATTGTTCCTTGAGGCGTCTACCTTTCAATTTCTGTAGAACTTGATGCTAGTGTTGAAGCACAGATCATCTTCTGCTTTGTTGTATAGCATATCTACTATACTTTTGTCCCCTGTACTTGTCCACAATATATTTCTTCATACATGTGTCTACTGACATTCATAGCGTGGAGTTCTACAAATAAATGATATATCTTTTGGATAAGGTAAATGATTATCCCCAAGTTTAACTGCTTCAAGATTCAGACTGTTTTCAGGTTTACTAACAATATGATTTACCAATGCCAAAGTTGTGCAGCACCAACTCTCATCTTGCAGTTTAAACAGGTTTGCTATTGGTTTTCCTCTACAAATGGAAGATCAAGACACAACATTAAATCATTTATCCCAGGTTAGTTGCAAAAGGGAAAACAAAATCACAAAATATAGCTACTAGAATTCCTGTTCAGCATTCTATTCTCAGTATGAATACATGTTTCTATGTTATGTGCTTGCTTTGTGGACAACTCTGTGTGGCTGTATTTCATTCATTATAAGACGTGTATGAAATATTGAGCTGCCTTCAGTCTAATAACACAGCATTAATAATATTTCATTCTTAAGGATCATGTTTTATTTATAAAAGATAGGGGAAAGAAAACTGAAAGAGATACAGCTAAACAATAGAAGTAGGTATGACAGCTAGAGATTTTGGCAAAACAATCATAAGCTGGAAAAAAAAACAAGAGTAAAGGTATCACTATTGATATTAATAATATATACATACATATATAAAGATAGTTCCAGAATTAGAAATTTTGTTCAGACCTAGGATGGGAATGTGAATGCATTTAATTAAGTTACAATTTTTTTTAACCACCGGAAGGAGCATACTCCTCAAATTTAAAAACTAACGCATATTAAATTTAATTTGATTTAAATTACAAAATTTTCTACAACTGGAAGAGCCAGGTTCGCCCACAAATTACAAAAATAATGTGTTTTCTTTGCCATTCATTCCCAGACAAAAATGTGAGGATTCTGTGGGGATGCAGGTGAGTAATATTTCCAGAGCCTGCTTAAGTAGGTAGCTGAGTGGGTAGCACAGGTTCCGAATGAACAAAGAAAAACCATGTTAAATTTATGCCCATGTAGTCTGAAAGAAAACAAATATTTAGTGGCCTAGCCCAACCCCCTTATTGTACTGAAGCAGAATTATGCAATGGATTGGGATGCAGAGCTGTAATTAGAAGTTGGGTGGCCTTATGTTTACTGGAATGCCACACCAACTCCACTGTGATGCACGGTAGAGTGTTTCTTCATAGTGTTCCTTATAAAGAAACAGGGAGAAGTGGGAATAATGAAGGGAAAATGAGGGGAGAGAGAGAGAGACACATGATCTCATCTATATTCACTGTAATTAATCTACCAAAACTATTTGTTCTGGTCCCTGAATTCAAATTCAGATAGTCTGAAAAGAGAACCCAAGCTTTTAAACACTCATGCAAAACTACCTTTCCTGAAACATTTAATAATATTAATAAATATATCTTACTTTTCAGTCTATCAGGTTCATGTAATTATATAGTACTGTAATATGTTTGATTTAACGCATAACCGTTGGCCTATGGGGTTTGAAATCCAGATCTTCCATTATATTACTTAGGTCATTGAGACTATGGAATAGAACTAGGGTGAGAGCAGTTTCTGTTAACCTTCCTCCCCTTTTCCCAGAGGCAGGGAGAGAATTATTCTGTGCAAAGGGCCTTAGGCTCTTTGGAGGACAGCTGCCATAATAATATGTATTTATAATCATTTTGGAAATGAATAAGGTAAGGGAATGTTAGTAGCACTAGTAACTAATCCAATTCCGAATTTTGAGAGTAAATGTCTGAACTCTAATTCTTCCTATGTCAGTTTTGGGTATTATAAAATACAACCCAATTGTAAAATGTTTCATTATAGCAGTCTTTTTGCTGTGGACCTAGTGGTGTGCGGAGTTTTTCTCTCACTGTAAAACAGATACCCCATAACCAATAAAAACTAATTGTTAACAGGACCCTGCTGTGATGTTTAATATACAGGGAAAAAAAAAAGAAAGAAGAAAATCTAAACTGCAGCCTTAGGCTGGAAGTCTGTAGCTCAGCCATTTTGCATTGTAATCAGCCTAATATATTAAATATTTAGGCTTAGGGGATCTGTGAGAGTTTAGACCCAGCTATAATATTGGATTAACAATCAGGAAAAATAACTTACCATCTCAGAAGCGAAATTAAAGTAACAATAAACTATGTGATTGACTGAATGTTATAACTTTGAGCTATGTTTCAAAGATGTTCATCTTCCCATTGTCTCAAATAGTGAGAGTAAATTCATCATTTAATGTAATTTATCCAGTAACAAACAACCCAAGAATAAGAAAGCCTAATAAATTGTATAAATGTATTTTATTGATGCACAGCATTTTACATAACTCTATGTACATAGAAATATACCTCATTAATCCAGACACCACAATTTAGAGAATGAGTTAATATAGTTACTGAATAGTTTAGAAGTTGCTCAGACATAAGATCTCTGTTAGGATTAATGATGCAGCACTTAAACAAGTCAAGTCTGAAAGGGAGAGGAAGAAGCTCAATGTCTTAAGATCCTTTTAGTTTGATTTTTGTAACTGGATTACTATTTTGGAATTAAAGTGTTGATAGTAAGTTGTGTTAAAACTCACTGGATAAGAAAGTATTGGGAAGCCAAATATTAATAGCATAGCTATTTGAACCTGATGAAGGTTTGAATCTCAGCTCTGCTCTCCCACTTATCTAGCCAAGCAAGTTATATTTAATGAAATTCTGCCTTTAGTGAACAAATGGGGAGAAACAGTTGCAATTCATTATCTCACTTATATATGGAATCTAAAAATGTCAAACTTACAGAAGCAGAGACTAGAATGGTGGTTGCCAAGGGTTGTGGGCGTGGAAAGAGGGGAGATGCTGGTTAAAGAGTACAAAGTCTCAGTTAAGATGAATACATTCTGAAGATCTATTGTACAGTATAGTCACTATAATTCGTAATAATGTATTGTATACTTGAAATTGCTAAGAAATTAGATTTTAATAGTTCTCATCACAAAAAATAGGTATGTGAGATAAAAGTTGCTAATAAGGTTGATTTAATAATTTCAAAATGTATACAGATATCAAAGCATCAGATTTTACATTGTAAATACATACATTTTTTATTTCTCAATTATACTTTAATAAAGCAGGTGGAAAACACTTGGAATGGAGTCTGTTCAAGAAAATCTTGACCATATGGTCATCATGTATATGTTCTTCCTAAAACTGATTCCAATATACACTGATTCATTAAATTACAGAAACCCAAAGTATCCTTGACACTCAGGTATTTATTCCACAAATAAATTCCACCGCTGGTCCAAAATGATCCTAAAAGAAGACTGCCTGTGGGGTAGAAAGGAGAGACTCATCGCTCATAAAGGCCTGGAGAACAATTAATTTTGGCAAGTCTTTGAATATCTCAGAGCTTCATTGTCCTTTATTAATAAAATGGAGATAATGGAAACTCATAGGGTTCTGGGAAGAATTCAGTTAAATGAAATAATACTTCAATAAATAGTAACTTTTATTGATAGGCAAGATATTAATATTAGCATAATTTTAAAAACAAATACTTGGTATAGATGTTCTAATTATAGTCACTTGAACATATCTAAGAAATTGAAATTCAAATTATTTTTTTAAGCTGAAACTAGCATCACTTGTTAATCCATTCTACTGTCCTTTAATAGTGTTAAAGAAGCTATGTTGCTCTCAATCTTTGCAGGTCAAAATTCAAAATGTAAATTATGTGCCTAAAATCACATGGCTAGATTATATCCCACGTCTTGATTCCTAGTCAATGATCTTTCTGTTATAATGATGGCTTTTATTCCTCTTCTTTTTGTTCTCTTTATTTTTCAACAGCAGAATTATTTTTTCAAATGAAATCTTGCCTTGAGTCACAGTACTTAAAACAGAAAACGTGTAAAGGGATCATTCTCCTTTCACCAATACTTTCTTTTAACAATTTCACACCTTTCATACCTTTTTTGGGAAACCCTAAGGCTCTGTGAAATACAGGCTGCAAACTGTTGGGTTCTAGACTGCTGCGCTGTTTCTAAATGGCTCATTTGGGAGGAGAGGTTAAAAAAGTGAATATTCTTATTCACATTTTAAAGTAATAAATCTGGGCATGATACCATATTTTTCAAGGCTTTTCTATTATGAATTATTGAAGAAATTTAGGTTCAAGTATTAAACCTTATTACAAGGCTTTTTCTTCATGAAGCTTATGTGATAAAATATGTTCATCTAATTTAGAAGTGAGTACACTTTTTCCTGTTATTTTCTAGCCTCTTTAATACCTTTCATGCCATTTTATTTCTTCTAAAAATGTCAATTAGAATGAGTGTATATATATATGTATATGTGTGTGGGTATATATATGTGTATATATATGTATGTATATATGTATATATGTATGTATGTATGTGTATATACATACATATATATGTAAGTGTATACATATACATATATGTACGTGTATACATATACATATATATGTACGTGTATACATATACATATATATGTACGTGTATACATATACATATATATGTACGTGTATACATATACATATATGTACATATATACATATACATACATATATATGTATGTGTATACATACTATATATGTATATATGTACATATGTATGTATGTATATATGTATATACCCACACACATATATATATAGCTTGCTCTTATATATGTAAGATATAAGAGAGCAAGCAATAAAGAAAATAAGTGCCTAGTATAGTTAGGCTAGTACTAAGCCTTTTATAGTTATTTTCTCACTTGATTCTTACGTAACGTGAATGTACCTAGGTCTCAAATGCCCATGGATAAGAATGAGGCTGTATTAATGTTAATATCCAGTCTTTTTTCTCTGTGTCCCACCTGCTCACTACAGAATTCCTAATCTCTTGAAAACCTCCATTCATGTATTGCTGAATATATAGTATGTACAATATGTGTTCATGAACTCACTGAGTGATCACCTATCATTGGCTTCTTCCCTTCATCTTTCACCAGTGTTGCCTGCCCTCTGCACTGCCCTGGATGCCTCTGCCTCCCCAACCTCTGCATCCACGAAAAGCAGAATCTTCCCAGAATGAAAATGCAAACTAGGCAAGGCGCAGTGGCCCATGTCTGTAATCTCAGCACTTTGGGAGGCCAAGGCAGGTGGATTGCTTGAGGCCAGGAGTTCCAGACTAACCTGGGCAACATAGCAAAACCCTATCTCTACTAAAAATACAAAAATTAGCCAAGTGTGGTGGTGCACACCTGTAAACACAGCTTCTTGGAAGGCTGAGGCATGACAATTGCTTGAACCCAGGAAGCAGAGGTTACAGTGAGCCAAGAGTGTACCACTGCACCCCAGCCTGAATGATACAAGACTCTGTCTCAAAAAAAAAAAAAAGCAACCTATGGAGTAGGAGGAAATATTTGCAGACTATATATCTAATAGGCATTAATCTCCAAAATATACATAAGGAACTAATAATTTGATTTAAAATTGGGCTAAAAACTTAAATAGACATTTCTCCAAAGATATATAACTGGACGACAGATATATAAAAAGATGCTCAATGTCACTATTCATCAGGGAGATGCAAATCAAAACCACAATGATATATCCTCACACCTCTGTAAGGATGGCTATTATCATAAAAACAAAAGACAACAAGTATTGGTAAGAATGTGGAGAAATTGGAACCCTTGCACCCTGTTGGGAGGAATGTAAAATGGTGCAGCCACTATGGAAAACAGTATGGAGGTTCCTCAAAATATTAAAAATAGAACTACCATCCAATCCAGCAATCCCATGACTGGGTATATATCTGAAAGAACTGAAATCAGGATCCGAATGAGATACCTGCACTCCCATATTCACTGCAGCACTATTTATAATAACCAAGATGTAGAAACAACCTAAGTGTTTATTGAAATATGAATCAATAAAGAAAATGTGGCATATACATATAATGGGATACTATTCAACCTTTAAAAAAATGAAATTCTGGCTGGGTGCGGTGGCTCATGCCTGTAATCCCAGCGCTTTGAGAGGCCAAGGTGGGTGGATCACCTGAGGTCGGGAGTTCGAGACCAGCCTGACCAACATGGAGAAACCCCGTCTCTACTGAAAATACAAAATTAACCAGGCGTGGTGGTGCATGCCTGTAATCTCAGTTACTTGGGAGGCTGAGGCAGGAGGATAGCTTGAACCCAGGAGCGGAGGTTGTGGTGAGCCAAGATTGCACCATTGCACTCCAGCCTGGACAATGAGAGTGAAACTCCGTCTCAAAAAAAAAAAAAAAATCCACAAAATGGACAACATGGATGAGCCTTGCGGACGTTATGCTAAGTGAAATAAGCCAGTCACAGAAAGATAAATACCGTAAGATTCCATTTATATAGGGTATCTAGAGTGGTCAGACTCATAGAATCACAACGTGGAATGTTGGTTACCAGGGGCCGAAGGGAGGATGAAATAGGAAGTTATTAATCAATAGGGTTAAAGTTTCCATTAAACAAGATGAATAAGCTCTAAAGATTCCCTGTACAACATATACCTCTGATAAATTACAATGTATTGCACACTTAAACATTTGTTAAGAGGGCAGGTCTTATGCTAAGTATTCTTACCACAGTTAAAAAGAAAAGAATCCTCTCAATTCACCTCTGCTCCTGAGATGGCTCTTGACATCTGGTAGCATGAAAGGACTGAGATGGAAACCACCACAGCTCCACTGAGGAATGCTCTGGGGAATGGAACAGCATAATTAGTTGGAACCTAAAGTATTACAAATTGCGAGAGCACCTTCAACTCTCAGGAAACTCTTGAGTCAGAACTTTTTGTAATCATTTCCTGAGCTCTGTCCAGAATGACTGGTCCCCTCATAGCACTTCCCATTGCGAATAAAGTGGATTCATTGTATTACACTTCTTCTCCCCCTTACGAATTCTCAGGGCTTCCAAAATCACATCACCAAAATTGTCTTGTTTGTCATACTTTGCCCAAGCCAGCTAAAAATTATTTGTTTCTGAATCTTGGTTGTGAACAAAGTTCAGGGATTTTTGGTTTTGTTTGTTTAGTTTATTGTTTTTGTTTGTTTGTTTTTGTATTTCATATTTGTATTTCCTAGAAGTTTTCTCATTTCAAAGATAAAGCAGGATATTTAAATAGATACTTAGGGAAGAGGGAATATTGCTTAACTCATGCCAGACCTAAGTCTCAGTTATAATACAGAACATACTTCTATCAACCTTGGGTGTTATTATCCCCATTTTACAGAATAAAAAGAGGTACAAAGTAATGATGTAACCTATGAAGCAACATAGCTAGCAAATGACATGGCTGAGATTTGAGCCCAAGTAGGCTCTGATTAGAAAGCTCATGATTTTTTCCTATTTGACAATATTTCTCTTTACTATTACGCTGTATTTAGGCTAAGCTAACTTGCACTAGGTAGCAAGTGGAGGATGTTTGCTATTTAATGAAGGCCCTGTGTTTCAGTAGCTTTAGACCTTATATCATGGTTCTAGCAACAAATTTGCAAGGTACATTTTGCCATCCCCATTTACTTATGAGGACTATCCTGAATCTGGCTGCCCAAAATCAGATTCTGAAATGAAGATTCTTGTGCGAGCGATTTTTGAAAGAAGAACTCCCAACAAAATAGGGAAGAGGGTGAGGGAATCAAGGAAAAGGACAGAAAGAAGCCAGATATTCGCAGGATTTCAGTCAAAGTCCTGCTTCATGAAACCTCGTATGGCAAGAGACCTCTGCAATGGCAGGCAAGACTTTCTAACTCCCACAACTGTCAGTCATCAGCTAAGGACCACGGAGGTGTAAGGATGGGGGCTGGGTGTGAAAATGAACTAGCAGGCCAACAGAAGTCAGGGTAAGGGCCCACCAAGATAGTAAAAGGGACACCAGAAGATCTAGGTGGAGCACCACTTTGCATATTGGAAAGTAAAGTAACTTGCTAAAGTTCACAGAGACAGCGGGAATCTGAGCCAAGATTCCACGACAGATACTTTCTGTAATACCCTACTAATGTTATCTAATAACAAAATTTATCTCCTAAAAAAGATTATTTGGTTTTAGAAAGTTTGAATTGTCAGATAACTATCAATGTCTGTAGAAGTTAGCTGGGGATATGCACATCGTGACTATACATTTTTGATATCCTTGAATTATATAGTTTCAGATAGTTTTTAAAATGATTGTTGAATGAATTATTAAATGTATGTTCTAAGGTATTTAACCTTATAAATTCAACAATCAGGAAAAAATATTTTAACGTCGTATGTCTCCATTTGTTTCCTGGCTTTCTCCTGTATTTTTTTTTAAACAGCTTTCTTAAGGTAAAATTGACATAAATAAAGTGCCCAATTATATATATATGGGTGTATTATGAAATCACACCACAATCAAAATAAAGATCGTATCTATCACCGGCAAAACGTTCCTCATGTCCCTCCTTCCCATTCTTCCTCATACCACTCACCCATCTCCCATTATCAGGCAACAATGATCTGAATTTGGTCACTGTAGATTCATTCGCATTGTCTAGAAAGTTATATATTAATAAATAAAATCACAAGGTTTATACTCCATTTCTCTGGCTTCTTTCACTCAGCATAATTATTTTGAGATTCATTCATGGGCGTCCAAACTTTTGCCTTCCCTGGGCCACACTGGAAGGAGAATTGTCTTGGGCCACACATAAAATACACCAACACTGACTATAGCTGATGAGTTTAAAAAAAAAAAAAAAAAAGGTTTGTGGATAATTTTCGTGATATGTGCCACCACAGATAAGCAAAAAAGTTTTCACATTCCAAGGGTTGGACACAGCTGAAAGTTATACTATGTATCTATAGGTTACTCATTATTATGAATTAGTAGTATCCAACTGGACAATCGGGACATGAGCATATTTATTTAATCACATCTGGATGGACATTTCTGTTGTTCCCAGCTTGGGAATATTACAAATAAAGCTGCTATGAACATTTGTACAAAACTCTTTGTGTGAATGTATGTTTACATTTCTTTGGGGTAAACACCTAGGAATAGAATGACTGGATTGTATAGTAGGGAATATATTATAATAGATCCCCTTATTCATGGAAGATGTGTTTCAAGACCCCCAGTGGATGCCTGAAACCATGTATAATATCAGACTCTATATATACAGTACTATGTTTTATTCTATACATGCATGTTTATGATAAAGTTTAATTTATAAATTAGGCACAGTAAGAGATTAACCATAATAATTAATAATATGATAAAATAATACTAAGACAGTAGGTCTCATAACCAAGATGGCTACTAAGTGACTGATGGGCATGTAGTATATACAGCACACAAATACTGGACAAAGGGGTGATTCATGTCTTAGGCAGAACAGGGCAGAGTGGTAAAGATTTCCTCATGCTACTCAGAATGGTGTGCAATTCTTGATTTAAAACTTATGAATTGTTTATTTCTAAAGTTTTCCATTTAATATTTTTGGACCACAGTTAACTGCAGACACCTGGAACTGTGGGAAACAAAACTGAAGATAAGAGAGAAGTACTGTATCTATTTAACTTTTAAACAAAGTACCAAATTGTTTTCCAAAGTGTTTGCAACTTTTTACATTCCCACCAGCAATGCATGAGTTCTAGTTCTTTCACATACATGCCAACACTTGGTAAATTTAGTTTGTCTTTTTTATTTTAATGATTGTAAAATGTTTATAATGGTATAGTGTCATTTTTATTTGCATTTCTCTCATGACCACTGATGGTCAACATCTTTTTTGTGTGTGCTTACTTGCCATCCTTATATCTTGATTACTGAAATGTCTCTCCAAGCATTTTTCCAATTTTTACCTTAGGTTGTTTTCTGTCTTAACACATTTGGAATACTATAACAAAATATTATAGACTGGGTGGCAAAAAACAACAAAAATTTATTTCTCATAGTTCTGGAGGCTGGGAAGTCCAAGGCACCAGCAGATTTAGTGGCTGGTGAGGGCCTGCTGCCTATTTCACAGACAATCATCTTCTCCCTATATCCTCACATGGCAGAAAGGGTGAGGGAGCCCTCCTAAGTGTGTTTTATGAGAGTATTTATCACCTATTGATAAACCGTCACAATAGGGGTTAAGATTTCAAGATATGAGTTGGGAGTGGGTGCACAAATATTCACCCTATAGCATTTTCTTAACTTTGAGTTTGAGAGTTCTTTGTGTAATCTGGATACGAGATTTTTATTAGATTTGAAAATACTTTCTCAAAATCTGTGGCTTTTTTTTTCATTCTCTTAACAGTATCTTTGAAAAAGCAGTTTTAAATTTACATGAAGTCAAATTAATTATAGCTTTGGTATATTATCTCAGCAAATTCTGCCTAACCCAAAGTAACAAATATTTTCTCATATGCTTACTTCTATAAGTTGCCTGGTTTGAGTTTTACATTTAGTGTTATAATCCGTTTTGAGTAAACTTTTATATATGTTATGAGACATAAACAGAAGTTATTTTTTGGGCATATGGATACGGTCTTTTTTCAGTATCATTCAGTGCAAACAATATTCTCTCTCAACTGAATTTACACTTCACCTTTGTTGAATAGCCTTTGTTCATACATGTGTGAATCTATTTTTGAGTTCTTTATCCTTTTCCATTATTCTATTTCCCTCTCTTAATGCAAATACCACACTGTCTTAATTACTGTAGCTTTATAAGATTCTTGAAGTCGGGTAATTTTGATTCTACAACTTCCTTCTTTTTCAAGGTTGTTTGGTCTATTCTCAACCCTCTGCATTTTCACATGAATTTTAATGCCAGTTTCTGAACTTCTGCAAAACAAAAACAAAAACCCCTCCGGCATTTTTATTGAATTGATTCTATAAACCAATTTGGGAGATTTAACGTCTTAACAGTATTGAGCCTCTGAACTCATAGACATATTATGTTTCCCTATTTACTTAGGGCTTCTTGAATTTCTCTCAGTTATGTTTTGCAATTTTCAGTATGTGGATCCTGGGCATCTTTTGTCAGATTTATTTCCAGGTATTAAATATTTTGATGCTATTTTAAATGATATTTTAAATTGTAATATCAGATTTTTTTATTGCTAGTATACACAATTGATTTTTTTAAAAGTTATCCTGTATCCTGTAACCTTGCCATTAGCATTTATTAGTCCTGGTATTTTTTTAATAGATTCCATCTATGAGTTTTGCTTCATGTATTTTGAAGCTGTTATTAGATGCATGAAAACATTTTGTATTTCTAAGTCTTCCTAAAGAATTGATCCTTTATCATTATGAAATAACTTTCTTTATCCATGAATATATTTATACATAGATTTCAGAGCAAGAGTTTTTCTGATACTAATATATCCATTCCAGGTTTTCTTAGTTAATGTTCATATGGTATATGTTTTCTAAGCTTTCATTTATTTATTTTTTACCTATTTGTATCTTTATTTTTAAAGGGTGTTTTTTTTAGGCAGCATAGAGCTGACTCTTGGTTTGTTATCCAGTCTGATAACTGCTGATTTAATTGAAGTGTTTAGATAATCTACATTAAATATTATTATTGATATGGTCAGATTTAAACCTATAATTTTGATATTTGTTTTATATTTATTCCATCTGTTTTTTTTCTTCCCTTTCTGAATTAATTTAACGTTTTAAGTGATTCAATTACAACTTCAATTGGCTTATTAAATCTAGCTCTTTATTTTTTATTTTAGTAGTGGCTGTAGGATTTATAGTATACATCTTTAACTTATCACAGTATATTTTTAAGTTATATTATACTACTTTGTTATAGCATAAGAATGTTACAGTGTTACGTTACTCAAACTCTCATCCTTGCTTTTGTGTTATTATTACAAGATGTTTTACATTTTCAAATGCTATAAACTCCACACTACTTTGCAATTGTTTTTGTTTTAACAGCCAATTATTTTTTGAACAGATTTTTTACAATAGGAAAAAAAATCTCATACACTTATTCATGCAGTTATAATTTTCAGTGCTTGCTGTTTCTTTGTGTAAATCTGTATTTCCATTTGATATATTTCTCCCTCTCACTAAAGGACTTTTTTTGATGCTTCCTGTATTGCAGACCTGCTAATGATGAATTTTTTTCAGCTTTTTAAAATATTCTATGAAATTTTTATTTCATTTAAGTTTTCAAATATATTTTTACTATGGAATTTGGGGTTAATGTTTTTTCTTATATAACATAAAAATGTTGCTTCACTGTCTTCTCACTTGCATTGTTGATGAAAATAAAATTCTGTCATTCTTTGTTTCTCTTATGTGTCTTTTTGTTCTGGCTGATCTTAAGATTTTCTCTTCCCAGTAGTTTCAGCAATCTGATAAAAATGTGCTTTCTTGCAATTTTCTTCATAATTTTTGTGCTTGGGATTTATTGAATTTCTTGAATATGTGCGTTTATGGCTTTTATCAATTTAGAAAAATCTTGACCATTATTTCTTCGAATTTTTTTTATTTTCTCTCTCTTCAGGGATTCTAATTGCATACATAGATCACTTAATATTTCTCTACAGCTTATCAATGTCCTGTACTTTGTTATTTGATTCTTTTTCCTCTGTGTGTTTTACTTTGAATTATTTCTATTGCTTTAACTTCAAGTTCACTATATTTTCTTCCACAATGCTAATTTGTCATCAGTCCTATCCATCATACTTTTCAACTCACACATTTCAGTTTTCATCTCTAGAAATTTGATTTGGGCATTTTTTATATCTTACATGTATTCACTTAACTTTTGGAACATATTATATACAACCATAATAATTGTTTAATGTCCTCTTCTGCTATTCTATTTTCGATGTCAATTCTTGGTCAGTTTCAATTGCTTATTCTTTTCATTATGGATCTTGATTTTCTGCTTCTTGCATGCATAATAATTTTTATTGGATGCCAGACATTGTGTTACCTTGTTGAGGACTGAATTTTTTGTATTGCTATAAATATTCTCAGCTTTTGTTCTAGGATACAATTATCTGCAAACAGTTTGAGTAAGTCAGATCCTGCTTTTAAGATTTGTTATGCAGGACTGGAGCCGTGCTCAGTCTATGGCTATTTCCTACAACTGAAGAAAGGTCCTGTGTACTTTACTCAATGCCCTATTAAGTAAAGATTTTTTATTCCAGCAGGTAGAAACTGGCACTATTCTTAGCCCTGTGTAATTGCTGGATACTATTCCCTCTAATCCTTTCAAGGAGTTATTTTCTGGACCTTGAGTAGTTTGCTCACTTGAATACACTGATCAGGACTCTTTTTTTTTTTTTTTTTTTTTGAGACGGAGTCTCGCTCTGTCACCCAGGCTGGAGTGCAGTGGCGTGATCTCTGCTCACTGCAAGCTCCGCCTCCTGGGTTCACCCCATTCTCCTACCTCAGCCTCCTGAGTAGCTGGGACTACAGGCGCCCGCCACCACGCTTGGCTAATTTTTTGTATTTTTAGTAGAGATGGGGTTTCACTGTGTTCGCCAGGATGGTCTCAATCTCCTGACCTTGTGATCCACCCGCCTCAGCCTCCCAAACTTCTGGGATTACAGGCGTGAGCCACCGCGCCCGGCCAGGACTCTTTAACTTTAACTTCAAGTTCATTATATTTACTTCTGCAATGCTAATATCCAAAGATACCAAAGAATACCTTATTCAGATCTTCAGAGTTATTTCTCTGTACAGATCTGTCTTATCCTGCATCCTAGTCCAGCAAATTCTAGTAACTATATTCTCTTGGACTGTTAGCTCTGTCTCCTCAACCCAGGGAGATCACTGGGTTCCCCTCCCTACACCACAACCTGGAAACACACTCAAGGTTCTAATGTTGTACACCTTGTTCATTTCCTCTCTCCCAGGAATCACTGTGATGCATTGCCTGATGTCCACTACATTGAAAACCATTGTTTCTGCACAGCAAAAGAAACTACGATCAGAGTGAATAGGCAACCTACGGAATGGGAGAAAATTTTCACAACCTACTCATCTGACAAAGGGCTAATATCCACAATCTACAATGAACTCAAACAAATTTACAAGAAAAAAACAAACAACCCCATCCAAAAGTGGGCGAAGGATATGAACAGACACTTCTCAAAAGAAGACATTTATGCAGCCAAAAGACACATGAAAAAATGCTCATCATCACTGGACATCAGAGAAATGCAAATCAAAACCACAATGAGATACCATCTCACACCAGTTCGAATGGCAATCATTAAAAATCAGGAAACAACAGGTGCTGGAGAGGATGTGGAGAAATAGGAACACTTTTACACTGTTGGTGGGACTGTAAACTAGTTCAACCATTGTGGAAGTCAGTGTGGCGATTCCTCAGGGATCTAGAACTAGAAATATCATTTGACCCAGCCATCCCATTACTGGGTATATACCCAAAGGACTATAAATCACGCTGCTACAAAGACTCATGCACACGTATGTTTATTGCGGCACTATTCACAATAGCAAAGACTTGGAACCAACTCAAATGTCCAACAACGATAGACTGGATTAAGAAAATGTGGCACATATACACCATGGAATACTATTCAGCCATAAAAAATGATGAGTTCATGTCCTTTGTAGGGACATGGATGAAATTGGAAATCATCATTCTCAGTAAACTATCGCAAGGACAAAAAACCAAACACTGCATGTTCTCACTCATAGGTGGGAATTGAACAATGAGAACTCATGGACACAGGAAGGGGAACATCACACTCTGGGGGTTGTTGTGGAGTGGGGGGAGGGGGAAAGGATAGCATTAGGAGATATACCTAATGCTAAATGACGAGTTAACAGGTGCAGCACACCAGCATGGCACATGTATACATATGTAACTAACCTGCACATTGTGCACATGTACCCTAAAACTTAAAGTATAATAATAATAAAATAAAAAAAAAGAAAACCA
Source organism: Pan paniscus (assembly GCF_029289425.2). Taxonomy (NCBI): domain Eukaryota; kingdom Metazoa; phylum Chordata; class Mammalia; order Primates; family Hominidae; genus Pan; species Pan paniscus. Next base: position 91,543,444 of record NC_073254.2, on the reverse strand, counting down.
TTGTTTCATATTTGTACTTTTTTTTTGTTTGGCCAGACTGTAAATCCAGTTCCTGTTATTACATCTCGATTGAAAGCATAACTTCCTCATGATTTTTTAAAATTAGAAATATGGTTACTTTAGACATGTAGAAGTAAGAAGAAAATTGCCAAATACAAAGATAAACCTCAATAAGGTGTCACCTTTGAGAATTCAAGGACAATACAAAGACACAAGTAATAGGGGATAACAGGAAAAGATAGCACATCATAAATAGTTCTGAATCAACAAAGCACAAAGATTTTTCCTTTTTAAACATTTCATACGACAACAGTAGCAGCATCGTCTGGTCACAGTACATTTATATAAGGCTGACCTGCCTTAAAATGCATGAACCAACCTTTATTTAGAATTAATGTTTGATCCTTTAACCTTTTATAAATTCTTAGCTTCAAAATGTCAAAAAGCTTCAAAAGTTTACTCAAAGTGATGTAATTACTTTTCATGGTCAAATTCTGCATTGTGCTTTTGAATAGTGACTATGATTATGACACCTGTTTTAACTTACACTTTTTTTTTTTTTTGAGACAGAGTCTTGCTCTGTCCCCAGGCTGGAGTGCAGTGGCATGATCTTGACTCACTGCAAGCTCCACTTCCCGGATTCATGCCATTCTTCTGCCTCAGCCTCCTGAGTAGCTGGGACTACGGGTGCCAGCCACCACGCCCAGCTAATTTTTTGTATTTTTAGTAGAGATGGGGTTTCACCATGTTAGCCAGGATGGTCTCCATCTCCTGACCTCGTGATCCACCTGCCTTGGCCTCCCAAAGTGCTGGGATTACAGGCGTGAGCCACCATGCCCGGCCCAACGTATGCTACCTTTCTTATATTTCGTGTACATTGTAAATGGAAGTGACTTAAGAGTGATTTTGTATTGATTCAATTTACTACAATGTTACGTCTAAACAAATATTGTCCTGCAATACCTAAACCATTAAGCAAATAATTTTGGAATTGATCTCGAAAAAAAAAATTTGAGCCAACCAGAAAATCTGTCCAATTATTTTACCTCTTATTTCCTTCCTGCACTCTTAGCTTCTGCTCCGTTTTGCTCTATACTTTGCCCTACGAAGCTTGAGCAAGCAAAAACAAACAAACAAACAAACAAACAACCAAAACGCATGTAAGGATCTGCAGGTAGGTATTCATTACTAAGAGCTGTGCCCAACAGATGGCAGAGGTGATAAGGTCTTAGTGAACCGGGCACTAAACCCAGTCAAAAATGAAGATGATGAGTAATGTCAGCAAGATGGCTGACTAAAGGTGCCTAATGCTTGTCACCTCATAAAAAGGACCAAAACAATAAATAAGCAACTACATTTCAGCTAGAGTCTAAAGGAGAGCACTGGAGTATGGGCGGGGGTGGAGGTGGTAAAGAAAATGATATGGAGAACAGAAACTCAGATTGGTAGCATAGAGAAGGGAAGAAAATGACACACCTCTTCCATCTCATCTCCCTAGTTGAGATCAGCTCCAAACTAAGAAAGACTCTTCCATGCAGGGAAAAGGTAAACAGGATAAACAGGAGGCCCCCTCCGTTTGCCACTCCATTACCACTGTAGATACCTGAAGTCTCTACTACTGGACAATTCCGCAGTAATACAAGGCCCTGAGCCAAGTTTAGGGAACTGCCTGGAGTTCACATGGCTGCATTATTCCAGAGGAGGAACCCACCCCAAACCCCCAGGACCCATCAACCCCACTGTGATGCAAGCTGCTCTGGCACACTGCCAAATTGAAACTGAAGTCACTGCTAGAGTACATTCTGCTCAGGGGGACAGCAGCCACTGTGCTCCTCCATTTCTGAGGCTGCACTGCCATTCCACCATGCTCACACTCCTGGCTACAGTGCCACAATATCAATAATTGGAAGCTAGGCAGTATAACAGCTGTAAGCCCAACACCCAAGCCAATGTAGTGTCCTATTCTCCAGTGTACAGGTGGTTCTGCACAACAGGGATGCTGAGGCAAAACCAATGAACCCCCTTCGTTTGAGAAGCAGCCCACTGTCCTGGCCCCAGCAAAGCCATACCACTGCCACCACAAACTTCTATAGCCGAGGCCACTGAGAAACTCACAGGCATCACTGGCATTGATTACAGCTGAAGAAACCCCATAAGCATACTCTGCACCTACCTAGAACCAAAGCCAATGCACACTACTCAGCTGACATCCTAGGACACATCTGCAAGGAAAAAAAAATAACTTTCTCTAAAAAAGCTACCCCATAAAAATGCAAGAAACAACTCTCCCACCAGATGTTGATATCCCACCAGATATCAAGATAGGGACACAAGAAACAAGAAAGCAAGAAAACATAACACCCTCAAAGAAGCACAATAATTCTCTGATAACTGACCTCAAAAAGCAAAAGAAAATTTAGGAAATGCCTGAAAGGGAGTTTAAAATAATAATTTTAAGGAAATTCAATGAGACACAAGAGAATACGGGAAATGAAATGAGGAAAATAATTCATAATCTGAATGAGACAGTCAACAAAGAGACAGATATTATTATAAGGAACTAAACAGAATTCTTAGAGCTGAAGAATTCAATAAATGAAAGGAACAATACAACTCAATACAACTACCACCTACAACAGCAGACTGGATCAAGCAAAAAAAAAAAAGGAATTTTTGAATTTAAAGACAGATATTTTGAGATAACCCATTCAGAGAAAACAAAAATTAAAAAGAATAAAGAATGCCTACAGATCTTATGAGACACCATTAAGTAAATATTCACTATGCAATTTTCAGAAGGAGGAGATAGGGAAAGGCACAGGAAGCTTATTTAACAAAATAATAGCTTAAAATTTCCCAAATCTTCTGAAAGATATAGACATCAGACCTAGGAAGCTTAATGGTCAAATTCAATGCAAACAGGTCATCCCCAAGGGACATTATGATCAAACTTGAAAAGTCAAAGACAAAGACAGAATTCTAACATTAGCAAGAGAAAAGTGTCAAGTCAGATATAAGGGAATCCCCATTAGACTATGAGCACATTTCTTAGCAGAACCTTGTAGGCCAGCAGACAATAGGACAATATAATCAAAGTGCTGAAAGAAAAAAGAAATAGTTTATCTTGTCATCACTGCTCTGAGTTCTCTGCTCCTAGACACCCAACATCTGTGGTGCTGTGACTGGCAGGTATTGGGATATCCATAGCTAAGATGCCAGGATCCTGAGAAGCCTATAAATGGACAAATAAAATTGGGTGATGTGGCCACATAAAAATCATCATGTGCCCTCAGCTTCCTGACCAACCTGGTGCTTCTGCATGTGGTCCTGCATGGCTTGGTGTGCCCCCTTATCTTGGATCTACTTACAGAAACATTATAATAACAAAGAAGTCCTGGCTGCAGCTGGTGCTCTCTTGAAAGTGCCAAATCCTGACTGGAGACTAACCAACTTAGGTTATTATAGCAACTCATGACAGAATAACCCTGATCCTAGGAAGAAGAAGACAACAGCTAATTCCACTGCCTGCAACATCCTGGATAACGAGAGGTTTTTTTTTTTTTTCCTTCTGAGACAGATTCTTGGTCTGTTGCCCAGGATGGAGTGCAGTGGCATGATCTCCACTCACTGCAACCACCACCTACTGGGTTCAAGTGATTCTCCTGCCTCAGCTTCCCCAGTAGGTAGGACTACAGGCACACACCACCACACCTGGCTATTTTTTGTATTTTTAGTAGAGACGAGGTTTTGCCACGTTGACCAGGGTTCTCAAACTCCTGACCTCAGGTGATCCACCCGCCTCGGCCTCCCAAAGTGCTGGGATTACAGGCGTAAGCCACCATGCCTGGCCAACCAGAAGTGTTGAGTGTGTCCACACAACAAATTCACTGCTAGCATAACCAGCATTAGAGAAAGCCAGAACACTAAACATATCTACAACCAAGGACTCTCACAGAGTCTACGTCACCTCCACTAGAGCGGGTGCTGGTATCCATGGCTGGGAGATCTGAAGACAGATTACATCACAGTACTCTTTGCAGACATTCCCCAGCACCAGCCCAGAGCCCAGTATCCCCACTGGGTGGCTAGAGCCAGAAGAGCAATAACAATCATTGCAGTCTGGCTCTTAGGAAGCCCCATCCCCAGGGGAAGGGGGAGAGCACCATATCAAGGAATCACCCTGTGGACAAGATAATCTGAACAGCAGGCCTTGAGTTCCAGACTTCCTAATAAAATAGTTCACCCAAATGAGAAGGAACCAGAAAAGTAATTCCAGTAAGATGAACAAACAGGGCTCTGTAACACCCACAAAAAATAATACCAGCTCCCCAGCAATGGATCCAAACCAAGAAGAAATCTCTGAATTGCCAGATAAATAATTCAGAAGGTTGTTTATTAAGCTACTCAAGGGGATACCAGAGAAGGGTGAAAAACAACTTAAAGAAATTTAAAAAACAATACAAGATATGGATGAAAAATTCTCCAGAAAAATAGATCTTATAAGAAAAAACAATCACGACTTCTGGAAATGAAAGACAAACTTAGAGAAATACAAACTGCACTGGAAAGTTTCAACACTAAACTAGAACAAGTAGAAGAATAAACTTCAGAGCTTGAAGGCAGGCTTTAGAATTAACCCAATCAGACAAAGACAAAGAAAAAAGATTTTAATAAATGAACAAAACTTCATAAATGAAGGAGCGATAAAGTCTTTTTCAGACAAAGGCTGAGAGAATTCACCACTACTAACCCAGAATTACAAAAAAAATGCTAAAATGAGTTCTAAATCTTGGGAAAAAAACCTTGAAATATACCAAAATAGAACTTCCTGTATTAGTCCATTCTCATGCTTCTCTGAAGTAATACCTGGGAATGGATAATTTATAAAGAACACAGATTTAATTGACTCACACTTCTTCATGGCTGGGGAGGCCTCAGGAAACTTACAATCATGGTGGAAGGCACCTCTTCACAGAGGAGCAGGAGAATGAGGGCCAAGAGAAGGGGGAAGCCCCTTATAAAACCATCAGATCTCGTGAGAACTCACTTGCTATCACAAGAACATCATGGGGAAAACTGTCCATGATTCAATTATCTCCACCTGGTCCCACCCTTGACGCATGGGGATTATTAGAATTCAAGGTGAAATTTGGGTGAGGACACAGAGCCAAACCATATTATTCCACCCCGTCCCCTCCCAAATCTCATGTCTTCACATTTCAAAACACAATCATGCCCTTTCAAAAGTCCCCCAAATTTTAACTCATTAACTCAAAAGTGCACAATCCAAAGTCTCACCTGAGACAAGGCAAGTTTTCAAAACTAATCATGTTTTTCCCCAAATCGCCCCAAAGTCTTAACTCGTTCCAGATTTAATTCAAAAGTCCAATTCCAAAGTCTCATCTGAGACAAGGAAAGTGCCTTCTGTCTATTAGCCTGTAAAATCAAAAGCAAGTTAGTTACTTCTTTGATAAAATGGGGGTACAGACATTGGGTGAATATACCCATTCTAAAAAGGAGAAATAAGCCAAAACAAAGGGGCTACAGGCCCATACAAGTCTGAAATCCAGTAGGGCAGTCTTCTAAACTTAAAGTTCCAAAATGATCTCCTTTGACTCCATGTCTCACATCCAGGTAATGCTGATGCAAGAGGTTGGCTCCCATGGCCTTGGGAAGCTCCTCCCCTGTGGCTTTGCAGGGAACAGCCCCTCTCCCAGCTGCTTTCATGGGCTGGCACTGAGTGTGACTTTTCCAGCACACAGTGCAAGCTGTCGGTGGATCTACCATTCTGGGGTCTGGAGGTCCACTAGGCAGTGCTGCAGTGTGGGAGCTTCAACCCTACATTTCCTCTGCACTGCCCTAGCAAAGGTTCTCCATGAGGGCTCCTTCCCTGCAGCAAACTTCTGTCTGGACATCCTGGAATTTCCATACATCCTCTGACATCTAGGTGGAGATTCCCAAACCTCAATTCTTGACTTCTGTGTGCCCACAGGCTCAACACCACATGGAAGCTGCCAAGGTTTGGGGCTTGCACTCTCTGAAACCATGGCCAGAACTGTATCTTGGCCCCTTTTTGCCATGGCTGGAGCACCTAGGACACAGGGCACGAAGTCCCTAGGCTGCACACAGCAGGGGACCATGGGACCATCCCATGAAACCATTTTTATCTCCTAGGCCTCCTGGCCTGTGATGGGAGGGGCTGCTGTGAAAGTCCCTGATATGCCGTGGAAACATTTTCCCCATTGTCTTGGTGATTAACATTTGGCTCCTCATTACTTATGCAAATTTCTACAGCATACTTGAATTTTGCCCAAGAAAAAGGGTTTTTCTCTTCTATTGCACCATCAAGGTGCAAATTTTCCAAACTTTTATGCTCTGCTTCTTCTTGAATGCTTTGCTGCTTGGAAATTTCTTCTGCCAGATACACTAAATCATCTCTCTCAAGGTCAAAGTTCCAAAGAACTCCAGGGCAGGGGCAAAATGCCATCAGTCTCTTTGCTAAAGAGTAGCAAGAATCACCATTATTCCAGTTCCCAGCAAGTTCCTCATCTCCATCTGAGACTACCTCAGCCTGGACTTCATTGTCCACATCACTATCAGCGTTTTGGTCAAAGCCACTTAGCAAGTCTCTAGGAAGTTCAAAACTTTCCTACATCTTTCTATCTTCTGAGCCCTCCAAGTGTCTAGGAAGTTCTAAGCTTTCCCACATTTTCCTGTCTTCTTTCAAGCCTTCCAAACTGTTTCAACCTCTGCCTGTTTTCCAGTTCCAAAGTCACTTCCACATTTTTGGGTATTCTTATAGCAGCACCCTACTCTCTGCAGTATCAATTTAATGCATTAATGCATTCTCAAGCTGCTATGAAGAAATACCCAAGACTGGGTTATTTATAAGGAAAAGAGGTTTAATTGACTCACAGTTAGGCATGGCTTGGGAGGTCTCAGGAAACTTACAATAATGTTGGAAGCACCTCTTTATGGGGTGGCAGGAGAGAGAATGACTGCCAAGTGAAGGGGGAAGCCCTTTATAAAACCATCAAATCTCATGAAAACTCACTCACTATCGTAAGACCAGCATGGGAGAAACTGTGCCCATGATTCAATTATCTCTACCTGCTCCCACCCTTGAAACATAAGGATTAATACAATTCAAGATGAGATTTGGGTGGGTACACAGAACCAAACCATATTATCTCCTTAAAGCATAAATTTTACAAGGCCTATAGAACAATAACTCACACACAAAACAAAAGATACTAAGACAACAACTAACATGATGAGTATAACAGTACCCTACATCTCAATACTAATGTCGAGTGATGTAAATGGCCTAAATACTCCACTTAAAGATACAAATGGCAGAAAGGATAAAAATCCACCCAGCAAGTATCTTCTGTCTCTAAGAAACTATCTAACACATACGAGCTCACATAAACTTAAGGTAAAGGGGTGGAAAAAGATACTCCACCAAAGGAAACCTAAAGCAAGCAGGAGTAGCTATTCTTATATCAGACAAAACAAACTTGAAGCAAAAAGAATAAAAAAAAAACAGAGAGACATTATATAATGATAAAAGATTAGTCCAACAGGATAAATATATATTTATATTTATCCTAAATAAATATATATATATTTAGGATTGTGATATTTTATATATATATATAAAACACTTGAGCTCCCAAATTCATAAAACAATTACTACTATACCTAAGAAATGAGATAGACAGCAACACAATAATAGTGGGGAACTTCAATACTCCACTGACAGCACTAGACAGGTCATCAAGACAAAAAGTAAACAAAGAAACAATGAATTTTAACTACCCTAGAACAAATGGACTTAACAGATATTTACAGAACATTCTAGCCTACAACTGCATAATATACATTCTTTTCATCAGCATATGAAACATCCTTCAAGATACACCATGTGATGGGTGACAAAACAAGTCTCAATAAATTCAAGAAAATCAAAATTGGTTGGGCATGGTGGCTCACACCTGTAATCCCAGCACTTTGGGAGGCCAAGGTGGGTGGATCCCCTGAGGTCAGGAGTTCGAGACCAGACTGGCCAACATGGCAAAACCTCATCTCTACTAAAAATACAAAAAAAAAAAAAAAAAAAATTAGGCTGGGGTGGTGGCACACGCCTGTAGTCACAGCTACTCAGGGAGGCTGAGATAGGAGAATCACTTGAACCCGGGAGACAGAGGTTGCAGTGAGCCGAGATCACACCACTGCACTCCAGCCTGGATGACAGAGAGAAACTCTGTCTCGAAAAAAAAAAGAAAAAGAAAATCAAAATTACATTATGTCCTCTCACACCACAGTGGAATAAAAGTGGAAATTAACTCCAAAAGGAATCTTCAAAACTATACAAATATTTGGAAATTAAATAATCTGCTCTTGAATGATCTTTGAGTCAACAATAAAATCAAGGCAGAAATTTAAAAACTCTTTGAGCTGAACAGTAATAGTGAGTGACACAACTTATCGAAACTTCTGGGATACAGCAAAAGTGGTGCTAAGAGGAAAGTTCACAGCATTAACTGCCTATATCAAAGTCTGAAAGAGCACAAATAGACCATTTAAGATCACACCTCAAGGAACTAGAGAAATAAGAACAAGCCAAACTGAAGCCCAGCAGGAGAAAAGATATAACAAATACCACAGCAGAACTAAGTGAAATTGAAATAAAAAAAATAAAAAAAGAAAGAAAAAGCTGGTTCTCTGAAAAGATAAACAAAATTGATAGACCACTAGCAAGACTAAACAAGAAAAGAAGACAGAAGATCCAAATAAGTTCAATTAGAAACAAAATGAGATATATTACAACTGATACCACAGAAATATAAAAAATTATTCAATGCTACTACGAACACCTTTACATGCACAAAGTAGAAAATCTAGAGAAGATGGATAAATCCTGGAAATATATACAACCCTTCTAATTAAATCAGAAAGAAATAGAAACTCTGACCAGACCAATAACAAATGGTGAGATTAAATCAGTAATAAAAAAAAACTGCCAACAATAACAAAAAGTCCAGGACCAGATGGGTTCACAACTGAATTCTACCAGATATTCAAATCATTGGTACCAATCTTTCTGAAACTATTCCAAAAGATAGTGAAATAGAGAGCCCTCCCTAAATCATTCTATGAAGCCAGTCCTGCCCTAATACAAAAATCCGAAAAGGACAATAAAAAAGGAAAACTACAGACCAATATCCCTGATGAATATAGATGCAAAAATCCTCAGCAAAATACTAAATGCTAGCTAACTGCATCCAACAGCATATCAAAAAGATAATACACCATGATCAAGTGGGTTTTATACCAGTGATAAAAGGATGTTTTACATACTGAAGTCCATAAATGTGAGAAAGAGAAAAAAAATCAAAGCTTAGCACTGCAGAAAACCAGCAAGCCAGAAAGTTAAATGAATGAACAAATGAATGAATGAATGAACGAATGAAAGAAAGAGAAAGAAAGAACGAAACAACCAGAAAAACACTTAACAAAATGGCTAGAGTAAGTCCTTATCAATCAATAATAACCTTGAATATAAATGAATTAAATTATTCAATTAAAAGATATATAGTGGTTAAATATTTCTTCAAAAAATCAAGACTTAACTATATGCTGCTTACAAGAACTCACTTCACCTGTAAGACCACACATAGACTGAAAGTGAAGGGATGAATATAAGCTACACTTATATCAAATAAAATTAACTTTAAATCCAAAACTGTAGAAACAAAATATTTACCATTATATAATGATAAAGGAATTGGTTCAGCAAGAGGATATAACAATCATAAATATTTATGCACCCAACATCAGTGCACCCAAATATATAAAGGAAATATTAGTAGATCTAAAGAGACTACAATACAATAATAAGAGGAGATGTCAGGCTGCTGCCATGTTGTAGGATGCTGAAGGCTAGTATGCATTGACATGGTGGTTACTCTGAGTCTCTAGGTGGACTTGAATGTCTGTGTTGCCATTCCTCACTGTGGGTTCATGATCTAGCGGGTGGCAGGCCCAGGCCCTATCATCTGGGAGCTGGAATGCAATTCTGACTAGGAGCCAGAGGAATGGAAGCTAAAGGAGGTGGAGAGATACCAGCTCCTCCCTGGGCCCTCAGCTTGAAGCAGGGCCTCATGCCCTGGCACCCCAGGCCACACCCCCTTGGTTCCAGGTGTCCTGCTGCTACCTGCACAGGGGCCCTTGTTTCTTCTTACCCAATGTCCAGAGCACAGTGTCAGGTGTCCAGCTCCCCTGGGACCACTAGTCCCTTCACTAGTGACATACTTCATCACCAGTTTAGAGAGTTCGGCATGCTTACAGGCAGTTATTATTCTAAGTGTTAGGTTTCTGGGTTTACAGAGCAGCTCCAAGCTGGCAGATACGGACCGATTGCCCTTGCTATCAAGAGAAGAGGGCTAGGTGCCCCATGATTTAGCCTGAGGCTCTTCAAACATCCATCCTGCTTCCATACATGGCTTCTGCCATTGGCTCTCTCCCCTAGCACCCTGCAATGACAGAAAAAAGCAATCCGATTCCAGAAAATTTGGAGGCAAATGGAGACACCTGGTGCTCTGCCCAGAACCCTGACATGGGAACCCATGGAGTAGATCCAGTATTTACACAAGGAATTTGCAGAGTCCTGGTCAGTTCCCAGGTTGACTGAAGGCTTTGATGTCAGCACTGATGTGATCTCAAGAGTTTTAAAAAGCAAGTTTGTACCCACATTGGAGCTGAAACTGAAGCAGGATCAAAAAGTCCTTAAGAAAACTGGGGTTGCCCACTTGCTCCAGCAGCTCCAGGGCTCTGGAAATACCTCAAAGCTACTCCCTGCAGGCCACTCTGTCTCAGGCTCTTTGCTTATGCCAGGGCATGAAGCCTCATCCAAAGACCCGAATCACACCATAGCTTTGAAAGTGATAGAGTCAAACACTCACAGGACAAATGTACGAAGGAGATGGAAGGGAAGGAATAACGGAAGCCAGAATCTGGAGAAGGAGAGCTATATGTGCCTCTTGCTGCAGCCCTAGGTCATCAGAGAGAGCTGCAGAAGTACTCCAGTGCTTCTGAGAGCACCAGAAGAACTGACGATGGTAGGCTGCCAAGTGTTCAGAAGCTGGAGAAGTTGAAGGCAGGGGAGCCGGGTCGCTTCAGCAGCAAAGTAGTGAGGAGGCGAGAGTTCTTTGACAGAAACAGGAACTTCCTGTACGGAATTTGAGCTGGGGCTTGGCTTGTGGAGATCCCTCGTGAAACACAGCTGAGCAATTATTAACATATATGGAGCAGCCTATATTTCTGTGTGTGGATAAGCCACCTTAGATTAGCAAGAAGTGATGAGTCTGGACTGTGGGAGGAAAAAGCTGTTTTGGGATATTCAAACTTCCTGTGTCAGGGCTCCCAGTCTGACCTCTGTAGATCTTCAGTACTCACCCTTCATGCTTGGGCTCACTATGTGTTGAAAACCAGCCTGTGTCGCATGTGTTGTTACAATTTTCTGTGATACTTGCAATATGTGTTCGGGGGAAAGTGGGGAAAAAAATAGCGGATGTCAACACCCCATTTTCAATAATGGACAGATCATCCAGGCAGAAAATCAACATAGAAACATTGGATTTTGACTGCTCTTCAGACCAAATGAATCTAACAGACATTTACAGAACATTCCATGAAATAACTGTGGAATACACATTCTTCTCAACTGCAAATGGAATATTCTCCAGGATAAATATGTTAGGCTACAAAACAAGTCTAACAAATTTAAGGAAATAGAGATCATATCAAGTATATTTTCTGACCAAAATGATATAAAAATAGAAACAATAACAGGAGAAACTTCACAAACTTTGCAAATACATGGAAATTTAAAAACAAGCTCCTAAATAAACAATGGATCAAAGAAGAAATTAGAAGGTGAATTTAATATTTTCTTGAGAAAAAAGAAAACGGAAAAAATAACATACTAAAACCTATGGGATATAGCAGAAACTGTTATAAAAGGGAGTTTACACCAATAAACAGCTTCATTAAAAAAAATCTCTAATAAACGACTTAATGTTGTAACTCAAGAAACTGGACAAAAATAAGAACAAACTAAACCAAAAAAAATAGGAGAAGAAAGAAAATAATAAAGACCAGAGCAGAAATAAATGAAATAGACACTAGAAAAACAATACAAAATATTAACAAAGACTCCGTTTTTTAGAAAAGATAAACAAAATGAACAATTCTTGACCAGTTACGGTGGCTCACGCCTATAATCCCAGCACTTTGGGAGGCTGAGGCAGCCGGATCAATTGAGGTCAGGAGTTCGAGACCAGCCTGGCCAACATGGTGAAACCCCGTCTTTACTAAAAATACAAAAATTAGTGAGGCGTGGTGGTGCACGCCTGCAGTCCCAGCTACTCAGGTGTCTGAGACACAAGCATCACTTGAACCCGGCAAGCAGAGGTTGCAGTGAGCAGACATCATGCCACTGTACTCCAGCCTGGGTGACAGAGTGAGACTCTATCTAAAATGACAAAAAAAAACAAAAAAGAACAATTAATTAGCTAAACCAAAAAAAAAAAAAAAAAAGAGGAAAGACACAAATAAAATCAGACTTGAATAATTATATGTCAACAAACTGAATAACCAGACGAAATATATAAATTCCTAGACACATACAATTTACCTAGATTGGATTATGAAGAGAAAGAAATCTAAACAGACCAATAATGATGAGGAAATAGAAGCAGTAAAAAAAATCTCTCATCAACAAAAAGCCTGGGACCTGACAGCTTCACTGCTGAATTCTACCTAATATTTAAAGAAAACCTAATACAAATTATTCTCAAACTATGCTAGAAAATTGGAGAGAATACTTTCAGACTTATTCTGTGAGGTCAGTATTACCCTCATACCAAAACCAGACAAGGATACAATAAAAAAAAAACTATAGAGTTTCCTGATGAACATACAAGCAAAAATCCTCAACAAAATACTAGCAAATTGAATTCAATAGAATATCAAAAAGATCATTCACTATGATCAAGTGGGATTCATCCAAGGGATGCAAGACTTGTTCAACATATGCAAATCAATAATGTTATACATCACATTAACAGAAAGAAGGACAAAAACCCTATGATCATTTCCATAGATGGTGAAAAAAATTGACAAAATTCAACATCTGTTCATGATTAAAAAAAAAACTCTCAACAAATGAGGTATAGAAAGTATGTATCCCAATGCAATAAAGGCCATATATGACAGACTCACAGATAACATCATACTGAATGAGAAAAAGCTAAGAGCTTTTCCTCTGAGATCTGGAATAAAACAAGGACAACCACTTTCACCACTTCTATTCAACATAGTACTGGAAGTCTTAGCCAGAGCAACTAGGCAGGATAGATAAATAAATGGGAAAAGAAGAAGTCAAATTGTCTCTGTTTGCAGATTACACGATTTTATATATAGAAAACTCTAACAACTCCACCAAAAGCTATTAGAACCCATACATGAATTCAGTAAAACTGCATAATACAAAATCAACCTATAAAAATCAGTAGCATTTGTATACACCAATAGCAAAGTATCTGAAAATGAAATCAAGAAACAATCTCATTTACAATAACTACAAAAAAAACCCAGGAATATATTTAACCAAGAAGGTAAAAGATCTTTATAATGAAAACCAGAAAACACTGATGAAAGAAATTTAGGAGGACACATAAATAGAAAAATATCCCATGTTCATGGATTGGAAAAATTAATGTTTTTAAAATGTCATACTACTTAAAGCAATCTATAGGTTCTGTGCAATGCCTATCAAAATATCAATGACATTCTTCACAGAAATAGGAAAAAAATTCTAAAATTCATATGGAATCACAAAAGACCCCAAATAGCCAAAGGCATCTTGAGTAAAATAACAAAACTGGAGGCGTCGTACTACCTGACTTCAAAATATACTACAAAGCTGTTGTAACCAAAGATGCATAATACTGGCATAAAAACAGAAACATAAACCAATGAAACAGAATAGAGAGGATTTTCAATGTTCTCACCACAAACAAATGGTAAATGTTTGAGATGATGGATATGTTAATTACCCTAATTTGATCATTTACCAATGTATACATGTATTGAAACATCACATTGTGCCCCATAAATATGTGTAATTAGTATGTGTCAATTAAAATGACACAATTAAGATGACACAAATAATTCGTGCTCTGGTGTCTAATGCACTGGTGTCAGTTGGTGACATGAGAACAAATTCCTGAGTTCTGTGCATATGAATCATCCAACTTGAGTGGCAGAAGGTTACAGAATTAACATACACAATACAATTGAGAGAACCTAGGGCACTAAAAAATAATTAGGAGAGAACTTTGCTGCTCAACCACAGTTAAATTTTATGTGAATCATACCTAAGATAAAAGTAGTAGTTATCAAGAGCTTATCAAGGGTCTGGCACTGTCATCCACATTGGACATACATATCTACCTCAATCATCACAACAATTTTGGAAGAGTGATACTCTAGTTCATATTCCACAGATAAGAAAACTGAGGCACTAATTATGTGGCAGAATTGTTATTTGAATTCAAGTCTCATTCCAAAGACTTTTTCCTTCTTTTTTATGTATTCATTTTTAATACAAGTAGATGTAAAGGATACAGAAGTGAAAAGGTTAAAAAATGACATAAAATAAAAAGTAAGTCACTCTCCTGTCTTTATCCCCAGATTAACAGTTCCTCTCTCAAGTGAAAATCACTTTGTTAGTTTATGTGTACTTCTAGAGATCTATTACCAACTATCATGGTGGAATATTTTCTTTCTCATTTCAGTTTTATTAGTTTTTGCCTCATGTATTTTGTCAGTCTGTTCTCAGGTTCATGAAAGTTTAGCGTTGTTATATCTTCTTAGAGAATGGACTCCTGTATCATTATGTAATGCTCCTCTATATCCCTAATAATCTTTCTTGTTCTGAAATTCACTTTGTGTGATATTAATGTGGCTCTTCCAGCTTTCTTTTGATGAGTGTCAGGATCGTATTTATTCCTCCATTCCTTTACTTTTAACTTATCTGAGTTTTATATTTAACATAAGATTCATTCCTTGCAGCCAACATTTACTTGGGTCTTTTTTTTTAATCCATTCTGACAATCTTTGTCTTTTAGTTGATATATTTAGACTTCTCACATTTAAAGTGATTATTGATATAAAGGATTAATATCTATTGTCTTTATAACTATTTTCTATGTGTTGCATTGATTCCTTGTTTTTTGTTCTTCCCCCACTGCTGTGGACTGAGTGCTGTTTCCCTCAAATTCATGTGTTGAAGTCCCTAATGGATGGTATTTAGAGACAGAGCCTTTGGGAGATAGTTGGGGTCAGATGAGGCCATGAGAGCAGTGCCCTCATGATGGGATCGGTATCCTAACAAGAAGAGATGCCAGAGAGCTTGCTCTCTCTTTTTATCTCTCTACCATGTGAGGACAGAGAGAGTAAGTACGTATCTGCAAGCCGGGAAGCAAGCCTTCACCAGAACCATGCTATATCATCCTGGTCTCAGATTTCCAGCCTCCAGAACTGTAAGAAAATAAATGTATGTTGTTTAAGGCATCTACATTAAAATATATTTTTATGGTAGCCCTAGCTAACTAAGATACCTACTTTTTATGCCACCTGGATACTGGGAGGCTTGATTCACTGGGGGCATTATTGTAAAAATCTACCCTAGTCTTTCTGTTGGCCCCATGGATTCACATCTCTTCCACACACCAGATTTACTCACCACCTCTGAAGACCCCCAAAATTTCATCCACTCACTGCATCGGGCTTGAAGTCCAGGCTATAGTCATCTGCATGAGGTCCTGATGCAAATGAGGCTTCTTAGGTGAAATTTCTCAAGGGCAGCATTTTGAGAGAAGCTCTTCTTAAGCCATGGATCTGTGAACTAAGTAGTTATTTTCATGCCACACATCCAAAATACATTGGTGAGACGGGGAGATGATAACTTCAATCAGACTCTCACATTCCAAAGAGAGAGCAACAGAGGCATCATAGCAGTCACCGATTTATAACAATTACGCAATCCTGCCAGGCACTTGTTGTCAAGGCCCACAACTCTGGGAATGGGGAATTTTCTGTGATAGAGGTCAGTTCTGTTTCTTACCAGTGGTTCCTTAATGCCTTATTTTCCTTAGCATTGTCTTTGATTTTTAGCCATTTTAATACAACATGAATTTGCTTAAATTTGGTAGCACTTGCACTTCCTGAATCTTTACTTTGGAGAATTTAACATAGTTATGTCCATAGATATTCCTTCTGCCTCATCCTCTCTCTTCCCCATTTCTGAAATTTCAATTATACAAAAGTTTAATCATCTCACTGAGTCTCATGCTGCTCTTGCATTTTCATTTGTTTTTTGATACTTATGACTTCCACATTAACCCTGTTAACAATAACAGAGCCAGAGCAAGAACACTCAGCTGAGCTGAGATGTACTGGAATATCCAGCACTTGTTCCAGATGAGTTTGTTGACTCCTTGGACCATTAGGTCTGAAAGAATAGAAGGCTGAATTTACTCTTGAGTAAAACTAATGATATGCTGTTGCTAGAGAGAGAAAGAGAGAGAGAGAGAGACCATTTAGATATCAAACAAAGAAAAGAAGGTCCATTATTGAAAAAAAGGGTGGGGGAATAAGGAGGGGAACCAGGTGCATAGAGGGAAGTATTGCGCAAAACCTGGATTATAAGAAATATTAGCACTTCTCTTATTTTCAGTTCAGCATCCTTAGTCCAGACAAATCTTTCCAGACATTCTATTTCAGCATAGTATATCATCATCCAGTTTTTATCACTACCCAATTAAGGAAGAAAAAAAGAAAACATGGATAAAGAGGTAATGCATACATGGAAGTTCTCTCTCTCTCTCTCTCTCTCACTTTATCAATCTTCAATAATTTAGGACAAGAAAACTTTTATGAGATTTTCCCATTTATTCACAGCTACTCTAAAACACATGTCCCAAGAATGTGCAGAATTTGCTTCACAGTCTTGTGCCCCCACTACGTACAACTAAATGAAGATTTTAGTAGGTAAGGAAGTGGAGTAAGTATGCTGTAAGCTAGCTATTGATACTTCCAAAATAACCACTTTCAGCTTACTAAAAGATGATGAGGCAAATCAGTATCTTACAGGAGCTTGATTTGGTAGGAAAGTAAATGGACTTCTTCCTTCAAATGAAAACAAAGGAGTTCTGAATTCATCTGAAAAACAAGACTTTACTAGCACAAAGAAGATATTCAGTTTAGTGTGTTAAAATAGATAAAATAAGTAAACGAGAAAAACAAACAAACAAACAAAAAACCCTTGAAATATGCTATAGCAAAAAATGGTGCTGCACTTAGGCCCAGAAATCGATACCAAATATGTCACTTACACACTTTGTGACCTTTGGCCAAATATTTACACACATTAAACCTCAAATTTTACAACTTTAAAACGGAGAGACAGATGCAGGCAAACTCTGCCTCCATTATTATTTTATTAGAAGGATAAAATGAGATAAAGTGTATGAAGGCATTTTGTAAATCTCTGAGCACTGTGCAAATGTAAGACATTATTTTTGTACTGATACCTATTATGAGAAAAATAAAAGATTAATTCAAGACATATTGCATGGTTATGAAAAACTCTGTACTTTAAGATATTCAGTTAATTTTAAGGGTCCTCATTGCTATAGACATGAACATTTAATCAGTCACTGGAAGAAGAAAAAAAAAATCCAAAAGAAACTGCCTAAGAAAAACTGATAAAACAAAGTCATGCCATGTTTGCTTCACAATCTTCTTTCAGCATTCTTTCACCCTTCCTGGCTGCATGCTTTGCGTACTTGGAGTTTTAGGCCATTGAAAATATGTATATTTGTTGAATGGAAATGATGCAAGAGAAATAGATGCCATTATTGTGGTTGGTAAAAATCTAGCTTAAGGGACAGTGTCTGCAGTCAAATGTGGAGCTAACCCAGTAAAGCTCGGTTTGCTCTGTTATAGAAATGGGATGCTGAATCTGCATGGGAGTAAAGAACATTCTTTCCCTTAGGACTTTGTCACTTCTGCCGATACACCTCACTGGTTTTATCTTTCAGATCAAATCTTTAAAATAAGAGAAACATAGGAAATCATTGGTACAGGGATAGAAAATTGGGAGGTTACCATAAAATAAACTTAATTTTTAGCTTTTTTACATTGTTGCAAGTGTAAGCACGAAATAGGAACAGGAGTTTTCTTGCTTACTTAGCAATGTCCTATTTCCTTAGCTATTCTTAAAGACTGAGTAAGAACACCTTTATGTCATTCTCCTTCCTGATTCTAAAAATAGTGGGCAAAAGTAATGTCATAGAGATAATGTAAAAATAACTGCCATTTATTAAGCATCTACTTCAGACCAGTATCTACTGTCTTATTACATTATTACACTTTGGGAGCATTCCAGGCAGATTTCATAATTCTCATTTAGGGATAAGAAAACCAAGTTTCAGAAGGTTAAATAATTTAAACAGGTAACACAACTAGTAAGTGGCAAAGTGCAAAAAAAAAAAAAAAAAAAAAACCTTATGGAATGATGGAATGACTCTTTACTTGCTAGGAAAATTTGTTAGCCAGGTAACAGGGCATTTGGGGAATGAGAATACTGGTTTATTTAATTTCTTGATAGCTGAAGAATAATCAGAAAATGTGTTGTTATAACCATTGACACAAATATCTGCTTGTAATATCCACTTTTCTTTCTTTTTATGTAGGGGATGCAGCCAGTTTAAAACCTTTTGGAATAAAGACAGGGGCTAACAGAGTAGGAAAAATGGGAAGCAAAGAGAAGAGGGAAGAAGATAAGGGGCAAAAGAAGAAACTAAAACATAATTGATTAATATTGATTTTTGATTATTATTTCAGGGCATCACGTCATTATTTTATACACGAATTCTATGTGTAATTGAATGAGATGCAGGACACTGAGGTGATTCTACTGTGGAACCTTGTTTTATTAGTCAGGACTTTTCAGTTGCAAGAGAAAGAAATCCCAAATTAAACCAGTTTTGTTAAACAGTGGGATGGTGGGGGAGTTTGCTGGGGAGGGATTTATTTGGCTCATGTAATTAATTGGAAAGTCCACGAAAAGAGGCTAATTTGTTGTTGTTGTTGTTGTTTTGTTTGCCACAGCCACAGCTGGGAATTCAAATATCATTTTCTTTCTCACTGCCCTCTTAGTTTTACTTTTCTTAATGGTACCTTAATTTTCTCATCTGTTCAAAATATGCAAAGAAAACTGTCACCACTGTGCATTATAACCAAACATAGCAACCCAAAAACCTGGACAAAAGTTTTGATCAAAAAAAAATTAATGCTCTTCCTAGGTGCTGGTAAACTTTACTTTGAATACAACGTTGTAAATTTGGTACATTTCAATGGCTTATGGGTACTAGGATATCAGCAATTTAATTGGCAGTTTCAGTGTGTTGTGCAACATGCCCCTGCTCAAAAACTAGGACCTGAGATGATTCTCAACAGGAAACATAGATACACAAAATCACCTTAAAGATACTAGCTTCAGGTATGCCAGGATTGGCTGTTATATATTAAAAGATTTTTCTTTATATAAATGAAAATTTTGTCAGAAAGGTACTGATCTGCTATGGAAGCAAAATTAGAAATAAAAACTTTGGTATTATTCATCTAAGAAGTCTCTGGATAAGAGGATCTTTGAACAGAATATCTGACTGGTTGGTTCTCTTTCATTGAGATGATGGCCATACAGCAGAAGGATCATGGGCTTTGCAATCAGGTAAGTCTTTCATCCACCATACGAATATTTCCTTAGCACCTACTACGTGCCAAATACCTTTTCTAGACACTCAAGGTATGTCAGTGAGCAAAAAAGAGAGCCCCCTACTCTATGTAACAGATGACAATAAGCATTAAGCATAACAGGTAAATCATATAGTATTTCAGAAACCAAATAAGTACTACAAAAATGAAAACAAGAAACAGGATATAATTAATTTCAATGATCAAGGAGATTTTGTTGAAAAGCGATATTTGAGAAATGATCTGAAGGTGGCAAGGAAGTCTGCAAGTGGCTATCTGAGGGATAACACTCTATGCAGGGAATAGCTATAGCAACTGCCTCAAAGATAGGAACATTGCTGGTACTTTTGAGGAATTTCAAGAAGGCCAGGTGACAGGAGTTGAGTGAAGACATGGAAAAGTAGCAAGAGATACAATCAAAAGAAGAGGTTACTGTATGCCATTGTAAGGATGCCTGCAGTAATTCAAGTGTGAGATGACAGTGGCAGGGTCTGGGGTGGTGGTAATGAAAGTGGTAGGAAGTCATTCTGGATATATTTCGAAAGGAGAGAAAAATATGATTTCTTGAAAGATTGGATGTGGAATGTTAGAGAGACAGCTGTCAAGAACATCACCAAGGCTTTTGGCCTGAAAAGTTTCAGGCCTTACTAGCCATGTCTTCAATGGTAGTTTACTTTATCTCTCAGTTTTCTCCATGGTAAAATGGGGCTCAAATGGTACCAAACACACAGAATGTTTGTGAAGCTATTAAATGAGATACTGTTTGCAGAGCATCTGGCACATAGTAGACACCAAACAAGTTGTCATTATAAGCCACTTCCCTTCTGTGACTCACTTATCAAGCCAACTTCAGAATACGATTTAGCCTTCTCTCATGTTGACTTCAGAGAAAGGCTACACCAGCCAGAAAACACAAGAATCTAGGAACCTAGTCCACTCAGCAGTTATTGTTTTTATTGTAAATGCACTGTTAGTCCAGTTTTGTACTTGAGTCTTTCTGAGCTCCCATATTCTCAGTACAACCCTGAGAGATCAATCAATCCCCAGTAGTTGGAAGAGTCTGAGCCAGTGGAGCCTATGCCTGTGCTGCAGAGTTTTCCCTGAAATTTGAACCCTTTTAGTGAACAGTCTCTCTTAAACATATCCTGGCTCTGCTAGGAGTTTTTCTTTAATCAAATTAAGGCACACATCTAAAACTGAGACTTACCTAGACATTTTGGGAAATTTATCAACAGTATTACTTTAATTTCAGTAAACTAGATTTAGAGACACTGGTTGTACTCATAGTGTAAATATTTGAAGAAATTTTATTTTTTCAAAGGCATTTATTATATCAAAAAAGAACATTTTAATGTAATGTGATTATATTAAAATTACAAGAACAGCTACCATCTCTTGAACATCATCTACCATGTAACAGGCACTATACTCAACATTTCACATTGTATAATCTCATTTAGCCCTCAACATAATCCTTTAAGGCAATATTAGTTTAGCTGGGCAGGCAGGGTCTAGAACCCAGTGTCTGCATATGTTTCATAAGCAACAAAGACCCTTGTGAAGCCATATGTCTCTGTTACCTTAGATCATGTTTTTGTTGTTTCCATTTGTTTGCTTGTCTAGCGGAGAGGAGAGGAGGTTGTTTTGTTTTGTTTTGCTTTGTCTGTTATTCACTATCATGCAAATAATAGATCATGTTTATCTTTGGCTCTTTTTTGCTTGTTTGTTACTCTTTGTTTACTGATCCACTCTTTGCCCCCAACCAGACTTCAGAGCACTGGGAATGGGGAGGAAACCGGAAGTAGCTGCAATTTCCAAAATACGTTCTGCGGAGCCCCGGGCTTACAAGTGGCTACCTTAAAAATGAGTCCTCACCCAAAGAAAGTCTTACAATAAAGAAAATAGTTTTAATCGTGTTTCATCTAGTAGTTTCCAAAATTTTTTGACCACACAGCCCTCTTATATTGAAAAATAATTATTGACATTCCTGAGACTAGTTCTGAGCAGCAAATAGTAAGAATCTTCTTGTTACTCAATTCAAACTGCTGAAAATCTTTGCAATCCAAGGCGGAAAAGTGAGTAATGATGCTGTTTGTCGGGATGACAGATCAAGCATTAAATTTAGAATCTGAATCAAAAAGCTGCTCATGCAGAATACAGGGCAGCTTCAAAAATATGCCTTAAAATCCTGTCACTCAGATTTGTCCTTGTATAATGCCTAGGAGTGGCTGGACGTGGCATTTGCCTCTTCACCTCTCACCCCTGTCTGACCTACATATATTCTAGCCCCACAAGAACCATATTTCACATTCAGATAAATGAGAACCAACACATGAAAAGGGAACAAGCCCCACCTTATTATTACCCATCTTCAGGAGGAGCTTGAAATGATTTTTTCATTTCAATAGTTTTTGGGGAACAGGTATGTTTTGGTTAAATAGATGGGTCTTTAGTGGTGATTTCCGAGATTTTAGTGCACTCTTGTCACTCAAGCAGTGTACACTGTACCCAATATGTAGTATTTTATCCCCCATCCCCTTTCAACCTTCCCCACTGAGTCCCCAAAGTCGATCATATCATTCTTATACTTTGGCGTCCTCAAGCTTAGCTCCCACTTTTAAGTGAGAACATACGATATTTGATTTTCCATTCCTGAGTTACTTCACTTAGAATAATGGCCTCCGACTGCATGCAAGTTGCTGCAGAAAACATTTTGTTCCTTGTTATGGCTGAGTAGCATTTCATGGGGTATATATACCATATTTTCTTTATCCATTCATTGGTCGATTGGCACTTAGGTTGCTTCCATATATTTGTAATTGTGAATTGTGCTGTTATAAACGTGTGTGCATGTATGTTTTTTATATTAATACAATGACTTCCTTTCTTTTTGATAGATACCCAGTAATGGGGTAGCTGGATCAAATGGTAGTTCTACTTTTAGTTATTACTATTTTTTTTTGAGATGGAGTTTCACTCTTGTTGCCCAGGCTAGAGTGCAATGGCGCCATCACAGCTCATTGCAACCTCTGCCTCCAGGGTTCAAGTGATTCTCCTGCCTCAGCCTTCCGAGTAGCTGGGATTACAGGCGCGGCCACCACACCTGGCTAATTTGGTATTTTTAGTCAAGACAGGGTTTCTTCATGTTAATCAGGCTTGTCTACTTTTATTTCTTTAAGAAATGTCCATACTGTTTTTCATAGTGGTTGTACTAATTTACATTCCTACTAGCAGTGTAAAAGTGTTCACTTTTCACCACATCCATGCCAACATCTATTGTTTTTTGACTTTTTAATTGTGGACATTCTTGCGGAAGTAAGGTGGTATTAGATTGGTGCAAAAGTAATTGCGGTTTTGCCTTAAAAGTAATGGCAAAAACCACAATTACTTTTGCAACAACCTAATATCTCATTGTGGTTTTAATTTGAATTTCCCTGATGATTAGTGACTTTGAGCATGTTTTTCTTGTTTGTTGGCTGTTTGTATATCTTTATTTTTCGAAATCCTACTGAAACTATTCCAAAAGATAGAGAAAGAAGAAATCCTCCCTAAATCATTCTTGAAATAATTTTTTCTTTTTATGAAAAGGAAGCCACCCTCCCAAACCACTTCTCACCAATTCCTACCAATAATGGCAGAAAGTATAACACTGGGCGAAGCTTCTCTACCTGTGGTCCCACTCCTTGTTCCACCCCCAATCTGACTCACTCTACCACCCCACTGTGAACACCAGGCCAGTTACTAATGACAGTGCCCACTACTTGGTTTCTGGTAGTCCTATTTCTGCAGTGTTGGAATCAAATTATTGGTTTAAATTAAAGATTTTATTAATTTAACTTAATGACTAGCTTAGTTAATATCTGGAAGAGCTTTTTGTTATTTGAAAAGAGCACTTACCATCACTTTTATTTTATTTAATGTCCAATTTATTAAACTTATACTGCATTTCCAAAACTATGAAAATTAAATTTCCTTAAACAGTTAAACATTGATTAAAGCTTTACTTAATTAAAGTCACTTCCATTATTTAAACAATAATTATAATTCTACTATGACTAATTCTTTTGAATATTTTTAAATTCTAAAAACAAGAGATAAAATGTGTACAAATCCAGTGAGTATAAAATGTATTGCTACACTTACACCTATTTTGTAAAAAGCTGGACTCTGAGTTTATTTTTTCTCAGTATTTCTTCATTATTTTATATTTTTCTCATTTTTGTTTTTATGCCTTCTTGTATTATAGCATGTTTTTGAAACTGAACCTGCTTCCTCCTCGTCCAATTAACATCTCAGATTTGTTGAGGTTCTAGGATTTGGGTAACCAACCAATTGCTTTTTGGCTGGGCAAAGAATCTGCCTACTTCTGCCAAAATGAGTCACATGTGAGCTCTAGTCATCTCTCTGAATTGTTTGTTTTGCTTTTTATAGTTAAATCTTATATTTTAGCTCACTAAGGCTCTTTAACTTCATTTTTTTCACCTAGGATTTTTGCAACCTAGCATCTCACGTTCTCTTTCGCATTTCCTTTTCAATCTTGCATGCCCAGTGTTTTATAACTCATCTCATCATTTTGTGTAGACCTGAACTGCTAACATTATCAGAAACTCACATATGTTTTGTTATGGCATATTATTAGAGGCACCACTGAGGTTTCATCTCATAGAAAATAAGTCACAGGGCTTGCTCAGTTGTTTATTCCTATATCTCTTGTTAGTTAATTCGCAATCTTAGTACCCCTAGTGTTGATTTCTTCCTACTTGATTATTGTGTGAACCAACACTTCTGAATGTGGGACCCTGTTGTATCTGGTTGTTCAATGTACTCAGTAGTACCAAAAATTCTTGGTCCAGTTACTACATTTCTCATATCTATTTGACTCACTCACTTCCAAATTACACAGAATAAAAGAAATGCATATCTATACTTTATAAATATAAATTTAATAATAAATCAAGATATTCATATATAAATATTCTCTACTAATTAAAGACAGTACAACAAATACCATTAAATTTTTATTTCTTCTCACTTATAGGTGGGAGCTGAACAATGAGATCACATGGACACAGGGAGGGGAGCAACACACACTGGGACCTGTCAGGCGGTGGCATGGGGGATAGGAGAGCATTAGTAAAAATAGCTGATCCATGCTGGGCTTAATACCTGGGTGATGGCTTGATAGGTGCAGCGAACCACCATGGCACATGTTTACCTATGTAACAAACCTGCACATCTTGCACATGTACCCCAGAACTTCAAACAAAAATAAACATTAAAACAGATTTTCTTTGCTCTTCGAATTATTGTGCCCCTTATAATAGACATCTCTTAAATTTTCAAGAATTAAAAAATACTTATTTCCATTAACTCAAATCGGATTGTCACAACTTCATCAAAAGGAGCTTCATTAAGCTGCGCTTTTGTTTTTTTAGCACTACCCCCAACATCCTTGAAAAGATTTCTTGCTTTCCAGCAATAGTAAGATGGTCTTTGCTTATTTTGAATTTTCCATTGCCTAAGGTATGGAATCGGCTACTTCCCTAGGAACGCTGGCATTTCTCTGTGAAGATAATATAAGAGACCAAATCTGTGCACATAGCTATGTGGATTCCCATGTCAGTGGTGGGCAAATACACCACTGCTCCTCTTGGCCACTTTTCATATAGACCTGGAGAGAATATTCCTTTTAAAGTTCATAAGTTTACTTTGGTTTTTCCAATATGACATGATAAATTGTTGCTCCTTAGGTTTTTTTTAAAGACCAAGACTCCAAACCAATGGACATACCCCATATTTATAAACCCCTAATAAGTCATTTGCCATTAGCTTGTATCCCACTGTAGTTATGGGGCTTCTGTATGAATCAGGCTCACATTTTCTCCTTCATGACTGGAATAATTGGGGTCCCACAAGTGCCAGAACTCCTCCCTGACCCATTCTTTGCCATCGACTTGTTTGCTATCCATAGCACATTACCTGTTCAAACTCTGAAGTTTCTAATCTTTTCATTGCTCCTTCTACCTTCTGAGCAATCAAAGGTCCTCATAACAAATCAAGAATTTTCAGAAATTCTACTTTTAGCAGAACTATATTTCTGGTAGATAATTACATTTGCATCTTTCTTTTTCCTTTGTAAGTAAAATTTCCTTATCAGTGAAATGCTCTGTTAAGAATTAGACACTTTCCCAAGCTATAAAGATTTAGAGAGATGCAGTAGGTGGGACATTTGTCCAATCTTCCTAGTCCTTGAGCAACATTTCTGAAGGACCCCCGCTACTAAACAGGAAAGTGGGCCCACAGGCAAGCCACTTAGAAAAAGTATATCCTGGATGGTAGCAGCTCTTCTCCTCTTAGTATTTCCCCAGGGGACTTCATTACCTGAATGGAATACTTTTTCCTGCCATAGTAAGAGGCACTTAGTCCTTTGGCAAATCTTAGCCATTTGCTATTTCCTCCAGTAAGTAAATAGGATAAACTGCCTCCTCTGAGGTGTTCTTTGCTGCTCAGTGCCATCCAAGTATCTCCTGGAAAAAAAATAGTCTGGAGATATTAATACTATTCACTACCACTATCATTACATTACCAAGCATATATCACAAATTGAGGACTATTGTTACATATAATCTCAATTAATCTTAACAACTGCTTGCAATAATATCACTTTTATTCCATTTTTCCAGATAAGAAAACATAGATGTAGAAAGCTGAATTCACCCACCTTGAAAGTGGCAGCACAGGAATTAGAACTCACAATATCACCTCTGAGTCTATATTCTTAGCCATTAGCTTGACTTCCTTGTTCCTTTTCATCCTTTCTCACACCCCCTAATTTCACGTTTAGAGAATGAGTCCCCAGAACAGATTTTATATTTCATTAGCCTAATCATAGCACAGTTCTATTTAGGTACAGTCCTAGCAACAGCAACTATTCCTTATTTTTAGATTGTAACTGACAGTAACCTAGA
The DNA here is from genome assembly GCF_029289425.2 of Pan paniscus. NCBI lineage: Eukaryota > Metazoa > Chordata > Mammalia > Primates > Hominidae > Pan > Pan paniscus. The sequence goes on along the minus strand of NC_073254.2, from coordinate 91,516,586 downwards.
GACCACATGCCATTTCTGAACTATGCCCATTAAGTTTATATAACATCAAAAGCTCAACTTCTCTTATTGTTCACCTACAACTTCCCTTCTGCCCTCTTATAGGTGAAATCAATTACAGCATCCTGTTCTTGCCTTTCACATATTGTCAAATCATTTCTCACACTACATGCTTAGACTAATTGTGTGAATTCCACTCCCCTGAGTTACTGGCTTTGAAAGGTTGCTGAGCTCTGTCACGACCTGGCCACCAACGTGTACACAATCTTCCTAAAATGCTGCCATGGCCTCATTTTGTATTAACTCTTTTCTGTTACTGTGAGGTTATTTCTTCTCTCAGCTCAAATTTTCCCTTTCACCAGCAACTTCATGTTCAAATATGGTATCAGCGATGATTTCATTAGAGTATGCTACAAAAAGAGTGAGGTTGAAATATTAAGAATATACATATATGAATCAACTTCTTGGAAGATAGGTATTTATTATGCACCAAACGTGGGAAAAGAAAACAAAGGAACAGCAGAAACCAACATTAGAGAGAGAGATACATACATGCATTTATGCATATATGAACATGGGTTTTCTTCAATATATCATAAGTTCTCATGAGTATTAAATTTTTAAAAATCCAATTTGAACAGAATATAATGTTTAGACATTCCAACTTTTGCAAATAACTTTAACATTTCAGTGTTACCTCCCTAGATCTTTCTGATGAGAATTGACATTGGGTTATTCAGAACTTGCAGAGGCCTCAGACTGGGAAAATAGACACACAAATTTACATTCTCTTGGACCAGGTGGCTCTACATTTTGAACTTTGTTTAGATATTCAGTGGGCTTTCATAATAAATACCAGTAAGAATCTTTTCTATTCCACCTCTGTTTCTCCCCATCTTATTACCTAATGCATGCTTTAAGTTCTCATTTATAATATCGGTAATGACTTCCATGATTGTGAATAATAAAATATCAAAGAATGCCATCAAGGTAGCATAATGGAATTTAAATGGTACTACAAAAATATTCTCAGCATGTATTAGAGAATTCTAAATTAGGAAGAGATCTAATAGGTCCCGAAAACAGTTCCTTCATTTTACACTTAGGAAATTTAGGTGTTTGTTTATAGATAATAATGATAATAGCTTTTAATAATAATAATATATTTTATTAATAATAGTAGCTCTGTAATTCCTGACGAAATTTAGAAGCAAATTTAAAACTTTTAGTTTGGGTTAGAGTGGGAAAATGTGAAAAGTATCAGGATTCATTGCATTTCTGAAACAATACTGGCTCCATCTGGTGGCCAAAGTAATAATTCCCAGTCAATAATGTGTTTATGATTAATACACTATGCTTTCTTGAATTGAAAATGTCCGATTGGGTCCAAATATTGAAGAATTTAGAATATAATCCTAAATTCTTATATATTTAATCTATAGACGGTTACAGTTGCTACCTGTGATTAATTTCTTCCAAAGTATATATGACTAATAAACTGTAAGTTGAAATTGAAAAAGAGCCAAAAATCTAGTTTAGAAAAATGAAGATAACTTCTCAACTATCTTCTGAGAAAAATTTGTATTCATCTAAAAATATATTAATATATTTTTTATGAAGAACGGCAACAAAATCCATTACTTTTTAATCAAGGCAATATAATTAGTACCAATTTATTATTTAATACGTATTACTAATTAAAATGTAAAACTCAACATAAATTATTTAGTGATTTCAAAAATCAATGAGGTTAGTACCGTATTAGCATTTGTTCCTGTTCTTTGAACTAAGAAACTAAAACCAAATGAGTTAGGCTGTTGTATTCTCGTAGGGAAAATCTACTTTGTTTTTATTATTAAATAAACACAGGCATTCTTTCCTGCTATTCTGTGGAAATTTTGAAATTTCAAGCTAATTGTTTTGTGTTAGTGTCTATTTTAGAACAAGAGGCTTCAACTTTCTTTGGATTCTGAAAAGAGCTTCTAGCACCTTAATCATTTATGAAACTGTGTACTAGTCACACAAGTGGGTTCAGTTTTTGAAAATTCATCAAGTTGTGCACTTAAAATATGCTTGTATATTATACTTGAAAATGAAAATAACATTTTTGGAAGTTTAAGAACCATTGTTTTTATGTCCCCAAATTTAATATATACTAATAATTAGCCCTACCATAAGCTGAGTTGAATATATGGTAAAGGTTATTAAAACCTTCTGAAAATCAGTTTCTCTAAATTTAAACTATAAATAACGTCAAATGGGTTGTTAAGAAAACTACTATATAAAATTAAAATTGTCTGGAACTTCATGCTTGCTTCTGAAAGCTACTCAGACGGCTTCTCACGAATTCTTCCTCCACAGCTGGCCAAGTGATGTTTAGAATCATCGATGCACTCACTGCCTGAGGAATGGAATTATATGTTTATTCTCACTATCTTCATAAGAAAGGAAACTTAAGAAAATAAGGAAAATAAAAGATATGCACAGTTTAGATAGTATTACAGCACCAGTGTCAAAATATGGCTTTTCAATACCTCTGTGCTGATTATTTATTTATTGCCTCTCAGGTCCAAATTCACCTGGTTTTTCGGCTATAAAAACGGATCTGGGCCCTTTAAATATATATATCAGCTGGCCCTGAAGCTTTGTGAGTAGAAGGTGCTAGAGAGACACTGCAGGAGAAAAAGAATTTTGCTTTCTGGTTCCAGGGTACTCACTCAGCAGGTTCCAGCACTGGGTGCTTATGGTACTCACAGCATCACCAATGTCCAGTTTCTGCAGTCTACAGTAGTCAGTAGCACTCAGCAGCCAGTAGCTCTTTCCAGCAACCCTCCCCTCCCACGCAGTGAATTTGTAGCAGAGCGCTTCCAACTCCTGTGGCATGTGCGGCATCTCCTGCGTTCAGTTCCTGCAGGGTATGGTAGTCAGCGCACTCAGCTTCCTCGCCCACTGTCCCTTTATATGGTTTGTTATGAAGCTCCTCCTGTGAACTAGCTCCCCGTGAACAGCTTTCCCGGCTCTCTCGAGGGAGGATTGCCAACAAGTTCTGCCCACAGGACACCACAGCAACTCCTCTGTCAGCCAGTGAGCCAGGGAAGTGATCCTTCCCAACAAAGTTTGGATCTAGCACCTGAGCTCTCTCAGCCTGAGGGCTCGCTCCAACCTGAGCTCTCTCAGACCGAGAGCAGTGTCTCTCCTTACACTGTTATTCATATATTCTTTCCGATTCTTTCCAGTTCTTATTGCCCAACCCCTTGTATTCTAATCCCCATTCTAGTTAATAATTCTTTATATGAAACTTTCCGTGTTCAACTTACTGCATGGTTACTCTCTCCTGATTGGGTCCAGACTAACACAGCCTCTTATTTTTCACTCAGCTAAGATGAGTAAAGGAATCTATTACGTATATGAAAGGAACAATAACTAGATCGCATTCATTCAATAGAATACTTGATCTGGTTACACACAGCTGTGTGGCTTGCTAAGTTTTCTTCTCAAGGATGTAAAATATATGAAGAGTAGGAACTAATCCTTAATTGATGGGATTCATGCAAACAGTACTGATTTGTGCATGTGTAAAATACAGAAATTTGTAAATCAGTTATTTGTACAATGAAGCTCTGGAACATTTTGAGAGTTATTTAACTAATCAAATATGGTTCTTTTAAGGAAAGATGTCCAAAGACATCTTGAAAATAAAAAGGATGAGTCACACTAGGGATAATAAGGTTAGATTATTGTGGTAGTCATTTTCCATTGGCAAACCAGGCTCTCCCACTCTCAACCTGTTGTTTGTGTGGGTTTGACCTAGTCCAAACATTCATCCCTCCTCAGGCCCTCCAGCTCCTCCAAGATATTGAGATGGTGGGAATGTGACACAGGCCCAGCTAATCAGCTCTTCATCCTCTGACCATGATGATTAGTTTAAGATGGACAAATAAAACAAATCTGTCTAATGAATGTGATCTGATATATTTTGCTGGAATTTTTGGGAAAAAAAAGGTCTCTTTTGGTTGGGGTTGCCGAGTTGCTAGGAAGTGAGCCTGAATCTGCTAGTCACTATTTTTGCCAGTGCATGGGAGGAACCAGTGTGATAAAGAGGGAAACACAGGAAAACAGAATCAAAAGATTTAAAAACGGATTCTAGATGACATCATTTGGTGACTTGGATCTGGCCTCTGGCTGCAGATATCTAAAGTTTTCAGAAACATAAGACAATAAATGCCCTAAGTCAGTTTGAGTTTTATTCTGTCAGTTGTGAATAGAGTCCTGACAGCTGCAATTACGGTGATTTGAATAACTGAGGCCTTTAGATCAAAGACCTAAGTAATTCATTGTTTCCTAGGTTAAAGTCCAAGAGTGAATTTTGGTCAGGTATGTGTCACATGCTTACTTTGTATACAGTACTCTATGCTAGAGAATGGGCATTCGAATTGCCAAATCTAAGAAATGTTTCAGGGATGATTGATGTCATTACCAGAGTGGATGCTTCTACACTTTGGTGTTCAGTAACAAAGCTGCATTATTCTGGGTCAGGCAATCATTCCTAAAATATTAGGAATAAACACTGGGCGAAATGGCCAAACATAGTGTTTTATGCTGCAATTTTTTTTTTTTGCAATCTGTGACCTATTGTTTCTTATTACTTTCACCAACTGATGTTGGTAGAGATATTGAGATAGAAATAAACTACGAAAATATAGCTTGATTTCAGACGATCAAAAACGTAAAAGTGTAGTCATTAAAGTCTTCCGCTCCTCTCCTTGTCTCCCTAACAGCAGCATTAGCATGCTGCCCACGATGACATGTATTGTGTCACCTAACATGATTGATTAAGGGATATATTTTTAAATTTCACCACTGCCTTTATTTTTATTTTTTTATTTTCTAGGCTGCTTGTCACATGCCCCAAATCTGTGAAAGGTTTGTATAAAATAAAAAGGCATATTTTAAAAGAAATACAATGTGTGACATAATGACAAAAGCCAGAAAATTGTGCGTCCCGACGGACATGCCACTCTTCACTCAGGTCCCTGCTTTGTTTTCTTCAGCTAGGAGAGTGACAGGCTGAAGGGCCTGGTGTTTGTCAGTTTATGTCACAACTGTGATATTTAAACATAGGCTTCTTTGTAGCTATTTTCTTCCATCCAAAATCTTTTTGGAAATGTGCCAAATATACATTTACTCAAACAAACACAAAAGGTCAATTTTTCTCCCCGCCTTCCCTTTAAAGCAAAATATTGCTTAGTTATAATCCATTAACTAATGTTAGTTTTTATGATCTAATCTGTTTTTAGGTGTTGAAATTATCTTCTCTATGCTTATTTCTATTTATTATAACTAGTATTCTTTTGTACTTAAAATTCAAAGTTCAGTGCCAGTCTTTTTTAAAACTCTATAATTCTTTTATCTCTATGAATGCTTTTCAACAGGGATATGTGCTTACAGTAGTGTTTACATGGCAATCTTGGATTAATGTTATTTGTTACATAATGTCAACTTTTAAATGTACCATTTTAAATACATCTATCAAGAGATAGATTCTTATAAAACTATTGTAGGATACTACTAATCTGTGTTACAATGTACTATATGTTCACAGTGAGTTGTCAGTTATAAGAACTATAGTTTTTTAATGATGTAATAATAAAACAACATATTTTTCATGTTGTTAATTGACACTTTGTCCAAAAAGCTGACACTCTTTTTCTTGACACGAACATTAAACATTACAAAACTAAAACCTGTTTTACAAGTATTCTAAAATAAAGCAACTTCTTATCACTCAGAGCTGAACAAAATAGAATGTTTCTTTTTTTTTTTCTGTGATCAAAAGATAGCTTTAATGACTGACTAGGTATAGCCACTTTCAGTAAGGACATTAATATTTCTGGAATTCCTAAGGACATACTATTGAATAAATGAGGGTTTTCTCCCAAAAAAATTGTAGAAGGAAAATGTTTGCAGTGTTTTCAACTGCTGAAACTTTAAATGTATTGTAAATAGTTAAAAATATGAATTACTAACAAAATTGAGGTATGGTTGTTCTACAGTTAGTTACACATTATTATTTAGATCATGTTAATTTTAATCTACATATTTTCTATTGCTAAAACATTTGAAATTTTCATAATAAAATATATGTCACCAAAATCATCAGGATAAAGCAACATTAGCCAATTAAAAAGGTATTAAGATAATTGTACCTGAAAAAAAGATAAGCTAAGAACAGCTTATATAAATTTTTCCAGGCAAGGCAAAAAATAAGCTGTAATACATTATATAATGATCAACCAACATAAGGAAGTGTAGTAATTTAACATAAGAGATAAACATGTTCAAGCTCCAATCCCCAAAATTTGATTGTTTCAAAGTTTAAAGAAGAAAAAGTTAACTCTATTATTTTTCATATATAAAACTTTTTCAAAAATACCAAAAAGTTTATCATAGGACCGGCTTTCATTTATTAACTACCCATAATAGCCAAGATTAGTAGTTCAATCTTTCTTTTGTGAAAAAGTGTTTATGAAGCAATAAAGTATATTTTTAGGTAAATGACTCTAATCGATATGTAGGTCATACACAGAAAAGATCAAGAATTAAACAGCTTGTAGTTCAGTGGTTTCCGACCTGTTCTGGGCCAAGCTCTAGAAATTCTGTTCTAGGGCCTCCATACTTAGCTGGCCATTCTCCACAGAACTCTTCATTCTCATCACCCTCCCTCATTTCAACAAAAGCAGCTCTGCTTTTATATACTTTAGCCCTCTGCATGAAATTTTATCTAAGGCACAGTTTCCAAGCTAAAAATGGTAAGTCATTCAGATTCAACTTCAGGCAACCTTTTGTAGCTAGTTTTTTCAACATTTCTTAATACTTCTTATCATTCTAAGAGGAAGTCATTATTATATCTATTTTACTGAAAAGAGGAAACTGAGAATTTAAAAGGAAGTTTATGAGTGGAGAAGAGGTCAGTTTCCTGAAAGGCCAGAAAGTTGGGGTTTTGAAATCATTGAGGAATGTGATGGGAATGTGTTCTGGAGACCAGCAGTAATCTGGGAGTCTTTAAGAAAGAAGGAGAGTGATGCAGAGGCTGGTCAATGACTGCTGCAAAGAGTAGATACTAGAATCTAATAGGAAATTCAGTCCCAGAGATTTTTAGGACAGAGAAAGAGTCAAAGGTCTAGAAGCAGCAATGAAGAGCAAGAAAGATATCTATGCCCCCTCCCAAGACCAAGGTATGAAAGAAAACGTGACCTCAGGGAAGAACCAGATATCGGCTAGAACAACATCAAGGGAATATTATCAGCAAAGAAGTTGGGGACAAAGATTTATGCTGATGACTAAGCAAAAGTTCCAGAGGGCACAGTGAGGGGATTTTAGGTATTGAGGGGAGGTTGAAGGTGGAGTTAGAAAAGGAAAGTGTAGCACCATGGCAGCTTCCAGTGGTAGTTGACATAAACAGGAATGGTAAGAGTTTTCCTGTTGGTCCCATCGAAGCTACGAGTATTAGGAAAGAAAGAGAAGGATCTTGAAGGAGAGCCCAGATAATTAGGTCTCCCCCTTGACCCCTGCTGATGAAATAATGGACTCTATACAGGGATAGGTTTGCACTAAGTACCTGGGTTTACCGCTAAGTTCTGCAAATGGGGCAAAAAGCCTTCGAGGGGCAGACTCGCCCCTCGTGTGGGAGGGCTGTCATTTCAACATTTCTAACAGATGTATGGAGGCCAGAAGAGGGGTAGCCCCACTCTGAAAATCATGAGTGTTTCCTCTTGACTTCTGCCAGTTCTTGAGCTTACAAGTTACATATCCAGCTTGCAAGATAAATTATCCCTTGGTCCTATTTTGAAAACTCCCTGGAAGCATATTCTGATAGGTCCACTTTGAGTCTGGGTCTAATTATCTGTAACCAGGCCCAAATGATAATGTTGTAGAAAGTGACTACGAAGAGCCCCTCAGTATGATGGAGGGAGGCAGATAAGGGAGTGCTTGCATGCTGGGCCAACACTCCAACAGGTGTTGATTAGGGGTTTGATCAAACATAGCTTTAAAAGACTTTTTGATGGCTGGTGTCTGTCAACAATTGGTGATAGAAATAGGTAATGTTAATGGCAAACTCGGCATACACATGTTCCCAACTTTGTGCCAAACAGCAATTTAGACTTTCATGATGCAGAATTAAGAGAGGAGAGAAAGAGAAATGACCTAGAATGGCTGAAGGAATTTTATGGAAAAGAAATACTTGGGAATAGCTGCATGGTATGCAGGCAAAGTAGATAGGAAAGGAAAATAGGATTTTAAGAAGCATTTATGTGGACACATATTATGTCATGATGTTTAACAACCATAAAAAATAATTTTAACTCCTTTGAAAATACTTTTGCCGCTGGATGTGTTCCAGTGCTGTGACCCCAAGCTCAGGCCAGTCCACATGGATTGTGGCTTCAGCGAATTTCAATAAGTATGAAGAAAGAGCTGGGTTTCTGGAAACAGGGGGACTTGTGCAATGAAAACTGGACACCTAAGTAGAGACATCTTAAATAATTGGAGATACGAACTTGAAGTTCAAATGAGAGGTCAGGGAATTTATAAACATAGAGCTGAATGTGAACCTTGAGACTGAATTAGTTATGCATATACAGAGAGAAAAACAGCTGTGAGGGACTGAGCCTCATAAAAGACTCGCAATTGAGATGCACAGAAAGAAAAAGAAGACATAAAAGATAGAAACATCAAGAGCTATGTGGTTTATCATGGCAGAAATCAGAGGACAATATGCCAGGAACAAGGAAGAAGTCAGATACTATAAGAATTTTAAAGAACTCAAGAAGCTTCAATGGGAAGCATGCCCTTAGTATCTTTGACAGATGTCCTTCCGGATGAGCAATCCCTGTTATGGGAAGCTCTTCTCAAGGATAGTGCACTCCACTACTGAACCAGTTTAGTTGTTATAGGTAATCTTGCATTCTTGTGATTATATTGCCCTCAACAGGGGGAGAATTGGTTCTTAGGGTTAATCCAAAATAATTTTACTTTTTGTGTAAATATATGTGCATAAACATATACATATGCAGTATATCTGTACTATTAAAACTTAACTGCAAGCCAGGAACACTGGCTTACATCTGTAATCCCAACGCTTTAGAAGGTCATAAATGGGAAGATCTATTGAAGCCAGGAGTTCAAGACGAGCCTGGGCAACAAATCAAAACTCCGTCTCTAAAAAAAAAAGAAAAACAAAAACAAAAATTAGCCAGAGGTGGTGGTGTATGCTTGTAGTTCTAGCTACTCCAGAAGCTGAGGCAGGAGGATTGCTTGAGCCCAGGGGTTTGAGGTTACAGTGAGCTATGATCACGCCGCTGCACTCCAGCTGGGTAACAGGCTGGAGTTACCATACCATATAATACCATACCATATAATAATAATAATAATAATTATTATTATTATTATTATTATTATTATAAAAACTTCATTGTGAAGTAAGGGTGAGCAGCAATTAGGAAAAAAAGTCTTTAAAGTCTTCTTAATAAAAGGTAGTTGAGATTCACTGTCTTCTATTAATCTGCAGGTAGTAAATTTCAGTGGCTTAAAAGAACCACGCCTATGTTGCTGTTAGTGTTTTGTGAGGTGTAAGGGATGTGATGGTAGCAGTTTGGGCGGAGTCTGCTCAAACAGCTACTCTTAGATTCTAGCTGACAAGGCTACAGGATTTTGTGGCTGCTGTCATTACGGAACACTTTCTTGATGGGAGAGCAACTGGAAAATCACTCATGGCATTTACTGTTTAAGCTAGAGATCACACTCATCTCTTTTGCTCACATTTCATTATCCAGAACAAGACACACACACACTGTGTAAATTCAGGAGGACTTGGAAATATAGGGGAGCAACTATTTAGTGAGCATCATGATGTCTATAGTCTTGTCATACCTAGCTGAAAACTGCCTCTTTAGAACAACTCACAGTGGTCCTTGTATGGCACCTTAGAGCAACACATTGCCACCTTATTCCCTCTTCTGCAAAAGAGAAAATTAATTCTCTTTAAATACCTTTCGCCATCTCTAACATGAGAAAATTACCAACACGTTTATCAAACCACTGCCCTGGGGCACGTATCCCCACCTACCTGGATGTTGTATTTCAAGAAACAAATTCAACTGCATGCTTATGTTTCTAAGTAATGTTAAAGTTTTTATGCTTCTAGAAATTCTACATGGAGTATAGTGTATAGTAAGATCATGTGCCCAGATCTAAGTATGAATTGTTCAATGCTGTCCAGTTATTTTTTCTTTCGCCACACTATTTTATGTGCTGATACTGAGCTGTGGTCAGCCAAAACCTGAGCTATTTTTTACACATTCTGCCACAAAGCAAAAAAGACATTGTTTTTATCAAGGATTAGATACAGATGGATAAAATGTATCTGTATGATGCACTTTCTAGTAGGTTATCTTGTTTGTTTGCTTCTCTTTTGTTTAAAAAAAAAGTTAAAAATGAGAATAGAAAACGCAATGACTATTTAAAACAACTTACAATTTTATGTTTTTCTTAAAAAATAAATCCCACTAGAATTGAGCCGTGTGTTTGGTGCTTGCGTCTTTGTGGTTTTTTTGTTTGGTTGGTTTTTGGTTTTTTCGAAGTAACTATGCCTTCATGCAGCTTCTGAGGCTTGCCCCAAGCACAATGGCTAATCAAGTAGGTGAAAATCAAGTGCCTACGATTTTCAGCCGCTTGTATTCTTAAGACATTGTCTCAAGTCTTTTCCAGATTTCAGTGACAATTATTATTGTACTTCTTGTTCCTTTTTACACCATTTATTCTAATATCAAAGTTCACCTTCTCACTTTCTAGATCAAAAAATACTTACGTGGAAGACACTTTGTAACTATGAAAAATAAATGTTACAAGTCAAATTTTCCTCATACAGTAAAGTTTCTTACCTCCCTTCCAGCTGTCAAGGAGCTTCCAAAGAGACAGAGAGAAAAAAACATTGAAAAAGACTTGTGAGGCAACTAGTAGAATTTACATGGACCTGTGGGAGACTCTCAGAAAAGAACCCTTAGAAGGAGAGAGACTTCAACTTTGTCAATATTATTTGGAAATGTACGCTAATTGGGGGAAGGAACTTTACATTTTTCCACATTTGGGATATAATAAGAACAGAAGTAAAGTAGTAGTGACGAAGTTGCATGACCAAACAGACTAAAGGGACTAAATGAATAGAGAAACTTCACCTGAAACCCAGAGTTTGTGCTGAGGGTAATGAAAGATATGGTTAGAAAGAGAGGTTTCAGTCATGTTACGCTGAAAACAGAGTTTGGACTTGGCACTGAAGGGCCATTAAAGACTTGTGTAGAGAGAAGTGACATGATCAGTCAATTTTTATGACAAGTGTTATGATAGCAGTATCTGAAATAAATTTCAGTAGAGATACAATGGCAATAGGAAAAGGAATTAGAAAATGAATGCACTAGTCCAGTGTGATATGACAAGAACCTGGACTGGGGCTAGAGAACCAGAGTGAAAATAAAAGGAAACATAAAATGTGGGAAAGGTTATGAGAGGAATAAAAGTCAGGCTTCATTAATTGACTACAAGTGAGAGAAGAATAATAGAAAAGAGGCTTCTAGTCAATATAATAGAGTAAGATGCCAAGTGAAATACTCCTCTTCCATTTTTATCATTGAGAAATATACCACAACCACAAAAGTAAATCCATAGCTGAGCTGAACTAAAAGTCAGAGTGGTAATAGGGAGTTAAATCTGAAGGCTTAACACGAGAATCAGGATGGATAGTAACACTTGCCCTAGGAAGCTCACTGAGAGCTGGAGCTGAAATCCTAGAATCAAGAAGGTTCACCCTATAGGCAAAACAGATATGAGAAAACCAGCACCTACCAGACTCTGGAAAGCAATTGGAAAGCTTGTCAAAATACCAGGTCCATGGGTAAAAAATATTTAACTATGAGAAATAGGAAAATCAGGCCTGTGCCACATGTATGTGTAGTTAGTATTAAAGCAACCCATATGGTACAGAAACCCCTTTCTGAGAAATTAACTTAAAAACAATCTGGGACAAGTGAAAATCCATTAGTTCCCTGCAGAAGCAAACACTAATTACTCTCTAAGGTTTCTCATACAATCTATGACAGAAATTACAATTCACAGAGTAAAATGGATCACTATCATTGAGAGTCAGCTGAAGGAGAAAAGAAACAACAGTTTGTACTTGTGAAACAAGTGATAATAGATTTTAAAAGAGACGGAGTCAACAATGACTAGACAATCAAACTTGAATGATTAGAAAAAATGGCTAAAACTCTTATAGAAACATTCCTCATCTTTTTTATTCCCAGAGAAAAGACCCCAAAACGACCAAACCTGCTGGAGAGTGAAAAGGAAACCTGAGAAAGGGGAGAGCCAGAAAAGCAAAAACCGAACTTGACACTTAAATTTAGCTCAAGTCTCTGGATAATCTCTGAACTAAACACTTATGAAACAAACAGAAAGTAACTTGCAGCTAAGAAGTAACTTATATTTGAGCTGTCAACAACTGCAGACATGAAAGTATACAATTTGAGTCCAACCAAGTCAACTATGGACTAAAACAAAAACTTCAACACTCTTTAAAGCAATATGATGGATTCTAGAGTCTATACAACATAATATTTATAACGTCCAGGGTACAATCCAAAATTATTCAACAAAAGTCCAGAAAATATGACCCATTGCTAAGGAAAAAGACAATCAACAAATGCCAACTCTGAGATGACCCAGATGTTGGAATTATCAGGTAAGGACTACAAAACAGCTATTATAATTCTCTTCAGTTAAGTAAAGAAAAATATGTTCATAAGTGAGAAGAATTTACTTGAAAATCTTAATAGCAGAATGGAAATTACAGTAGAAAGAGTAAGTGAACTTAAAGACAGATCAATAAAAATTATTCAGTGAGAAAAACAGGAAGCAAGAGGAGGAAAAGGAGGAGGAAGAAGAGAGAGAGAGAAATTCTACCAAGCAAGAACAGAGCTTCAGGAATCTGCGGCACAATTTCTGAAGGTCTTTATATGGTAGCTAGAGTCCCAAAAAGGAGATAGAGATTGGAGATGGACATTCTCAAATGCAAAATACAAAATATTTATAGATATAATGCCTGAAAGCATTAAAAAAAATGGCAAAACCCATAAATTTACATATTCAAGAAGTTCAGTAAACTCCAAACAGGATTAGTTAGAAGAAAACCATGGCTAAGAACATGATGGTCCAACTTTTGGAAACCAAAGATAACAAGTATATCTTAAAAATGGCTACAGAAAAACGTCACCTTACATATGGGAAAATAATGATTTAAATGGTCACTTGCCTCTCAGAAACGATAAAGACCAGAAACCAATAAAACAATGTTCTTAATGTACTGAAAGAAAATAAACTGTTGATCCAAAATTCTAAATCCAGCAAGAATGAAGGTGAAATAAAGATATTTTCAGATTGTAAAACAAATAAAAACTGTAAGAGAACTTATTGCCTCCAGATCTGTATTGAAGGGAATTCATCAAGCTAAAGAGAAATGATACCAGAAAAAAATTCAAAAATAGACTTCATGCCAAGAGTACTACTAAATATAAAGAGAAACATTTTGTAATAAAAAAGATTCAGTTCATCAGTAGGACATAAAAATAATACATGGATATGTGCCAAATGACAGAGCCTCAAAACACATGAAGCAAAAATTAATAGAATTAGTGGAATAAATATTTCCACAATTTTGAGAGGAGAATGTTACACTCTTGTCTAAACAATTGATAGAAAATTGAGACTAAAAATTCATTGGAAACATAGAAGAACTAGAAAGCATTACCACACGGATCTAATTGACATTTATGCAACATTATATTCAGAAAACTTCTCCATGAAAGACAAAGAACAGTACAGTCTCTATAATTCCATTTACATAAAATGTAAATGAATCTATAGTGACAAAAAAATCACATCAGTTGTTGCCTAGGACAGAGAGCAGAGAGACATGGAATGGGGAGTGAGGAATCTTCTGGGATTGATGCAAGTTTGCTGTGTCTTTATTGTGAGGGTAGTTTCATGGGTGTGTATAACTGTCAAAACTTATCGAGCTGTGCACCTACGTGGATGGAGTTTATTGTATATGAAATATTTCACTTATTGAGTTGATAAGAAAAATAAATATTGAATATCTTGAATTTGAAAAGAACATAAATAATATAATCCTATTTTTCTAATATTTTAAAATTTATCTCCCTATTGATTTATGCATAGAGAGATTTCCTAAGTAACACTTCTTAAATGTTTATGATTGTGATTTTGAGGAGGTAGAAAATTAGAGGTAAGATTATTTTTCTAAGTTTTCAATATTGCTTATATTTCCTTCTATAATAACCATTTGTCATCTTTACAAAATCAATAAGTAATTTTTGAAAGTGAATTGTTAATGAGGATATGAAAACAGCATAATAGAACCCTTCTTTCATAAGGTTGACAGCAAATAGAAGCAAAAAATTATAACATGACTATGGGATATATTAAAATCTTTTGTTTTCACAAAAGAGAAAAATCTTTAACTATGTGAAATAGAGTTGTGGAGGAATGCTTCACTTTCCCCTCACAGATCCTTGAACTTTGTTTTCCTCTGTAGTAGCTAATTAATCTGTGAAGCAAATTTATGCCAACAGTCAAATAATTATTACAAAGATTTTCTGCTAGTCAATGTCAAATTTCCATTTCATTGAAATGAAGGAGATTCAATCCCTTTTTCCTAAGGGGCATTAATGTTGCAAAATAAATAATTTGCAATACAAAATAGGGTATGAAATAGGTGCTCAATTTAATTTTAGTAAACAAATGAATACATGAATGAAGAAACAATAGCTTTCTATTATCACTGAAATTATGCTCCATCAGTAATTGCATATTCCACCCCAGCATTATGTCTGACCCACCTTTCAAGACCTTTAAGTTGGTGGTGATTTAGTTACAAGATCAGTTTCTCAAATGATAAGAGAAGCTGTATATAAAGTACATCATTATACCATAAATGAGATTTTATACTTCAGTGCATATCATGACACCTGTGTACATACTGAGGGACATACAACTTTATAACCATATGTCAGAAATCCAGAATAAGATTCTGTCTCTCAGCAGTTCTTGAAACTGAATTACAATGTTCAACAGTAGTAACTAAGCTTCCATGAAATACATTATGAACCAGGAATAGTTTGCCTTTTGAAGTATCTTAACCATCACCCATTTCTGGTTTTATTATTTTATACATGAAACAAAAACACAAATCAATGGTAAACATAAGCCCAACTGCCAGGAAATGATGAAAAGTGAAAATTTTAATCACTATGTTTATAAAAAATGTTATAAATATCATCCAGATATTTAAATAAATGAGGTTTCTTAACTGCAGATTTTCAGTTTTAACTAAGAACTAATCATTCTTAAAAGTCCCTCTAGGTAAGTATTTGTAACTTTTTTCAAAATAACCTATTTTTGTGATATTATTTTTGGCCAAAACTTGAAATATTAGATGCTGTTGCCATTAGCAACAAAAAACATACATAAGTAAAGCAGTATTCATAAGATAAATCTAACAAGATAAGGGGTCATGCTCCTGACCCATTATGAATTCAAAGAGTTATAGAGTTCATAAGGTTCAAAGCTGTGAAGACCATACCAATTTTAGGCATTATCATGGCTGCTATAGGAATCTAATTGTAAAATCTCATATGACATATCTTTCTTCAAGAGAGAAGAAGAAAAGTTACGGTTCTGAATTACACATTATCAAAAGACTTTTGGTCACATAGCTAGGAAGTTTAAAAAATACAGATGCCAGATCCTACTCTGAGATTGATGTGCTGGTATGAGATGTCCCTAGGCATTAGGATTTTTTTGGGTGGGGGGGAGGGGGATGGAGTCTCACCCTGTCACCTAGGCTGGAGTGCAATGGCACAATCTCGGCTCACTGCAACCTCCGCCTCCCGGGTTCAAACGATTCTCCTGCTACAGCCTCCCGAGTAGCTGGGATTACAGGTGCCCACCACCATGCCCAGCTAAGTTTTGTATTTTTAGTAGAGATGGGGTTTCATTATGTTGGCCAGGCTGGTCTCGAACACCTGACCTCATGATCCACCTGCCTCGGCCTCCCAAAGTGCTGGGATTACAGGCGTGAGCCACTGCACCCAGCCAGAATTTTTAAAAACTGCAGCTATAGAACTATTGCGCTGGAATATCCTGAAACCTTTCTGTTCAAGAGCTAAGTAACTTCTCTGTTATCAATAATAAAGAGATTTATTTGTTTCTAGCAATCATATGTAATTTTGTCATTATCTTGAGGTTCCTATTTAACTGGCAACAAGAAACAGTGACTGAAGTTTGGGAATAAACTATAGAATCCTATGAGAGCTGTAGAGTGAGAAAGTCAACTAAAAGCATTGAGGAAATCACATGTTTTTCCTTACAAAGATGATAAAGCAAATACTTGATACATACACCACTCATATTTGACCAAAAAGCTTAAACATTAATATTTTAAGTTGCAAAACCAAAAAGTATGTTACTGAAATGCAAATTATGTTTGTATGTGTATGTATTTACGTGTGTGTGTGTGTGTGTGTGTGTGTGTGTGTGTGTATGTATAGTCACGTACCTCATGACAATGTTTGGTCATCAAGGGGCCACATCTACAATGGCAGTCCCATGAGATTATAATGAAGCTGAAAAATTCCTACCTAGGTATGTCATAACATCATAGCATAACCCATTACCAATATGTGTTTGGTGATAAAGGGGTAAACAAACCTACTGCACCACCAGTTATATAAAATTATAGCACATACAATTATGTGCAGTACATAATACTTGATAATAAAGATTATGTGACTGGTTTATGTATTTACTATGCTATGCTTTTAGTCATTATTTTAGAGAATACTCCTTCTATTTACTTTTTTTAAAAGGTTAACTGTAAAGCAACCTCAGGCAAGTCCTTCAGGGAGGATCCCAGAAGTAATTGTCATCATAGAAGATGACAGCTCCATGTGTGCTATTATCCCTCAAGACCTTCCAGTAGGACAAGACGTGGAGGTGAAAGACAGTAATATTCATGATCCTGACTCTGTGTAGGACTACACTAATGTGTGTTTGTGCCTTAGTTTTTAACAAAAAAGTTTAAGTAGTTTTTAAAAAGTAATAATAAAATTTGAAAACCAAAAACTTACAGAAAATGGATATAAAGAAAGGAAACATTTTTGTATAGAAGTACAATGTGTTTGTGTTTTAAGCTAAATATTTATAAGACAGTTTAATAGTTAAAAAAATTAAGTTTACAAAGTAAAAAAGCTACAGTAAGCTAAAGTTAATTTATTATTGAAGAAGGAAAACTGTTTTTATAAATATAGTGTGGTCTAAATGTATAGTGTTTATATCATCTACAGTAACATCGTAGGCCTTCACATTCACTCTCCACTCACTCACCAGCTCACCCAGAGCAATTTCCAGTCCTGAGAGCTTCATTCCTATTAAGTGCCCTAAATAGATGTACCCTTATTTATCTTTACTCTGTAATTTTACTGTATCTTTTCTATTTTTAAATATGTTTAGATGCATGAATACTTACCATTGTGTTACAATTGCCTACGATATTCAGTACAGTAACATGTTATCCAGGTTTGGAGCTTAGGCTATTCTATAGAGCCTCAGTGTGTAGTAGGCTATACCATCTAAGTTTGTGTAAATACCGTTCTGTGATGTTTGCACAAAGACAAAATCTTCTAATGATGCATTTCTCAGAACTGCCCCTGTCATTAAGTGACATACGACTGTATATACATACACATACATATACACATATATATTTACATATATCTAATAAGTACATGTATATCATTTAAAATGACCTCCCCTCAAGAAATATCAATCTTAGCTTTTTGAGACGTAAATTTTCAAGTTTATGTATATTTATATTTAACATAGCAGTAATGCATGCACCTGAAATAAAATTTTGAAGTGACCTAAAACTAATATTGTTATTAAATTTTTCAAATATTTGTCTATGTCCAAATAATAATTTTTAAAGGGTAAACATCACCTAACATTATTTTCAATTGGTAAACTACTTTTAGAGCAGTTTTAGGTTCACAGCAAAATTGAACAGAAAGTAGAGAGTTCACGTATACCTTCTGCCCCTGCATATGCCTCCCTTACTATTAACATTTGGCACCAAAGTGGTACATATTTAAACATCCATGAACTTAGAATGATGCATCGTTATCACTTAGAGCCCGAAGCTTACCTTAGGGTTCACTCTTGGTGTTGTACATTCTTAACATATTACTTTGCCATATTTGCTTAACTTGTTTTTGTTTAAAAAAATAAAACATTACATATTCAGTTAAAGCCCTTTTGTACCTCCTCACTCCCTTCTTTTTACACAGTATGAGTGCCCACATGCACACACAGCCACCCATTGCCCTCACCATCTTTGTAAAGATAAACAATATTTTAATGTTGGTGGATGTTTTGCTCTCCTTTAAAAAATAATCTTACTACATATGCATGTATAGTATAGTATAACATAGTATGCTATAATATAGTGGTATAATTTCTTAAACTTTTACTCGACTTTCTCAACTAAATGTGTTTAAAGTTGTGATAAGGGAAAGCATACGATATATATAATTTTGTAACTTGCTTTTTTCACATGACATGTTTTCATGATAAACCCATGCTGATATATATGAATCTAGTTTATTTAAATTGCCATACAATATTTTATTTGCTAACTATATCAAGCTATATGTATTTTTCTGCTGATGGATACATAAATTATGTGCTCTTTTCTAAATTTATAAATAATACTACAAATAATACATATTCTTTCTGCATATCTATGTTCATGTGCCAACGTTTCCCTACATTACATAGACCTAGGAGGAGAATTTTAAGGTTTTAAGGTATACATATCTTCAGTTTTCCTAGGTATTGGTAAACTATTCTCCAATGTGGTTATGACAATTTATATTCTTACCAACAGCTGGCATTGTTAAACTTTTAATTTTGGTCTTTCTGATAGTTTGAAAATTGACTGTTGTCTTAATTTGCATTTCTCTAATTACAATTTAGGCTGCATATTCTTTCAAATGATTGCTAGTCATTCAGGTGTCCTCTTTCAAGAATTGCCGTTTAACCTTTGCTCGTTTTCCATTGGATTTTAAATCTTTTTCTCATTGACTGTAGGAGTGTAAGAGCTCTCTATGTACTCTGGTTACTAATCTTTTGTCTGCTGTATGTGTCCCACATACCTTTCCTGTTTGATTACTTACTTTCCTTTTTTTTTTTTTTTTTGAGATGGCGTCTCTGTCTGTTGCCCAGGCTGGAGTGCAGTGGCACAATTTTGGTTCACTAGAACCTCTGCCTCCCAGGTTCAAGCAATTCTCCTGTCTCAGCCTTCTGAGCAACTGGGACTACAGGCACATGCCACCACGCCTGGCTAATTTTTGTATTTTTAGTAGAGACAGGGTTCCACCATATTGGTCAGGCTGACCTCGAACTCCTGAACTGACGTGATCCTCCAGCCTCAGCCTCCTGAAGTGCTGGGATTACAGGTGTGAGCCACCACACCTGGCCTTATTACTTACTTTCAACCTGTGTATGATGTCTAATGTCATACAAATTTTTAATTTTAATATATTGCACTTATTAATCTTTTCCTTTATGATTTATGCTCTTTGTGTATGCACTTAGATTTACTTCCACAGACTAGAAACATAACTATTTGGTTTAAAAAAAACTATAAATATGTTGAAACTTGAGAAAACATTCAAATTGTTTGAATTATTGAAGAGTTAGTACCTTCACCATCAATGTGTGAGAGAACTGATTTACCATATTATTGTAATGGTTAATCTTATGTGTCAACTTGGCTAGGCCACAGTTCCCAGATGTCTGGTCAAACACATCTGGATTTTGCTATGAAGGCATTTTCTACATGAGATTAACATTTAAATCAGTTAGTAAGCTTTGAGTAAAGCAGATTACCCTCCATAATGTGAGTGAGCCTCATTCAATCATTAAAAGTCTTAAGAAAAAAAAAAACTGACCTCTCCTAAGGAAGAGGAAATTCTACAAAAAGGCTGCCTTCAGCCTCAAACTGCAATATCAACTTTTTCCTGGGTGTCTAGACAGCTGGCTTATCCTGTAGATTTTGGATTCGTCAGGCTACACAATCACACTGAGCCAATTCCTTAAAATAAATCACTCTCTCTCTCTCTCTCTCTATATATATATATAAATATATATATATACACATCCTATTGGTTCCGTTTCCCTGGGGAACTCTGACTAATATAGTTATATTACACAATGTTTTATTTCCTTGTAAGTTAGATATATATGTAGCCCAGTGTCATTCATGGTTAATATGAGATGTCAGCCTTTCTGATTCCAGTTTTTCTATTAGAATCATGTTTTAATTTCAAGCGTAATATTCACTTCCTTTGTCTCCTTTGATCATCATGTTGGTCTTTCCCATGAGTTGGTTGACATTTCATTTGGATGGACTCCTTATAAAATGAGGCCCCTATTAATAAAAATTTTGTACTTAGAAAGTTCATTTCCACCCACCAGATTTCTTCATATTACCCTGCATTTTTAAAATCACTGGTATACATAATTGATTAGCTGGAGTACATTTATGTTTTCTAATTTTCCAGTAAACTAATAGTAGTATTTAAATAAAATGTACCTTACAATTACAGACCAATTTCTAATTATTTAATTTGTCTGTTTGAATGTGGTTCAAGGGGATATTTCTGTACTAACAAAGATAGCAATAATTTTTATTGCTGTAGTTATTTTTAGGTTTAGGAATATTTCAAAAAATGTATTCTAAAAATCAGCTTTTGTAGTATTTTGTATATGACCATATCTATGTGAATGTGTAGAACAAAATCCTTTTCTTATCTATATAAAATATTTTTTATTTTAATTTGATGCTTTATTTAAAATATAGCTTGAAAAGCATAATGAACTTTCAATAAACAATCTCATGGGCTGAAAATGGGAAACTTGCTGTTGTTCCAACTCCCACAGTAACCAAACTAGCTTTATTCACATTCCACACCAATAGCCAATGCCATTCATGGAACAAAATAATTGCTGATAGCAACAGAAATATTTCTAAACTACCCTCTTCTTTTTATTCACATCTGTTCGGCATTTGAATGAATTTTAATTTTGTTTTAGAGAATGTGCTTAACTGTATATTAAGTAGCTAGGATCTCTGTGTGTGAATGAGTGAGAGAACAGCTGATTTACGGGGCTGTAACATAATATGGCCACAGTGACCCATGCTGGTCTTTCCCTTGTAGGATAAAGTATAAGAGAACTTGCTATTAGTTTTCAACCATAAACAGTACCCATAGTTGTGTGCCTTATCATTTTCAAATCATGAGGTGTTATTGTTAAAAATATATGCTGACATTAAAAATAGGTACTGAATGCCTAAGATTTTTCACAAGGCTTGATTGTATTCCAGTGAAAACTGCCTTTTGATTTTCATATTTATCAGGACCATATTTTCTATGCAGAAAGAACGTAGCAATAGAGAAATAAGCTGCTTTTTAGTGTTATCTTCATGAAGAAGTAATTATAACTGGAACTCAGAAAGCCTTAAATAAAAGTCTCCATAAGACACAATAATTTAAGAGAAAAGAGTTCATTTCACACAGCCAGGTATCTGCCAGTATTTGCTGCCTTCCCAAGCAAAACAACTCTAATAAACTTGAGTGAGGTCATGAGCAGTAAGAATCTCTTGAAGCTGCTGAATGATGAATGCTTTTTAAAGAAATGTCCAATAAAGTATGTCATATCACAAAGATAGGTCCAGTTATTACCTTTTTTTTTCACATGAAAAACCTGAAGTCAACAGTGGTTTCTCAACCACATGGCTCACAGCTGAGTTGTCCTTAATTTCCCTTTCCCACATACCCCACACCAATTCCATTAGCAAGTCCTGTCAGCCTTATCTTCAAAATATATCCCAAGTCCAACCAGTTCTTACCACTTCACTGCTGCCACCCTAGTTCAATTGGCAACTATCACTTTTCAGAACAGCTGCAACAGCCTCTAATTTCTCTTTTTGTATGCATTCCCACCCTCCGACTATCCAGTGCCTACACACAGCCAGAAAGATCTTTCCAACGTTTAAATCAGATCATGTGCCTCCTCTAGCCACAAATCCTCCAATGACTTCCCATTACCTTCAGGGCTTTTTGTGATTAGCCCCTTCCTATATCTCTGATTTTACCTTGCTCAACTTTCTCCCCAATTCACCATCCTCCAGCCAAATTGGGTAGCTTTCTGTGCTTCAAACATGCCAATCTTCCTGACTCAGGGTCTTTGTCCCTACTCCTGCTTCTTTTTGGGTTTCTTTTCCTTCAGATCTTTTCATGATTGATTTTTTTTAAGAGACAGGGTCTCGCTATGTTGGCCAAGTTGTTCTTGAGGTCTTGAACTCCTGGCCTCAAGCAATTCTCCCACCTCGGTCTCCCAAAGTGCTAGGATTACAGGCATAGGCCACCGCACCCAGCCATGATTGCTTCTTTATGCTCAGTCTTGTCTCAAGTGTTACTTCCTCAGAGAGGTTCCCAGTCTTAGCAAAGCAGCTTTTCCCCCATTCCTCTATCATATTGTTCTCCTTTATCTTCTTCATAACACTATTGACATCTGAAATTATTTTATTATGTGTTTATCACTTCCTCAATATTAGTTATCAATCACTGCATAATTATGTAAAACTTCGCAGCTTGAAACAACAACAATCATTTATTATCTCACATACTTTTTTGTGAGTTAAGAATTTGGGAGTGGCTTAGTTGGGTTGTTCTGCCTCAGAGTCTCATACGAGGTTGCAGTTAGATGTCAGCCAGGGCTGCAGTCATCTGAAGACTTGACTGGGGCTAGAAAATCTGATTTTAAGATGGCTGACACACATGGTAGGCAGATTTATGCTGGTGACCAGACAGAGGTCTCAATTCCTTGCCACATGGATTTCTCCACAGGGCTGCTGGAGTGTCCTCACAATATGGCAGCTGGATTCCCCAAGAGCAAGTGATCCAAGAGAAAGCAAGGCAGAAATCACAATGTGCTTTTTTATCTAGACTTGGAAGTAACACATGGTTGTTCCAGCACTGTCCTATAGTTTATACAGGTCATCCCTATTCAATGTGAGAAAGGACTAGACTAGGGCATGAATATATATATATAAAATATATATATCACATGAATATATATATTGAATATATATGAATATATATTCATATGATATATATATAAAGAGGGAAAAATCATTTGGGGGGCACTTTGGATGCTGGCTGACACACCCTGGAAATCCTGACTCTGTCCTGTTTAAAAATATCCCTACTGACCAGGAAAATATCTGATGCTCAGTAAATGATTAATAGTTGACCAGCTGGTTAATGGAAGATTTGTATCTCAGTTTCTGAGTTTGTGTTCATGCATATGTGTGTTTGTAAAAAACACTAACTGGGAATCAACGGAAGTGAGTTCCTTCTTAGCTTTGTCCTGACTTGGTCATGTGCCCATGTATAAGTCACTTAACCTTCATGATCTTCAATAGCTTCATCTATAAAATGGGAATAATATGTATCCTGTCTCAGTCCCACATTTGCTATAAACATTGTGTAATGGAAACTTCGCTCAATTTGGATTCAGAATAACAAATTCTGGATTCAAATCTCGTGGTAGTAAAGTTGTGTCACATTAGTCCTCACCCTCCATTTCCTTTTTAACAGAACAAATAGGTTAAATTAGATCATCTGTAATGTTCTTCAGATTCTATAGTCTCTATGGCTAATGCAACAAATGATGTAATTTGAGGGCACTTTAAGAAACAGTATTGTGTGGTTTTGCAAAGAACATTATTATTATTGCCAAAAGAGTCACAACACAAGTCAACCTGTCATTAAAGTAGCAGTTTGGCATTCTGACTGAGGGATGGGCAGGCCAGCACGGCAATGCCACACATTGTTAGAAGGGCCTAGAGGACAATTAGGGGTGGAATTGGCAATTACTGGCAATCCCGACTTCTGTTGATCGTGCTGTTGCTACCACTTCGCAGGCTCCACTTCAGCTGGCTAAAACCTTGCCAATGGCCTCTGAGGTTTCTGATTTGATGGCCCAGATAATTCAAGAAAGTGTGAGGAAAAACTTTCTCACCAGGGCCCCAGAGGGCACCCTTGCACCTTTCTAGAAATGAAGGGTAACAGCCTCAACCACAAGTCAGCTGTGATTTGTGAGTACTATAAACACAGACTTATTTTAGAATTCTGGTCAGCCTCTCTCAGTCCCCACATGTACTCATGGACCTCAGCCAAGAACAATTCCCCTCCCTAAATTGTAAGAAATCTTCAAAGGCCACCAAATCACTAAATGCAAAAGACTCTTGGTAAAACTCCTTCATCATAAGATGTCATTTAATATTCTCTCTGCTTTTGTTTTAAAACTTGTTTATCAGAAGTCAGTAAGAATTGAGGCAATAACACCTATCACATTTGTACTTCAGGCATGTTTGTTTTTTCAATATCATTTGAAAACTAAGATTTGTAGGTTTTGCAAAACACATTTTTTTTATTTGGCATAGAGACAGTTTAACTTTGAGATCTCTCACTAATTGTTTTTCTTACTAAAACAGCTTCAACTTTGGCAATCATAACCCACTTGGTCCTCATAGTGGACAATACACTTAGCAGCCTGTATTTTATATATATATACACACATTATACATAGTAACAGAAAAGTAAATGTCTACAGAAATGTTATTGTTTATATCTTGTATGAATAATATTTCCCATACTTCTAAGAACTCAGAAACATATGTTTCATCTGTATTTAGAATAAACTCTGGGGTGTAAAATTCTGAACAATGATGTAACTGATATATTTGAACAAACATCTGTAAAGCAAGACAAAGTGTCATTGATTTGTTTGTGGAACTAGACCATTTGAAGTCAAGTATGTGGATCTTAGTGGCTTACTTGTCAGCATTCTTACCAGTGGTGGCTAGTTAAAATAAGCTTAAAACATTCAAGCATATTAACACAGCTCTGGGCATAGGACCCAAAAGAAAACATTAGGATTCAAAGCAATACAAAACAGTGCTACCAATTACACTGCATTACACTTCTTAGATTTTTGATGCTTAATCCCTCAAAGCCACCTTGAACCATGTGCTGAAGCCACCAAGAGTGTTGAATGAAAAAATCCAAGGGGATTAAGGAGTCATTTCCACTAGAGAGAAACACGTTTTCTCAGCTGTTCTGGTTTCTATGAGGAGGGATTTTCCCTAAACACTTCTGCCCTATTTCTGTTTCTTTACTCCCTTTCTCCTGGGGAGCAGAGTAATCTATCGTACTGGGAATTTAAGGGTAAATTTGGCATGCTGAGCTCAGTTTCACCCGCCATCATTTTTGGAAGAAAGAGACCCTCTGCTCCTTCATTCTTAAATCCTATCTGGCAAGCTAACGCCACCCCCCCCCCACTACCCCGCTAGCTGGGGAGGCTCACTAGGCTCCAGCATTATAAATAGAGTGGATAAGTCTCTGAGGGTCAGTTAGCGGAATAGTTCTTTCTCACAAAGAACAGACTTCAACTTTCCCAATATTTTGGGATTCCATCTGTCAATCTTTATCTTATACTGTGTAACAGTATCTTACAGTATCCAATGGTGTCCAACAAACCAATTAACAGAAAAGTTTCTCCACATTTTTTATATCCCCCAAATCTAGCCCACACTTGCAGCTATATACTGAGTTTGAAGAAATACACATGTTAAGAAGGTATATAGTTAAGGTTGAGACTTAAGAAAATGCTCTTGATACCATGTTAAGTGAAAAGAGAGGTAAAAATTTTGTCCATATTGTGAACACTGCATTAAGCATTCATGAAAGTCCACTTTTTTTTTTGCAAAATCATGAGTATTTTATTGAGTTTTATAAAATATTTTTTTCATGTTTTAGTTGGTTCTCTCCCTACTGAAATACATCTTATTATATTTTCGAATAAGTTTCCTAAGCAGAGACCTCTTGCTTAGCATACAACTCCGAAGAAAAAAAGCTATTTTGTGTAGAAAGCAAAATAGTTGTTTTATAATCAGCAAATGCAGTATCTACAAATACTGTTATTTATTTTATCCAGTCAATATAGAGGAAATGAACTTTCTAGTGTTTCTTCCTTATCTGCGTTTTTTCTTCTTTACTCCATACTTTTTTCTATGCTTTGAAATCATATTCAAAGTCCCATTTCTTTATTTTTATTGTTATTTTTGAGACAGCCTCATTCTGTTGCCAAGACTGGAGTGCAGTGGCATGATATCGGATCACTGCAACCTTCACATCCTGGGTTCAAGCAATTCTCATGCCTCAGTCTCCCAAGTAGCTGGGATTACAGTCACCCACAACCACACTTGTCTAATTTTTGTATTTTTAGTAGACACAGGTTTTATACATGCCGCCCAGGCTGGTCTCAAACTCCTGGCCTCAAGTGATCCACCCACCTCAGCCTCCCAAAGTTCTGGGATTACAAGCATGAGCCACCACGCCAGCCAAAGGTCCCATTTCTTTCTTGACAGCCACTGTCAGGAACTCTGATCTGAGTCAAATAGAAGTTGGACGGGATTATGAAAAATTTTGAGGGCTGCCTCAATTCAAGCACCTAAGTGAGTCCATGAGAATATTATTATTTGTCTTTAATATTTGTAATATTCCTGCAATTATATTGACATCTATATAATGAAGCTAGGAGAATCACATATACAGCAATGAGGTGGACTGCTCATTGCTATTATATTGAAATGAAGAGAAAACTAATTTTCAGGAGGAAAATTTTATATCACTCACCACCTAAATGTTTCAGTTAATATTAAGGTCTAAATTTATTAATAGTTCTACCTTTTTAGCCTATATTCAGTCTACAGGCTAGTAGGAAATGTTCCATGTAACGTGTGTGTGTGTGTGCGCGCACCCGCATGGGTTTAAAAAACAGGTGTGAATTGAGGATGCTCTGATTTGAATGCCTGTGTCAGTGTTTGAATGCCTGTGTCAGTGTTTTTTCAGCCTCTTCTATAGTACACC
This sequence comes from Pan paniscus, assembly GCF_029289425.2. Classification (NCBI taxonomy): domain Eukaryota; kingdom Metazoa; phylum Chordata; class Mammalia; order Primates; family Hominidae; genus Pan; species Pan paniscus. Next base: position 91,489,401 of record NC_073254.2, on the reverse strand, counting down.
TGGGCATTTAAATCTACTTTCTCAGGCTTTACTTGAGAATCACGAGAGACTCATCATTTGCTTTCAAAGCACTCCTGCCTGTTGAGTTCCTCAGCTAACTTGGTTTATTCCTTAAAAGCCACAGCAGCCATCTTTTTCTTAATTTTTCAGGATATAACAAGAAAAGGTGACAGATCCACAACTTTGTTTAATATTCTTCCTCTGAAACTACTTAGGATTTTGAAATTACAGAATAGGCCAAGAAGAAATATTTAAGGTGATTTGTTTCAAGGGGGAAGTGAACAGGATATGGCAGGACCCAACATGAAATGGAATAAAAGAAAGGGGAAATGAACAAATGAAAGATGCTTTGGATTAAGAAGTAAAAGTAGAAATTAGGTGATGAAGACCTTTCATCAGAGAGTTAAATAATTTTTGATTTACTTAGACTATAAGGAGAAATGTGAGGTTCTTTTAAAGCAGTTTTCATTTCGTTCACTATGTCAAGATTTTTGTTTCTTTTATTTTATGATTATTATTTATTATGAAAGAGCATTAAAACATTAAAGGAATTTCTAAACATAAAAACACTGTTTCCCATTACCCTAACACACTGATCATTTGTGTCACTTCCTTGAGCCATCTTCTTCACCCTCAGGCCAGATCAGGTAACCTATTTAAAGCTCTCTATACTTGTTTTCACAAATTTAGCCCAGTTGAACATGAAATTTTTACCCTTGATTGTATGCCCAACATCTAACGTTGTGTGTGACACATAGTAGGTATTCAATATTTTGATAAAAATGAATGATGAATAAATATTCCTCTTAATTATTCATCCTTGAACTCCATATGTCCTAATGCCTCACCAGTTTATAGATATAAATGAAAACATTTAAATCATCAAACTGAATTTCATTAGCTTTAAGGCCTCACTTGCTTGTGAAGGAATTCCTGGATCCTAAAATATCCCTCTTAAATATTTAAATTCCCAAGATTCTCCCTGGTCTCTGCCCCTCCAAAGAACAGGTCTCTGTCAATCCTACCAGCACCAAGGCTCTCAATGCCATATGGAAAAAGAAAAATAGTTTCTTCCTCCCTCTGTCTGCACTTTGATGTACTCAGTTACAAATGCCCCACAATAATACCACTTGGTCTCTGATATGTTACAAAGCTTAACAGGCACACAGTCCCTTCCTCTCTATGGTAAACCCAAGCTGGCAAATGAGAGTCAATGGACTCCATATGAGTCGATCAGTTCAGACAGTAGAGAGAAAATGGTGTCTTCCAGTCCGCATGCCGGCTTTTATACCTATGCATTTAGGAAACCTGTTTACCCAGCAGTTTTATCTTGATATGAACATACTTGGTATGTTGGTGGGGGCTCTGATTTTTGTTTTGTTCCCATCACTGTACTTAACCATAATCTGAAGATTTTTTTTAATCCCCTAATTGTATCTCTGGAAGATGTTGTAGCTTTCTGGTCCCTTTTAGATATTAGAACAGCCTCATTCAACTCTTCACATTTCAAATTCTACTGTTGTATTTCTTCTTCCCCATAGCTAAGGCTTAGTCTTTAACCTGGGAGGGTCTGTAGTTCTTAAGAGACATGGTCTGCTCTTTTACTCATCCCATCCCTCTTCCAGCGAGCTGTCACATGGGAAGAAGAAATAGAAGAAATGGCAGGGGTCATACATAGCTGGCTGCCCGATGCTGAGGGAAGGTGACCCTAGAATCTATTTCTCGAAGTCTCCACCAATGTGAGACTCTCTACATAATTGTTATGCACAATTTTTTAGGGGCAATCTTCAGCTTTGCTGTGATCTCTCCTTTACTTAATAACCCTTCGGAGAGGATCAACCACATCTCTCTTTTGGCTACAACAGGGACCTATGCCTCCAAACCCCTCCATAGGGGAGGGCATCATCTGAACAGCTCCATATCATCTATATTTTCTGCTGCCTCTTTCTCAAGTGTTATGCACCTTCTTTTGTTGTTGTTGTTGTTGTTTCTTTGAGACAGGATCTTGAGCCATGGCAGCTCCTGAGGTCCTTGTGTGGGAACCCTGATGGACTAGGAGTTAGTCCATCAGGTGGCCACGTTCCCTTCATGTTCCTCCCATGTAACCTACAACCCTGGTGACTCCACTGATGCAGCTACTCCAGTGAGGCTTCTGCCTTATGAAATGACCGGGTGAGAAATAAGCACCAGTCTTCATGTTCACATTTGGACCCCTAACTCCAGGGAAAAAACATCAAGATCTCCTGAGATCTCCCTCACCTTCTGTCCAGGGGATGTGTCAGGTGGCTCTATCAGTTCTGCAGCTCAATAAACATTTAGTCAAGAATGAGGTGCCTGTTGTCCCCTTCTTGCAATTCACGATTTCTCTTCAAATCTCTCTCCCTCTTTGCTTTTGTTGAAGGGAGAGCCAGCTGCCTATGAAAATGCATGCTCCCCTTTTGTGATGTATATATGTCTCTAAGAGACCATGACCCATTCAGAGACTGTGTTTCCCAGTCCCCCTGTCATGTAGGTAGGACCATGCGACTTGGTCTTACCAATGAAATACAAATGAAGGTGATGTATCTGCACCAGGCCCAAGCCTTTAAGAAGCGGTAACTTCTCTCTGCTCTCTTCTGCAGTTGGATGAAGAGGACTTTAATGCCCTGAGGGATGGTCAAGATACAGAATGCAAGAAGCTTTGATTCCTAATTGACTCCATAGAGAAAAGCCATTGCTGACCAATAATACACACATGGATTTTATGTGAGCAAAATGTAAATCACTATTGTGTTACGACTGTTCTGCATTCTTTTAACAGTACCCAGAAGTACCCCCAAATAATATACGTAGGCCAGGCACAGTGGCTCATGCCTGTAATCCCAGCATTTTGGGAGTCCAAGGTGGGCAGATCACAAGGTCAGGAGTTCAAGACCAGCCTGGCCAGCATGGTGAAACCCTGTCTCTACTAAAAATACAAAAATTAGCCAGGCATGGTGGCAGACACCTGTAATCACAACTACTTGGAAGGCTGAGGCAGGAGAATTGCTTGAACCTCAGGAGGCAGACGTTGCAGTGAGCCAAGATCATGCCACTGCACTTCAGCCTGGGCAACAGAGCAAGACTCTGTCTCAAATATATATATATATATATGTGTGTGTGTGTGTGTGTGTGTGTGTATGTAATACGTCTGTGAGAGAAGGCAAAGAGTTTTTACGTAGTCACTGAAGCTCACAAGGCCAGACTTCTAAATGAGTTATAGAGATGCCTAGATCCAATTGTTGGATATTTTCTTTGAAATACAGGTCATTAACTGGCCTTTATTTCATCAGCTTTGAGCCCTAGTCATTGTCATGATCACAATCATTATTACCACCTCACAGCTAAACTTTGCGTGCCAGAAACCATTCTTATCGTGTTATATGAATTAGCTTATTTAATTCTCACACAACCACATTTTAAAGATGAAGAAACTGAAGCACAAAGAAGTTTACAGAATCTGCTGAAGGTTACATCAGGAAGTGGTACAACCAGGACTCAAACCCAGGTAGTCTTGTTCTAAAGCCCAAGTTTTTAACAACTAATGTATACAGTCTACAACTTCAAAGTACTCTCACATGTTCCAGGACTTTAAGAATAGTCCTAGTCAGCGTCTTCTGCTATGTGTATCTTTATGTAGTTATATAACTCATGTTTCCCTAGACCATATGTAGTAAATATACACATTAAAAATGCAGTGGCAAAATAGGTATTCTCCCATTTAATTCAGGAACCATGTGTTTCCAAATGGCCCTGCCATTCCTCTCTTGTGTCTAATTGCATCTGTTCTGACCACAGCTTGAGTCTCTGTAATAGAAATGAGTCTGGCCTCACTTCTATACCAGCCTTTACTACTCTGAATAGAAAAATGGTTCTACTCTTAACATTATCAAAACTTCTTTTTAGAATACAAGACAGAAAGTTCTTACCTTCTTTGTAGCATGCACACATCCACACACAGACACACAAACACACACAGACACACAAACACACACACACACATTGTTCAGCTCATTTATGTGACTTCTTTTCCATTTTTAGCTTCTCTTCAAACTTGGCACAAGTGCTTGAGAATGGGGGAAAAAGGCTATGGAGAGAGGTTGAGTTTGAAGAAAATCCAAGTGATATTCGCTAAATATTGCAATCAAAATGGCCTCTACCCTTGCCTTCTGTCTTCACCTCTCACCCAAACCTCTACCAGTGTCGCTGCACCAAGCTTGTGAATCATGGTGCTCTCTCTGGCTTATTTGGCGAACTTCCCAATAGCAACATGTACAGCCCTTGTACCCTCTCCATCCTCCCTAGCCCATATTTCTTTTGAGTCTCAGTGACAGTACCAGTCACAAACCCCAATATGTTCAACTATTGCCTCTCTGGAAGTGCTATTTAAGTTGTCACAGAAATAGAATCCCCAACAGCACTCATTCCCCAGTTAGTCCATCTAAAAAAATAGAGAATGTTTAGGTTAAGTTGAATTCAAAGCAACCCCCACAGCTAAAGTCCTTACTCTGGAACTGTGGCTGTGATTTTAACCTTAAAGTAGAGAAAACTCTCGCTCTGCTTTCTTTTACATTATTTCATGGTAATCTTTCATGTATCAACATTGGCTTTCTAGTTTTTATTTTAATAGTTTCATTCGATCACAAAGTTTGAAAATAACATAGGTAATTATTCTTTTGTTAATAAACATTTAGGATTTTTTTGGGTCCCACTTCAGTTTATTTTCGCTAAGGAAAAAAATTACTACTATGGTATTTTCAAAAAACTTATTGAAATATTAATCCTGGTTCTCTAGGGGAAAAAGTACCTTTATGAAGTAGTAATTTCCTACAGGATCTCAGAGTATCAGCTAGTGACTTCAAGGCTGAGTCTATAAAACTATGTGTGGTAAGTTTAAAGGTGCCTATTTGTTAAATGATAAACTTATGAACAAGATTTTTCAGACTGTATTTACCTGGAGATTCTGAGTCCTCTGAAGAGGCCAATAATTGTGAGAATTGCTTGATAACTCAAGTATTCCTGGAATTTCCAGAGTGTTATGAAGTTTGATTATTAAACCTAACTTTGGCAAAGAAGGCAATGATGTTTTTTGCAATCTATTGCTGTTACTACCTTCTCCCCAACTGCACTGAGGTTTTTATGTAGAAGAACCACGGGGCTTGAATAAACACAGCAGAAGACTCAGCAATAAGAGGCCTCACTGAGCGCAAAGGAGCATGGCCCCTGGGTCCAAGGCCCAGGGTGAGCAAGAAGAGGAGGAAACTGAATCTTCTGTGAGACCACATTTTAAGAAGAATGTGGTTAAGATACAAAAGTTGTAGCTGGAAAAGCAATGCAGAGGGCAAAGTCTCATGTGAAAAGCAAGGGTAAAAATGGAAGAAACACGTGATAGGATCGGAACTCCAAAAAATGGAGTTAGTCAGGATGGAACATTCAGAACAGGTATAAGAAACAGCTTTACGGTAGCTGTTGCAACTTAAAAAGATCATGGTGTGACACTCTATTAACAAGTATTATTACAGGTTAATGATAATCTAGTTATATAATAATAAACTGAAGGTTATAGAGGATCTAAATGTGCTTCCAAGTGCTAAAAAATAAAATCTTTCATCAAATCTAAGATGCTATTGTGTGTAAGATGTATCTGAATGTTAGAGGGTTAAGATGTGGAATCAGGTGTGACTTAGAACCTAAGATATATGGTAAAGTGAATTCTCTTCCATATAATTTAAAATGCTGGATATTTTATTATACCATGATTCTTTGAAAGTGGTGCAATATATAGTATATTTTGTAGTTACGTACCCATTCCACAGATTATTTAATAAATCCCTGAAGTGAAACACACTACACAACAATCTCTAAAGGCAGAGAATTAAAGGGGACATGGATCATGTTTTCCCAGATCATATTGTTTTGTAATAATTTGATCAAATACCCTATCTACAAATACCATATCTTTTGTTATCTTAGGATGGGCTGGGCCTTAATGGTCTCAAATTGACCCTCAAATCTCAGTAGAGTAATCCAACAAAGGTTTTATACTAGATCAGCTCACATCACGGTCTGATTCTGTCAGGAAGCCTTTCCTCATCTTGGAGCAACAAAGTCTGGAGCATAGAGTCTCCTGGGCTACTACAGCAGGGAAGAGACATGGAGGGAACCTATTGAGACCGTTAGCAGCCTTGGTCTGAAGCTCGCTTTGTTCCTCTGCTTGTGGTCATTGGTGGAGCATTCATCTAGGCCAACTGAACTGCAAGAGAAGCTGGGGACTATTGAAAATCAGAATGGAGATTTCTGAACACTATTTCTGGGATAGGAGTTATTTATTAAATGGCTTTACTTGGACAGAAATCCTCTAAACACTATGTGTTTTCATGAAGCAATCAATGAAGAAGTTGCCTGACTCCATGATTGACATCTGTGCTCCACGTTTGCTCTCCTTGATATATCTTTTTGAAAATAAGTGGCATCTTTTTCTAGCTTCATATTTTATAAATAACATACTCTTCTGTAAAAATAAAATATAATTTATTTACAATAATCTCATTAGGCATGAACATCACTTTTGAAGTATCGTGGACAAAGTATTTAGAACCATATAAAAATTATAATTATGGCTATGCAAGCTCCTCTTTGGATCTCAGGCTTTAAAGATTTAAACATATAGCACAACAAATAACATTAGGTATGGCAAAGCTACTGCATCCCCAGGCCCAGGGAGTACCATTTGTGTGTACTGGGAGTAAGTGGTGTGTGCAGGGTCATCTGAAAAGAGCAAGGCAAGCCTACCCCTGGAGTTGTAGGACACACAGCAGCCCAGGGTGGAAACCTGAAAAAAATACTCATTTTAATCTTTATTGAAAAACATTATCTGCCCTGAAACTATAATTATGGACTCTCAAGAAGAGAGCAACTTTATGGAATAAAATTAGAGACGAGTTTTGCCTAAAACACTCTATTTAAAATGACGTAAAAATGAACGAATAAAGGAATTTAACTGCTGGCCTGAAAATGTAAGCATAGAAATAAGTAAAAATAGAAACACAGTCCCTAGCATTTTAGAACAAGGCCAAGAAAATGGAGATTTTAACAGCAGAAACCATTAAAATTTTTGATGCCTCACCACAAGAAGGTGGAAGCTTCCCCACTCCTGAATTGTTTCAACTGCCTGCTTTCTTTCTTTTGTTTGTTGTTTGTTTGTTTTAGAGACAGTGTGTCATTCTCTCACCCTGGCAGGAGTGCAGAGTGCCATCATAGCTCCCTGCAACCTTGAACTCCTAGGCCCAAGTGGTCCTCCCACCTCAGCCTCCCAAAATGCTAGTATTACCGGTATGAGCCACAATGCCCAGCCACTTTCAATTATTTTCTTTCACTCTCTCTCGAGTCTGATTATATATTGTTACTAATTTTTAACAAACATGCCAGAGTTTTGCATTTAAATGAATGTTGTTTCAGTCTAAGTAGTCATCTTGGGAGGCTGTGGGTTAATTTGATTGATGTTATCATTGTCCAAATATTTTTGGAAACTCCTCTTTTGGAATTGCCTTCAAAGTCAACATCACATACTTTGGAACAGTGACAAATCAATGTCCTAAAAGGAAGACTCTTATTTGAAGCCACCAAATGTTCTTTGAAGTTAAATTTATTACCTAAAGGAAATTATCCAGCTTATTAATATCACTTTAAATTCTAAGATATATATGAGAAGATATGACCTTAATAGTAATTATGATTTTATACAACCTACACACAGGTATGAAAGATACTTTGATAAAATGTTTTGAGCAAAAATAGCTAGTGTTAATGTTGTTGGTAGCTATCAGTCCATGGAAATATCTATAAAGTCTACTATATTTACTTAAAATTGTTTTTTGGCTTTTTTTTTTAATTACACTTTATGTTTTCAGGTACAAATTCTCTGTTTGAGCATTCTAACCAAATAAGGCCAGATGACTTATTGACCCTTCTACCAGTTTTTAAAATTATGGTGTCATTTTGTATTTCCACTACCTTAAAATAACTATATAACCAAATTAAACTCATTAGGATTTTATATTCAATTAACATTAACAGTTTTTTAAAAAATATATATAGTTTTATAATAGTTTTAAAAAGCATGAGATGAAAGGAAAAAGCAATAGATTTGGGGTACCTAATTAATGCCAGGCACTCAGCCTGACTGAAACCAGAAGATAACTGGAGTGGGGAGAACCCAAGCCAAGTGTGTACTTGGATCTTCCTTTTGGATGAAGGCACAGTGGGGCTTCTCAAACCAGGATGGGACAGACCTTCCTGGGTGCCCTGTTGATTTGTCCCTCAAACCACACAGCGAAAGTTACCTCCCACTGGGAAGATGCCATAGGAAGGCCTGATTTCCCACCACTAATGCTGCTGAAGCTCAGGCTTGTTGGTTGTTTTGTTTTAGAGACAGGGTCTGGCTCTGTTGCACAGGCTGGAGTGAGTGGTGTGATCATAGCTCACTGCAGCCTCCAACTCCTGGGCTCAAGTGATCCTCCTGCCTCACCTTTCCACATTCCACCTGCTGGGATTACAAGTGTGAGTCACCACACTGGGCCTGAAACAGAGACTAAATGTCCCAATCATGGCCACTGGATACTGAGAGAAAAATTTCTGTGTATGGATGGGAAGGGTGAGGCTTGGTAGGCATAGCTTTTGAGACAGGAAGAGGAAGCCCCTCTTTTCTCCTCCAGATTGTGATTTGGGGAAAGCCAGGAGAATCTCAAGAGTCCTGCCACTAAAAACTAACCATCCTATATAATGCATCAAAATCTCATTATATTTATTTTTATTTATTTTATTTATTTATTTGAGATGGAGTCTTGCTCTGTTGCCCAGGCTGGAGTGCAGTGGTACAATCTTGGCTCACTGCAACCTCCACCTCCTGGGTTCAAGCGATTCTCCTGCCCCAGCCTCCTGAATAGCTGGGATTACAGGCACGTGCCACCACACCCAGCTAATTTTTGTATTTTTAGTAGAAATGGGATTTCACCATGTTGACCAGTCTGATCTCGAACTCCTGACCTTGTGATCCGCCTGCCTTGGCCTCCCAAAGTGCTGAGATTACAGGCATGAACCACCGTGCCCGGCCATCATTATTTTTAATAGATCTATAATGTCCCATATTATTAGCATATCATAATTTATTCAACTATTCCCTCTGTAATGAACATTCAACTTGTTTTCAGGTTTTTGCCACCTGAAAAATCACCTGTTTATTACAGAGCTTTTACTTTATAAGTAATAAACCCTTTAATAGACATGTGTTTATGTACTGGTAATTCCTCAATTGGGATTGCTAAATAAAAGTGTATGATGTTTTAAATTGTAATAGCCATTTCCAGTTTAATTTCTAAAAAGGTTTGAGCAAGTCACACTCCCAGCAGCTAAGTAGAGGGCCTACTTCACTAATGTTGGACAGTGTTACCTTTTCTTCTTTAAATTTTTGCTTATCTGGTGTGTGAAATATTCCATCTAATTTTCTTATATTTTTCATTTCCTTGATTCACTAGTGAAAATACAATGTTTGTGGTCCATTTTCTTTTCTTTATTTACAACTTCTTTTAGTAGTCATTTGTACATTAGGAATATCACTTACATGTCTTCTGATGGCATTCTGACTGCATATATTTTTCCCAATCCATTGTTTTGTATAAGATATGTCTTCAAATACACACAAATACACACACACACAGTCATGCACCGCATAATGACATTTCAGTTAATGTTGGACCTCTTTTACGATGGTGTTCCTGTAAGATTATTGGTCCTATAAGATTATAATACTGTATTTTTGCACTACCTTTTCTATATTCAGATATGTTTACATATTAAAAACTTACCACTGTGTTACAATTGCATACAGTATTCAGTAAAGACACAAGTTGCAAAGGTTTATAGCCTAGAAGCAATAGGCTATGCCATATAGGCATGTAGTAGGCTATACCATCTAAGTTTGTGTAAGCACTCTATGATGTTTGCACAGTGGTGGAATCACCTCATGATTTATTTCTCAAAATGTATCCCCATTGTTCAGTAATGCATGACTATATATGTATATATGTACACACACACATATATATATATTCCTTCATTCTAATCCAGTTAAATATAACCATGTTTTCTTGCTAAGTTTCCTACCTACCTTAACATCTCTCTTGACCAAAATTGTACACGTATTTTTAAATATTTTGTTTTATTTTTAATTTTTACATTTTGTTTATATTAAAATTTCATTTAAAGATAGGGTCAAGGAGGAACCCCCTAGAAGCTGATGAGCCTTGTAAGTTCCAGTAGTTTCCAACTCATCTTTAGGTCATTTCTTCCTCACAAATCATTCCTTTCTCATGCAAATATTTCTCCTGTTTCCATCAATATACTTGGAAATAACAAACCACTTTTCTTTTAAAATAGTGAATCCAAAATTTGTATCGAATTTCCCCCAATTAATTAAAATAAATTTACTTCAACAAGCACTCTCTATTGCTGTCTGCTGTGCGTCGGGTGTTGGGGAAACATTGGCAGAGATACAGATAGGGGAAAATGTGACATGGCAGTTTTCCATAGGGCACTTCCAAACTTGATAAGATGTTCTTTTTCAGACCAAAGCTCTACAAAGTTTACAGTTCAACTTTATATCAAGGGACCAATTTTTCACACACGAATCATCATTTAAAATTTGGTGGTGAAAAGGGAAATGGCAGAAAAATTTTGTGGAGTGGGGGTTATCTCTTTTGTTCTCTTGTGGGAAAAACAAAAAACAAAACAAAATGTGACTGTTGCTTCCTTCCCCCACATCCCAAACTCTATGTGGTTTAGAGGAAGGAAGTGTTCAGGAGAGAAATCAGTTTCCTAAAGTTTTTACAACCAAAAGACTTAGGGGATTGAATTTTTTTCTAAAATAACAACTGCAAACGGATATTTATATAAAGAGTTAGGTCAAACCTAAGAACTAAGAGTTTATTTTTAGATTTCTGCTTGGCCAAGGGGGAAATATGGTAAATGAGCCTCATGTTCTTAAATGGGCATGCGATGGAACTCAAAAGATTTCAGAAATCTGAGAAAATGCACTTAAGAGCATCAGTTTCTGTAGGCATTATTAGAAACCCCTAGACAATAACAATATTACTACGGGTTTTCTTCCTTCCCCGCCGGCCCCCAAAGTTACTTTCAGTTTTAGTGCTCTGGTCTCTACATTCTTGAAGATACCAAAACAAAAAGAATAAAGATTATGTAAACATAGAAGATATAAATAGAATGTCAAGTGACTTTAGCTGCACAGGTGGTGAAGCTGTGCTTTCTGTGGGGCAGCCACCAGCCCTGTGTGGCTATGAAGCATTTAAATGTGGCAAGTCCAGATTGAGATCTGCAGAAGCATTTAGTACACGTTGGATTTAAAAGTGAAGTATGAAAAAATACAAAATATCTCATTAAAATGTTTATATTGATTACATATTGAAACGGTCATACTTTAGACATAGTTGGTTCTATAAAAATATATTATTAAAATTAATTGCACCCATTTCTTTTTTCCTTTTTTAAGTGTGACTACAAGAATATTTAAAATTGCATCTGTAACTCAGAAAATCTTTCTGTTATATAACAGTGGTACAGTATTGGAATTAAGAGCTGGGCTCTGAAGTAAACCTACCTGGATTCATAGTTGGGCTACTGACACACAGGCCAGATGACCTTGGGTAAGTTCCACAGGCAATCTGTGCATCAAATTTCATATTTATAAAACTATGAAGGATAAAAGCTTTCCTATTTCAGAGGGCTGTTTGAGCATAAAGCGTTCAGAGCCTGGCACAGTGTAAGAATTCACTAAGGCTTCGTTCTGTTATTTTTACTTCAGAATCCAAAAAAGCAAACACTTTTTTTCTGTAAGAGAGAAGCTCTAAAAATAAACAACAAAAAAAAATTAAAATCAGAAATTTATGCTTCCCCCACCTTCCTTCCCCATTCTTTGCAGCCAACTTATTACATTGAGGAAAAAAATCAAACTATCCTTCTAAAATAAAATATTTTCAAGATGTGAGATTGTCTGTTAGGCATTTTTTACCCCCCATAGCTGTGCCCACTTCTCTGAGAAGACCAATGCAATTAGAGAAAACTATAGATTTTTCCTTTCTATTAATACATCTCATACAGAATTATTGGCTGTAGTATTGGATCTGACTTTAGAAAAAAATAAGAGCATGTATCTGATGCCCCTGACATCATGGAAGTGAGCCTGAAAACAATAATAGTTACAAGGCATAACTTGAAGTTATTGTGGGTTCAGTTCTAGACCACTGCAATAAAGTAGACAACACGATAAAAGGAGCCATACTATTTTTTTTGTTTCCCAGTGCATTTAAAAGTTATGTTTATACTATACTGCAATCTATTAAGTGTGCAATAGCATTATGTCTAAAAAATGTACTTACCTTAATTTTAGAATACTTTATTTCTAAAAAATTCTAATGATCATCTGAGCTTTGAATGGGTCCTAATCTTTTGCTGGTAGAGGGTCATGCCTCGACGACCACTGCTGATCAGGATGGTGGTTGCTAAAAGTTGGGATGGCTACAGCACTTTTTAAAAATAAGGCAACAATGAAGTTTGTCACATTGATTGAATTTCCCTTTCACAAAAGATTTCTCTGTAGTGTATGATGCTGTTTGATAACATTTTACCCACAAGAGAACTTCTTTCAAAATTGGAGTCACTCCTCTTAAAACCTGCCACTGCTTTATCAACTAAGTTTATGTAATATTCCAGATTCCTTGTTGTCATTTCAACACTGTTCACAGTATCTTCACCAAGAGTAGATTCTATCTCAAGAAACCACTTTCTTTGCTCAGCCATAAGAAGCAACTTCTTATCCATTCAAGTTTTAACATGAGATTGGAGGAATCCAGTCCAATCTTCAAGCTGAACTTATAATATCAGTTCTCTTGCTATTTCCACCACATCTACAGTTCCTTCCTACACTGAAGTCTTGAACCCTCAAAAGCATCCACGGAGATTGAAATCAACTTCTTCCAAACTCCTGTTAATGTTGATATTTTGACCTCCTCCCATAAATTATGAATGGTCTTTCTGACATCTAGAATGGCAAATCCTTTCCAGAAGGTTTTCAATTTACCCAGATTCATCAAGAAATCACTATCTATGGCAGCTATAGTCTTATGAAATGCATTTCTTAAAAAATAAGACTTGAAAGCCAAAATTACTACTTGACCCATGGGCTGCAGAAAGGACACTGTGTTAGCAGCATGAAAATAACATTAATCTCCTTATACATCTCCATCAGAGGTCTTAGGTGACCAGGTGCATTGTCAATGAGCAGTAATGTTTTGAAAGGAATCTTTTTTTCCAAGCAATGTGTCTCAACAGTGAGATGAAGATATTCAGTAAACTATGCTGTTAACGGATTTCCTTTACCTAGGCTTTGTTGTTCCACTTATAAAGCACAGGCAGAATAGATTTAGCATAATTCTTAAGGGCCTTCAGATTTTTGGAATGGCAAATGAGCACTGGCATCAACTTAAAGTCATCAAGTTGCATTAGCCCCTCACAAGACAGTCAGCCTATCCTGTGGAGCTTTGAAACCAGGCATTGACTTATTTTCTCTACCTATAAGAGTCCTAGATGGCATCTTCTTCCAAGAGAGGGTTTTTTTTGTCTTCTTTGGAAATCTGTTGTTTAGTGTAGCCACGTTCATAAATTATCTTAGCTAGATCTTCTGAATAACTTGCTATAGTTTCTACATCAGCACTTGTTGCTCGGCTCTACCCTTTTATGTTATAAAGATGGTTTCTTTTCTTAGACCTCATGAACCAACCTCTGTTAGCTTCAAACTTTTCTTCTGCAGCTTCCTCATCTCTCTCAGCCTTCATAGAACTGAAGAGTTGGGACCTTGATCTGGATTAAGCTTTGGCTTAACAGAATGTTGTGGCTGGTTCAGTCTTCTATCCAGACCATCAAACTTTCTCCATATCAGCAATAAGGCTGTTTTTCTTTCTTGGCATTCATGTGTTCACTGGAGTAACACGTTTAATTTCCTTCAAAAAGTTTTTCTTTATGTTCACAACCTGACTAACTGGTGCAAGGGACCTAGCTTTTGGCCTATCTTAGCTTTCGATATGTCTTCCTTGTTGAGCTTAATCATTTCTAGCTTTCTATTTAAAGTAAGAGACATGCAACTCTTCCTTTCCCTTAAACACTTAGAAGCCGTTGTGTGGTTATTAACTGGCCAATATCAATATTGTTGTGTCTCAGGGAGGCCTGAGGAGAGGCAGAATGATGGGGAAATGGCCATTTAGTGGAGCAGTCAGAACACACACACCATTGATCAATTATGTTATTCAATTATGGCAGTTCACGGTGCCCCAAAACTATTACAATAGTAATATCAAAGATCACTGATCACAGATCACCACAATAATAATGAAAAAATATTTTTCATTATTATGAAATAATTTTTATTTATATAATAATTTAATCAAAATTATTTGAAGATTTTTGTTAATTTATTCAAAATTATTTCATATAAATAATTTCAAATTTTTCAATATTATTAAAATAGTGCAGTAGTTACTAATATGTGACAGAAAGACATGCAGTGAGCACATGCTGTTGGAAAAATAGCACCAATAGACTTGAACAATGAAAAGTTACCACAAATCTTCAATTTGTAAAAAACACAGTATCTGTGAAGCCCAAGAAAGGAAAGCACAAGAAAACAAAGTATGCCTGTACTTCTGCAGAGCTTTTTCTACTTGTGAAGCATTATGCCCAAGTGCTTTACATGTTTTATCTCATTTAAATTCATACAACAATCCACTGGAATAAGTATTATTATTTTCTCCATTTGATGGTGAGATGGTATCTTGGAGAGGTTAAGTAATTGCTAGAAGTCACATAGTTAGTGACAGAGTAAAGATTAGGTCTAATCTGGGTCTACTAAAGACATATATTGCTAGGGGGTCTTATTATTTCTCAGACAACTATCAATAGGTCTGCACAGATCACAGCCTCATGGAGAAAAAAAAATGCTCTTATCCTGTAGCAAGGATATTACATAAGTGAAAGAGAAACAGTTATTAGGCTCATCACATTGTTTCTGCTAGAGCATGACTTCAGAAATTAAGTTATTTTCAAAATTTCTTGCAGTTCACTCTGTATGATGGTGATGTTTTTGAGATAATTTCACAGCACATAATGTAACACTTAGCGTATAGTTACTGCTTATTTAATGATTGTTGAATAAATAATCGTATGAGTATGTGTGCCACTAGCTTTTCCTAACCAGAGCTTATCATCTGAACCACAAAGCACAAAAATATTCTGAGTGATTATTTACTCAATCTTTTCAAGTATTTATATAGCAAACACCATTCAAGATCCACAGGTGATAAGTTAATTTATTACATACAATAGATGACTTAGGACAATGGGGCTTAATTCACTCTTGGAATCCTATAAAGAACTATACTTAAATTAATCCATGGTCTTTGAGGGTTACCTTAACTTTAGTCGGGGTGGCAAACTACAGCCTGTGCCAAATATGACCTATAGACTGTTTTTATAAGACCTCTGAGCTGAGAAAGCTTTTAAAAATTTAAAGGCTTATTTTAAAAATTGAATAATGTGCAACACAGGCCATATGTAGCTTGCCATGCCTAAAATATGTACTATCTGACTCCTTTCAGAAAAAAAAAATTAATCTCTGCTTTTGGTCATAGTACCTATATATCCAAGCAGAGCAACAGCTAACTTAACTGTTATTATTTGAGAAGCCCCCTAAGACACACGGCCTATAAAGTATTTGCTACCAATCTATCTTCAGATATAACAGTCATACTTGTTTTCACTTGTACGTTGAGCATTAAAACAGCAGCCTTGCCAACCCTCATCCTCCACTAAAGGCCCTTGCACAGCAGCATGGCATAGTAAGTAATGCCATAGACTCAGAGTGACATGAGTACCAATTTCAGCTATTATTAGGTATTGCTTATTAGGTGAGAAAATTGGACATGTCAGAGATAATTTCTTCATTCATCAGTAATTTGCACAGCAGAGTCTCATAAATAATACTTCTTGGTACATACCATGTGTATTGGATATCTATTGCTGTGTATCAAATTACCCTGAAATGCAGTAGCTGGATAAAACAACATTTACTGTCTCACAATTTTGTTGTTCAGGAATCCAGGCATGGCTTAGCTGGGTCCTCTATCTAGCTCATGGTCTCTTACAGGATAAAATTGAGGTGTCATCTGTATCTCCAGTCATCTCAAGATTCAGCTGGGATAAGATCTGATTCCAAGATCATTCACCAGTTGTCAGCAGGATTCAGGTCCTTGGCAGCTGTTGTCAGAGGCTGCCACCAGTTCTCTGTCGTATGAGCTTTTCCATAGGGTAATTCAGAATACTGTAGTTAGTTTCCTTAAACTGAGGAAGCAAGCAAATGCCAGCAAGACAGAAGTCACGGTCTCTTGTAAACTAATTTCAGAAGTGATATCCCATCACCTTTGTTGTATTCTATTCACTAAAAGCAAGTTACTAAGTCCAACCCACACTCAAGGGGAGTAGACTACAGAATCTTATTACCAGGAGGTGGGGATTGTTGGTTAGCATCCTAAAAGGCTGCCCAATACATCATGATTGTCATGAGCAGGGAGTACATAGGATGGAAACCTATTCGTGATATTACCAGAAAAAAATGCAAAAACTATTTGGAATATATCAGCATCTCAAGGAAGGCGTATGTTGAACATCACAGCTCTGCAATAAAACAGAAGTGAACACACTCCTTTGTTCTGTGACTTACAAACTATATATTTTTGGACAAGATACTTTATGTCTCTGAGTCTCTGTAAAACCTACGTTGCAGAATAGATGTAAAGATTAAAATAGATAAGACCAAAAACACCTAGCACAGTACTTGACAAATGGTATATGGTCAATAACAATAGTTACCATTATTTTCCTTCTTATATATATCCTAGTCTATCCAACTAGAAATCAATATTTTTAAAACCATATAGCTCTGTATAAAGACAATGACATCTAGGAATGATGTTTCAATGAAAACAGTGTTGCAATAAAAATAATATCTTACGTTAGTTTGGCACTTTTCACTCAACAAAGTGTTTTCACAAACTTTATCTTACTTGATCCTCACAAGGTGTGTGAAGGCAGTTTGGGGCTTATCAAGGCTCATCTTTGTAAAACAGGAAAACTAAGAAACAGAAAGGTTAAATAAATTACCCAGGATTGCACGATAAATCAGTATATCAGGACAAGGATCTCTGAAAAGATGTGGAAGGGATTAGGAGTGTCTGGTGGTGGTAGGACCAAAAACATACTGAAACCAGAAGTACCAGTAAGGCAGGGGGCCACTTAAATCCAAAGAGTTCTATGGATGGAGTAAACCTGTGACTCAGCAGTCAGGAAGGCGAGGGCAGTCAGAGCTTCCCCTGATCAGAGCTTAGGGCAAATATGTGAAAGAAAAAAAAAAAAGCCAGAGCTCAGGGCAAACATGTGAAAGAAAAAAAAAAGCCAGAGCTCAGGGCAAATATGTGAAAGAAAAAAAAAGCACTCAGAGAATGACCATGTTGCCAATGCAGAAGAACAAGGCAAGGGAAGGTCAGGCAAGGCTGATTTTCAAAATTTTTGTCAGATAAATTTCTTTCATTTAATTGATTGAGAACTATAAAAAGACATCAGAAAAGCAGTCAGGAACCTGTAAATCAGGGGAGGATGTAGGCAGTAGGCGGAGCGAATCAGGAAAGGGATTTGGAATGGCACTGACAATCAAAGTCATGCTCCACTAAGAACTGTGAATTAACTTAAAGTAAATACAGTGAGTATATCCAGATATACGGATATCTAGATATACAATATCCAGATATACAGACAACATGGGGATATTGTCAACTACAGTCTGTATACAACTCCATTTAGGTTATAGTTCATGATGTAAAAAGAAACCTTTAGGCCCAACTTAAAATACATATAGTTTCATGGTACACCTCCCCAACTTCATCTCCCCCACGTTGTGCATACAACAGAGAATCATACAATGGCCCCAACCAAGGGACCTCGTGGGCATTCCATATAATACTTAAGACACATTTTGACAGAATATAATATAACTCTACAAGTTATGTTTTTAGAAAGAGTATTTTCATGGGATGGTTAACACCAAAATTCATTTGGAAAATAAGATACTGCCAACCTACATGCTGAGACACAAACATTTCTTTCTCCAAGGGCTTCACCTCAACAACATGCCACCTTAGTAGAATATCTTTGTGAACCTTTATAAACTATATATATATAAAAAAAAATTCTCCCTGTGAGAAATTTGTTTCACTGTAATCTGACTTAACACCATAGCCTAAGTTACATGAGAAAAAAAAAATGAGTATTTCTCTTAGGATATAAAAAAACAAGAGACATAAGTAAGACTGTTCTTCTTAAAGCCTTTGTAAAAATGGGATGGGCTATAAACACACATGTATTTATTTTATAAGACAAAATTGCTGTACCCAAGTTGCCCCAAATCTAGAAAACTGAAGAAACATGTAAATTACCCACCTCAATAATGAATAATAAATGCTTAGAGGTGATGATAGGGCCTAGAGGAATTAAAAACAAAGGGGACTTTTGAGCAGAGGGAACACTTAAGTAGAGCTTCAAGAGACTAGCAAATGTTAAGGATGCAGCTGTTAAAAGAAAAACTATAGCCGAATTAAATTTAAAAGAGTTTAACTGAGCAAAGAACGATTCGCAAGTCAGGCAGCCTGTCGAGCCAGAGTTGGCTCAGAGACTCCAGCACAGCCAACATGGTGGAAGAAGAGTTATGGACAGAAAAAGGAAAATGACATACAGAAAAGGAAAGTAAGATACAGAGAAAGCTGGATTGGTTACAGCTCGACGTTTGCCTTATCTGAACACAATTTGAACAGCTGGCCACCTTTGAGGAACTTGGTGATTGGCACAGGCATAGACTACAGTCTGTATACAACTCCTTGTAGGTTATAGTTCATGATGTTCAGAGAAAGCTTTAGACCCAACTTAAAATACGTAAGGAGGCAGCTTAAGGCTAAACTTCATTTAACAGTAATGAAACATAGCAATTAGCTCAATGGCTGGGACACCAGTGTACGAAGAGGAATATTGTCTTAGTCTGTTGAGACTGCTTTGTTACAAAGTACCAAAACAAAGGAACAGAAATATATTTCTCACAGTTCTGGAGGCTGGGAAGCCCAAGACCAAGAAGCTGACAGAGTTAGTGTCTGGTGAAGGCCCTCTTTCTGGTTCATAGATGGCACCTTCTCACTGTGTCCTCAAATGGTAGAGGAGCAAACAAGCTCTCTGAGCCCTCTTTTATAAGAGCACTAAGCCCATTAATGAGGCCCTGCCCTCATGACCTTATCACCTCCCAAAAGCCTAACCTCCTACTATCATCATCTTGGGAGTTAGGATATAAATTTGAGGGGGGAAACAAACATTCAATCCAGAGCAGACATTAATAGGTTGGTCTACAGAGGTTAAGGCATTAAACCTTGAGGAGTTAAGGAGTCAGGACTCTTTCCTGATAGCAACCTATTTCTTTATGGATTAATTTTAGGTAGAGAAATGACAAGATCAGATTTGTATTTTAGAAAAATCACTTGGAGTCAGAGACAGGGATGGAATAATAGGGAAAAGACTTTTAGCAAAGTAATTTATTCCTGGAGAAGCTTCTGAGAAAAGGATGTACCTAATCAAAACAATCTAATTTTATGCATACTCTTCCACTGTAGGTTTTGTACCTGGTTCTATTTTTAACCCATTGTTAGTGATTCCTTTTACAGACACATCTATTTTAGACTGGAAACTACTTTAATTGGTACCCTGGGTGATGAGGTCTTTTCAGAATATGAGGTATTGTGATTAACTTCACTTATTCACTAGCTCCCTAAAGACACACTGTAATTGGGTTTGATGGCCACTGTATTTTTTTGTCATTTATAGTTGGGTTTATGTTCTTTTTCAGAAATAATAACCAAAAAATAGAGTCTTTATAGAAATAATGAGCCATAGAAGAATTTTTTACCATTTGTTAGTGGCATCTGCCAGTCTGCTTGGCCATGCATGACAATAGATGCTATCTTTCTTGCTTTATGAAAATGACAAATTGAAATATGACTTCACTTTAAAATGCATTTGGAAAGGAATAAGACACATATCATATGTATCATAAGAACAATAAAGCATAAGAGAGTTTCACTTGACTTTTCACACCTCTTTTTGGACTTCTTTAGTTGTAAAAAAGAAAAGGTATGGAAATTACTAAATGACACACAATAGGCAGCTGACACCCATAGAGCTGAATATGTAATTCTGTGGCCTTAGGGAACTAGATATTGTTTTTGCGTGTGTGAGGGGAGAAATAGTGGCCCAGAATCTATAAAACAAAAATACTGTCATGGACCTATGATTTATGCCACAGATGATCTTAAATGTTTACTTTTTCTAAATTTCCAGAAGTAAATACCAAGTACTGAGCATCGGTGCTGTGCAGAAATCATTAGTGCTGTTCACCCAAAATTTGGGGTTTTCTCCTCAAGCAGATGGTAAGGCTGTAGTTTCCTGCCCCTTTTAAATGAAAAGCACCCAAATGACTCACTTTGGCCAAAAAACTATTTTTAAAAAGTGACGTGTGCTATATCTGAGGAGAGGTTTTAAGATGCAGTGGCTCTCTTATCCCTCTGGCATGGCACATGGGCATGTTCAGGAATGTGGTTCTCCATCAGTCTAGGTCCCTGGGTGACTACCAGAGACCCATTTTAGACCTGACAGACAAGTAACAAAGCAAGAAAGGAATGTGTATTTTTATGGCAGCAAAATGTCTATCTTGAATGATACAGAAATAGGTACCTAGACATGAGTGCTACCATAGCAAATAAGCCTAAAATATATGGTAGAGGCTAACAACCGGGCAGTAGACAGCAAGCAGACTGCCACTGGAGACGAGAATGATAGTGATCGTTGTAATGCAGTAGCAAAACAGTTAGTAAAACTGTTGCCTGGGATAACATGGAAGATAGAAAATGTAGCTCTAGAGAATAAGATAGGAAAACAGTGTTAGTGATATGTATTGATTATAATTGGCTGTACAGTCATGCACTGCATAATGATGTTTCAGTCAACAATAGACCACATATATAATAGCGGTCCTATATGATTATAATGTATTTTTACCGTGTCTTTTCTATATTTAGATATGTTTAAATATACAAATACCTACCACTGCATTATAATTGCCTACAGCATTCAGTACAGTAACATGCTGTCCAGGTTTATAGCCTAGGAGCAATAGCCTATACCATATAGCCTAGGTGTGTAGTAGGCTCTACCATCTAGGTTTGTGTAAGTACATCCTGTAATGTTCACACAACAACAAAATCATCAAACAATGCATTTCTCAGAACATATCCCTGTCATTGAACGATGCATGACTGTGTTTGACAGGGCACCACAAAAAGAGATGACTTCAGAAACAATCAGGGAGGTTGCAAACATCAATAAAAGAAAATAGGGGCTGGGCGCAGTGGCTCACGCCTGTAATCCTAGCACTTTGGGAGGCCGAGGCAGGCGGATCACTTGAGCTCAGGAGTTTGAGGCCACCCTGGGCAACATAGTGAAACCACCCTCCCATCTCTACTAAAATACAGAAATTAGCCGGGCATGGTGATGCGCACCTGTAGTCCCAGATACTCGGGAGGCTGAGGCACTAGAATTGCTTGAACCCGGGAGGCGGAGGTTGGAGTGAACCAAGGTCGCGTCACTGCACTACAACCTGGGCGACAGAGCAAGACTGTCTCAAAAAAAAAAAAGGAGGTGTCTAGGAATTTGGGAACCTGCAGGATTGCAGAAGGTGATTTTCTCTCTTCAACAGTTAAAAGATGAAACTAGAGGCTTTGAAGCAAAGGTCACCTGGAATTCTGCCTTGGGTCAAGGATCATATCAAGGATGTTATGGGATGAATTTTATACCCTTCAAGATTCACATGTTGAAGTTCCAACCTCTAGCATCTCAGAATGTAACCCTATTTGGAAATATGGCCTTTAAAAGGGTGATTAAGTTAAAAGAAGCTGTTTGGGTGGGGCCCTAATCCAATCTAGTTCTTATAAGGAGAGAGAAATGCTGGGTGTGAGAGTTGTTCTATGTACCAATTTGAGTGGCCCACTGGGTGACCCATATTAAACATTTTTCTGAGTGTGTCTGGGAGAGTGTCTCTCAATGAGACTAGCACTGGAATCAGTGGACTCAGCAAAGTTGATTGCCCTCCCAATGTAGCTGGATGTCATTCTATGTGTTGTGGGCCTGAATAGAACAAAAGGCAAAGGAAGGGGGAATTCAACCCATTTTTCCTGACTCTCTGCTTAAGTTGAGACATCTCATCTTATCTTCTGCCCTAGGACTGGGATTTGCATCATTGGCTCTCCAGGTTCTCAGGCCTTTGAACTCAGATTGAATTGTATCACCCACTTTCCTGAGTCTTCAGCTTGTAGATGGCAGACTGTGGACTTCTCAGTCTCCATAATCATGTGAGCCAGTTCTGTATGATAGATAGATAGATAGATGATAGATAGATAGATAGATATGGATAGATAGATAGATAGATAGATAGATAGATAGATAGATAGACAGACAGATTCCCTATGGGTTCAGTTTCTCTGGAGAACCCTAATACACTAGAAATATATACACAGAGAAAAGACCATGTAAGGCTACAACAAGAAGGCAAGCATCTGCAAGCCCAGGAGAGAGGCCACAGGAGAAAGCAAACTGCCAACACCTTGATCTTAGACTTTCAGCTTCCAGAACTGTGAGAATATACATTTCTGTGGTTTACACCACTCAGTCTAAAATGTTGTGATAGCAGCCCTAACCAACTAATAAAAGGAAATGGCCACCAGGTGCGGTGGCTCACACCTGTAATCCCAGCACTTTGGGAGGCCGAGGCGGGTGGCTCACTTGAGGCTAGGAGTTCAAGACCAGCCTGGCCAACATGGTGAAACCCCATCTCTACTAAAAATGCAAAAATTAGCCGGGCCTGGTGACACACGCCTGTAATCCCAGCTACTCAGGAGGCTGAAGCAGGAGAATCTCTTGCACCCGGCAGGCAGAGATTTCATGAGTGGAGATACCACCACTGCATTCCAGCCTGGGTGACAGAGCAAGACCCTGTCTCAAAAAATAAAAAAGGAAATGTCCATCACATCACTGAATGAAATAAGATGTTTCCACAAAAACCAGTAAATGGGTTCAGTTCAGTTGGACCAGGTATCACAGACATCAAAGATTTCAAAATTAAGTCAAGAGGAAGAGAGAGGCATGGGAGCAAAGAAGAATATAAATATGGTACATCTAAGAAATATGTCAAGAGAAGACCTTTGGGTGGCCATTGACACATCTAGTTGTTTGAATCAAATAGAAATGAAGCTTTGTCAGTTTGGCAGGAAGTAGATGGCATACACAAATTATGTAACTGAAGGAAATGTAATAAAGAAGTAGTCTACAGAAACATATCAGAGGTAAGGTACCGATTAGGAATGATGAGGTACTCAGGAATTAGCAACCACAGGAAACCTTTGCCACCCCTAGGCCTCAAGGACAAAGGGACAGCACTGTGCGGAAGGATCCTGGTGAGGTCTGGAGCCAGGGAAGAAAAACCTTTAGACAGGAGCTAAGACCAGCTGAGTAAGGCAGCCACTGCCAGGATTGTGAAAAGGTTGAGGAAGGGAATGTCAGGATAGGGATAAACACTGCAACCTCTCTCCCTCTCAAATCCTGCCCTCCAATTTCCTACCTGTGTCTCCCACTTGCCCAACCAACAAAAATCCAGAGTATAAGGAATTCTGGATAATGCAGTCCACAGAGGTCAGCTCCTGGGACACAGAATAAGGCAGAGAAGGGAATATATTTAAAGGGCAGAGAATAACCAACACAGAAACTTATTCAATATTTTAAAAAGACATACTGGTGAAAAAGAAACAAGCCTGGACTGACAAAGTGACTGTGTGAGACTTTAAATTGTCCTGGAGCCCCCAGTCTTCTGTAGGCCAAATGTAGGAAAGCTGCTCATCTCTCTTGAGTTGAAGACTTGGAGCCTAATCAAGCAATATTTCCCATCACCTGGGGACCATCCCTTCTGCCCAGCACATTCATTTGGTTTCTATGGATCAGTGATTCCTGTGTATCTCCCTTTCCTTCCCTTTCTGAATGGGAGTATTTATGAAGTTATCGTGCTCTTGCTTTTGCCATTGCATATAGGGGACAGGTAACTTGTCTTATAGTTCATAGATCTCTGGGTCATAAGGAACCACACTGGACCTGCATGGTGCTGTGACTGAACGGCACTTTAGCGTGTTCTGCCTCTGGGAGGCAGTAAATGTACATATCATGAAGGAAGAAAAGAAAACTTTATGTTTGTTAGCTAGACAGATGTCCAGTGGTAGTCATTAGTGCTATTCTGCATTTCCCCACCCAGCCAAATTTTCCTGGTAACATGACTTGCTCTGGCAAATAAAATGTGAGCAGAGGTGAGATGGGTGTAATTCACTGCACACTCTCTTTCCCTTTCCTTTTGGCACAGCCACACACAAGTTCAGGATGGTAGCTCCTCCATCTGATTGGGTCACTGAGGGCCCACAATATGTGGAGGTAATGAATATACATCATTAGCAAGAAATAAACTTCAACTGTTTAAGTCACTGAGAGGTTTGGGGGTTACATGTTGCCACCATGCTATCCTAGCCAATCCTAAGTGGTACATGTAGACAGTGAATTAATTAGCACCTGTATTTTAGACTATGTAGTAGTCACTGCTGGGGTGGAAACAGTAACTTTAGAATCCTGAATATCAATATCTTTATTGCCATTCTTTAGGGCTAGCTATGTTAATTGTGAAACAAATGCAATTTGATTATCATCTCCACCCTCCTCATGCCCAGTAAAAAACTTCCCTGTCCTATTCCTTCTTGGGTATAATGTGAATTGATCTGAATCATAATGGCTAATAATAAGTGTGTGTTTCTCCTTTCACCAGGACTCAGAGAAATCTTCCAATGTGGCAGCACATTTCTCAGCCTCAAGTATACTACAGTCAACGAGACAGATGTAGCCCCCACTCTCATAAAGCCCCTTCTAGCAGGAGGAACAGACAATGATGTGAGTGACTCAGCCACATTAGTGGGGAGGCTGAAGGAGTCTTCTCTGAAGAGCTAACAGTAAAAGTAAAATCTGAACAACAGGGGACCAGCCATGTGAAAACAGGGAGAAAGAAAATCTAGGGAGGGAAAACAACTTGTACAGAGTGCCCTACCACAGGAATGAGCTTGGCACATTTGAAGAACAGCTCATAGTCCACAGTAGAGTATGGTGGTTGAAGCGGCAAGTAATAGAAGCCTTTTGAAGAATAGGCAGGTCCAGATCATAGAAGGCTTTATAAGCTAGGGTAAGGAGTTTGGGATTTATTCTAAATGGGAAAACACTAGAGGATTTTGAGCACCAGAGGGATGTGATTTTATTAAGTTGTAAAAAGTTCACCCTAACTGAAGTGTGGAGAATGAATTAAGAGGGGGCAAGTGTAGAAGGAAATGGACCCAGGAGAAATGCACTGCAGCAGCCCAGGTAAGAGGTTGGAATGATGGCGAGAAGAGGACAGGTTTGGGATGTTTTAAGGTGGGTTTGACACATCTTAATGACACATTGCATGAAAAGATGAGGGAATCAAGAATAACTCTCAGACGTTGGCTTCAGCTACTGGGTGGAAATTGGTGCCATTTTACTAAGCTGGGCTAAATGTCAACTAAGGTGTTTTGATAACATTTGTATTTAATTGTGGCCTTTAATGTCTTTAGCAGGAACATGAATATTTAGGAGATTGCAGAAATAGTAGGGGAAATACTTTTGAAATGCTGAGAGGAGAATATTTCCTTCCTTAAAAAAAAAAAAAAGAAAGAAAGCAAAACTGATTTTCTGAATTTGGCAATGAAAGCTGGACCTCCTCAATGGCATGAGGTGATATGACCTTTTCCTGCTAGATTCACCCCTCCACTTGGCAAAATCTTCTCTTTGGCCCAAAGAGCAAGAAGGAAGGGGAAATCCTGATTTTCCTTTAATGCTTGATCCAAATATGACTCTTCCTTTGGTATCTTTGAGCATGTCTTTGACACAGCATGAACATTTAAATATGAAACAGATGTAAGACATACCATGAAACTCAATTTTTTAGTTTACCGAGACATAACTTTTCCCCAACTTTCTGTCCACTATAGATCTCTTTTAAATTCCTTATCCTTCCTCAGGAGGTGGAGATAGTGGGGTGTTGGGAGTCCCTGTTATCTTAGCACATCCACCGTCCAAACACTCAGTCCAAGACCTCTCCTTTCATCTAGCCTGGTGTTCAAATTCTCCCTCTTTCTCTTACTCAAGGCCTCCCCTTTCTTGAATGAATGATGCTGGGGATAACCCCTTCCCTATCCAGAGGACTGTGGTATCTGCCTCTTTAAGTTCAAAACAATCACATACAAGCAATACACATGCACTTGCTGGGGCAGGAAGGGGTGGGATCCTTTCCTTCCTTTAGCCTTTTGGCATCTCAAATTAGTCTATGTGAAAGGCCTTCTCTTTACAGACACCTAATGATTAAGAAGTCAGACTCTGGGGAGAGACCACCAGTTTTCAAATCTTATCCCTATTGCTTACTAGATGAGTGAACTTAAGCATTTATTTAACCTCTCTGAGCCTCAGTTCTTCTTATGAAGATCAGGGATAATAGTACCAATCTCACAGGGTTGTTGTGAGGATTAAATGAGATGGTATATGTAAAATGCTTACCCCAATGACTAGTTCTTAGTAAATTCTCAATATACATTAGCTATTATTATTATTATTACAGAAATATCATCATCATCATTATCATCATCATGATTATCATCATCCCAGTTCATATTGAAATCAAGATGTACAATCGTGGTTACAAATTTTTCATAGACTCAACCCAGAAATAGAGTGCTTTGGTGCAATATCTGGGGCATATGCATAGACGATCATAAATAAATTAATAACTAAGTTTCTTTCTGTATTTCCTCTATGAATCTATAAATATATTCCTTTCTTGTATACTAAAAATAAAAATTAAATTCATGATTTCTGAGGCCATGCATTTTAAACGTTTTAGGTGTCCACTTGATATTAACTCTGTTAGTATAAAATTTCCCAAATATTCACCTAATCCTATCCCTTCCAGCTTTGTTATAACTAACAGTTGCCTCTTTCATAGTTGCCACTATGTAATATCAAATGAGCACCCTTCTGTTATAAGTTCACTATAGAGTAGTTGTTTGCAGATTGCTCTTAATAACAGTACAGTTTTGTTCTGAACCTATGATTCATGAAAAAGTTTGAAAACAAAAAGGCAGAAGATGAACTATAAATCCTAATGCTGGGAGAGAGAACCAGGCTATTCAGGCAGATAAACCTCAGATATCTCAGAATTGTGATCTTCTGGGTCCTCATTATTATTCTCAGCAGCAGGGAGAATTGAAAATAGTTGCATTTCTACAATGGATAAACAGGTAGCTTATACAAGATCTTTCTGTTTGGGTCAAAAATAGAAATATAAATAAAAACAATGAAACCGTCAAATAGTAAAGATATTCTTGAATCAGAAGAGCCAGGGTTCAGCTGTACTTGCAATAAGGCCCATTGAGGGAGCCAGTCATTCTAAAATATCCCTTCATTTTATTCATTTTTCTCTTTAAAAGACAAAAAACAAAACAAGACAAAACCACAAAAGAGAGGAGACACGTTATATAATCTACACACTGGAAGCCTAACCATTTTTATTTCTTATTGCAGTTTGAATTGGAAAGGAACACAAAGTCCTAGAACATGGTAATTCATCTCCTGTTTCTTTGTCTGCAACTACAAGTAGGAGATAGTTCAGAACCATGCCAATCAGAAAACACAACAAAGCTGTATTAGCTTCTTATTTGTTTACTGACAGATCACAGGCCACTTCCCTGGAATCTCAGACATCCTGTTAGGTCTTAGAGGCTCCATCCAGGCATACCTAGAGAACTTCAGAAAAGAAAGGGCGTTTGAAAGGGCTCCTCTTTTTGTTCTGTGAACATATCATAGTTGAGTTGAGTTTTTAAAATATTCTCCACCCTTGTTTGTTTCTTAATGCAATACCAAGATGTAATTTGTATGGAAGCCAAAACTAGAGACATGCTGAATATGTGAATACTGAGGAAGTGGTTTCCTTAGCAATAACAGGCATGTGAAAGTCAAAACTTCCTTTCCTTCTCATGTGACCTTTTTCATAGCAATTCAGATAGAGGACAATGGAATTGAATTCCAAGCACCCACAGTATTCATGAATTGCTAAGCAATGATTCACCAAGTACCCAAATTACTCTAGACTGCTTGAGCATTTTATTAGTGAAATTGCTCTGTATTTAAAATTTCCTTCCTCACTTTGTACATCAGTTTTCCTCATTCCTACAGGCCACTTTTCCACCACTTTGAGACAACAGACATAAATAGAGCAGTACCAAGTAGTGATTAGTATAAGGACTTCAGAATATCAGAGTGTCAGAGCAAAACATTTCATACAATATTCATAACTATTTCCTTCCTTTGGAAACATTAGCTACTAGATGCATATAGAAAAAGTTTGCTCGATAGCTAGCTAAAGTTTGTTATTTCCTCAAAATAAATAATATAACTTAATTTGGGGGAATTCACTCAGTTGTATTTTAGAAACACTGAAGTTTTCTTTTGTTCTAATTACCGATGTATTTTGACCCACTCATCCTGGAAAAAAAAAAGTGCTACATTTGGCTTACAAATTGCACATTTGGCTTAGTCCTCAAAGGTGGTAATTTATTTAACAATACATTAGCAAGCTGGGACCTTCAAGTGGTATTTTTTTTGCCTTTGATTAAATTGTAGTGTTTTGAGGAACATAGACAAGGCAGTCTTATGAACTCTTATTTCTCTTTATAGTCTGTGAATTGTGAATTTCAAAATGACTAACATTACTTAACTTCTTTCAAAATTCTATTAAGTGACTCTGCAGTGAGTGTTGCCAGACAGACCTAATACCCAGGTAGCTGTAGGTCTGTGATCCTGATCCTCTGTGCTCCTGATATTTGTGTTTCACAGGGCTGTAATAGTGGCTCTCATCCTGGGTTATTATAAGTATTCATAAAGTGTGTAAAGCAAATGGACTAAGTAGAAAGGCACCGTAGCAACCCAGGTGGGAGGTCATCATGATGGAGGCAAGAAGGCAGATTTGGGATGTTTTAAGGTGGATTTGATGCATCTTAATAATAAATTATATGAATGGATGGAGAGAATCAAGGATAACTCTAAGATTTTGGCTTCAGCAACTGGGTGGATATTGGTGCCATTTAACTAAGCTGGGCTGGATGCAATAAGGTGCTTTGATAACATTTGCATTTAACTGTGATTTTTAATGCCTTAACTGAGGACCACAAGTACTTGGGGAATTGCAGAACTAGTAGGGGAAATATATTAGAAGAGTGAGTGTTGCAAAGTAGCTGCTCAATAAACATTAGTTCTCCTTTCCCCTATCTGTCTCTTTGTTGTGACATTGACTTTGTTGTGACAGTCAATTTAACCTAAACTGCTCCTAGTTTAATGGCTCTTCTGGACTCAGAAGTAGTGCAACATACAGCCTTCATATTCAAGTGGCCCCAATCGTTATCTTCCTTGATAGTAAATAAGAGGTGAGTCTTAATAAAAGTATAAGGATCTCCAGTGAATTCACTATCTAACCACTCTCTACAGGGCTTGTGAGATTGTTTAACAAAGACAGTCTGAGTGGCCCAGGCAAGCAGGGTAATTTTCCACACCTTCAGACAAATACAGTGGAGATACAAAGTTTGCAATGTTCTTATTTGGCCCCCACACACTGCACTCTGGCAGTGAGAGAGGTCAGGCTTTCAGGAGGTTATTTCTGAACCTAGACAAGCATCCCACAGTGTGTGTGCACTGCTTACCCTCAGTGAAAAGTGGTTCTCATTTTTAGTGCCATGAATCCTATGATCATCCCCTCCCTTTTCTAACCAAAGCTGGTTCTGGAAGGTGGGCACTACCCCACAGTGTTGATTTGGCTAGTCCTGCTGCCACTGTAGCCAAAGTCACTGAGAAAGTACTTGATTATCTTTAGGAGTAGAACAGCCAGGGTAAGCCAGTGGAAAAATGTTACAGAATGACAAGTAAGTGCTTGCTAAAATATTTTTGGTGCTCACTTCAGGTTGACTCAGCAGGTCAAAGAAATGTGAATCCAGAAGTTAGGAGTGACCTTGGCTAAGTCACTTTATCTCTCCAGCCATTGAAAGCTTGGATTAAATCATAGGCTTTAGAGCTAGGTTCCATGGAGCTTTGGAGTTCTGTTATACCTGTCACAGGATAGGGACCATTGATAAAAGATACTCTTAGCAGATGAGAATCTGGACATCTGGGCTCGGAGAAGCTTTGATTTTACCTGTTTTTATACACTGATTTAATTTGTTTAAAAATATCCATGAGCGAAAAGGAAAAAATAATTAAAAGTATACGCTAGATGGTTTCTAATTTCTTTTGAACCTGGACATTCTAAAATTGTTACAAGAACAGGTATATAGATTGTAATTCATATAAGAACCAGTTAACAAATATAAAACAACAATAACATGAATCACCGGCACTGTTTCATAACCAAAGATTATTCTCCTAATCTTAGCCAGAGTCTTATAAATGTCTATTTTTGTCCAAAGAGTATTGAGAAAGATATAATAGATAATTCAGAGTAAATCTGTGGCAACTAGGAGAAGAAATTTTAAAAAAGAGACAGAGAGCAAACATGAGGTTAAGAAGCTTGTAATCAGTGAGGTTCTCCCTCTAACTTAGGCAGAAAAAGTTCCTAATACCAGCAATGCATATTGGCCGAACTCATTCTTACCTATTTTGCTAATTTTTTTTGACCTTTAAAAATGTCATAGGCACTGTTGGGTGTTCAAAGTGAAGGTCTTAAAGGAAATAATACTTTGTCCACATCATTGGGCAACATTAGGAAGAATCAGAGCCACAAAGGGATGAAGACAACCCTCTTTGTAGCCATGTAGTGGTTCTATCAGTAACAGCTGGAGTCAATCTCTCTGTGCAGCATATTTTTAAGAGGTGAGTTGTTTGATACCTGCTCCCCATTATCCAGCATCTTCAGAAAAGGCTGAAGCAGCCTTGCAGTTTTTCTGGCACGGTTTTACCCCCATTAAAAAGGCTATTGTTGAACTGTTCAAATTGGGATGCTTTGATTGTTAGCACGTTCAGTACTCTGTGATTACCGTAATTACAGACCTGTGAAGGTCAAACTGACAAAACTGAATATAAACTGGAACTGAATATAAACTGGGACAACTCACTGCATTAGTTCTTTTTGCACTCTTTGGTTGTTGTTGTTGTTGTTGTTGTTTTTCCCTGTTGCTGTTGTTGTTGTTGTAAGAGTTGCCAAGTGTTAAATCTCTAATAGAAAATAAAAATGAAAGTCATCAATTTTATAGTTTGGCTTTGGCTACGTAGAATCAGTATTCAAGGAACTAAAAGGAATGCTCCATTGTACTTTCAGGTCCAGTTATACTCTTGGGTCATTACCTTCCTCCATAGTCATGGTCTTGAGTTCATCTGATGTATCCAGGTATGTTTTTAAAGTGGGTCATGAGTCTTCCATGTTTTGCAGATTTTTTCCTTATTTTTCTCTTTGCAGGAACATGACGCTAAATACAAAATACAATTTTTGTTTGTATATGTATAGAGGAATATGTAGCAGAAATAGTTCTCATGTAAGGGGAACCCACACAATTATACAAAAATAAACGAAACGGTCTCCCGATAATTGCATGGCCAAAGACCAGAATAAAATTACTTCTCAGGTACACTAAATACAAGCTAGTCTTTATTTTCCTTTGTCCTCATTGATGGCTTCAAACAATAGTTTTAAGTAATAATTAAGTAAAAATAGAGGCTATTATCTTATATGCCATGTGGAGGCATGAAAAAAGGTAGAAAACAAAATAAATATAAATTCTGTCTACACAACAGAGAATGCTGTTTGCATAGTGCCAGGAAAAAGTTTGGGGTCAGGACAAAAGCTATGTCTAAATGAAGCCAAAATAGAAAAGCCGGATGGAAATTAATCAATTCACAAAATCCAGATGTTTCATCTACTGAGATCCAGCCATCTGAATTTTGGCTGCCTGAAATGTTCATGTTTCCTCCAGATGTTTGCTTTCAGGTAGACATAATCATAATGTCCCATTCTTAATTTCATTATAATTTACCATATTGTTCAAAATGTTAAGTGTTCTCTGGCTAATGACAAGGATAAGGATAAAAAAAACACTATTTTTCATGTTTTAGTAGAAATGGCATGGTTAAAGGATGATTGTTTAAAGGATAAAATAATGACTCTTATAAAGTATAAAATGAACATGTGTCACAAACTTTATTTCACTCATCAATTAATAAGGAAAATGTTACAACTGGTTCAAAGAAGAATCCCAAGGAGATATATATATATATATATATATATATATATATCCATTCATACAAATATATATACAGTAAGGAACTTTGAAGTGAAATAACAAACAGATGCAAAGTGGGTCTGTTCATAGGGCAATAGACTACTGCATTTTAGCAGATATAATTAATTTTTATTTCTATGGACAAGAGTCATATGCATTTTTACCAGTTTTCTACAACTTTCTGAGTTGTAAAGTAGTCCAAAGACAGTGGAAGGCAGAGATAACCCAGAAGAATGCACTAAATAGAACACTTGCTAATCTTTTTTATTCCTATTTCAAAGTCTTTAAACTTTTTTCGTTAAATATTTTGTTTACTAAACTAAAATTATTTATGTATGCAAACATTTCTGAATTTCCGTGGTACTTTCAGTTAGCATCACATAATTTGCCACTTGCTTGGACACTCCTAATTCTATTCTTGATTACTGCATATATCTTGCCTCACACACTATGTTGCAATTCCTCATTTTAAAATTGCCTCCTATTCACTCCATTGGTGAGGAAAGGATTTCTCTGTAGTGTTATGGGAATGGCCAAATACATAATACTTCACACTGGACAAGTGAGATCAACAGCAGTGTATTAGTCGTATGTACTCACAGACCACGGGAGAGGGACGCCATGCCAACAGGGTCACATGGAGCCTGTGCTCAGGAACAGAGCGGATGACAAGGATTGTGGGAGGCAGGCTTTGTACTGTCAAGAGGATGAGGTGCCCCCTGACTCCCATGAGAGTATATGAGTGATTTGTTTGAACAATTCCACAACTGGAAGCCACTAGTCAGAAATAAGCAGGAAATGCATCCAGACTGTTTGATAAGGAGGGTTGTTTGACTAGGGGGACAATATCCACAGGAACAAGAGTGAGAACAATGCTTAGACCCTTTGAGATCCTACCAATTTTACCAGAGGTCAAGGCAGCACATAATATTGAGCCTCAATTTTAAGCCTTGCACCACAGTTCTTGAGAGCAGCAACTAAACTTATCCAATGAATTAATAATTCGTTGAGCTCCTATGATGTGCCAGATACTCTTCCAGGCTCTGGGCATGCAGCAGTGGGAACAAATGTTAAAAGATCTTTGTCCTACATTCTAGGGAGAGTCAATAAACGAAAGAGAAAAAATACTTAGTATGATAGATAGTGATAAGGGCAATGAAGAAATTTGAAGCAGAGGATGAAGAAAGAAGTGCAGAATAATGGGGGTGGGGTGCTATGTTGAAATTTTAAATACCGTGTGGGGGAGCCTTTACTAAGATGACATTTGAGGTAGGACCCAAAGAGGTAAGCCATGAGGATATCAGGGAAACGAGCTTGGAGATGGAAAGACCAGCATCATAGCCCTCCACAGCAGAAGAATGTTCTCAGGTTCGAGGAAAGTAAGGGGTTCAGTATGGCCAAAATGCCCTAAGCTAGAGGAAAAGCAGAAAGAAATGGGGTCACATTGAGATACAGGGGTTAGAGCACAAATTGTGCAGTGCCCCCTAGCATTTGATTTTTACTGAAAGATGGGAACCCAGAAAAGGGATGTGGGTAAAAGAATGGCCTGCTATTTGACCAACTTTTCTTTTCATCTCTCGAAGAGCCTAGCAAAGTACTGAGCACATAAAGGCTGCTGAATATATTGTGACTGGTTAATTGTAAAGGGAGCAACCCCTTTCTTCACTGCTTTCCACAACTTTTTACCTTAATCACAATTAGATGCAGGTTTATTTCTACCTAAAAATATACTTACTGCAGAGATATGGACACTAACAAAGTTCAGTTTATACAGAGTCAAGGTGTGAGCCAAAACCCATCTCTTTACTGATGAGGCCTGGATCGCTCATTAAAATATCACAGGTGTAATAGAAACTAGCACACTTACATACAGTGAAGGATACAGCC
This sequence comes from Pan paniscus, assembly GCF_029289425.2. Lineage (NCBI taxonomy): Eukaryota > Metazoa > Chordata > Mammalia > Primates > Hominidae > Pan > Pan paniscus. The sequence goes on along the minus strand of NC_073254.2, from coordinate 91,454,827 downwards.
CATGCAAATTCTAGAATTTTCTACAGACCTCTACCATAGGACAAGGGACATTTGAAATTTAATATATCAGACACATTTCACCTAGCTTTTATTCTTCATAATTTTTTTAATTTTTAATTTTAATTTTTATAAGTTCATAGTAGGCGTATACATTTATGGGGTACATGAGATGTTTTGATACAGTCTTGCAATGCATAATAATTATCACATCCTTCATAAATTTTATTTACATAGTGGAAATATGTTTCAAGCTGTGGAGCATTTATAAATTTATACTGGGATAGCATCTTAAAAATTTTCCCTTCTATGAATAAGTTCACATGGAAAAACAGTATATGTTATAAATTCTGAAATCAGCAACTTGACTCTATATTGTGCAGTTTGACAGACAGGACTCATAATTTAGTTCAGTCATGGCTTTCCTGAGTAAATATAGATCTATCACTGACATAATTAGCCAATCTTCATTTTCTCCCACCTTGGTCATAGATTTGATTTTTTATCATTAGCATTTAGAGAGAGTAGCATGTATAATACAATAAAGAGTTGGATATGGGACGGAAAAATAGGAGGAATCCCTTCACCTGCTGCAGGAATGTGTCATTCTGAACCCTAAAGCTGATTCTATTTGGTTTTAACAAGGTATCATCTCCAAATCCTATCATGTTATATTATGTTAGAAACATTAAGTTACAATGGAAGAGTCCCAGTAAGTGGAGAAAGTTGAAGGTTGTCCGATAAAATTAGGCAAGGGTTCACATGCATGCTTTGTCACACACTTCACTGCAGACACATCTGAAAATGCACCCCCAACACCCCTAACATTGTCTTCCTGGAAAGCACCGTTTATTAACAGGACTCAAACATGAACTACTCAATAAAGATCTTTCTTCCTCTGTTCCTCCCTCCCAGAACTGACAATGCATTCATTGTACCCTATAAACAATTTCATTACTGATAATATGTACCTCTAAGTCTGTTTCTCCTATTGGACTGGAAGCAATTTAAAGACAGTGACCTCACTTTTATTATCTTTTTATCCTGAACTCCCAGCACAATGCCTGGCACACGTAGGACTGAAGAAATATTGTTAATTATTTAATGTTATCACACTCACTAGATCCAACATGATAACATGAGAGAAGGAAATTCTACTTCAGCTCCATAATTTGAGAAAGGTCATTCTTCTTTCTTAGAGGTAGCACCATTACATAACAGAGTCACCACTAGTGGCAGTAGAGTTTGGTGTGTAAGAAGAAATGGGCTGGGCACAGTGGTTCATGCCTGTAATCCCAGCACTTTGGGAGGCTGAGGCGGTCAGATCACTTGAGGTCAGGAGTTCTCAAGACCAGCCTGGCCTACATGGCAAAAACCTGTCACAACTAAAAATACAAAACTTAACCAGGCGTGGTGGTACAAGCCTGTAATCGCGGCTATTCAGGGGACTGAGGCAGGAGAATCATTTGAACCTGAGAGGCAGAGGGTGCAGAGAACTGAACTGAGATCGCGCCACTGCACTCCAGCCTAGGAGACAGAGTGAGACTCCATCTCAAAAAATAAAAATGAAGAAGAAGAAAGGGATCACTAGCCTTTAAATAATTCTGTCTCAGCATTATGATACAAGTTTTTTATTTAATGAAGGTATTTTCATCTTCTCTTCAGCAGTAGCATCACTTAAAAATCCATTATGTATAAGAGGTGGTGTCTTTGAAAGTGGATCTAAAGATTTCCCAACTTTCTGAGACTCTAAGGGTTGAGCTGAAATTTGTCTTTCGTGAAGTCTTGCTTTGTGTGAGAGAGACCATTCTGTAGGGCCTTTTTAAGTCATGCACGTGTAATGAATTTACTTAGTCCTTGAGAAAGTTCTGACTGGTGAAACATTCAAATGCCATACTTTTGAATGGAATTTATACATTCTGTGTTCTGGTTTTGTTTTGTTTTGTTTTTCAAGCAATGGTTGGCTTCTTGGAGGACAGAATGACACTTCTAGGACCATTATAATATCCAATAATGTTTCCTCTTATAGGCCCAGATATAGGGAGTTGGGGCTCTATATTTTAGGAGGAGAGGACCTAAGAAAGAAACTATGGACCATGGTTGGGCGCCACACTATGGCAACTGTCAGGGACAAGAAGGAGAGACCAAAGGGGTCCTTTGAAAAATAATATAGACTCTGACAGTGATAGGTTAAACTCTTTTTCCCAACTCAGAAACAGAAAGCCAAATACTGCATGTTCTAACTTCAAAGTGGGAGTTAAATACTGTGTACACATGGACATAGAGTGTGGAATGATAGGCATGGGAGACTAGGAAGGGTGGGGAGGGTGAAAGGGGGGTGGGTGATGAGAAATTATTTAATGGATACAAGGCACACTATTCTGGTGGTGGATACACTAAAAGCACTGAGTTCACCACTACACAATATAGTAAGGTAACAAAATCGCACTTGCACCCCTTAAATTTATACAAACTTTTAAAAGTGGTGTTCCCTTCTGTATTATAAATCCCCTATCATATCTTGCAAGTCTTCATTTACTTTGTCAAACACGATATCTTTGTGTTTGGGAACTAAAGGAATAGTGGCTGCAGCTTAGAAAAGCGTAATGAGATAATTGGTGGGGTGTGGCCTTAGAGTGGTGGTCCCTGGTAGCAAGTGACAAGTGGAAGCCAGAGAAGCTTTATGCAGCATTTAGACACTCACTAGGGATTCCCAGAAATGTTGGGGAACAGCCCTAGAATTCCTACAGTCAGGCAGGTTGGGAACTCAGCTGGTTGTTACTATCAAAAGAAAGGGGAGCCTTGGAAACCAGAGAAATGAGAAGCACTTGGGTGACAACAGATGGCTTTTTTCAAAAGAAAGTTAAGGTAAGACTAAAATAAGTATACATTACACTATGTCTCTCCTAAGGAGCAACAAAGTTCAAGTGCATGTTCTTGGGTTACCTTTCTGTCTTTACTCCTGAGGACTAAGAGTCCCCAGAGACTGGCAGATGCCTCCAGAAAGATGAACATCTAGTCAGAAGAGAAGGCAAATGAGAAGGAGGAACACAGGGAGAAACTGGAGAGGTACCCTGAGTGGTGAGAGAATGCTTCAGGGCTCTCTTAGCGGCTTGGACTAAGAACAGAGGTGATAATTATTCTAAGGAACAGGTAGCAGGGCACAGGCTCTGTCCAATCAGGATAGCTGAACCAGCCAATCAGAATGGACAGGGCACAGGCACTGACCAATCAGGACAGCCAAACCAGTCAATCATAATGGACAGGGCCACGAGCAGCCAGTAAGGCTGAAGGTTCACAGGGAGTCCCACAGACACGAGGGGTCTCCAGTCCTCCCTACATGTATATGTCAATCACTCTAATCAGATGGACCACTCACTAGTGAAAAGCACCCTGCCTTCTGAGGGTGGATTTGTGCATCATCACTGGTAAGGAATTTTACCATTTTGGTCAGTCTCTTTCCCCCCGTGCCTCTTTTTCCTCCCCCCTTCTCTACTGGGCTCATTTATGAGCTATTTTTTCTCTCTTCCTACTTTTCCAGTGTGTTCTGCAGCATGCACTCAGCTCTTTGGAATTCTGTGGGTGGCGAGGGTTTTCTCCTCCATTTCATGTGCTCAGTGATGTGGAAAGAGAAGTATGAACTCTGACACTTTCCTTTTGCGAACATTTTGATGAAAGGACAAGTGATAGTCACAAATTTCAAAACATGTGGCAGGGGAGATGTAGAAGACACCTCATTTGTTACCAGCAGCAGCTTCTTTCTCAGATCATCCCAAAATGCTGGCATGTGCCCAACAGCTTAATTTGGAGAGAATCCTATTTTATTCAAGCCTCAGATAGAATAGGCTATGAATGGTTCATTGGATAAATACTTATTCTCTCCCTCCTCTAAGCCCTAGGTCTGTCCCTCTTGCACCCTCGTCATCTTTGCTATTTCTCTTTCATTAAATTCCTTTGAAGTTGTGGATTATTTTTTCTGTCTTTGAACATTCCTTCTGGCTAGTGGATTTCAGAAGTGCAAGTGCTTTAAACTTTTCTTTCCCCTTTTGAATTAATACTGTACTCCACATTTTTTTCTTTCCATTTTTGGGGGACCAACTACTGTGTTGTTTTATATTGCATTTTCATTTCAGAACTATTTGAAAATGGAACTCATGCCATGCACGTGAATATTTTGCTTCCTCTTAGCTGATTTAATCAGCATGGATACCATTATTCATGCAATTGCATGAATAATTTATCTCACTGTTGTAAAAGTTTAATAAAAGTTTTCTTGTCTTTATCAAATTCCATGTTACTCTTTGTTCATTTTATAGCAGCAACATAATCAGAATATAAAGCAGCTCATATCAAAAAGCAATGAATGGCATAGACTTTATTAGAGCTCTTGTGTTATTTTGTATTGCCATTTTACCTATGATTGAATAAGATTTTATATATGAAGAAAATGAGATAGATCTATTGAGCTCAGCATGACCAGCACTAACCAATCCATTCCACTTTTGATTAGAAAAATTTGGAGTCACATTATTACAACTAAGATGCCCAGCCTTATTTGTACTATCCAACAGAACATGTGTTTCTTGTTCATGCACATGTGTGTATATATATATGGGACTCTTCTACCCACTGTGTAATACTATTTTATGACTAACTCTTAATCCAGAATAATTGGTATTTCTTGCATAAAGAAAGGCACCAGAACAAATATTATTTGTTCACAGTTGATTTTTCTGTTATAGCCACAAATTAGCCACTTTCAATCAGTGAAATTACTCTACAGATTAAAAGTATTTTGATAACATTTACATGTTTTCCTTTAATGTAAGAGCAGCAAACCTTATAAACAAGAACCATCGACACAATAGAGGATTAAGTATCTATACACAAGAGCAATACATGGTAGCTTAAAGTAATGGCACCTCTTCTGTGGAATATTCATTGATCTTTGGAAGAAATAGTAGCAATTTTACAAAAGAAAATAAAATTACTAAATATATTGTGCCTGCTCTCTCTTGCATGCACTCTCTCTCTTAAACATCATGCCTTATTTTGGTCTTTCTATAGTCATAGAGATTTAGGAAATGGTAGAAGTTCTAGAAGAGAGACAGAAAAAGGACTGAAGGCATAAATATTTGTGTGTATATAAAATATTATATATAATACATACCAATATATAATAAATTAAAAGGTTACTAAGTATGAAGCTATATAAAAAGATTATTTGCATGTATTTATGAAGAAGGGTGTTTCAGTTGTAATTTTTTAAAAATTTGCTTCAGAACAAATCAAAAGTAATGGATTTTACTTGAATTAAAAGATTTAAGATCTGGAAGAGGCCTCAGTCATATTCATATTGCTTAGTTATGGTAACGCCTAAAACAATTATTTGAATGTTTCCTGAAATTTTTTTTTTTTTTAAACGGAGTCTCACTCCATCGCCCAGGCTGGAGTGCAGTGACACAATCTCGGCTCACTGCACGCTCCACCGCCCAGGTTCACGCCATTCTCCTGCTTCAGCCTCCCAAGTAGCTGGGACTACAGGCACCCGCCACCACACCCGGCTAATTTTGTTTTTGTATTTTTAGTAGAGACAGGGTTTCACCATGTTAGCCGGGATGGTCTCAATCTCCTGACCTCGTGATCCGCCTGCCTCAGACTCCCAAAGTGCTGGGATTACAGGCATGAGCCACCGTGCCTGGCCAAAAATTTTTATAATTCAATTTATGTGATTGTGATTAAGTTCCACATCTTTATTAACACATGATGAATAACATCAATATTTGGCATTGTTTACAAACATCAAAAATAACCCTGAAAAATTGAAGGAGGAAAGTAATGTATTATAAAGATATGAGAGCTTCTGGTTAGGATGCACAAAGTCAAGAGACCACTGCTCTCATCCTAACCAAGTAACAAAGGAAACAAGCCAGAGAAGTTATAAAGGTATGATTTTTTTTTTGCATTAGATTACTAAAGACAAAAACAAAATCTAAATAAATTAAATTCCAGAAAGAGAAAAGCCCTTTCTATGAGAGAAGAACCCAAAATCTGTGGATATGTAAGGAGAAAGAGCAAACCCACTATAGACAGAGGTAAGGAGAAGCTAGCCAAAATTTTAATAAAGATTTAATAGCTATGTGTTGCTAGCCTGATGTATGAGATTCCAAGGAGGTCTGTGAGAGTGCACTTACACACCCAGCTGCCAGTCTTATTTCACAATGCCTTCACTGAACACATGCAGTAGCTTGCAGAAGAATAGGAGCACAGGAAGAGGGCAGAGAGAGCTTCCTGCACCTCAGGCCCTTAATGAGTGCACAACAGTGCTTCTCCAATGCCTGGGAACAAGGAAAGAAGGTAGAAAGATGTTTCCTCTAAAGTGGATCAATTACACAGAAACCAAAAGCTGGAGGCACAATAGTTGAACTGAGAAATATCAGCCACAAGTCATTCAGAGCCTTACTTGAGTGCAAGATAGTAGCATGCCAAAACCTAAGGGCAAAGCAGCAAAGTATGAAGAGATTTTGTGAGGCTTAGAAAGTCAGAAGCAGAGCTAAAGAGACAAAAGACCACCACAGGAATCCCCAAATGTGGGTAGTATAGTCACTGGGATGTAAAACATAAAGACATTTCCAGAATTATACAGTGCCCAGATAAACTAGTTCCAATGCTGCCTGTAAAACATTTGAAACATGTGGTGAATTAACAGATCTAACAAAAGCTACAACAAACCTCAGACCCAGCTCAATTATACATCAGATTGCTTTAGCTTCATCACTTGCAGCCAGTCACAAGAACAGACATTTCTTTTCCCTGAGTAAATAATAGATATGTACTTTTACACACAATTTCTGGCATAAAAAATTGTGTGGTATAAAAACAAGCAGAGTAATATGACCCATAATCAATTCAATAAATAATCAATAGAAGTAGACCCAAATGTGACCACAATATTAGAATTAGCAAATAAAAAATCTGATATAAAAATGTTAAATTTTTTTAAGAAAAACTAATGGAAAACATGGTTCACATGTGGGAACAGATGCCAGATTTCATTTTAGTAGAGTACTGGGAACATAAAAACAAAGAAAAATCCTAGGATTTGGAAACCCAATAGCATAAATGAAGAATTTATTTGATTTGTTTTACAGCAGCCTAGAAAAAGCAAAAGAAAGGATAAGTGAATTGGAATTACCTAAACTAAAATGAAAAAAGAAAAAAAAATTAGGAACTGAGAAAAGCAACCAATCCCCAGTCTGTGGCACTGTATCAAATGGTCAACATATGTGTATTGTATTCCTAAAAGTAGAACAGAAATAAAATGGTGCCAAAGAAATAATTTGAAGAGACATTGGCTAAGAAACATCAAAAACTGGTGGAAGTTATCAACCCACAGATCCAAAACCAAATATGTAGTGAACCTCAAACCATATAAATACAAAGTCAAGCCTCAAGAAAACGAAGATAAAAAGAAAATCTTAAAAGCAGCCACCACACACATGCATATGCACACATAACACACACACACACACACACACACACACACACACACACACACACACTACATTTAGAAGAAAAAGAAAAAGAAGAATATGACAGACTTCTCAACGGAAACAATGGAAGTTAACTGACAATGGCATGACACCTTTAAAAAGCTGAAAGAAAGAATTACACTATCAATTTAGAATTCTGTACCCCATAAAAACATTCTTCCAAAATTAAGGTGAAATAGAGATATTTTAAGATAGATACAACTTGAGAGAATTTGGCTTTAGAAGACATTCACTTAAGGAAATGTTGAAAGAAGTTTTTTGGGTATATCAGACAAAATCTAGTGAAACATACGTTACACATCTCAGGTCATATGGTTGTCTGGTGTTTCATATTCAGATGCTCAATTTCTACAAAGTATCTCTAGCAAACCATGAACTATTTTCAAAAGAAGAATAGTATACTGATGAAGAGGTCATTACTTTTCTCCAGCCTTTCTGTTGTGATTTTTTTTTCTATTAGACCTTACCACAAGCTTCATGTCTCATCCTGCTCCTCCATAAAAAATTTTAAGAATTATTCAATCCATTTGTAAGAGTTAAATGAGGGAGGTGCTCATAGGAAGCCTGAACTAGCTGAAGCCTCTTTTCCTCCCTCTGGAGCATATTTGTTGTGAAGACACCTCAAACTATATCATAAAAATTATAGTTGAAGCAAATAAAATATGTATGATGAGTTATAGTACTCTCTGAAATAACATAGTAATTCATTTACTAAATATCATATTCTAGTAATTCATTGCTGACTGTCAAACTACCCCAAAACTTAATGGTTTAAAACAGCAACAGTCATTTGTTTTACTGACAAATCTGCAATTTACACAGGGCATGACAGGGGAAGTGCATTTGTTTTCCACAGAATGTCAGACAAAGTAGCTTGAGTAGGGCTAAATAATTCACTGTTCAGTCACATAAGTGGCAAGTTGGTGATAGCTGTTGGCTGGGACTTAGCTGAGATGGTTGGTTTGGGACTCCTCAGTTTCTCTCACATGGGCTTCTTGGGCTTCCTGACAGCATGGTTGCTCAGTTTTAAGAGCAAAAATTCCTGTAATACAGCACATAGAACCTGCTAATCTCTTAAAGCATGACCCAGGAAGCTGCCACAGCATCACTTCCACTGTGTTCCATTACTCCAAACAGTCACCAGCCCCTCTTTCTCAAGTCAAGGGACAGGGTAAAGACTCTACCTTTTAATGAGATAAGTGTCACAGAAATCTGTGTTTCTCTTTAATCCACCACACATCCATTACGCCCTTTACATTTTCATAGCCTTTGACAGTCTAAAAAACACTTTCCTACACATTTCTCATTTGGTCTTCATAACTACTATTCACATAAAAAGGGTAGAAATATTTATCCCCAGTTTACATAAAAAAACTGAGGTTCAGAGACATTAAGTGACTATCTCAGCTTATCCTATGAAGTAAAAACCCGACCGTAAGTTTTCCAATTCTAAATCTAGATTTATTATTATCTTCATTATAATGTACAAAATAATTTTATTTCAGGCTCAATATGTAGTAGGAAACCTACATGTCTACTTTTTATGAACAATAGATTTGTCATCCAATGACAGAATCATGTCTCTGCAAAATTTGGTAAGAATGCCTCAACCTCATGATTGGAATCAAGGGGTCTAAAGACACCCTTGCCACAAACCATCTCACCCTGTTACATAGAGTTTGGGTATGCTGTTCAACCTGTTACAAATATACCAAATCATCCCCTTTTTCAAGCTAAACCTCTAATTACCTCAGCTGGAGTTTCCGTATCCCTTTTCTGGATTATTTTTCTGCATTACTTATTGCTCTAGCACTCTTGACATTTATCATACACTATCTCATGTAACATATTTGAGTATCTCTTGTCTCCACAATTTAAGATCCTGGAGGCTGTGAGAGAGTGAATCATATTTCTTTTTCTTTGTCTACAGGGCCCAGCATGGTAGTTTATACATGGAAATTGCTCAATAAATATCTGTTTGAAGAAACAGATAAGCAGTTTCAAGAGAGTGTGTGTGGTACACATTGTTCAGATTTGTTGAAACTCCTTTATTTTATTAGTTCTAAAATAATCTTTCTCAAGCTTCACTAGGCAAAGCCTGTTCTTGGTCGACTACACAGCATATTCATCCCAATGACAACTTTCAAATTTGGATAGACTTTATTCAAATACCATTTCAGTTTTGAAACTAAGATTAAGTAATAAGCAACCATTGAATAGAAACAGATGACCAAAGAGCCATCTAAAAATGCATCTTTGTTTTGCTTTAATGGAAAGCAAATTAAAATTAGCCTTTCATGACCAAAATAAAGCTCATTTTCAGTTTAAAAAACTTATTGGTTGATTATGTGGAAATAACTTTTATAAATATAAGATAAATTTTCTGATTTCCTCTGACATACAAAAATTAGAGCTATTGAAAACCATGTATTTAAGCTGAAAACATTAAAAAAATTTTTTTTATTATTATTATACTTTAAGTTTTAGGGTACATGTGCACAACATGCAGGTTTGTTACATATGTATACATGTGCCATGTTGGTGTGCTGCACCCATTAACTCCGCATTTAGCATTAGGTATATCTCCTAATGCTATCCCTCCCCCCTCCCCCCACCCCACAACAGGCCCCGGTGTGTGATGTTCCCCTTCCTGTGTCCATGTGTTCTCATTGTTCACTTCCCACCTATGAGAACGTGCGGTGTTTGGTTTTTTGTCCTTGCCATAGTTTGCTGAGAATGATGGTTTCCAGTTTCATCCATGTCCCTACAAAGGACATGAACTCATCATTTTTATGGCTGCATAGTATTCCATGGTGCATATGTGCCACATTTTCTTAATCCAGTCTATCATTGTTGGACATTTGGGTTGGTTCCAAGTCTTTTAAAAATCTGCTAGGAGAACAGGTGCAGGACGGAAATGTCTCATCTAGCATTGCATTAATTAAGGCAACACTAGTTACAGTAACAATACACCACCAGATCTTAGGCAAAACATCAGTTTATTTCTCACTTATCTAACAGTCCAATCTGGATGTTTCTAGTCAGGCACTGATGGAGGGACTCAGTCTCCTTCCACCAGTGGTTCAACCATGACTCTCCAGGTTAATCCAGAAATCAAAAACAGAAACAAAGGAGATTGTATAAGAAAATAAAATTCAGTCTCAAAAAAATGAGTTATTACTCCTTTTGTCCTTTTAAACCATTAAGTAATAAACTAACAGCTGAACATTAACCACTAGAGCTCTAAAATGAAAGATTTCAGATGAAATGAAAAACAATTCATGAATATTGCTGGTAGCTTACTTAGATCATACCTTACTCTCTGTCCATATAATTGTTTTTGCCTCTTTGCCTTGATAAAACGTAAAACTCTACTAGCTGATTTTGTTTTTCTTTTGTCTTCTCAGATGCAGAACTATGATTTTCTTTTGAAATCAATTTTATATTACTTTCTATAAAGATAGTTCTATTCTGCTGAATTAAAGATTTGATTTACTTTAATACTTCTACTTAAATCCTGCAGTTTGCAAAACGTGATGTATCCCCTGTGAAAAGTAACTCTGAATTTACTTCATCATCAGTCACTCAAGTAACTTCATTTAAACTCAATGCTTATGATTTTAATTACCCAGTAAATAGATACTATAAACAGATACCATTATATCATCACATCGACTATGTAATGGAGATTTTCAGTCAAGGTAGTGCCATCAGTTCATGCTTTGATGCATCCCTCTGCTCCAAATGTGTGCCAATAACATGTTGAAATTTTTTTAAAAGAAAGCCAAACACTAAGTCCAAGATTAAAAAATATGATAAACAATTCTGTGGCTCAGAAACAGCAGAAATAAAAATAGATGAACCAGAATAAGTTACAGATCTGGTAGGGTCCTAGTTTAGAAGCAGGCAACACTGAGCAGGTGCTTGCTCTCCTGGTTCAAAGCAGAGATTTGAACCAGGTATCAATTGAAGTTAGTGGCTATGGTGAGTCTGCCCTCTTCTCTGATCAAAAGCGGCTCAGAACATACTACTGATTATTAACAATGGCTAAGCATTACAGCAAGCTGTGAATATAGAGATGCTGAAGGAGGAAAGAATCTTGTGACTACACAAACAACTCTCCTGGTTTGATGACTGGATTCACAAGAATCCTATAGTCATCAAGAAGGAAAACCTCATCAATCGAAACTGCCATTGTAAGACCAGTTTCTATACTGCAGTGCTGAGACCCAGTGGTGATAACTACAAAACAGCTAGACAGGAGAGAGGAAAGACACTGGAAGAGAGAAAAAGGGAAGAATAACATTTAACAAACAAAACACTTCTCAAAATGAGCCCTTATTTCAAAGTTCTAAAACCCACGAGGAAATGCAATTCTAGGGAAGACAGCCCTCCAGATGAAATTAATGCTGTACAACAGTCTGAAAAAGAGTTGTTTTAAAGTATGTTTAAAGTGATCAAAACTTTAAAATGAAAGTCCATAACTCATTTAAAGCAGGGGTGTGCAAATTTTTTTTTTTTTTGTAAGGTGCTAGGTGGTAAATACTTTTTGTCTTTGCTGGCCACACAGTCTTTTTTTTACTACTCAACTGTACTATTATAGCAAAAAAGCAGCCATAGACATAAAGATGCTCCTCAATCTATGATGTGGTTATGTCTTGATAAACCCGTCATAGGCTGAAAATAGCTTCAGTCAAAAATGGATTTAATACACCTAGCCCACCAAACATGATAGCTTAGCTTATTCTATCATAAACATACTCAGAACACTTAAACATTAGCCTACATTTGGAAATTATCTAACACAAAGCCTATTTTATAATAAAGTGTTAAATATCTCATGTGGTTTATTGAATACTGTACTGAAAGTGAAAAACAGAAGAGTTATATGGGTACTACCATTAATATATTATACATAGCTGGAAGCACTACTGGAAAGTCAAAAAACTGTAAATTGAACCATAGTAAGTTGGGGACACTCTGTACATAAATGAATAAGCATGTGTGTGTTTCAATAAACCCTTACTTATAGAAACTAGCAGTGACCCAGATATAGACCATGGGCCACGGTTTGTAGACCCCTAATGTAAAGAATCATTAAATTATGAAACAAAATTAGGCAGAAATGTAATAGGAACTGGAGATATGAAAAAAGATTAGAGTCTTGAAATTTAAAATGTGCCCATGAATATAAAAACACAATCAAGAAGGAAACTGATAAATTATTTATTTTAAGCAAAGAAAAAAAGAGAGATAGTTAAAGCCCATTAATGTTTTCTTGAATTTGGGTACAAGATTAAAATATTACATACATTTAGACTTTGTTTAAAAAAGTGAAATACAATAATCCTGCAGTATTTGTGAGGGATTAGTGCCAGGATTTCCTGTGGATACCAAAACCCATTGATGTTCAGGTCTCTGACATAAAACAGTGTAATATTTACATATAACCTATGAACATCCTCCTGTATGCTTTAAATCATCTCTAGATAACTTGAAATGTCTCATACAATATAAGTGCTATGTAAATACTTGTTTTACTCTATTGTTTTGGAGAATAACGACAAGAAAAACTCTGCACATGTTCAGTACAGATGTCTTTTTTTCAAATATTTTCAATTCATGCTTGGTTGAATCCACAGATGCAGAACCCACAGATATGGAGGCCAACTGTGTAGTTAAGTAGATAGGTTTAAAGCATATTTAAGAACAACCATTAAAAGCATAAGAATATATTGTATGGTTTTCAACCCAACAGAGGGGAATAAAGGTATTCAATAGGACTATACACAAATATCCTTTTCTACCTGGGCACATGATAGCATTGCATTTCCTTGCCCATTTGAATTTAGGTATTCAGGTAACTATAATACTTGAATTTAGTGGCCAAGTAACTACTTGTAGTCAATGGGGGTGGAAGTGCCCTGTGTCACTTCTAGATGGAAGCTTGAAGAGCCAGTGAGTGTTTGGCATATTCTCTTTTATTTGCCTTTCTTAGGGAAGTGTGTGTTGAGGTGGAGCCTTCATCGGTTTGGGTTTCTGAGAGACTAAATAAGCCAATGTATAATGATCATACAAAATGGGTGAGAAATAACTTTGAATTGAAGCCACTGATAGTTTAAGCTTTGTTATTGTAGTAGCCCATGCTTTTCCTGTTAGGATTTAAGCAGTCAAATTGAAAACATGAAAGGGGAAAACTAAAGGTAAAGAAGTAGGCTGGCAAAGAGAAAACAATATAATAGTGAAACTAAACATATCATAAACCACAAGCAGATAACATGAGATTAAACTCATCCATTAAAAGAAAAATTTGTCAGATTAAAATAAAATTAAACATAGACCTCTTAAAACATGCTTTACAAGTGACACATACACAGTGCATTAGTTCAGGTTCTCCAAGAAGCAGACACCAAGAAGAGACAAAATTAGATGTGTAAGAAATTTATTGGAGAAATGTTTGTAAAGTAAAAGGGAGAAGAGGAGAAGGAACTCTTCAGCCTGTCATGCAGGTCTGACCCCTGTGAAAGGGAGAGGGAATGTAGGATTGAATAGGAAGACTCTTAAACCACGATCCAGTTCCAAGGCATTTTTGACACTCTAATTGGGAGTCCTTAGGACAAAGTCACCTGGTTGTGGAGTTCCATGTGTTCCAGAAATGGACCTGCATTAGTTCTCCTGTTATGCTCAGTTGCTGCTTGAGTAGCCTGTGGGAAATGTGGCCTTAACATGAACACAGTGGTGGACCCAGAAGAACAGCAGCTGGGACACCTGGTTGATTATGCTCCCTGAGCAGGAGATATGAGCCATGGATTTTCATGTCTAATACAAATAGAAAGTTAAATAAAGGGATGAGAAACTTCTATGAAGCAAAACCTAAACAAAAGAAAGTAGTGTAAGAACATTAATATCGAACAGAATAGTTAAAGGCTAAAAGCATTTAAAAGAATAAAGAAACTAAATAGTGAGGGAAACTGTGTTGGCTTTGTGCAGTCATTTTAGCTAATCTGAAACTAGACTTTCCAGAATCCCCATCCCTGTATGCTTCCAGATTAGGGCGGGCCTCAATAGAAATTTGCATGAAATTTGGAAGGCAGGAGTTAAGTAACAACCATATTTGTGCTCTGCAGCTCAGCTGTTGCAGCACCTGGGGCAGCAGCTGGTCCCAGAGCTCCTCTGACTCTTGCTGGACCTCTTCCCACAGCTTCTGTGACTTCTGCACCAACATGTGCAGCTCTGTGGCAAAGGGCTTCAGCTTCCCCTACAGGTGATTAATATCATCAAATGTGGAGGCCTGAAGGCAGTGAGACAGACACAGTTTCCAATGTGTCCTCTGAGTTTTCATTGTCTTCTCACAGCTTCTGGCTTATTCCTGCTCTCCCCATTTCATGTCCACTTTCCTTCCTGTTGATCCTGCTGCCTTTAGGTGCAGCCCCAGACAAGCAGCAGCACAGACAGTTTAGCCAGAGCCCACAGTTGTTTATGGTCCAACCCTTATAATAAATCCCTTCCTCAACATTACTCAAAGTCTTCCTGATTTTCTGATCACACCCTAACTGATAGGAAGAATTATCAAAGACAATTAGACCACGAAGAATAACAAGGAGAAACTCTGCAAATCGCAATCATAGTATAGAGGTTTAACATACTTTTACTAGAAACGGAGGGATTAAGTACATAACAAATTAGTAAATATCTAAAAAATAAAAAGAGCAAATATATAAAACATACAATATAAACAACATTGATGATATATGTATATTATCTACATATAACCCAGAAAATAGAAAAAGAAAATTTCAGTATACAGGAACAATATTGTTCACAAAGTAGGGTTCAATAAACTGTAAAGAAATTATATTATACAAAACACGTTCTTTGATAACAATTATAAATTATGAATAAAAATATAGTAAAATATATATTAGAAACTGAAACTCCTAAATAATCCTTGAATCAAAGAGGAAATAGAAATGGAAATTACAAAATTTTTAGAATGAAATTTTTATGTACTGTATAAAAAATGTGTGTGATAAAGCCAATGTACATTCACAGACGTAAGTGCATGTATTAAAACAAAACAATATGAAAAAGAATTTCAAAATATCCAGTGTATTCAATTCAAAAAAACTAAAAAAGAACAGCAAAGTAAACATAAAGAAAGTAAAAAAATAATAATAAAAATGAAAGCAAAAAATGTATATATAAAACTTAGCTGGGCGTGGTGGCCCATGCCTGTAATCCCAGCACTTTGGGAGGCCGAGGCATTTGGATCACAAGGTCAGGAGTTTGAGACCAGCCTGGCCAACATGGTAAACCCCGTCTCTACCAAAAATACAAAAATTAGCTGGATGTGGTGGCACACGCCTGTAATCCCAACTACTCAGGAGGCTGAGGCAGGAGAATTGCTTGAACCTGGGAGGCAGAGGTTGCAGTGAGCCAAGATCACACCACTGCACTCCAGCCTGGGTGACAGAGTGAGACTCCATCTCGGGAAAAAAAAAAAAAAATGTATATACATATATATATATATATATATATAAATACATAATATATATAATGTATACATATTATATATGTATATGTATACATATAAATATACATATACATATATACATATACACAGAGCAAAGCCATATCAGTTATATATATGTACATATGTGTATATATATAAAATACATAATATATATAATATATACATATATACATATATAACTGACATGGTTTTGCTCTGCGTACCCACTTAAATCTCATCAAGAATTGTAATCCCCACGTGTTGAGGGAAGGATCTGGCGGGAGATGATTGGATTATGGGGGCGGTTTCCCCCATGCTGGGCTTATAATAGTGAATTAGTTCTCATGAGGTCTGATGGTTTAAAAGGTGCAGTTTCCCCTGGCTCACTCTCTCTCCTGCTGCCTTGTGAAGAAGATGCCTTCCTTTCCCTTTGTCTTCCACCATGACTGTAAGTTTTCTGAGGCCTCCCCAGCCCTGCAGAACTGTGAGTCAATTAAACCTCTTTTGTGTATAAATTACCCTGTCTTTATAGCAGGTAGTATATTTATAGCAGTGTGAAAATGGACTAAACAAAAGCTAAGAAACAACAGAATGAATCAGGAAAACTACCTAGAACCTCTGGAAATACTATTTAAGAAACAGAGAGGTGATATGATAAACTATCTTAAAAATTAAAAGAGGACTAATTGCAGATATTAGAAAGATTTTAAACAGTCATATGATATACTAGGAAAAATTTTTGGCAAATAAGTTCTACAACTTTGATGGAATGAATACTATTTAGGAAAATATAAATCACTAACAGAAACTCAAGACGAAAAGGAGAACCACAATAAAGCAACAAACCTGAATGGAATTATATTGTTAATAGTTAGATTATTATTATATTCCCACAAAAGGGCTGAGGTCCAAATTGCATTAGTAGTAATCTTGACTCCAAGGAAAAAATTATTATTGTTTTATATAAACTGTTGTAGAAAACCACAGGAACAATAGCAACAAAACAATAATCAATACCTGGCAAGGAATATACAAGAAAGCATTTCACTTATAAATTGTACATAAGTGTTTCACTTATAAATATAGATTCCAAAATATTAAATAAAATGCAAGCAAATGTCACTAAGCTATCTATTAAAAATAAATATATCATGAATATATCATGAGATTTTATGATGCCGAACCATCTTGGCACCCCTAGGTGCCAAGAGTAATAAGTAAAGGACAGAAACTACAGAAGCATCTAGGTAAATGCTGGAAACATATATAAATTTTTTATAATTGCACTTATAATAAAAAAATTTAATAAATTCAGAAGAGAAGGCTATTTCCTTATCCTAACTTAAAAAATCTATTAAAAACCTAAAACAAACATTGTCCTTAATTGTAAAACTTAGGGGCATTATTTTAAATCAGAAACAAGATAAAAGAGACTACTATCACCATTTTATTCAACGTTTTATTGGAAGTCCTATACATTGCAATAAGATAAGCAAAAGAAATAAAAGATACAAGTATTAGAAAGAAGGATATGACTCTCTTTATTTGCAGATGATATGATTGCATGGAAAAGCCATAGAAATATAAAAAATATTTTAAATATTGAGAAATCAGGAAAGTTTTCTGCTTATCTAATCAGCATACAAAATAAATAGCAACTCAATACACCAGCAATAACCACTAAGATAGATGCTGTAGATGCTAGGGTTCTAACAAAATATGGATGGAGAGACTCAATAATATGAAGTTAAAAAAGAATTTCCTCAAAATTTATCTATAAATGCAATATGATTATTTTTAAGAAATTTGACATTGTTATCATAAAATTCATTTGGAAAACTAAAGGGCCAGGAATAGCCAAGACAACTCTGAAGATGAGCATTAAATGGGGATTTGTCCTATAAGATAGCAATTTCTATATTTATAATGATTAAAAAAGTAATGTATTAAGCCAAGGACAGACAAATTGACAAAGAGTACAGAATACAGAGATCAGAAATAGACTCAGACATATCTCAAATAATGTTGTGTAACAGAATTGTCATTACAAATTAGTTGGGAATTATGAATTATCCAATAAATGATGCAGCAACAATTGGTTTTTCTCATGGCAGTGAGGGGGAATCAGATATAAATCCCTACTGTACAGGAAAATAAATTTCAGGCTTATTAAATACCTACAAGTGAAAACTAAAACTTTTAGAAGAAAAAAAAATTTTTAAACATGTTTATGAGTTTAAAGTAGGGGAGAATTTCTTAAATGGGGCTTAATAAGCCAAAACTCTTAAAGAAAAATATTGATAAACATGACATTAAAATAAAAAATGAAAACCTTATTTGTGTCTGTATTAGTCTGTTCTCAGACTGCTATAAAGAAGTACCTGAGACTAGGTCATCCATGAAGAAAAGAAGTTTAACTGACTCACAGTTCCTCAGGCTTAACAGGAAGCATGACTGGAGGCCTTAGAAAATTTGTAATCATGGCAGAAAGCAAAGGGGAACAAGCACCTTCTCACCAAATGGCAGGAGAGAAAGAGAGAGAGAAGGGGGAAGTGCTACACACATTTAAACAGCCAGATCTCTTGTAAGAACTCTATCATGTGACAGCACTAGGGGGGTGTTGCTAAACCATTAGAAACCACCCCCATGATCCAATCACCTCCCACCAGGCCTCACATTGAACACATGGGGATTACAATTCCACATGAGATTTGGATGGGGACATAGAGCCAAACAATCTCAGTGTCCCAATACACCCTGAACAAAATGAAAAGCAAAGAACAGACACGAATATGAAATTTGCAAAGGCTCTGAGTTATACTTTTTAGTTTACATGAAATTAATTTATATTATCTTTTATCTTTTTAAAATTTAAATCAACAGTTATATTTGAAGAGTGGACATTGCATCTCTGTGTGACTAATTTCTTCAGTTTTTTCTAATTTCTAAGATGAACAAACTTTTATTTTATAATTTTTAAAAAAAACTTAGTATCCTACTGAATTTATGTTGAAGATATGTTATCATTCTTCCAGGGTTGAAAACATGTTTATGCTTTTTAATAAAACTATAAATAAAAACATTTTTATAGTTACCTCAAATAACTTCTGTAGCTTTTGAAGTACTCAACATGTGTAATTCAAATGAAGGATAATGCTCCAGACTCAGCCCTTTTGTTAAAAACAGTGAGTAGGATATCAGTGACAACCTGTGAGCTCTGTTCCAAGCCAGAATTAAGTGCAAACACAGAACTCTTGCAATAGTTCAGTATGTGTTCTGTGAACTCTGGGTTTAGAGTGGTGTTCTTAGGCTCAGGCCCACTTGAGTGCACCTTTCAGTTACATGTTCTCTCCTCATGTTGCTTCTTAATTATTTGGCAAAGACAGTTTTTCCAGGCCAGTAGTAAAGATTTCTTTAAATTAACTGGGGAACAGTAGTGCTGGAAACACGGGGAGTTTAAATTAATAGCACTGTAACATTCCCATTTCTAGTACCATATGGTTAAAATAAGCTGAAGGGAAAGGCAGCATATGGTTTATTTCTTTCACTAGAAATTTCTGTTTAGTAGTGACATACTTGGAAGCAGTTTGAAATGGAGAGTTCATGTTTGAAGAGCCTCAAAGAAGTTGTTCTATTAAATTCCGTTGACAATAAAAGTGCAAAAGGGATCTTGTCAAGTCCCCCCTACCACCATGGTCATCATAAGAATAAACACGGTGTCAGAGAAACTGGGCCATGAAGACAAGGGAATCCTTCAGAGTGGAGTGATTCCTAGCACTCTATGACATTGACAAAGGAAAAGGTAAGTGAAAAAAAAACCATTAACACAGTTTCTAAACTTCTACTGTGCTTCAATTAGAATCTGAGTCACAGTGGAATGCCTGCATTCAGTTAAGTGATTACAAGAATAAACCATGTTCTCTCCTATTCAGAATATGCTTTCTCTAGGTTTTATTTTCTTGCCTACATAATTACAGCACCTGTATGCTTTTGCTGCCAGTACAAGTTTTGGATTAGGATAGAAGTAAGGAAATTTGCTATTTATGTGTGTGTGTATGTGTATATGTGTGTGCCTTAATTCATCTAACATTCATCTGACTGTAGAGACAGCATTGTGCAATAGAAACTAAA
Source organism: Pan paniscus (assembly GCF_029289425.2). Taxonomy (NCBI): domain Eukaryota; kingdom Metazoa; phylum Chordata; class Mammalia; order Primates; family Hominidae; genus Pan; species Pan paniscus. The sequence continues at coordinate 91,434,634 of NC_073254.2, read as the reverse complement.
TAGGTTTTGGAAGCAGGTAGACGTAGGTCAAATCCTGTTTCTTCCACTTAGGTATTGTATCCTTGACAAGTTACTTAGTGAATTTGATTTCTTATCTGTAAAATAGAAATTATAATACTTAACAGAGAGTAATTATAAAAAGTAAGGATTACTTAAATGTGTCAAGTATATGGTACATAGTAAATAATCATCTTCTCTACTGGGTAGGGTAAGCTAATAATAAGCTGTCAGTTTTTCAATAGTCTTACAGGTCATTTAAGTCTTTTTGGAAATGCTAGTATCTGAAAGAACTGAAATGTGTCTACAATTGGATATCTAACCTCTTTAAATAAAATTCCCTTAAAATAATTAACTATTTTGTTCACATTATACTTAAAGTTTATGCTCATCAAAATTATACTTTATCAAAGCAATAAAATTGGTTTAAATGTTGTTCATATGAATTTTTACTTGGACATATTTGTATATATCAACAAAATATATATGTACTTCGCAAAGATCTTCTGAGTCTCTTGAAATATTGAGCATATTCTTGATTGAAAATCTAGGCTGGGTGCGGTGGCTTAAGCTTGTAATCCCAGAACTTTGGGAGGCCGAGGCGAGCAGATCACCTGAGGTCAGGAGTTCGAGACCAGTCTGGCCAACATGGTGAAACCCAGTCTCTACTAAAAATACAAAAACTATCTGGGTGCGGTGGCAGGCTCCTATAATCCCAGCTACTCAGGATGCTGAGGCAGGAGAATCACTTGAACCTGGGAGGCGGAGGTTGCAGTGAGCCAAGATTGTGCCATTGCACTTCAGCCTGGGTGACAAGAGTGAAACTCTGTCTCAAAAAACAAAAACAAAACAAAACAAAAAAGGAAATCTAGAATACAGCAAATAATAGGTTCTGAGCTTAACTTTCTGAAGATTTAATCTAAGATCCACACATAATAGATAAGAAAATAAGTTCTTCATCAACAGATCAAAGCCTTTGTTTGAGATAAATCCACTTCTTTTATTTATTCAATTATTTTTCCATCCAGTCAATCAAGAAATAATTATCAAGAGCCAACCAGATTTTGGCCTGGCACAGTGGCTCCTGCCTGTAATCCCAGCATTTTGGGGAGGCCAAGGGGGGATCACCTGAGCTCTGGAGTTCAAGACCAGCCTGGGCAACAGTGAAACACTGTCTCTACAAAAAAAAAAAAAAAAAAAAAAAAAAAAAAAATTAGCTGGATGTGGTGGCAGATGCCTGCAGTCCTAGCTACTTAGGCGGCTGAGGCATGAGAATGACTTGAGCTGAGGAGGCAGAGGTTGCAGTGAGTGGAGACCACACCACTGCACTCCAGCCTGGGTGACAGAGCAAGACTCTGTTTCAAAAAAAAAAAAAAAGCCAACCAGATTTTAATTACTAACTACTATATTTGATCACTTGACAACTAGCTTAAAAGCCAGGGCTCTTCCATCTCCATAGGCTTGCATCACCCACCTGCCTTCCTCCACTGAATTCTCTTCTGAATTACCAATTCCTCCACGAGGAATGGTATGCTTCTTCTATACAAAACCAGCAAACTGTCCTTTTCACCCTTTTATCTAATCACATAACACTTTGGAATTCTTAAAGTCACTCTTCAGGGGAAACAACATATTAATAAGTTTTACAATTGCAGACATAACTCACAACCTACTCAATATTTTCTGAACATCTGTGTTATTTGTATCAATAGCAATGGCATTTTTAGAAAAGAAAGAAACTATTAACTTACTTATTTTAAGACAAATAATGCTCTCACATGAAACTTGTTTAGTTGCTTTTGTGACAATAAATAATAACTCCTTGGGTGTATTTATCTGTGAAAGATAATACTAAGTGTGAGAAGATAGAATGGCTATTGACTGGACATAGGGATTGCTATGCTAAAAGGCCCTTAAGGCTGCAAGAACAGTCAGAGAAGGCAGTTGCAGAAAGAAGAGATTTAACTATGAGCACTGGGAGATGGGTGTGAAGAGGTTAAATAGGGATAATGGAATTAAGTGGAGGAAAGTTGTATTAGTATAACACCTTCTCCAATGCCACCATCAAACCCCCTGAACTTAAGTAAAATTAAAATATTCAAAAGTAGTAAAAGTGATATAAATTTTAGGTGGCCACAAAAGAATGAAATAAAACTCATCTATAAGTTTTAATACAATTTAGCAGCCAAAAGCCTTGCTTCTATCAATTCCCTATTAACCAGTGGTTGCCACTATACAGACAGGGATTGAAGTATTGAAGTCTTAGTTGGTAGGCTTTCTTATCACATAAATTCCTTTTATTCTTTAAAGTTATAAAGATTAAAGATTAAAACAATGGGGCTAAAACATTCTGATGAATATTTGGAATACTAACATAGAAATAACATGACACCAACTCTCTCCAAATGGCTAAACTAGCATCTTGCCAATGTCTTTATTGGTAGTAAAAGCAGTTCCAAAATATGTGTTGGTATTTCATCATTTCTAACTTAGAATTTATAGTTCATTAGTTCCACTGATACAATGGTGTAGAATAGTAAGTTCATATTTCAGTTTGATAAATGTGTATATGTTTGAATGATGGAAAGATATGGAGGTGCTTTAGGCTCCCAGACCAACCTACTGAACCTTGTTAACCTATCATGTCCCTGACTATAGAATCGACCTATACTGATGCTATATAAAGCCTACCTCAAATACCGTCTTTTATAACGATATCTCTTAAGATGTTTCAGGGCAATGTTTTATCTATTTATGTGTATTCATTCATATGCTATGCACACCACACACGTATATATGCACATATAGTTCACAGTCTAAGTTGGTGAATAGGATCGCGTTCACCAGCTTTTATGGAGCAGGAGCACTTTTCGTCATAATTCCATAAAGTAGTTCTAGGGACTTCCCATTTTTGTTTTCTGATACAAAACCCAGTGGTACAACACAATTTTCCTTGTGAGTAGATTGTCTGTATTGCTTTGATGCTTTCTGATATAGTTTGGATATTTGTCCCCACCCAAATCTCATGTTGAAATGTAATCCCCAGTGTTGGAAGTGAACCCTGTGGGAGATATTTGGATCTTGGGGGCGGACCTGTCATGAGTGCTCGGGCCATCCCCTTGGTGATAACTGAGCTCTCACTCGGAGTTCACATGTGATCTGGTCATTTAAAAGTGTCTGGCACCTCCCCACCCAACCTCCTGCTTTCACCATGTGTTGTGTAAGCTCCTGCTTTGTCTTCCACTATAATTGTAAGTTTCCTGAGCCCTCCCCAAAAGCAGATGCTGGTGTCATGCTTCCTGTATAGCCGGCAGAACTGTGAGCCAATTAAACCTCTTTTCTTATAAATTACCCAGTCTCAGGTATTTCTTTATATCAATGTAACAATGGCCTAATACACTTTCTTTGTTGGACAGTTTTATTTATTTTTTATTATTTTTATTTTTTTGAGACCAAGTTTTGTTCTTGTTGCCCAGGCTGGAGTGCAGTGGCGTGATCTCAGCTCACTGCAACCTGTGCCTACTAGGTTCAAGCAATTCTCCTGCCTCAGCCTCCCGAGTATCTGGGACTCCAGGCGTGCACCACCATGCTCAGCTAATTTTTGTATTTTTTAGTAGAGACAGGGTTTCACCATGTTGGCCAGGCTGGTCTCAAACTCCTGACCTCAGGTGATCCACCCGCCTTGGCCTCCCAACGTGTTGGGATTACAGGTGTGAGCCACTGTGCCCGGCCTGTTGGACAGTTTTAATGATCTATTCAAACTGATGTTCTGTCACATCTAGCAGGTCTCAAGGGAATGTCCTCTCTGTTGATCAGGGATAACTTTTTGGTCCCTAGGGATGCCTTCTCAGTTGATGTCTTGCTCTTGTGAGGCAGCTCAATGTGGGAGCACCTCTCAAATAGCCTCTCTGGAAGAATGTTCATTGCTAAGCTGTTCAGTGCAAATCCTTCTTTGGTTGGTTCTCAGCTTTAACAGGTCTCCATCTTCACGCCCCAAAGATTTATTGATTATCTTTCTGATCACCTTCCTCATTGATATATTGATCTATGATTATTTACTAAATCTTGATTATAATAGGTTCTATTTTGCTTTCATTGTCACATCACTTTGTAAAAATTTTAATTGAAGTGGAACATTCATACCCAAAGTACACATAAACATATCATAGCTCAATGAATTTTCATAAAATGAGTGCTCCTGTGTAACCAACACTCAGATCAAAAAGCAAAAGGTTACCAGCACCCCAATAGCCTCCCTGTACACAAGGATAATAATTATCCTGATTCCTAACAGCAGAGATTAGTTTTGCTTATTTTTGTACTTTATGTAAATGGAATCATACAGTATATATTATTTTGTGTGTCCAGCTTTTTTTTTACACTCCACATGTTTGTGAGATTCATCCATATTGTCACAAGTAGAGGTAGATCTTTTGTTTTCATTGCTGTAGGGTATGCTGTGGTGTGAATATACAACAATTTGTTCTCTCATTTTATTGTTAGGGGCATTTGAGTAGTTCCCAGTTTGGGGCTATTATGTGAGTACTGCTATGAATATTCTAGTACCTGCATTTGGTGTTTGTACATACACATTTCTGTTGGGTATATACCTAAAAGAGGAGTTGCTGAGTCATAGGGTATACAGATGGTCAGCTTTTATTACCATCAGTTTTGAAGCTGCTATAAAATTATGATGAACTACACAAAACTACTACATAAAACAGGGTTTCTTGGGAAATAATGTCTTCACATTTTCAATTTAATACATGCCTATATGTTATTTGCTACATACTAGCCTGTCTTCTCAGCATTCTATAAATTTGTATTTATTTTATAATCCTCTTGACTACCTCATGAGGTTGATAGCACACCCAGTGAGTAGCAGAACCAGAATTTGAATCCAAGCAGCCTGGCATTAAAGCCTGAGGTTGACTTTTAATATTATTTTCAGATGGTACTAGTAAATATTTAATAAATACCAGCTATCTTCATTTCACCACCCTTGGGCAGACAAGGTGTTTGCTTGTCATGGGAGTTAGAGCTCTAGTGCCCATGTTATCCTCCTGGACTGTGAAACTCCTGCATGTTTCTCAGTGGTGAGATCCCCATATTTTTCTTTCCTTGGATCCTGTACGCTGGCCTTATTTTTTCCCCTTCCACAAAAACTATCTGAGTTTTGGAGGAGGATCTCTCTTCTTCCTACCCACGAAGGAACAGAACAATTTCATGGTTTCCCTTGCACTTCCACAGGTTTGGAAAATTTCTGTGCCAGTAGGACTGGGGGACATACACATGCTTCCTTCTCAAGCTAACATTCCCATCCTTGCCCTCCCTGCCCCTTCTCCCCAGACAGATACCCACAGTTGTTTTCCCTTCTTAGGGAAAGATAAGAAGCAGAGCCAGTGTGGTGTTGTGTACCTGTAGTCTCAGCTACACAGGAAGCTGAGGGGGAAGCTTGAGCCTAGGAGTCGACCAGCCTGGACAACATAGCAAGATTCTGTCTGAACAAAAAAAGAAAGAGAAAGAAAGAAAGAAAGAAAGAAAGAAAGAAAGAAAGAAAGAAAGAAAGAGGGAGGGAGGGAGACAGAGAAAGAAAGAAAGAAGCATTTATGATGCTTTCATTCATATCGCAAATTTGTTTAGTACTTACTATGGCCCAGAAAGCACTAAGCATTGTGATAGATGTAAAATGGAATGAACAAGAACAAATGATCTTAAAAGGCATAATGTCTAAGTGAAGAAATGAGTAAGATTTCACTTAAAAAGTATGGTATATGAAGCATATGCGAAGAAGGAGTGAGATTAAAAACTTTTAACATCTATCAAAGCATAAGCATTGAATGAGACTGCATGTGTGTGCAGCCAACAGCAGAGCTGCAGCAGTTAGTAGCCTCTGAATACCAGCCCAGCATGTGCAAGGGATGATACTAGATGGAGCCTATCAGCAGACCACGAACACTCAAATGCCAAGTGACATGCTCGGCTTTATGCTCTAGGCCCTGCAGAGCCACAGAGCAGTTCTGAGTATGGTTATGATACAATAGAGCTATGTTTGGGGCTTGTTTCTCAGCCTTTAATCTACTGGCAACCCAAAGCCACAGAATAAAGAGATTGTTCTTTCCTATTCTCTTGTAACTATTTCTCAACAACCTATGACCCACACGTTGGCATATAATTTTTTCAAACACTAGAGCTTGATCAGATAAAGACCAGATCTGGTTAGCTGTGTTTAGACATTTCAAATGTTGTGTAGTTGTCATCCCCCAAGAAGCAGATAGCCAGCTGAGATTTTAACTTGTGTGTGCCAAAGAACAACTGAAACAAAAAGCTCACAAGGGGATGCACAATATGACTGGAATTTCCCTCTGCCAGCTGGCTGCCCGGACACTTGTGCTTCTTTTCATAATGTTTCCCATTTTGAAGGCTGCTGAGTAAGCCAAAGAAGCAAAAGTTACACTGGGGACTGGGCAAATCCCAGTGGAGTCAAACAAATGGAAGAATGTGGAAAGATGTGTCAAAGAGACACATCCTTTGGGCTAATCTTCATTAGCATGTCCTCTTTAGCACTATTCCTTTTCATTGTATTTTTTTCTTTTGAGAAAGTGTCTGTTAATTTCTCTCATATGAAATGAGCACTGTTTCATCTACCAAGGATAAGTTGGCTAAAGTTAACAGCTTGTTTACAAAACAGGATTGAAAAATCTCTTGGCTCACTGTTTGCAGGGAGGATGGCATGATGGGTATTGTGTAGGCCCTGATGTTAGACTGCCTGTGTGTGATTTCTGGCTCCACAAGACACTTGCTGTGAGATCTTGGGAAGGTTTCTTATCATCATTTTTCTCATCTGTAAAATGAAGATAATTTTCGCTACCTCATTTGGGGTACTGAGGATTAAATAAGTTACAATTTATGTAGAAAAGAACCTGACATGGAGTAAGCACACAAAAAATGTGAGTTGTGGCCAGGCGCAGTGGCTCACGCCTGTAATCCCAGCACTTTGGGAGGCTAAGGCGGGCGGATCACGAGGTAAAGAGATCGAGACCATCCTGGCCAACATGGTGAAACCCCCATCTTTACTAAAAATACAAAAATTAGCTGGGCATGGTGGCGCATGCCTGTAATCCCAACTACTCAGGAGGCTGAGGCAGGAGAATTGCATGAACCCAGGAGGCGGAGGTAGCAGTCAGCCCAGATCACACCACTGCACTCCAGCCTGGGCGACAGAGCAAGACTCCGTCTCAAAAAAAAAAGAAAAGTTAGTTGTTTGTTGTTTCTCTTAGTATTATTGTATTCATTCTTTTGAGAAAGTGTCTGCTAATTTATCTCATATGAACTGAGAACTGTTTCTTCTACCAAGGATAAGTTTGCTGAAGTTATCCCCATATTTGTCTAGATCTCTATTTCTCAATAGGAAGGAATAAATATCCTTTTGTTAATAAAGTCTATCTACGTGCCACAAACTACTAAAGATACACGTATCTCTCCCAAGTATAAATTACTCAAAAAAAAACTAAAACTTTTAGAAATGTAATAGTCAAATATTTTTGCATATTTTTTCTCGAAGATGACAGGTCTCCATTAAACTCTCTTTCTATTTTTCTGGACAAGCTAGCCTACACTGCATGAAAACAAGTAATACTTCTCTAAGCATAAAAAAGATATCTAAAAGATCATTAAAATACTTGCTCACTTATCAAATAAAAATATGTAATCAATAATATTGATTATTCTTAAAACAATAAATATGAGAGTATCACCCTTGGCTGAACATGTAACTCTTTCCCCTGACTACTCCTCAAGGAACAGTTGCAAAGGTATGCTTTGCAGAGAGAGCAGACATCTCAGAGGGAGCTGCACTGGTCAGAGATGCACTTCACAAATGGTTATAAATACTGGTTTTAAAAGGGAATAGTGCTCAGGTGCTAAGAAAAAGGGAAAAGCATCAGCCTAGAAATCATGTGACTTGGATTACAGTGTTGATTTTTGGAGTGGCTTTCTGTTTGATTATAACACAATGTCATTGCTTTTTGTCTCATGTTGATCATCTTTAAGATCGAAATGGTTTAAGTTTTCTTTACAGTGAAGCTAAGATATTAAAAAATATTAAAATAAAATGAAACTGCGAAATGCTTTGAGTACCACAACGCAATCTAAGATTGATACTGAAGAACATATCATACACAACGACAGATGGCACTCTTTCTTAGTTTCAATAAGATCTGCATGACCAGCTGATTGTTGTGTTATTTTGTAAGGAAGTAGGTCAGCAGGAAGCACCAAGCTGGAAAAAAAGAAAAAAAAAAACACCAGTATGTGAGTGATGATCAAATCTTTGAATTATTCATTTTCCTCATTGATTGTATAATTGAGTAATATGGATACAAAATTCCAAAGTGCCCTCCAGAATTCACGATATCAGGGCAACAAGCAAGTCTCTCTGGCTTGAAAGGATCCTTTTAAAATATACGAAGGGTCTGGTTTTAAGGAAAAACCCAAATAGCAGTGTCTGTGAAGCTTTTCCCAACTTCTCACGTAAATTTGTTTAAAGTTAAAGAAAAAGATGAAAATACAAGGAAAGGAAACTAAGACTGTCAGCCAAACCTGTGCCAGGATTTGAGAGAAACCTCCAGGAATATCGAACAATTGGGCAGAAAGAGGAAAATGCTAGGAATTTTACTTTTTCATGTACTACAACTTCCCAGCTGGACAGAAAGTCAGGATTTGAGGATTAGGAAGAAAACTTCATCATAAGCAGTAGAACTGTCAATTAGAACATACGGCATTAATTGGGCTAAGAGCTGGCATATTAGCCTATCAGTACTCCCAGTGGAAAAAATCATGGTGCTGAGATGTACTGACGTATAACATTTGCATTAAAAATATGGTTATATGAATGTGAATAGAAACAGAAGAATCAAAACCCACAATGAACTGAAAATAGTACAACTGAAAGAAAAGGGAAAAGGAACACAATTCTCAACTCCTATATTAAAAACACCTGTTAAAGTTGCTTTAACTACTTCAGATGATGTTCATCATCGTTTATAGCATGCAAGAAAGTATTTTCTCTATGAAATAGGGGCAGAAATTTATAAAGAGAATAAAAGAAATGAAAGTGAGGTAAGAGTAAAAGAGACGTGAGTGATTTTAAAAAAAGACGTACTAGTACATTAAAAATGTACTTGTAAAACTCAGAAATTCCACTCAGACAAGAACCCCTAGAGATACTCTTGTTTAAGTGCACCAGGAGTTATACATGTGTGTTTATAGCAATTTGTAATAGCAAAAGTCTCATAACAACCCCAGTGTTCATCAATAAAGTAGTAGATAAATGAGCGCATTTTTGAACAGTTAAAATATTCAATAGTTGAATTAAATTCATAAGAAAAGCAATATGTCCCAGAATTTGCACTGTGGAAAATCAAATCAGGAATTTTAAGGACATGCCTGAGTAGTTTCCCCAGAAAGCAGAGTAAAATGAAAAAGATGGAAATATCCTCAGAAAGAAGATGGTAGTCACGGAAGATGAAGAACCAAAGCTCAACCTAAGAGTTACAGATAATCTCAAGAAAAAGAAACATAAGCAATTTGAATAGATGCGATGATGAAAAATGTCCCAGATGGAAAAAGAAACTGTACATAAATAACACCATTAAAGGACCTGAGAAGTAAGATAAAAAATGTTCATTATATTAAGGGCAGAAATCAATGGGAAAGAAATAAAATACAACTACCTTGAGTTATGTTCTGTTAAAAAATAAAGTTAATTTTTAAAAATTTTTTATTTCCATAGGTTATTGGGGGAATAGTTGGTGTTTCATTACATAAGTTCTTGAGTGGTGACTTGTGAAATTGTGGTGCGCCCATCACACTAGCAGTATACACTGTACCCAATGTGTAGTCTTTTATCCCTCACTCCCTTCCCACCCTTTCCCCCTGAGTCTCCAAACTCCATTGTGTCCTTCTTATACTTTTGCATCCTTATAGCTTAGCTCCCACTTATGAGTGAGAACATATAGTGTTTGGTTTTCCATTCCTGAGTTACTTCACTTGGAATAACACTCACCAGACCAGGCACGGTGGTGCACGCCTATAATCCCAGCACTTTGGGAGGCCAAGGCAAGTGGATTGCCTGAGGTCAGGAGTTTGAGACCAGCCTGGCCAACATGGTGAAACCCCATCTCTGCTAAAAATACAAAAAAAATTAGGCAGGCCTGGTGGCATACAGCTGTAATCCCAGCTGCTCGGGAGGCTGAGGCAGGAGAATTGCTTGAACCAGGGAGGTGGAGGTTGTAGTGAGCTGAGATTGCACCACTTCACTCCAGCCTGGGTGACAGAGCGAGACTCCATCTCAAAAAAAATAAAAATAAAAAATAATAAATATATATATATATAATATACTCTCCAATCTCAATCAGGTTGCTGTGAATGCCATTAATTCATTCCTTTTTATGGATGAGTTAGTATTCCATCATATATTTATATACCACAGTTTATTCACTCACGGATTGATGGGCATTTGGGTTGGTTCCACAGTTTTGCAATCGTGAATTGTGCTGCTATAAACATGAATGTGCAAGTATCTTCTTTGTATAATCACTTCTTTTCCTCTGGGTATATACACAGTAATGGGATTGCTGGATTAAATGGGGTAGTTCTACTTTTAGTTCTTTAAGGAATTTCCTCACCGTTTTACATAATGGTTGTACTAGTTTACATTCCTATCAGCAGTGTAGAAGTACTCCCTGTTCACCGCATCCACACCAACATCTATTATTTTTTTATTTTTTGATTATGGCCATTCTTGCAGGAGTAAGGTGCTATTGCATTGTGGTTTTGATTTGCATTTCCCTGATCATTAGTGATGTTGAGCATTTTTTCATATGTTCTTGGCCATTTGAATATCTTCTTTTGAGAATTGTCTATTCATGTCCTTAGCCCACTTTTTGATGATATTGTTTTTTTCTTGGTGATTTGTTTGAGTTTGTTGTAGATTCTGGATATTAATCCTTTATCAGATATATAGATTGTGAAGATTTTCTCCCACTCTGTGGGTTGTCTGTTTACTCTGCTGACTGTTCCTTTTGCTGTGCAAAAGCTCTTTAGTTTAATTCAGTCCCAGCTATTTATTTTTGTTTTTGTTGCATTTGCTTTTGGATTGTTGGTCATGAAATGCTTGCCTAAGCCAATGTCTAGAAGGGTTTTTCCGATGTTATCTTCTAGAAACTGCAGACTTTGAGGTCCTAGATTTAAATCCTTAATCCATCTTGAATTGATTTTTATATAAGGTGAGAGATGAGGATCCAGTTTCATTCTCCTACATGTGGCTTACCAATTATCCCAGCACCATTTGTTGAATAGGGTGTCCTTTCCCCACTTCATGTTTTTGTTTGCTTTGTCAAAGATCAGTTGGCTGTAAGTATTTGAGTTTATTTCTGGATTCTCTGTTCTGTTTCAATGGTCTATGTGCCTATTTTTATACCAGTACCATGCAGTTTGGGTGACTATGGCCTTATAGTGTAGTTTGAAATCAGGTAATGTGATGCCTCCAGATTTGTTCTTTTTGTTTAGTCTTTCTTCAGCTATGCAGGCTCTTTTTTGGTTCCATATGAATTTTAAAATTGTTTTTTCTAGTTCTGTGAAGAATGATGGTGATATTTTGATGGGAATTCCATGAAATGTGTAGATTCCTTTTGGCAGTGAGAGGTGAAGCCAGCTGGACTCCCTGGGCTGAGTGGGGACTTGGAGAACTTTTCTGTCTTACAAGAGGATTGTAAAATGCACCAATCAGCACTCTGTAGCTAGCTAGAGGTTTGTAAAACGGACCAATCAGCACTCCGTAAAATGGACCAATCAGCACTCTGTAAAATGGACCAATCAACACTCTGTAAAATGGACCAATCAGCAGGACATGGGCAGGAACAAATAAGGGAATCAAAGCTGGCCAACCCAGCCAACAGCAGCACCCTGTTCAGGTTCTCTTCCACCTGTGAAAGCTTTGTTCTTTCACTCTCTGCAATAAATCTTGCTGCTGCTCACTCTTTGGGTCTGTGCCAGCTTTAAGAGCTGTAACACTCACTGCGAAGGTCTGCAGCTTCATTCTTGACATCAGCGAGACCACAAATCCACTGGAAGGAACCAACTCCGGACACAGCAGTATGGTCATTTTCACAATGTTGATTCTATCCATCCATGAGCATGGGATGCATTTCCATTTGTGTCATTTATGTTTTCTTTCAGCAGTGTTTTATAGTTTTCCTTGTAGAGGCCTTTCACCTCCTTGGTTAGGTATATTCGTAAGTATTATATATTTTTTTGCAGCTATTGTAAAAGGGGTTGAGTTCTTGATTTGATTCTCTGCTTGGTTGCTGTTGGTGTATAGGAGAGCTATTCATTTGTGTACCTTAATCTTGTATCCAGAAACTTTGCTGAATTCTTTTATCAGTTCTAGGAGCTTTCTGAAGGAGTCTTTAGGGTTTTCAAGGTAAACAATCATATCATCAGCAAACAGTGACAGTCTGACTTCCTCTTTACCAATTTGGATGACCTTTATTTCTTTCTCTTGTCTAATTGCTTTGGCTAGAACTTCCAGTACTATGTTGAAAAGAAGTGGTAAGGGTGGGCGTCCTTGTCTCATTTCAGTTCTCAGAGGGAATGCTTTCAACTTTTCCCCACTCAGTATAATGTTGGCTGTGGGTTTGTCACAGATGGCTTTTATTACATTGATGTATGTCCCTTGTATGCTGATTTTGCTGAGAGTTTTAATCATAAAGCAATGCTGGATTTTGTCAAATGCTTTTTCTGAGTCTATTGAGATGATCATATGATTTTTGTTTTTAATTCTGTTTATGTGGTGTACCACATTTATTGACATGTGTATGTTAAACCATCCCTGCATCCCTGGTGTGAAACCTACTTGATCATGATGGATTATCTTTTTGATATGTTGTTGGATTCAGTTAGCTAGTATTTTTTGTTAAGGATTTTTGCACCTAGGTCCATCAGGGATATTGGTCTGTAGTTTTCTTTTTTGATTATGTCCCTTCCTGGTTTTTGCATTAGGGTGATACTGGCTTCATAGAATGAATTAAGGAGGATTCCCTCTTTCTCTATCTTGTGGAATAGTGTCAATAGGATTGGTACCAATGCTTCTTTGAATGTCTGGTAGAATTCTTCTGTGAATTCATCTGGTCCTGGACTTTTTTTTGTGGGTAATTTTTTTAATTACCATTTCAACCTCACTACTTGTTATTGGTCTGTTCAGGATATCTAATTCTTCCTGATTTAAGCTAGGAGGGTTGTAGCATTCCAGGAATTTATCCATCTCCTCTTGGTTTTCTAGTTTATGCACATAAAGGTGTTTATAGTAACCTTGAATGATCTTTTGTATTTCTGCAGTGTCAGTTGTAGTATCTCCTGTTTTGTTTCTAGTTGGGCTTATTTGGATTTTCTGTCTTCTTTTCTTGGTTAACCTTGCTAATGGTCTATCAATTTTATTTATCTTTTCCAAGAACCAGCTTTTTGTTTCACTTATCTTTTATATTATTTTTTCATTTCAATTTCATTTAGTTCTGCTCTGATCTTGGTTATTTCCTTTCTTCTGCTAGATTTGGATTTGGTTTGTTCTTGTTTCCCCAGTTCCTTGAGGTATGACCTTAGATTGTCTGTCTGTGCTCTTCCAGACTTTCCTGTGTAGGCGTTTAGGGCTATGAACTTTCCTCTTAGCACTGTCTTTGCTGTATCCCAGAGGTTTTGATAGGTTGTGTCACTATGGTCATTCAGTTTGAAGAATTTTTTAATTTTCAACTTGATTTCATTGTTGACCCAATGATCATTCAGAAGCAGGTTATTTAATTTCCATATATTTGCATAGTTTTGAAGATTCCTTTTGGAGTTGATTTCCAGTTTTATTCCACTGTGGTCTGAGAATGTACTTGATATAATTTCAATTTTCTTAAAATTTTTGCGGCTTATTTGTGGCCTATCATATGATCTCTCTTGGAGAAAGTTCTATGTGCTGATGAATAGAATGTATATTCTGTGGTTGTTGGACAGAATGTTCTGTAAATATCCATTAAGTCCATTTGTTCCAGGGTATAATTTAAATCCATTATTTCTTTGTTGATTTTCTGTCTTGGTGACCTGTCGAATGCTGTTAGTGAAGTATTGAAGTCCCCCAGTATTATTGTGTTGCTGTCTATCTCATTTCTTAGTAATTGTTTTATAAGTTTGGGAGTTCCTGTATTAGGTGCATAGTATATTTAGGATTTTGATATTTTCCTGTTAGACAAGGCCCTTTATCATTATATAATGTCCCTCTTTGTCTTTTTAACTGCTGTTGCTTTAAAGTTTGTTTCATCTGATATAAGAATAGCTACTCCTGCTTGCTTTTGTGTCCATTTGCATGGAATGTCTTTTTTCACCCCTTTACCTTAAGTTTATGTGAGTCCTTATGTGTTAGGTGAGTCTCTTGAAGACAGCAGATAGATGGTTGGTGAATTATTATCCATTTTGCAATTCCCTATTTTTTAATTGGAGCCTATAGGCCATTTACATTCAACGTTAGTATTGAGATGTCAGGTACCATTCCATTCATTGTGTTATTTCTTGCCTGTATGCCTTGGTTTTTTGTTTCTATTTTTGATTGTATTTTTTCATAGGTCCTGCAAGAGTTATGCTTTAAAGAGGTTCTGTTTTGATGTGTTTCCAGGATTTGTTTCAAGATTTAGGGCTCCTTTTAGCAGTTCTTATAGTCCTGGCTTGGTAGTGGTGAATTCTCTCAGCATTTGTTTGCCTGAAAAAGACTATATCTTTCCTTCATTTATGAAGCTTAGTTTCACTGGATACAAAATTCTTGGCTAATAGTTGTTTTGTTTAAGGAGGCTAAAGATAGGGCCCCAATCCCTTCTAGCTTGTAAGGTTTCTGCTGAGAAATCTGCTGTTAATCTGATAGGCTTTCCTTTATAGGTTACTTGGTGCTTTTGCCTCACAGCTCTTAAGATTCTTTCCTTCATCTTAACTTGAGAGAACATGATGACAATGTGCCTAGGTGATTATCTTTTTGAGATGAATTTCCCAGGTGTTGTTTGAGCTTCTTGTATTTGGATGTCTAGGTCTCTAGCAAGCCCAGGGAAGTTTTCCTTGATTATTCCCCCAAAAATATTTTCCAAAGTTTTAAATTTCTCTTCTTCCTCAGGAATGCTGATTATTCTTAGGTTTGGTCATTTGACATAATCCCAGACTTCTTGGAGGTTTTGTTCATATTTTCTTATTCTTTTTTTCTTTGTCTTTGTTGGATTGGGTTATTTTGAAAACCTTGTCTTCGAGCTCTGAAGTTCTTTCTTCTGCTTGTTCGATTCTACTGCAGAGACTTTCCAGAGCATTTTGCATTTCTCTAAGTGCGTCCATTGTTTCCCAAAGTTTTGATTATTTTTGATTTATGCTATCTATTTCATTGAAAATTTCTCTCCTTATTTCCTGTGTCATTTTAAAAATTTCCTTAAATTGGGCTTTACCGTTCTCTGGTGTCTCCTTGATTAGCTTAATAACCGACTTCCCGAATTCTTTTACAGGTAAATGAGGGATTTCTTCTTGGCATGGATCCATTGCTGGTGAGCTAGTGTGATTTTGCAGGGGTGTTCAGGAACCTTGTTGTGTTATGCTACCAGAGTTGGTTTCTGGTTCCTTCTCATTTGGGTAGGCTGTGTCAGAGGGAAGGTCTAGGGCTCAAGGCTGTTATTCAGACTCTTTTGTCCCACGGGGTGTTCCCTTGATGTAGTACTCTCCCCCTTTTCCTATGGATGTAGTTTCCTGAGAGCTGAGCTGTAGTGATTGTTACCTCTCTTCTGGATCTAGCCACCCAGCAAGTTTACCTGGCTCTGGGCTGGTACCAGGGGTTTTCTGCACAGAGTCCTGTGATGTGAACCGCTTGTGAGTCTCTCAGCAATGGATACCAGGACAGTATTTGGGGTGTCTTCTGGGTTCTTCAGGAGCAATCTGCTTCCTTCTGAGGGTCTGTGGGTTCTCTTCGGCTTTCTTGATTTATTCCTATAGTTGTTCTGCAGCAAGAGTTCACGATGAGAGACTCCACATGCTGCTCTGTCCGTCCGAGTGGGAGCTGCAATCTAGTCCTGCCTCCCGTCTGCCATGATCCTCCTTCTTCTCTTGAAGTTAATTATTTAAAAAACTTATTTTAAGCATCCAAGAAAGAAAAAATTAATAATTTCTGATAAAATTGAAACACATGCTATTTATAAGACTTTATTCTCCACAAACAAAATTATAGAAAACAACACAGCAACATGTCTTACGGAAAAAATTGTGAGGGTAAAAGTCTGAAGAATTGTGTTCTCAGAGAATTTGACCCTCAGGTATGAAGGAAAGAGAGTTATATCCCTGGGTTTGCAAGAGCTTGGAAAACAAACTAGCCAAGTATGGTTTTTGACAATATTAAAGTTGTACTTCTGTGAACCAAGCAATGAATCCTAATGAAGACTTCAAGCAGAGGAAGTCATCAAAACCAGTAAACAGAAAGGTAAATCTCAATAACTATTGCTAATATGGTTATGAAACAGAAGGGAGACATAGAAAGTAAAAAATAATTTAATGAAATTTATCTGGGTCTAAAATTGTAGATTAAGAGAAACACATAAGTGAAGAAAGACAAAGCAGAGAAGGAAACAGCTAACTTCCTCATTTTGTCTGAAAGGAGACAAAATCTGTTTTCTTTTATAATCCTAATCATTAGAAAATATAAATTAAAGCACAATTTTGAAAAACCCAAAGGTAATCTTTAATACAACTAAATACTAGAAAGTATAAAAGCTTATAAGCCATATGCAATATAACTAAGAAAGCATGAGAAAAATCACAAGCCCAGAGAAAAGAAATATGAGTAAATATATTATAGTAACAATTGTGAATAATTAAAAATACTTCAAATCCAGTTTAAAAACATTGAACTACATGATAGTTAGAAAGCCACTCTAAGACAAAATGATATGCACAAGTTAAAAATAAAAGAATGAGCAAATATACATCAGACATTCACAAAATAAAACAGGAAATACTAATTTCAGAAAAGACACAAAGGCAAAAGATACTAATGATAACCAAGAGGGTCATTATATATTAATACAAATATGCTTCACAAGGAAAATATAATAGTTATTCAACTTTATAAGCTGATTAGTATAATATCAACATACATAAATCAAGGATGTTAGAAATGTTAGAAATGTGAAAGGAAAGTACCTTCTTATGGGTGACTGTGACACATCTCTCTTGGTGCTGGATAAACAGATATTTGGTTAAAATTTATAATTTGTAAAGATGAATTTACAGATATACTGACATCTATTCCAAGAACTAAAAAATACATGTATCTTATTTTCAAGATGAATATAATAACTTTTTATAAAAACTTAACAACTACTGCCACAAAGAAAATGTTCAAAAGTTTCCAAATCAGAAATTATAGGGAGCTGTATTCTCAGACCATAATGCAATCAAACTATATATTTTTTAAAGTTTAAGCAATCAAAAATCCCAACACGTTGGAAGTTACCAAATGCCTTCCTAAATAGCTATATGGGAGAGAAAAATACAAGGTAAAATTACAAACTTGTTTTAAAATAATGAAAATAGGACCATTATTTATCAAACCTTATGGAATGTGTTCAAAGGCAAATACTGTATGTGGCCTAAAATGGTTTTTGTTCTAACTAAAAGAGAATTTAAAAAAAATTCAACTCAACTGCAATTAAAGAAGTTAAGACAGAATAATGAAAGAATCTAAACAAGAGGAAGAAAATATTAAAAATAAATATATAAATCAATGCATGAGAAAATAGAAAAATAATAAAGTTGACGAATATACTACAGTACTAAATTCCTAAAGAACAAGAGCAGGCCAGGTGCTGTGGTTCACACCGCAATCCTGACACTTTGGGAGGCTGAGGTGGGCAGATCACTTGAGGCCGGGAGTTTGAGACCAACATGATGAAACCTTGTCTCTACTAAAAATACAAAATATTAGCACTCCAGCCTGGGCACAGAGTGAGACTCTGTCCCAAAAACAAAAACAACAACAAAAAGGACACGAACAAACCTTAGTACAAAAGTCCTAGCAGATTTAATCAAGAGAAAAAAGTAAACAAACAAAATTAGAAATAAGAAAGAATTTACAGTCTTAAAAGGATTTAATAACAGATTTAAAGATTATTTTAAAATGTTACTTAAAAAGTATTAGCACAAATTCATCAGTTTAACAAATTTGAAAATCTTAGTAATAAAGATTCAAAGATAATGGGGTAGAAAGTTGTCTACCAAACCTAAATAGACAACTATATACTGAAGAATTGAAACTGAAAAAGTTTTCAATAACTAAATTCAAGACAGCTGCAGAGCAGAGTTTTTTTTTAAATCAATAAGCGCTTTTCAGTTTTCAAGAAACAAATCCATCACTACGAGGTACACTCTTCTTGTACATAGAAAAACAATAGGAAACATTCCAACTCACTTCACAAAGCTAGGATCACCCTCACAGTAAAACCTAAAAATAATTAGTACAGATGCAAAAGTATGAATAAAAGATTTACATATTTAACTCAGGTATATTAAAATAACAATTTAGCCCAAATATTTAAGGATTGCTCTAAAGAATTCATGCATATAAACCCTAATGAATATATCACACCAGTAGGTTGCAAAGTAAATATATAAACATCTCAATTGATCTGCAAAATAATCTGATAAAATTTAATAAACTCTCTTGGATTTTAAAACTTGCTGAATAAGCTCAGAATAAAATGATATTTCATGTACATCATAAAGAATATGTGTTTATCATTAACATACAGTTAACATCATATGGCTTAACAATGCTACTCTAAAAGTATCATAAACAAGTCAAGAATATCTACTATTACTACCATCATTTCCATCATTCTAGAAGTGGTAGCCAAAACAAACAAAAAAATGGAAACACATGTGTGGTCTAGTGTACTTATTGAGGGAATAGGCCTAAGTACAAACCTTTTCCCTTCATAATAACATCTATAGACAATTCTTAGTAGAATGGAATAGGATTTTCTCAGTCAAATCTCCCTGCTGGACAGGGTCCATAGCTATACCAAGTATCCCTCAAACATGGTAATTGGATAGTAAATAATTTTCTAGTTAAAACAAAAACAAAAGCAAAACCTAGGGAAATAGATATAAGGAAATCATTGAAGAAAGTTTTGGATTTAATAGCATAGTTCAGTTAAGTGATCCAAGGTGAAAAAAAAATACAAAAATCAATCCTATTGCTAATAATAATAGACAATCAAAATATGATGAAGATATCCCACTCACAACAATAAGCACAATATCACGATACACAATTACAAGAATAATCTTTAAAGGAATTGTGTGTGACCAATACAATGAAAACTGTAAGAGCTTGTAAAGGAATAAAAATACTTTCACGAAAAAAAATATCTGTGGCTAAATGGGAAGAAAATAAGATTAATGTAATCCATGAAAATCCCAATATAAATTCTTAGAATGTGACTGTGATAGAGAGTATATTTTCAAAGCAATTCTAAAGTTTATCAGAGGAATAAATGAGAGAGAGAGAAAAAAAAGATTGAAAGCTAAATAGGGGAAGCCTGTCCCAGTGGAATGGGAAAATAGATATAACGATGGTAAAGAATGGATAGACCACAAGCCAATTCTAGTAGATTAAAAAACAAAACAATGCCAGGAAGGGTGGCACACTCCCATAGTCCCAGCTACTCAGAGGGCTGACACAGTAGGATCCCTGAGCCCAGGGAGATGGAGGCTGCAGTGAACTGTGATTGTGCTGCTTCACTTCAGCTTGGGTGACAGAGTGAGAACCTGTCACTAAAAAAAAAGTTCTTAAAAAATTTTTTCTAATTTAAAAAAAAAAGAATGACAATAAAAGATTCTATGTGAGATAAAGTTGGCATCACAAATGAGTAAAGCCATAAAAGACAATCATTGGTGGTGTGAGATAATTATTTAACAAATTGAAATAAATAATTCCTCCCTTTATGCTATAAAAACAAAACAAACTGTAGAATGATGAAATATTTTAATGTTACAAACTGAGGCCGGGCGCAGTGTCTCATGTCTATAATCCCAGCACGTTGAGAGGCCAAGGTGGGAGGATGGCTTGAGCCCGGAGTTCCAGACCATCCTGGGCTACATAGTGGGAACCTATCTCTACAAAAAATACAGAACATTAGCCAGGTTTGGTGGCATGTGCCTGTAGTCCTAGCTACTACAGAGGCTGAGGTGGGAGGATCCCTTGAACCCAGGAGAGATCAAGGCTGCAGTGAGCCATGATCATGCCACTGCACTCCAGCCTGGGCTGCAGAGTAAGACCATGTATGAAGCAAGCACACACACACAAGAAAAAAAGAAAAAAACCTGAAAGCACACACACACACACACACACACACACACTCCTGGAAAAAAAAGGTGGATACTTATCAGGTCTCAGGATGGGAAAGTGCTTTCTAATTATAAAGGCATTAAAATAAATGTCCCCCGAAATAGCATACATTTTACTATGGAGAATACAACTTGAATTTTCCCTACAACAAGAAAGAGTATGGAAAACTGAAATGAAATCTCTGTCATGAGGAGAAAGTAAATATTGTTTTAAAAGCACACCACTGAGGAAAATAATTGACACAGATTTATGACAAAAAGTTTAATATAGCTAATATATAAAGAGCTCATGTAAATCTTAAAACCTAAATAGAAAAGTTGGCAAAGAATATGAATAGATATGTCATAGAAGAAAAAAAAGAGGAAGGGAGGGATGGAAGGAGAGAAGGAGGGAGAAACATAGGAAGGGAGGAAAGAGGGAAAGGTAAGGAAGAAAAGAAAACTAAACAAGAGGAGAAAGATTAAATTACTCAATTTCAAATACTCTTGTTTTAAAGACTATATTTTTTACTTACCAAATCAGCGAAACTTAATTCCAACACCCAGTATTGTTGAATGTGAGGTTAGAAATCAGAACGACTTTTCTAGAAAGCAAGTTTAGCAATCTATATCAAGAATTAATGTCTTTCAATTCAGTAGCTCTACTTTTAGACAGTTATCAAAAGGAAACAATTACAGAATATTTGATAGCAGGGACATTTATTGCTTCATGACAACTGCATTTAGTTGAATTTAGTGTTAGTCATCTGAGATGTCACATAATACCAAAGTCAATTGTGAGGTGTGTCACAAGAAATTTGTTACTACTCATAGTAAAGGTACCAAACTTTGAACATTATTTAATAAATTAGGGTAGAGTCAAGGTTATCTCTGTAATGTTACTCTTACTCATATTATAATGCATTTTATGAGTATGAAGGAAAGGGACAGAGCAATGGCAAATCCCCAAGGAGGAAAATTTGCATAAACCATAGCCTTTATTATCAATGTGTGCATCAGAACTCATTGGCTTGTGAACATCATATATCTCTAGGTGTTGTAGAGGAGAAAAAAAACAGAATCACTTATAGAACTGAGTTTGGTGCAGCCATTTAAAACACATACTGCAGCCATTATTAAAGAAAAAAAAAAAAGCTGGGTGCGGTGGTGGGCACCTGTAATCCCAGCTACTCAGGAGGCTGAGGCGGGAGAATCACTTCAACTTGGGAGGTGCAGGTTGCAGTGAGCCGAGATCGCACCACTGCATTCCAGCCTGGGCGACAGAGCAAGACTCCGTCTCAAAAAACAAACAAACAAAAATTAAAACCTTGATTTGGAAGAAGTTTAATGGAATGTGTAAATGATCACAATATGGTAGAGCCAGAAGGTAGAATCAAGCATATAGTGAGCCCTGTTTTATAGAAGGATTAGAAGGAAGTTGACCTGTGTTGTCAGTGGTGCTGTCTGCAGATTTTTAAAAATATTTTCCTGAATTTTCCATATTTTAAGTAGTGAACAGATATCACTTTTATGACTAGAAGGAAATTATTATTAGCAAAATAACTATACAAATATAAAGAAGTATAGAACATTTACAAAGTAACCTGTAATCCTCTTTCCCTCCTGTTCCCTGTACCAACTAAAACATATGAGTATTTACAGAAGGAGATTTATGCCTTTCTGATTAACCTCATAGAATCAAATCTACCATATACTAAAAAGAAAGCCTCTGACAGCAAAAAATAACTTAGTCCCCAGCATGTCTTCATCTAACCTGCCAAAGACAATTCTGTGGCTCTTTAAGCACGTTTAATTAAAAACTAAAACGAAATACAATCATGTAATGCCTTTTCATCCTTCATGAAAACTTACTCTGTTTTTTGAGGGAAAGAGTAATAAAGGAGTAATATGAGACAAATGGGTGTACATTAGTTAGTAGTCTTCATTCTTATTTACAAGCAATCATGTTAATGCCCTTTCTAGGGAGGAAAAAAGAAAAAGATGCAATGACCTTCATTGAAATTCATGCACTAACCAACACAAAGCATATTTTAAAATGCCCTGAAAAAATGCTTCAGGGTTATGGGGTTAACACAATACAAACTGCTGCCTACCTTTCTGTTGTTTTCCTACCCCGGAATCTTCCTAAGAGACCACAAGTTTCACACTGGGATGATGGGGAGAAGGACATCACCCTGTGTATTTGCATCGTTTCCCAGAACTGCCTTTCTAATAGCTCGAGATTCTGAAGGGCACATAAAACATTGTAATAAGTACATTTTGTGTTTTCATTTATTTCTTGGGAGAATAGCAGTCACTATTAATATATGTTCTTGACAGATCATTGGATTCACATTCCCAACAGTTTCAAATAACTAGCTAAAATATTCTTTTGAGGAATTTTTTCCTTAAAAAAAAAGCCAGTCTTAGCTAACTTGAAGAAGCACATTTATTTTCCGAGTCTTACTGTTCCATTTTTGTTTTCTCAAACACTGTGAACCACTTTTAATTTTTAAATATTATCTTATTTACAAAGCATATGCTAGAAATAGTTCTACTTTCAGGAGAGGGAAATAAAATTTCCATTTTCCATTGCTTAAAAGAAAGCATATAAATAAGGGTTGTTTTCTTTTTTGTTTTTTTTAAAGTTTTGAAGTTGCTGGTACTATTTCATTTCTCCATAAAAGCAATAAGCATCTAAAGCAAGGTTTCTCCACCTGTGTCCTATTAATATTTTAGAGTGGATAATTCTTTGCACTGGAGGGCTGTCCAGTGCATTGTAGGATGTACAGCAGCATCTCTGGTCTCTACCCACCAGATGCCAGTAGCACCCTCCTTCCCTCAGGGGAAGGTCACAACCATAAATGTCCTCCAGACATTACCGAGTGTTCCCTGGGGGCAAAATCTTCCTGGTTGAGAACTTTGTTCTAAATTACACCACTCAGCGAGTGCCATATGTATATCACTTATCTTCTTTACTTACTCTAAAGTCCTCAAAAGTGAAAATTCGGCCAGGTGCAGTCGCTCATGCCTGTAATCCCAGCACTTTGGGAGGCCGAGGTGGGCGGATCATCTGAGGTCAGCAGTTCAAGATCAGCCTGGCCAAGACGGTGAAACCCCATCTCTATGAAAAATATAAAAATTAGCTGGGCATGATGGCAGGTGCCTGTAATCCCAGCTACTCGAGAAGCTGAGACCGGAGAATCACTTGAACCCAGGAGATGGTGGTTGCAGTGAGCCGAGATCACGCCACTGCACTACAGCCTGCACAGCTGAGCAAGACTCTGTCTCAAAAAAAAAAAGAAAAGTGAAAATTCCTGTCTTTCAAAAGTTGGGACCACTTGTTATTATATTATTTACTAGTCCTTCAATATTTTAAGGATAAGATTTTACATATCCTTCAAAGAAAAATAAACAGTTGACCAAAAAACTATTAGATGTTAGAGGTGTTACACTAAAATTTCATTGTCTTTTTACATTAATTCCTTGTTCTCACTTTGTCATGAAAATAATTTAAATTATTTTATCACAATGAATATTCTAACTTTTCATTCAAAAGTCCAAATAGAGAGATTTTCAATATAAAATAGATAATATAAGCCATTTCTTTTTTATTTATATACTATATAATAACTAAGGTAGCAATGGAGAAGTGAGGGTTTATTAATTATATACCTTTTAAAGGGATTTTAACAGGATTTTAATTATAACAAATTTATTGGAAACAATTAAAAAATACAGAAAAGTACATAGATTAACACCTAGGTCTTGATCTTTCAAGATTTTATTCTACTTATATAAATATATAGGATATATCCTTAACAAATCACAATTTATCGCACTGCCCTATATGAATTAAACATAATGTTTGTGGGATGATACATTAAGGGCAAAATTTACAATGACAGATATACTTAACTTTACCAAACAACTGGCTTTTACAGCAGTGAGTACACGATGTTGGCTTCTTTATACGTCATTCTACTTTTCAGCAGTAATCTCAACATATTGAAATTTGTCTTTCTGTTTCTCTCACAGGCTTAAATATAATTAAGTTTTTTTTTTTTTTTTTTGCTCCTTGTTTTTATTCTATGCTATGTCATCTAGATACAGGTCCAAAGACCTGATAATTTTTCTGAGAAGGAATTTTTTTTCTTTTTTCCAGAGGAAGTAAGGGAGAGGCTTATGTTTTCATATTCACCTTTTATTTTCGTTTACTCTACTTGATTCCATTGAAACAAACCCAAACAAAGAAATAAGCATCCACACCTCCCCACTACAAAAACCACAGACAAGACCATTTACGTGTTTAGAAGACTTTATTGGAAATTTGCACTTGCACCTTGGAAATCCTCTCTCTATGTCTCTTCTATCCTCACATTCAGGGAATCTTTATGAATTATTTCATTCTTTATAGTTGCCAGCCTCACATCATCTTCTTGGTTCTCTACCTCATCTCTTCCCTCAGGAGCCAGGAAAATTTCTCTCTGTTTTCTAGACAGAACTCTTTAACCATTGTTTGATTATCTTCCTCCCCTGGAGGGGAATAGAGACCCCAGAGCACACTGGGAAAGCAAGTTCTTGACTATTGTAGGATTTACAGCTGAAAGGACCCTGGTAATCAACTAGTCTAACTCTTCAATCCAAAAAAGAAATTGAGGAAACCACCAGACAATTCTAATTTTGTATTTACTGATCACACTTTAAAGTTCAGATCAAAGTAGTGGAATGAGCATTGGGAGTAATTAGACCTGGGGATCTGGGGCCATGGACTCACCTTATCTAACTGGGTTATTTATCTCTTGATCTCTGAATCTCCTTTTCATTATCTATAAAATGGGAATAGAACCCATGCTAATAAGAACATTGGCGACCCACATAAGGGTCTGCAAAGCATGTTCACACAAATTAGCTGTTTCCATCCTCAGAACATGCAGAGAGAGAGAGAGAGATTCAACACCTATAATTGTTATCCTTATTTAAAGAGCCAGGGGAATTAATGGCTTGGTTGAGTCCCACTGATGTAGCAGAATTCAAATGTGTCTTTGAACTGAAATACTATACTGAGATGCCTCCTCATCATCTTGAGGAAAAGTTATGAGGATCTAACGATGTTACATATGCGAAGGTGCTCTCCTAGTGAAAAAACATGGATGAAAAATACATGTTTACTATTGCTGTGTTTATTTTCAGACAACCTTGGGAAGATGCCATCTACATGAGGACGGTTTGGTTTGAGTTCAGGTAGTTTCCATGATATCATCTCCAAATTAGGACTAAGCATTACACTCTGACAGTAGATTTTCAGTTCTATCATGCTTCTTTACTTATTCTGGACTTGCCTTTTAGATTCATTTTGTTTATTATCAACTGTCAGTGATCGAAACATTTATTCAGCCTGGTCTCCTACACACAGACACACACACACACACCCTCACACACACACACCTTTTCTTCCTCCATGGCTTCTGGTAATGATATTCTTCATTGTCTATGAATTCTCACAATGTAGTATGCCAGTCCTGTGGGTTGATTTCCCTCTTATCCAAGATGAAACATTCTAATAGACCCCCGTGGAGCATTTCACAGTGGGCTCACTATTCTCCTTCACTTGCACAGAAAATTAACAATGAATTATATCTGAAAATTTGGAGCCCCCAAAGCTCAAAAATGTTCATTCTTCCAAACCGGCTGTGTTCCAGATTTCTAATTACTTTTGTAACTTTCCATGGAATCTTCTCCATAATTTTCATTCATTTCTCAAACTATGAAGCTCACAATTGCACACATTTTCTATTGAGTTTTCCTGTGTGCTGAGTCAAACAGTTTCAAATGATACAATCACTTCATCAAAAAACAAACAGGCATTTAACAAGCACTGTCCCATGCCCAATCTGCCCTATAATCTCTGGGATCCAGAGGAGGCACAGTTGTTCTCGAGCACAAAAATAAGATAATCTACTGTATTATGAATTGCTTGTGAAGAGCACAAAATAATTTCACTATATATCCATTATGTTTGCTTTTTTAAAACCATCATATACATTCTTACTTGGGTCCTAAATTCCATTTTATTCTACACTAAATACAACTGTGGTTTCCCAATATATATGGATACCCTACATTTATTTTTAAATACATTCCTGCTAAGACTTTTTTCTGTAATATTGACAATTTTCATCAAAACCGTCTTCACAGTTGGTTTAAAAAAAAAATCAAATAAGACCACAACCCTCCTCACATGTAATTACAACAACCCCTCCTCCAAAGGAAAACCCTTTTAACCATTTCTGCTTTTAGTTTCTGCCTGTAGAAAACTAAACCGTAAACTTTTTGTTTGAACAAAACATGAACTTTAAATAATGAAATAACTAGTATATTTCTATATTTGTTATTTATTATTTACTTATCTACCTGACCCTCAGCTATATAAAATGACCTATGTAAAATGAGGACTTACATTAGTCCTTCTTTCAACACTTCTCCAATTTTGATACTTATATTATCATTTTCAGTTTTGTTGGTTGTAATGTAGAAGTAGCCACTTAAATTTCTGTTTCTTGTCCAATAAATGTTATCTAATAAAGTTGGATAAAACCATGTTTTGTCCAATACAGTTATTTGGCACCCCTCTATGTGGCGTGATGCCCCTACCCAGCTTTCTTCTTTGGCTCCCTTCTTTCCTCTCCCACCTTTGTCAGCTAGCTGTACCTTTACTTTTACTTGATCAAGGTTGTATAGTTTTAATTATATGCACTAATGTGTATTTGTTTTTATATTTAAGTCAAGTTGAGTTGAGTTTTCTATCCCTTATGACTGAAACCCTCCTAACTCCACTGAGGGTCTCCTACATGCTGACCTTCTGGCTTGGAAGAGGGATGCTACCATCTACTTTGTGTAAACCATTCTATTTTAAAAGGATATTTTTAACCTACAACTTCTAGTTAATTCAAATATATCTTATGAAACAAAAAAGTTGGATAAGATGAAGTTCTGCAACAGTGCTAAGACAATATGTCACTCAGGAGATGACTTTTAAAAATAACTTTAACCTTGAAAAGTAAATGTTGGGCCAAGCACGGTGGCCCACACCTGTAGTCCCAGCTCATTGGGAGACCAAGGTGGGAGGATTATTTGAGGCCAGGAGTTCGAGACCACCCTGGACAACATAGCAAGGCTCCCATCTCTACAAATTAAATTAAAATAAGCAGGACATGGTGGAGTGCATCTGTAGTCCCAGCTACTAGGGAGACTGAGGCAGGAGAATCGCTTGAGCCCAGGAGTTTGAGGTTGCCATGAGCTATGATCATGCCACTGCTCTATAGCCTGGGCAACACAATGAGAACCTGACTCAAACAACAACAACAACAACAACAACAAAAAAAAGGAAATAAAAGAAAAAAATAAATAAATGTAATAAAATTTCCCAGTCAAGTACATCTATTTTTCTTCTTGCTTCTCTGGAAAAGGTTTAGAGATATTATACCTGGTGAATTAGAATCCTATTTCTCTGTGAAGGAAATATCAGCAGTATCCTTCATATTGTTCTCTCTACATGTTCTGGTTGTGTTTAACTCTTCATACTCAAGAGTTTATGTGAGGCTCAGAATGTTAGTCATACATATTTCATCTCATTTCAGAAAGTATTTTACAGAGCTTCAATAAAATGCATACATACAAATATATAAGCTAATAATGCATAGATGAATAGTAATAAACCATGGCAAGGTAAAGCTTATGTTTATTAAAAAATTAGAGTGAATCTAGTATTTGATAGCACAACAGAGTGACTACAGTTAACAAAAATTTATTGTACATTTTAAAAGAACTTAAAGAGTATAATTGGATTGTAACACAAAAGAAAGGATTAATGCTAGAGGTGGTGATACTCCATTTACTCTGATGGAATTATTACACATATATGCCTGCATCAAAATATCTCACGTACCTCACAAATACATACACTTACTATGTACTTACAAAAATTTAAAATTTAAAAAAAGAAAAAAATTACAGTGAAGCAGGCCGTACCTTGCTAAATTAAGCTGTAAATTTAGTTCCAAGCTTCCTGGTTGTTGAAATAAGAAGGAGAAGCTGCAAAGATCTCATTTCAGAAAAAATAAAATTTTTCCTAACACTTAACTCTAAAAGAAATTTTCCTGAGGGACTGTGACCCAAGATAAAATGGAGAAGGGAGTCTAATGTGCCTCTCACCAATGTTTTCTGAAATTTTCTCTCTGTTACTCCATATGCATATGAAAGTTTCCTGCCATAGATACATCACACAATAAGGAAACTACATGGTTGGGTTCAAGAAATCAACAAAACATAAGTTTTGTAAAAGGAGAGTTAAAGGGATCTGATGTTGCGATTCACAAAGGCATTTTTCTCTCATCCATGTAAGAAATAGAAAGAAAAACAGAGCTAATCGTTTTTCTCTTCTCTCTATATAGATATTATTTAATTATTCCTAAGAACATCATTTTCAGATTAATGAATTAGACTCGGTTATTTGTTGAGAAGTCACGTGGAACTCTGATTTGTCCAAGACAAGACATTCCGAAGCATTTCAACTATCAGAATCAAGAAGATATAAATCCAGTTATTCGTTATATTCACTGATGAAGCAATCTTAAGATGATAGCAAATTAAATGTAAAGATACAGAGAAAATAATATTATAGTCATATTACCACAGATCATGTGAGGCAACTTATAAAATATGTCTATGTATTTTTTAATTACCTTTACCAATGTCTATGTCTATGTATTTTTTTAAAACCATCTTTATAAATCCTAAAACTGACCCCAAAGTCAATTTCTCTCATAAACATTTAAAAATGTGCTAAAACTGACAGCTCTCTAAAATAGCTTCAGGTCTTTTGTTCCATTTTGGACAACTGATGAGAAAATCGCTGATGAAAAACTGAAAATATCAGTTAGTGAATGAAACATCACCACAGTGAAATCACAAATATTACCCAGACAATCACTGAAATATTCGTTTCCATGTAATAAATGGGTATGGACTTGTCGATTATCAGGAAATTACCACACACTGGTTTTGACTTAACTATACTTAGTAAATCATGCATATTCATATTGATAAATTCTTCCACAATTTTCACTCAGAAAATGAAATACATACAGTTAATTAACTGAAAATTACAACTGCTGGTTCAACTAAATTCAGCAAATTTTACATTCTAGTGTTACCATATGTACATTTGTTTGAAGTAGTAATTAAACTTCTGTACTAGACTCCATATTTTGGGAAAAAGTAAACATATTATGACACATGGAATCTAAAAATACACATTTATTTTCCTCTTTGACAATTAAGTACAAAAGTGATAAGTGAATCTTCAATAAATGCCCCCAAAATTTAAAATTCAGTAATTGATTTATGGGTATAACTTTGACCCAGCCATTTACAACTTCCATCTAAAACTATATTAGCAGACATGGGATACGTTAACTTATTTTAGGCATATACATTGAAACTTGCTTAAGTTTTTAAACATTATGAACAGAGTATTAAATTGGACATTATGATACATCTTGTTTTTGAGGAATATACTAAGAGGAAT
Source organism: Pan paniscus (assembly GCF_029289425.2). Classification (NCBI taxonomy): domain Eukaryota; kingdom Metazoa; phylum Chordata; class Mammalia; order Primates; family Hominidae; genus Pan; species Pan paniscus. The sequence continues at coordinate 91,404,609 of NC_073254.2, read as the reverse complement.
ACACTAAGAGTGAATAAAATTTCTCGAACGTTTTCCATCCAGAATTCTTTCCTCAGTATTCTTCTCTTCTAACATCCTCTTCATTAAAAAAGAGAAAGAAACCCTGAAAGTACTGCTTTGATCTAGAATGAACAGGCAGGAGTTTCATTCAGATCTCTTTTGAGAGAAAACTGATGGGCTCAAAAATATACTTCAGATTGAAAAAATGTGCAGTCGAGGAAATATTAATGTTCTGATAATAAGCAGAGAATAATAACACATTTAAGACTGTTCTGCACTTGACACAGTATTTTACAGAAAGCAAAGTGCTTGACAAACACTATCTTGGAGGGATCTTACAGCACCCCAAGGAGGCAGGTAGAGCCAGGCATATTGTTCTCTTGTAACAGAGTTAGTCATTAAGAGATTGGCTCAAGGTCAATCCAGAACCTGGATCTGTTGATAAAACTTTATTTCAGGGGTCATGTTATCCCCCGAACTTAATGTGGTAAGTCATGGTTTCAATCACGAAAGCAAGGAGGAAAATATAGCCATATTTTTCTTATTTGAGATCTCTCTCTTCTTTCCGTTCATTGTACAGATCACCCTTTAAAAAATGTATTTGGTCATCAAAATAATTTATAAAGAAGGAACATGCCACATGTGTACAAAAATTTTTAAATGCACAGTTTATTACCCGAAGAAATAAACTGACGTAACTATTTGAAGTACAAGTAAGTGTAATTTTATTTTAAAAGATGCAAATATGTGTTGCCAAATACTGTTTTCGTCATGGTGTAGTCCACTTTCAGTAAACAACTCAATGAAGTTTATAAACTTCATATGAACAGTAACAAATGAGTCATCCTATTCAAATGAAATAAACAAATAACTAGTGTGCCTATTATTTGTAAGGTCCTGTGATCAAAAGGTACAGTCGTTTATAGCCAGTGCTTTACTCAAGTCCTTTCTTGATAGATAGATGGGTGGCAGATGGATAGAGATATCCTACATATCTTATCATCTATCTCTACATTCTTCTTTTCCGGTATTTCATCCAACTTCCACTGAAGATAGTTTGTGTGACTTTATTATAGAAATAAAGTTCACAATAAAGATGATTTACATACAGAACTCTTATATTTTCATTCATGGAAAAAACCACAACATGGTGGTGCCAGTGACAGTCTGTGTTTTGGGGCAGGATAGAAACTAACCTGTTTCAGTTACCTGACATTCTAGCAAACTTATTAGGGACACAAACGCTCGGGACTCTAAATGCACCAACCTGAGCGCCGGCTGATTAGGCATTGTAAAGCAGTGTTCTAAAAGGAAAGGCCTTCACTTAAACAGTGCTACAACGTGTTTGTTCAGCTTTCTTTCATACACAAACTTTTGCCAGAAAAGGCGTTTTAAGCCGAGGGTAAAGATTTTGTGCGTCCACCGTTCCCATCTTCAACTCTTTAGAATAATAGTCATTTAAGCACCGGACCTGTCTTCAGATTCTTACTTTGCGACACAGCTTTGGCCGGACTTGGCTTGGTCTGGGCTCCAGGATCGGTCCCACCACCCGGGCTCGGAGCGGTTTGTTCCTAGTGGATCAGGGCGGGTGTGTTGCCGGAGTCGCCTTCTATTGGCTACACTCCCGGGGACTGGCTGGGCTTTCCGACACCTGATTGGGCGGAACAGCCCTCTGTACGCCGACATCATTGGAGGGCGCTGGAGCCAGGGGGCGGAGCGGGTTCCCCAGGATTCTTGACCGGGCGCGCTAGTCCGTCCGCTGAGCCGGGCGCGGGGCGCAAGAGCGCAGCTGCGCGAGCCGCTGCGGAGGGAAGGGCTCCTAGCCAATTGGGATCTTTGAGGCGAATGCGAGGCTGGGGCCGGTTGCCTACCGGCCGCTTCTCGCCGAGGCAGTCCAGACTTTTCCCCCGGCGGTGCCCGCTCCAAGACAGCATCTGTCAACGCTCCTCTTCTCCCCTCCTCCTCCTGCCGGGCCGGGCTCCGCCGGCTGCGGCCGAGAGGACGCGGGACCCGGCGCGGTGAGCCCATCAGCTGTCAGGCGAGCGGCGAAGCGGCTGGAGGGCGGCGAGAGACACACAAAGAACGCGGTGGGCGGCGGCGGCGAAAGGGGACGGCAACTCCTCCCTGCGCCCGCCGGTGCCACCGCCGGCCGTGCTTGTTCCGAGGCCGCGCAGACAATGCGGCCGGGCTCGTCCCCGCGCGCCCCAGAGTGTGGAGCGCCCGCGCTCCCCCGACCCCAACTTGACCGTCTCCCGGCTCGCCCAGCCCCCTCCCGGGGTAGGGGCGCCCCCTCCCTCCGGTGGCCGGCGAAGGAAGTCGGTCCACGGCCGCAGATCCCGGCAACTTGCGAGCCGGGAAAAGTTTGCGGCGCCTCCGCGGGGCGGCGCGACGCGGCCCGCCCCTCGCGTCCGCGGTCATCGCGGGTGACTTTCTCGACTCGTCGTCAGCCGGGGCCGCTGCGCGGCCGGCGGGGACTGCGGGGCGGGCCGGAGTCCGTCCGAGGGCTCCCGCACCTCGGGCTGCGGGTGAGTCGGCTTTAGGCGCCGTGGGCTCAAGTGGTTTAGGGCACCTGGGCTTGGGAAGAAGTCGTGGAGAGAGCCTTTAATACTTTATGGAGCTGGCGGGGAGAACGAATAAAATTGCGGTAGCTTGAAGGGCACTGACATGCCACTGACTTGGGAACCGTATCCGTGGGAACTCTTCGGGTGCCGGCGCGACCAAGGCCTGTGCGCGCCTGGGTGGGAGATGGAAAGGTTAGAAGGTCGCGGACTAGCCCTGCCTGCGACTGGCCCAGCTTGACCTTGGACCAGTGACTTTACCACTTAGATTTTTCTCGTGGGTAATATGTGCGGCCACAGCAACGTGGTCTATGCTGTCGTCCAGTTTTTAGACTACATCTCCGTTTTTGAGATTTTCCTAGGGCCTCAACACGGTGCGCGAGTTATCAAGCCGTAGGCCAGGATATGTTTACATGCGCCTGGATTCACCTTTCAGCCTACTCAGAAGTAACTTTTAAGTCTGATGTTTTAAAACACTAACATTTAAAGGCTTTCCTTCACTGAAAAATAAACTACCCATTGCTTATTTTACGAACCTTAGGATTGTCGTATTTTGCTGCACCATTTGGAATCCTAGGGGCCAGGGTGGGGACAGAGAGCCAAGTCTGAGGGTGAAGTGGCAGGTGCCCCCGGGCGATCCCTGCCGGATCCAGTTGAGGGGGAGAACAAAGCATTTATTATGCATAAGAGAGAGTGAACAGGGCAGGTGTTTGTGTTTTTGTTTTCTGTATTATACTGAAAACTTTTTTTGGTTGGGGGGTGCGGGCAGTGGAGGAGGGGACAAAGAAGAAAAAGAAATGTCAAAAAAGAGAAGAAAATGTCAGTTATACCCAAAGTAAATCTTAAAACTAATGTAAGTCTTCCTTACAGGAACAGCAACACATAATGCAAGTACATCTTGATCTAATTTTAATGAAGGATTGAAAATAGCTACTGTGTTCAGTATTACTGACGCCAAGGCAGCTCACTTACATAATCTTCTTTGTTGAGATGTGTTAGTGGCATGTATAATTCTGATAAATAATTAATGTTAAAGGTTTAGTCCGGCAATGGTATTGAAATATTGTCGTCACAGATTGTATTGCAAGACAATGGTGTGTAAACTTTTGGTTATCATGATAACCTGCATTTTTTTCTCTAAACAGTAAAATCACACATTTTTCATAACCAAAATTCTCTTAAATATTGCATGTGTACTTTGTCAGTAGTGTATACAGGAGAAATTATTTTGTTCTGTAAATGACAAAGTCTTTCAGTTTTCTCACCATTTCATGAGAGTGAATTCTAGATTTCAGGTACTCCACTGGGCATTTTCTCTTCATGGAGCTTATAGCAACAAAAGTGTTTTACAAAAGTAAGTGCATAAATATAGATACTCAACAAATATTTGCTGAATAAAATACTCAGATGACAATAATTAAAAGTCCATCTTGTCCATCCTTAAAGAGAATGATGATCATGCTTTAGTGGAGAGAACGAAGGTATCAAAGAAAGAACTGGCAGAAAAACAGAGCTTAGTTCCAGTATCTAGCCTAAACGTTTATGCTTTAAAACAGGTATACGCATTTGAAAAGAGACAAAGACAAGTGATAGGGTTTCTAGGAGAAAGATAGCAGTATTGATTTAACGTAGTACATTTTATGACCTAGTTTTGTTTGAAGAACACGAACATTTGTAAAGGTATATTTCTTAAATAATCAGTAGCTGTTTGCATTGTGATTGGATGTCTAATTAAATGGCCTAATTGTAACCATAATATCTCACTTGAATGCTGTTTTTAAATTCATTTTTAAAATAGCTTGAAATAAACCAATTTAGTTACATGAAGGAAAGTATACCTTTTGAAATCAACTAAATCCACAGTGAGGAAAAATTACTGTCAGTGTATCACCAAATGTAAATTAAGCACTGGAAGTAGCATCTTGCCAAGAAGGTCTTCACTCTAGACAATCACTTTGTGTAGAAGAGGTATAATGTGGAATGTGGACTGCAGTGAGAGATGCCCTTATTCCTCTGAGGGTCTATTTGGTGACATCAGGAAAATACTAACGCCCCCCACCACTTCACCATTTGTAAACCTGGCAACTTCTGGAAAGCCTAGTGGCCTTATTTCAAAGTAACCACTCAACCTAGAACTTAGCATTGATATTTGAACAGGCTATTTTTGTAGAATATGGGTTGTCCTCTGTGCAGATTTGCTGGCTGGGCTATCTTGTAAGAGATCACAGCAGTTTATCTCAGAGTGTAGTCCTTAGATCACCTGTGTCAGTATCACCTGTAGTGCTTACAAAACTTCAAACTCCTGGGCACATCCCACATTTACATAATCAGAATGTCTGTGAACAGAACCTAGAATTTCTGTTCATAAAACCCATTTATGCCTGGTGTTCCATTATTGGAATGCTGAGCTTGTGGGAGTTATTTATATCATCGCCAAGGTCTGATTTTTCGCAAAAAAATGTGCAACCTCTGGCATAAATGGGTTAATGAACTCCTTCAGAAGTGAGAGTTAATTACACTAAATTTTAAGAATTAGTGTTAGAGTTTTCTTGCCACAGTTGTAATGCTCATGTTGCTTTCTTCCAGGAACATTAAAATCTCCCCAGATGCTCACTGCTCTGATCATTTCCCCTACAGCACCAGACATGTTGGCATCATCTCTTAGTTGGGCCCTGTGGCCAGGGAACCCTTCATGAAACCACCTCTGCAGGTAAATCAACATAGAATATACCACCTACAAGCAGAGTTAAGGCTGCTTTGGGACACAAGGCTCAAGAGACCACAGTTCACAGACCCCTCCTACTAGTGGGATACTCCCACCATCCTCCTTAACCTGTTGGTGATTTGTGGGAGTGGCAGTCCCAGCGTTTTGTTCAACTAGGGATATACTGTTTCAAGCAAATGATTGGAAATGGACCCTAAGGGACGGATGACCTGAGAGAGAACAGACAAGAATGGTGGATGGAGGGCTGTCCCTTCAACATCCTTCAAGCCTCACATTTCAAAAACTTTAGTCCTAAAGCAGATAATTTGGCAAGCAAGTGTGGCTAAGCCCAGGCACCTCTGTTCTTGGTTGTCAAAACTTTAATCTACAAACTCATATAATGGCTCCTATAATCGCTATCTATAAATGCCCAACATGTGAGAATTTTCAAGCTTAGCAGTTAAAAAAAGGTGGGGGGGCAGTGATTGTTTAGAAGAGAGGTTCAAAGCATAGGTTGAGGAGTCAACCAGTCCTGATTGCAATCCTAGTTTTGCCATTTACTGCTTGGGTGGCTTCAACCTACATCCTTGACTCTAAGTTTGTTTCCTTACTTGAAAAATGAGGATAATAGTACTGCCTCATAGGAGTTGTTTTGTAAATTTATGTAAGATTATAAATTAAAACATCAGCTAATAAATCACACAGTATATATTTAATATATGTAGCTTTTAATTTATTATAATAACTTTTTCAAATTTCCTTTTTAGTCCTGGAGAGTTGCTGTAGAAGAAGGAAAAGAGAAGAAGACAACACAACACAGGAGGGGATAAGTACCTCTGGACACAATGGAAGTAGTAGTTGTTGAGCAGAGGGAAAGGGATAGGAGAAGGATGTGGACTGCAGTGCGGCAGTGCCAGGTAATAACTTTGATCATGTACCTCCTTGGCTCAGGTGCTGTCTCTTCTACTCTCCTCCTTACTTGTACTACCTTATTTAGCACTTAATTATATACTTTCTTGACTCACTTTGAGACACACTGATTATGTGGTCTGCCTCAAAGACAGAATCCTAGTTTTGGATTTTAGCATTACTGATCTATAGCCTTGCAGGGGCTTAAGGATGGCAGCTGTCTCTCTCCCTTGGGATCTAGCTTTTGCAAATATTGAAGGGAAGAGATTTCTTTGATCTTATAGGAATAGATCCACAGTTCATCTACAGATTTGCTTTTATAGAGAAGTGTGTGTCACCAAAACAATGGAGATACGGTCAGAGAGGCCCCTACCCCCAGAATTTTAATATAATTTTACTTTCTGGGGCATTTATTCTTGACAAATACTTTCTCTCCTATCAGCTCACTTGTTCGTCACAAAAACCCTATAAGATATTAATATTATTAAACAGACCCCTATGAAGCACCTCAAGTCTTTCTCTCTTCCCACTTCCATTCTTGCACACCTTTTGCTAGACTAGTCTCTGCGTTCATCACATCAGGTTTCTAAAATAAAAGTCCCCTAATAACTTTCTATTTGTTCTCTCATCAAATTGAACCTTTTTTGCCTGGCTTATAAGGTGGCCTTAAAACCCCATTTTCCTCTAAACATTGTCTCTGTAGTTCAGGAATATGGCAGGCTCAACACTATGCATGAGCCCATATTGCTTCCCTCATTAGTGATGCCTCCTCTCAAACCACCCAGATTCTACTCATTCTTCAATTTCCAGCTTCTCCTTGGAGCCTTCCCAGATCATTAGCTTCTTAAAAATCCCAGCTTTCTCTGAATTCTGATGGTAGCCCCCGTTATTTGGACAATTATGTCCTGGTCTTAAAGTCCTAATGGAAAAAAAAAGTACATGATGGACTTCATGTAGAGAAGAAAGCACTGGACTGAGTTTTAAGACAGCTGCTAAGGAGCTGTGTGAGCCAAACCAGGTTACTTTACCTCTCTGGATCTATATTTGCTGATCTGTTAAGTGGAGAGGATTGGGTCAGATAATCTTGGTGGTCTTTGCTTATTCTGAGGTTCTTGGACAACTTGGCCTAATTCACGTGGGATGGGATTGAAGATCTTACTGAGTTATTGGATGGAAATGTCAGTAATGGGCACTTAGTGCCTTCAGGACTTGTTCTATACTATCCCAGAAATTTCTGATGCTAAACTTGGCAATTTTTAAATGTCATATTCCTTTTCTCCACAAGAATTCAGGGAAGGTTAATGGGGGGTGACTCAGTTATCTGGATAATACGTATTGTGGACGATATAGCATTATCCTTGGGAATGATTTCATATTGTTGAATAAATAGGATCAACTTCTTGATAAACCTTAGTCCTAAGCATTTCATCTTCATTGGATAGTGTTACATAGTAATATATTTATGTTTTCTTTTAATCATTTCATAACTTGGAAAATACTAACGTAGTCAAAACTCTAGGGTAGGTGATACATGGGTTTCTGTAGTAATCTGGTTGGAGACATGTTGTAATTCTGTATATATATGTACATTTATCCCATGCATGTTATGCCTAAACTAAGACGGATACCCCTGAATTAAGAGGTGCTGTTATACATTGACCAGGCTTAAGAATATCTCTTTAAAGTGTGTCGACATTTAATTGACCTTTGAAAGTTCATTCTGTTAATCATACTCAAAGTGCTAAAGCTATGGTTGACTGCTCTGGTGTTTTTATATTCATTCGTGCTTTAGCATATAAATTCTTCAGCATAATTGCTACTTATTTAGCAAGAGTTTCCTTTATTTGAAAATGTGAGTTGTGCTTGTATTTTTGTGTCTTTCTTTCTTTCTTTTTTTAAACTTTGCTTCAGGCTGGGTAGTGGTAGAGGTTTGAATTAAAATGTTTTCCTGTCAGTAGTTGTATGAGGTGTGGCTTCTTAATCTAGAAGTAATGGAAATTTCTTGCTTAAATGAAGTGCACTTTTCTTCCTGCAGAAGTTAGAACTCTTTTAGACAAGCTTAACACTTCAAAACTGTATATCTTTAACAGAAACTTTTGGAAATTTTTAAATTCCATTTGTGTAGATTAAAAATATCAGTGCTAATACTTTGTATTAAATAAGGATTTATCTATTTTCATAAAACCTCTAATTATATTCCTTGAATTGCTATGAGTAGAATTTTGTTGTAAACACAATATTTTTAAAAAGTCAAATATATTTTAAAAATCTTAACATTATATTACTATAACTTAGAGAACAGGTGTTTACATGTTTAAAATTTTCTAGGCCTTAAATTTGTGAAATCAGTCTTTCAGAAGTTATTTTTAATATAGTTAGCTGTGTTACAGGTTTATAAGTTGGCATTTCAATTTAAAATTTTTTCAGTTTATATTTCAATGACCAGGAAAAAATAGTTAAACTTATTCCTAAATTCTAATAGAAAAATAAAAAACCACATAGTTGTTAATTTCTGGTAATTTATCTTGAGACTCCAGGCATGTTTTTAGAACATTTTTACCTTAAAAGCAATTTTAAAATAGGGAAATTAAAGTTTAAAGCAGAGTTTTCACTTTAATGAGGTAATTTTATACTTCCCAGATAGGTAGGCCCATATTCAAGATCACTCTGATCTCTGTTTATAGTAAGTTTTGATGCCATTATATCATTTACTTATTCACGCATTATAAGCATAGTAGATAGCCCCATTGTCACGAAGCTGGCATTATTTTCTTGTCTGTCATTCAATATTGTCCCCCTTTTTTTTCTGTTTTCATCATAGCCGTCCTTTTCATTTTATTGTAGCCCTGACTCGAAATGAAAGTAAGTTTGAACTCTTAAAAAAGAGTTCCTCAAACTCTTTTTTAAGAATATACAGTGAAATGTCTTAAATAATATTATCTAAATAATACCTAAAGAATGCAAATGACTTGCAATGCCGAATAGTCAGACACAGGATGTTCCATGCTAAGGGTAGACTCATATTTCCACTTTATAAAATGTGGTTTCAGAAAATAAATAGATGTGTTTCTTCCTTAATAATTAGTGTTTCAGGACCAAAGTTGACTAAATATGGAAGTTTAAGATAAAGCCCGGTTTCTTAGGGAATCTTTCTCAGTCCTTAGTAATTCTGTAGAATTGATGATAGAGTGGCAACTTCAGTACACTCGTATTCTTCTCTGTTTGAAGTCTGTTTTGCCATTGGAAAAAACTTATTGTCGTTTGAATTTGGGTATATGTATTCACAGATGGTTTACTTTATTTTTATTTTATTTAAACAAATACTTTCATGTCCCAAACACTGAGACATGTTTCATGTCCTAAACACTTTATAAATATTAGAATATTTAATCCCCTTAACTCTGTAATTATAATTATCTTCATTTTACAATTGAGAAAACTAAGATACGACGTTTTATTTAATGGTAAGGCCTTAAGTAAGGGGAGAGTGATAAGTGTAAGCAGAGTGGAAAACTTAGTAGTGCTAAGGAGCAACAGAAGTATGTGCAAGAGTTTGGGAAGATGTGTCTGCTTGGAAAGGATCAGGGACTCAGCTGGGATCAGTCTTAAAGAGCAACATGTCCTCATTCCTCAATTTTAAGCCTTTGGGCTCTAGAAGTAAAGGGCAAACTTAGAAAGAGGAGGCACTCCTCAGGTTTCAGCTGCCTGTTCCGGCCTGGTGAGGTGGCTGTACTGGCTCATGTGTTTCTCATAGGGCTACATGAGCCTTTATGTCTTACCTCCTCCTCATTTCTTGGCTGACTCCTGCTTTTTTGGAGGGTTTAACTTCTCTCTCAGCTAAAGGTTAGGCATTGCAAATACCAGTGGATAATCTTTTTCTTAGCTTTAACCCCAGCCCATTTCAACCCCCTCTTTGCCCTTTGTATATTCTTTTGAAAATATGATCCAGTAGTGTTTATGAATGTGTGTTGTGTAAAATTTAGAGATTGATGTTAAACAACAGAATTAAAGGACAAAGCTGTCTTTTGTTGGAATTGGGGATGGGAGAGCAGCTCAAAGTGGGAAATATGGAGAAAGGAGAGACATTGTGGAAAAGAAGAGATATATTGAGGGGAAAAAAAGAGGGTGAAAAAATGAAGAGAGAGAATTACTGATGTGCTTCACACCCACACCTCCTCTCCAACTTCACAGTAACAGAGGCAATGTCACTATCTTTTACCTGACAAGTGCTTTACCAGGGAGTTGTGCCTGGCATCGTGGGAGTGGAAAATTTTTCCCTTTTGCATTTTGAGACTTGGGTGTGCTGCTTTAAGATGCCACTGGTATCTAAGTAATGTTTGTTTATACTGGATATTTTTCTCTGTAGCCTTTGTGGATTGGACTTATAATATAAACAATATTGTTAGCAGAACTGCAGGTACTCTATTGCTATGTTTATTTTATTAGTTAAAAAACTACCAGAGCCCTAGGACTTCTGAGCACATTTAGAAAATACCAGAGGCAATTTTAAGACTAGCATTAGAAAGAAAGAAAAAAATAAGAATAAAACTAAGACTTGCATACCTTAGAATCCTAACCAATGTGGTGATTTTTAAAAATTAATGTTTCAGAGACTGTAAATTAGGGTAGTTGGTTTCATCAATTACATTTTTTAAGTTAATATAAAGTGCTTTTGTATGTAAATTCTCTTAATAGATAATTTAGGTAAAATGAAAGTGTGGCATTTTTTGTTCCATAGAATGTAAAACTAACGTCAGAATAAGAATTCTTTTGGGAATTTAGGATTTTTTTGATGCTTCTCAAATCATCTGTAATGACTTTTATTTATAGAAAAGGTAGATTATTCATTAGTTTTTATGAAAAACACTCAGTTTAAATAGCCGGGTATGGTGGCGCATGGCTGTAGTCCCAGCTACTCAGGAGGCTGGGCACGAGAATTGCTTGAACCTGTGAGGCAGAGGTTGCAGTGAGCCAAGATCGTACCACTGCACTCCAGCCTGGTCCAGAGTGAGATTCCGTCTCGAACAAAACAAAACAAAAATATTGAGCTAATCTAAATGGTAAAAATCTAGATTTGAGGAAATTTATTTTAAAATAGTTGTTCATTTGTCAAATAGAAAAGTATGATCTTAGCAGGTTTGGTTAGATCCCTATCTGAAACAAAGTAAACTAAAGATGTTTTTCTTGATCAATGCATAGCAATAACTGCTGTTCAAACATGTGAGGAATCACCAGTAAATTGGGGGATAGAAAGCAGGAAAAGGAGCTTTTTTCTCTTATTTTTTTTCATTTATCAGTTTTTCCCATTTGTCCATCCTTTCCTATAATCATGGAAATTTTTATTTTTTACACTCCTCTCCCCATTTTTTTTATCCTAGATTGCCACCACACCAAGGTTTTCTAGAGTTAGGCAGAAAGAGAACCTGGGCCTAGATGCTAATGGAAACTATCCCATGCTTTCTCAGACTCTCTTTCCTCCCCAGAGACAAGAGGAGCAAAACAGGAGTTGATGGCTCATTGCTGTTGCTTCTGTGGCTGCCCTGTTTGGTTGACCTGAGCTTTTTTTAAAAACCTCCACTCTTGACGCTTAACTCTACGAATAAAATTAGGGCCAGTCACACTGTATTTTCATCATCAGTTATCCCTAGTGATTCAAATTTAGCACAAACCTGCTGTGAGTACATATTAATTAGGTGAATACAGTAGAATGCAATCATAACATGAGTCTTTTAATAAATATTCTTTGTTTGATTTTTATTTTAGAAGTTTGAAGTTATTTTGTTGAAAATCTAGAAAATCTTTATGTGAGCAACTGAGGTTCGGGTAGCCCACAACAGTTTAAATCAAACATTAACTTGCAGTAAAACACTACTGAAAGTGTCTTTGATTTTGAGGTGCAGAGAGCTGTTTCAAGTTAAGTTGCTATATTAGTCTGTTCTCATGCTGCTAATAAAGACATACCTGCAACCGGGCAATTTATTAAAAAAAAAGAGGTTTAATTGACTGACAGTTCCACATGGCTGGGGAGGCCTCACCGTCATGGTGAAAGAGCAAGGGATGTCTTACATGGTGGCAGGCAAGAAGTTTGTGCAGAGGAACTCCTGTTTATAAAACCACCAGATCTCATGAGACTTATTCACTACCAGGAGAACAGGATGCGGGAAACCACCTCGGTGATTCAGTTATCTGCACCTGGCCCCACCCTTGACACATGTTGATTATTAGAATTCAAGGTGAGATTTGGGTAGGTACACAGCCAAACCATATCAGCTGCCCATTCTCCTGTGCAGTGACATAAAGGTCTGATAACCTGATTTAAAGCTTGGACTCTAAGATTTTGTTTTTTCTTTTTTTGAGTCAGGTTATCTCTGTCGCTCAAGCTGGAGTTCAGTGGCATGAACAGGGCTCATTGCAGCCTCAACCTTCCAGGTTCAAGTGATCCTCTTGCCTCAACCTCCTGAGTATCTGGGGCTACAGGCATGTGCCACCGTGCCAGGCTAATATTTTTATTTTTATTTTTGTAAAGATGGGGTCTCACTTCTGGGCTCAAGCAATCTTTCCTCAGCCTCCCAAAGTGCTGGGATTATAGGTGCGAGCCACTGCACCCTGCTGTAAAGAATTTCATATCCCTGTTTTCGGTGTGCTGTGTCACTGTTTGCCATGGGTAAAGGTATATGAATCTCTTTTATTTTGCTGCTTGCAACCCAATTCCCATGCCAAACCCAATTTGTATCCAAACAAACAATATTGGAGACAAGTTCTTCTATAGAAAGCTTCATAAGCCAGTTACTGACTACTGTGTCTGTAAATATACTCAAACTATTTTGTAGTCTTGCTATTTTAAAAAATGTGTGGGTGTGGGAAGTGATGTTGAATGAATTCAGGGTAATTGGTGGTTCTTTGTATTAGGAAAACTCACTAAGGGAAGTCTGTTTTCATGATTCATGTATGTTTAACTTAAAAAAAAAATTCTTCCATCCTTCTCTCCAGTTTCCACTCTACCTCATAAATTCAAGTAATGAAGGAATTTAAATAATAGAATTTTATAACTGAAAGGATTTTGGAGAGAATCTATTAACCCTCCTACTACAGTTGAGGAAATAGATGTCCAGTGAGGTCAAATGAGATCATGTAGCTAGTTTAAAAACCCAAATAACATTTTAGTAGTTTGTTTCCATTAGTAAACACTGTTCTGTTTAATTTGCCCTAACATGTTCATAATCAGAGTCATAATAAGGAAAAATCACTAATATGTGTGTGGTACTTTCTTGTGCATACCTCAGTCACTTCTCAAAAGAGGTCTGTAAGGTGTCGGTATCCTGGTTTCCATTCAGGGAGAGAACAGTCTATGAGCCTAAGAGACCTGTCTGTGCCAGTCACTATCAAAACAGTCTAATGCTATGTGTCTTCCTACCTTGGCAAAAGCATTGGCTGGTCTCTGGACAGTTCTCATAGACCACAGGATTGGGCAGGGGGGAGCCACATCTTCATGTTAGGGCTCTAACCTGTACCAGTTATTAACTGTTGTCTCTATTTCATCATTTCTTAAAGGGGAAAAAAAGCACTTTTTAAAGAGCGTGAGCTTTTAAATTTTTCAAAAGAAGGATGCTGGATCATTATAAGTAAGGCATGTTTTAAAGATCTTCTTATCAACAGCTTAAAAATTAGCCAGTATATACTGAACATCCACTGTATAAAAAGCACATTATGGGGTGCTCCAGTAGGTACAGCAGTGATCAAGACAGAATCATAGCCTTCAGGGAAGAGGTATATGCAATGTTCTCTCCTTCCAAAGATTACCTAGATAGAGAACTGTTCATAAGAAATATCTTGGTACTGTCTACATTACTCGTGAGATATAAAATATATATTATTTCTTACGTCTGAAATGAGTCAGTTGTTTCTAAAACAATTTGTATTAAAGTATTCACATTAAAAAATTTGTAAAATACAGAAAAGTAGAGAGAAAAAATCATGAATTTTTAACATGGTAATGATTATATCAGTTTCGTTCTTGGCGTTTCTTTAACTTGATGGGATAGCTAATGTTTTTTGTCATTGCATAGCTTTGTAAACTTGTCCTAAGGATTATATAATTTCAGCATGAGTTAGTTTCTAAGTATGTCAGAAATCTAGCTTTTTTGTGGTAATTGTTGTTTTACACAAAATGATTAATAAAAGACTCTAAACTAACCTTGGCTTTAGAAATGCTTTTTAAATTTTAAAATAGTGAATGAGTAGCAGATTACTTTCTAGTATTTCTTTAAGGTCACCAAAATCACTTAACTTGCTTAAAATATTGATGGAAATATCAACTACGTACAGTTGACCTAAATTAGAAATGGGTGTTTTTTAAATAGTGAAATTTATAAATATAATATGTATATTTTAAAATACAGTTTATATTATAGAGTTATGTTCCTCTGTAATAATTTCTCTTTACACTGAATCATGTTCAGTTTTTATTATGCAGATAATTTAATCTTACAGCTTTGATCTTTTTTAAAAAATAAAACAGCCATTTGGAGTCTAAATTCAGCCATGTGATTATTATAATGAAATTCATCTTAAATCTACCTAATGTCCCTTTAGAAATAAGACCTATTTCAATAGAAGGGCGTTTCTTGGTTAGGGTTGCTCTTCCCGAGAGGAGTCTCCTGGAGCAGGAGCCCCTGGGGAGGAGTGAACTGAGCCAGCAGGTGGTCTAAGGGAGGTGCCAGGGAACTGCTGACAGTGACTTGCCTGAAGGAAGGGAGGGAGCAGGATGGGAGTGGGGTGGAAAGTCCCTTATTAGCCTGGAGGCTGGGATGCCCTGACCCTCTGGAATCCCCCTCCCTTGTAAGAATGCCAGCCAAAGTAGGAAGGAGGAGCTCCAGCCAGATGGGGGTCCCAGTGCAGGAGGAAGAAAGTAGGGTGACCACAACCAAAAAAGCTGTCTGACAGGCTTTGAGATCTCTTGTCTGAGGAACTCCGGCATAGACAGTAAGTCAGTATTCACTTAGAGGAGAGTTTGGCAAGTGAATATATATGATGAATGAATGAGTAACTGAATGAACTGCTTTATCACCAAAGGATCTGGATATTTGTTTCTACTCTCAAACATTTTTTCATTTGTTAACTTTTTATGCCCAATTTTAAAAGAAAATGCAATTTTCATTGAACTATGATTGACTACTTCATATTTATTGAAACCCACACCCTCCAGTACTCCACAAATGATTCAGAAAAGCTTACAATAAAAAAAATCAGAATAGAAAAGTGAGTAACGGATGTGATTTCAATTCTCCAAGCCTGTTGTCCTTATCTGTGATAGTAATGATTATAGATGCCTTATCTTGCTGTGGCAGGGATGAAATGAGATCATGTGTAGGCATTATTTGTCATACAACAAATACATAGTTGAGGTTGTATTAAAATTAAGGCTTTAAACTTGAGTACATACACTTTTGCTTAATTCTCAATTTATTTTTCATTACCATTTTATCGGAGAATGATATTTAAGCGATACTCATTTCTAGAGTAGAAGAGATTTTATTCCTTATAACTGTAAACTCTATACTATCCAAGATAATACTCTTCTTCCTAGAATTTGAATTCATTAACAATCTTTCACATTTTCACAATCCATGGGAAATCACTCCCAGTAAATGCTTACAGCATTCGTCCACTTTCATGAGGCAAGGAGTAGGTAGGCCTGTATTTGTATTAATTACAAAGAAATTCAAGGGAAGGTTCATCATTATCATCGTTAGCAAGAAATATAATGAATTAGAAGCCCTTGAATTGGACTAAAAGAGTGTGGAGTATGTGTAAAAGAATGAATCAGGGAAGGTAAAGATTAATTTTAAAGGGCAGAATTTTGTTTGTACATTTAGGTCACTTCAATTTCAGATCAGTTCTATGTATGCTTTCTAGAAAAGATATCAAAGACCACCTAGATTTCTTGCCTTTAGGTGTGTTTTACCAAAGGAACAAGACAGAGGATGAATGCCAAAACTATTAATGCAGCTACCCTGGACACTAAGCCCCCAAAGAGATGGAGGATTGGAGGATGTAGAGCCTGGGCACTGGGTCCAGTGCTGACATGGAACACGTTCATTCTTAGAGTTTCACTGCAAACACTCCAAGGATAGAGAGCGAGAAGGTTATGTGGACATGAGAGGAGAAGGGTGGAAGAGGATTGAATGGTTCAGGGTAGCTAAAAAAAATTTTTACACTTTATCTCGGGCTGCTCCTAAACCCTCCACGAGAAAGAATTAATCCTGCAAGCACTTAAAACAAAACTGATGTGAGGAAGGTAATAAAACCTGTCCAGGGTACAGACATCCAGATTTGCAATTTAGGGTGGGAAGACTTTAGAGACCTTGTCTAACAGGGCTAAAGAGTATCCTTATGGTTTTAAAGTAGGTACATTGTTTTTTGTAAGCATTTCTAGGGTTATATAAGACAAATCAGAGTCTGATGTATTGAACACAATTGGATCTTATTCTGCCATATTTGTTTTTAATTCACGATTTTTAAATGGATTTACTGGTCATATTTCTCAGGTCATGGCAAGATTTTTTAGTCTTAAACTTATTTAGCTCAGTCCTTCTAGATCAATGGTTCTCTGCCCTGAAGGTGTAGCAAAATTGTTTGATAGCTTTTGCAAAATTTACATAACCAGCAGCCTCCCCATCAGCTGAATAAGAATTGCAATGTGGATGTGGCAGAGGCAATCCAGGTATGTGGGGTTAGAAGAAGCTGTCCTGGTCATTCTGTTGCCACCCTCTCACTTGGAGAATTGCTGATCCAATGAATTCCTTAACATAACTTTGAAAACACAGCCTTTTGCTCAGAACTTCATGAATAAACATCAAACGTTCACTAAACAAAATAATTAAAGACCATAAGATCTTAGTTATAAGAGTTCATAAACGGAAAAGCACTTTATTGCCTGTATGTATGTGGGCTCCTCTTTTAGCAAGATATGTGCTAGGTGAAATCTATGTGAAAGCTAAAGCAGATTTATTCCAGTCAGATGCCAGACAATTTTGCCAGTTTAACTGAGACTCACTATTACTTAAACTACATGCTTGTTTTTTTGGTTCCTGAGTAGTATAGATCCCACTTGGATCAGCAATTCTCCAAGTGAGAGGGTGGCAATAGAATTATTTAAGCAATTATTTGTTATTTGAGGTTGTTTGCTTAGTATTTACTTGTCACTGTTTTACATGTTACTTAATAATTTACAGTTATTTAAAAGTGGTAAGATTCCAAGGCAAGTAGGGGACCTGTCACTTTGAGAAAAATTTATGGTAGTAAAAATATTTTCTTTTTGTAAAAAGTCACTGATATACAATGTCCCCCCAGGGTGTAAGCCTTGGTATTTATCTATTTTAATTAAAGAGTACTCTGCCTGTCTAGTCGTGGCTAACTTAAAAGAAGTGGGTATCTTGGTGAGAAGTTCACAAGGTTGGTAGCCATAGCTGAGTTTGGTGGATTGACTCAAGCTCTAGTCGGCAGTGGTATATGAATGCCAAGTACTAAGAATTTCTGGAATGTAGAATTGCACAGCACTGATAAAGTTTGCTTTGTTCCCCTATGTGACTTGACCCATTGAGAAAACTGGTTCCCTAGGAAGTTTTAATAGTTCAAAGTCCTTAGTTAATAAAGAAAAAGGCCACAACATAATTCAGCTTGTTTTCACCTGCTGACTCAAAGATTAACTTTTTTAACCTTAATGGGATAGAGTTACCCTTTGCTTTGAGAAAGTAATTTATGGAGTTCTTCATATTTGTTAGTTTCAGTAAACATGATGCTTTTTGTGTGGATTTTATTTTTGTTTCGGGTTTGAGATCACAAACTACTAAGACTTACGCAATTTAAGAACCTTACGGTAACTTCATCTAAAAACAAATCTCAGGGAAAGGCACACCCACTTTTCTGTATCAACCTAATCTTTCACTAGATTCAGAATGGTTTTGAATTACTTCAGGAAAGTAGTGACTGATAGAGCTTAACCTTCAGTTTTCCTCATTTATTTTCATAAGAGAATGGGAGTGGAATTCAAAACATTCAAATTTGGAGTTAATGTGCGTCACTGTTGTGAGTGATAGGTTCTGTGTTTTTCCAGTGGGAAACTTTGATCCACATACTGATATATGCCTGTGTTATACCTCGTTATTCTTTTCTGTTTTTCTCCTGATTGTTGCTTACTCTTTCAAAAATCAGCTGACTGTACAAGTCCTCTCTGGGAGCAGACTTTAGAGCAAAAGTGATCTATAAAAGCAGCATGTAAGTCTTTTTTTTTTTTTTGTCAGAGTTTATAACTTTCCAAGTAGACCTTTTATATTTTCACGGTAGTCTAAGTTCACTTAACTGCAGTATTTGATGTTAAATGTACGCTTTATGCTGTTAAGATAATTTAGTTTCTGTGTTTGGTCACTTTTGCTTAAAGGATTGTAATTACATAATGCATGTTGAAATCATATTAAGTAACCTGGCCACTTGCCTATTTACTTCTTGTGGCTAACAATAATGAATGAAACCATTTATATATGTTGTCTTAGTATATCACAAAATTTTATAGAAACTAGAAGCTCGGTGATGAATAATAGACATCCATGAGCCTTCTTATTTGTTTTGAATTTGAGACATTTTCTAGAAGATTGCTGTTTGAATGAGGCTTCAATACTTTACAGAATCGTTGCCTGCACATCTTGGAAACACTTGCTGGGATTACTTCTTCAGGTTAACCCAACAGAAGGCTAAAGAAGGTATATTGCTGTTGACAGTGAGCGACTGTAAACATCCTCGACTGGAAGCTGTGAAGCCACAGATGGGCTTTCAGTCGGATGTTTGCAGCTGCCTACTGCCTCGGACTTCAAGGGGCTACTTTAGGAGCAATTATCTTGTTTACTAAAACTGAATACCTTGCTATCTCTTTGATACATTTTTACAAAGCTGAATTAAAATGGTATAAATTAAATCACTTTAAAACCATGTCTGTACATTTTTAGAGGGCTTCAGCGGGGCATTGAGGAGGTGCTCTGTGTATGCATAGAATTTGCAATATCAAAAAGAAAGTATTCGTAAGAGAAATGAGATGTGTTACAGTATTTTTATTATTTTTTAAAAGCGTAGTAGGGCAATATTTCCCAGAAAAATCTATGAAGTGATTTGTTTTGTCCTGCCCTTTCTGCAGTTTCAAAATAGGTGTTTTTTAGACCCATTCACAAAAAAAAATCCATTAATGAAACCACAATGATTTGGGGGAAAAAAGTAAGGTGAAGGGTTAGTTATTTTCACATTACTTGGATTAAACCCCTTTTATTTCCTTATGGGCTTAGTGTTTAAGTAATAAAGTAGCAGCTCTCAGCTTAATAAAGTGTCTAAAACAAACAAATACTGATTCAACTAACTCTATTATTTGAAAAACCTATTCTTGTTTCAGATGATTAGAATAGTATTTTAGGAATTTGTGGATACTGTTTCCATTTGGTTGAACTTTTAACTTAGCTTTATGCAATAACTCATATCTCTTAAAAATAATAAATACATCAAATTCTATCCTAAATATATGAAGACAATTTTAAGATTCAGAATCCTGTAGAAGATTTCTGTGATGGACATAATTTCTAATTTTCCTTTTTTGTAAATGCGTATTTTTCTTATGGCGGATATTTTTAATATTATACACTTAAATAGAAATATTTAAGTGTATAAGAGAAATATTTAAGTGTATAATAGAAATATTAAGGATACACTTATATAGAAACTAGACACTTTAAAAAGATATGAAAGTGATATCTTTTGTCCTCTAAAACACAGTATTTTATAAATATATAGTGTTTCCATTAATGTAAAAGAGTTTCTTTTCCCTGTTTAATACCCATTGATGATGATGATAAAGAAGTGATACTAAAACAGTATGATCATACTACTATTTAAAATAGTAGCATTTATTCTAATACCTGGGATGGAGAGAAATATGTGTTAGAAATGTCTTTAAGTTTCCCTCATACATAAAGCTATCAAGTGAAAAAACTCTATTAGTCATGCTGGGCCATGAGAGGTTCATCAACTGCCACTGAAATGCAAGGGGCTTGGAGAGGCCTCTGCCAGGCCCTGGGTCTGGAACTGAGAATGTGGTCTATTTTAATTGGTAAGCTGAAAACACCTGGAGCAAATAACTCGGCTGTTTTTCTGGGGTCACCCGACCGTATTTCCTAGGTAAATGACTATAGGTTTGAAGAAATGGTTAAACTTTTCCTAAACCTTTGACCTTCACTTTCTTTAGGTTCTCTTCCTATGTTATTTTATATCCTCTTCCTTACCTTACTGCCCCTAAATTTTCCATTTTTCATTTTTATCTGTTCATTTTGTTCATGTAAATAATTAGTTATGGGAACTTTTTAATTTGTAAAAATTACAGCATTTTTAATTATTTTTAAATCAACAAATACAAACCTCCATAAGCCATTCTGTGTAGTTTTGAAATTAATACCTAGTATTTCTTATGTCTTGTGCCCCACATTTCCACAGTAATAATGTAAACTACTATTTTAAAGTAACATCAACAGTCCAGCCACGGTGGCTTACGCCTGTAATCCCAGCACTTTGGGAGGCTGAGGCAGGTGGATCACTTGAGGTCAGGAGTTTGAGATCAACCTGAACAACATGGTGAAACCCTGTCTCCATTAAAAATACAAAAATTAGCTGGGTGTGGTGGCACGTGCCTGTAATCCCAGCTACTCAGGTGGCTGAGAATTGCTTGAACCTGAGAGGGAGAGGTTGTGGTGAGCCAAAATGGTGCCACTGAACTCCAGCCTGGGCGACAGAGCGAGCCTACCATCTCAAAAAAAATATATATCTATATATAGAGAGATATATATATATAAATAAATAACATCAACAGTGTGTTATTCATAATTGAAATAAGATCTGGATGCAATTTTTTATTTTACAAAAAAAAAACTTCTAAAGTTTACAGTATTATGTTTCTACCACTACGTGGACAGAGTTACCATGCATGTGCTTAGGTAAGATAAACTAATATTTAACATAAATTAGAAACCCTTACTAATTGCTTTCATGTGTTTTTTTTCTTACTATAATTTTTAAAATTTCACATATCAGCATAATAAAATATCTATAAACTAAAACATAAAATTCTTAAAATGGACTGTAGTAAGTCAGTTACTGAAAATAAAACACTGTCAAAATGTGTTAGTTAAATGTAATGTGAGTGTTGCTATAAAGTTAGTAATGTTTAAAAAATAGCGCCACACTGAGTAATCATCAAAAGTATTATACATTTAGTTTTTATTCATGATTTGCCAAAATAAAAATTGGCACATGCTTGAAAGGGAGATTTCTAAAGGAAGTTAAGAGCTTCTGAAAGTGTCAGTGGTGAATCATTTAAGTGATACTTATTTTTCCTGACCTTAAAACTCTGATTTGAACTTGCACTCCATTTTACAATGATGTTGACTATAAATATTACACATGTATGAAGCCTTTCCTCTACTACAGAATAACTAAAACCAGGCCGGAGGACTGTGGAGACAAGGGAAATGCATTTGAAGGCCGTCTGCATGGGAATTAGTTACCTAGACCTGAGAAACCCCTTTCTATTTAGATTCCTCTCAGAATTGCTCTGTTTTCTTTTACTAAAATTTTAGCTAAACATTACCATTCAAGGGGAAAACAATCTTTCCTGAGTGGTATCAATTTTTGGTAGCTTAATAACATTAATTCAAAATTGCCCGTTATTTTTCTGTATCAGAAGAGTAACAGGAAGTTAATTGTTTATCTTAATTTTGGAAGCACCTTACTGAAATTTTAAAGGTGGTGCTTAGTGAACTGTCTTAATAATCTCACTAAAATAATACAGAAGACTTTCTTCATGTGGTTCTATATCATAAAAAGTATTCTGTATAGATATGGAAGATAAATTTTCTAGTGCGTACTGTAGTTGTTTTTGTGCACTGCCAAACAAATACATAATGAAGCTGTTAAATCATTTGAGATTGAGGGTTTTTATGATTATTATTTTTCCTCCTCATTTTTACACACTCCTAATGGCCAGTAAGTAAAATGCAAAAAAGTATCCTCTGATTATGTTTATTATTAGAAATAATAGTCAGTGAATTAAATATTCTTTAATAGACTTCTATTGTAATGCGCGGAGAAGTGTCTCGCTAATGTACACTTCTAAAATCTCAATATGAATGTGATGGGCAAGTTAATGTTGCCAAGCAAGTGATGCTAAATCTGCCTTTCCTAATTTGTATACCTCATTATTATATAACCTTAATAATGCAGTACTTTCAGGGTAGAGGCTTTTTGATGCAAATTAAAACAAAGTAGGTTGGGGATTCATTTAGCACAAACACTAAATGTGAACTTACTGTCCCCACAGACTTCAGTGCCCTGAATGGTTAGAGAAATTAATGAAGGAGCTCCATCGGGTGCCTTTACAACTCTTAGTAATGTGAGAATCTTTCCACAGCTCTCATTTCAAAAATGATAACATGAGATTTCAGGATGTGAAGTAACATATCAGCAAGTGTGTTAGAAAATATAAAATATTTTACAGTATGATAACATATCATCAGCTTGTTATTCTTAATGTGTTTCCTTGTAGGGCCTGACTACTATTTCTGAATTTTGGAATTTGGTATTTTTTAGTAAACGTTTGAAAAGATGAAATGCTTATACCAATAGCCTGTCAGTGAAGGAAAATTTATGTAAAAGCTAAAGAAATGCAGTTAAATATATAAATAAATATCTTAATGCCATAAAACAGTAGCATTTGCAGTCATAATTCCCACAGTCAGTAACAATATATTTATTTTCAAGATGTGTGATGTTAATGCAATAAAAACATTGTTGCCCTATTTGAATGCAGATTTATTTGCACTGAGTATAACCCTGCAGAAATGAGTCAGAGAATTGGTAAAATTTGCAAATCCAGACATTCAACTTTGAGTGTTCATGTTTTGTGCATAATAGATCTAAGCGCATATCAAAGAAGTGATTTTGCTAAATTTATTACTCTTTAATCATGTTAGATTAAAATTATCTTTAGAATTACAATCTTTAAACTATGTAATGCCCACCTAGAAAATTTAATTTTCAAACGTTTGTTCTTTTTTATGTGCTTTCAATGGTTTTCTTGGCCATATCAGCTATCTAGTTGTCTTTCTGCAATTCTCATTCTACTCTTATACCCCAGTGAATCTATGTTTGGCTTAAAATAAATGTAGATGGTCAGATACTGAGTAAGAAATTAGGAAATCCACGCACTGTTAATTCATAAAAACAATAATGTTCATTGAAATAATTAACCTTTCTGCACTTTAGTTTCTAGTTTGATTTTATTGATTTCTTATAATTTGACCTAAAATCTCTGTGTAATAAAAAATAAATCATCATGAGTTATTAGAAATTCTAAAATTTTAAGACTAATTAAAAAGTAAAATTCAGTTTATGAAAATGCAATTTACTGAGAGGTAATTTCTCTGTTCTTTTTGTATAGAATAGAATCTATTCAGGTTGTTGGTACACATGTAATTCTTATTGACTATGTGTGATATGCTAATAGCTAATTACAACTACTTTCATTCAGTTTACCACCTGAGACAACAGTAAGACTAGTGCTGGAGAAGTTAGGGTTAAGTTTAGAGTTAGAAAACAAGCTCTCAAGGACTTGTAAGAGCAGTCCCATCCCCTGAATCTCAGGATATGGCAGCTCACTTTGACTGAAGGAAATTTTAAAGTCCTAGGGTGACTAACACTTTTCTAGCACTGTTGATTTTCTAGATTAGACAAGAATAAGAGAATACCAATGAAGGCAGGATGATTTTTTTTTCTTTATTGTGTTTTATTTATTTATTTATTTTTTTTTTGAGACAGAGTCTCACTCTGTTGCCCAGGCTGGAGTATAGTGGCACAATCCCAGATCACTGCAAGCTCTGCCTCCCAGGTTCAAGCAATTCTCAGGAGGCCTCAGTCTCCTGAGTAGCTGGGACTACAGGCATGCGCCACCACACCTGGCTAATTTTTGTATTTCTAGTAGAGACGAGGTTTCACTATGTTGGCCAGGCTGGTCTCGAACTCCTGACTTCGTGATCCGCCCACCTTGGCCTCCCAAAGTGCTGGCATTACAGGTATGAGCTACTGCGCCCGGCCGATTTTTCTTTCTTTCTTATGAAGAATGATTAATCTGTATCTTAGTTTAATATATTACTTTAGGGCTAATGTGTGTAAGTCCTATACTGCCCCTCTTGCAGAGCTTATTCTAAAGAGGTCTTTGTAATCTGATGTATGCCCCACCTACTGCTGTCCCCCCACACTGACCACGGACTTTCAATTGTTCAGACAACCTTGTTCTGTTCCTTCGTATCTCAAAATCTTTGCCTCATCTCTTCCCTCTGCATAGATTGAGTGCTCTTATTTTATTCACCTCTACCCCCAAACACATATACCCATACATACACATACACATACATGCACATTAATACTTTAGGTCTCAATCCAATTTTCATTTCCTCAGGGGAATAATTCCCTCATTCCCTTGTCTTCATCCTATGGGCTCCTTCTTTGTCCTGAGACAGAAGTCATGAGGAGGAGCCAACCATGTGCAATTTTGGGGAAAAAACATTCATGCAGAGGCAACAGCAAGTGCAGATGACCAGAGGTATCAGATCAAGTAAAAGTTATGAAGTATTCTGGTACAAAATCAGCAAAACAGAGTCAGAGGTAAGCAAAGGCCTGGTATTGTAAAGCCTTGTAGGTCATAGTGACGTTTGAAATTTACTAGTAGGCATTAGACTAGTATTTGTTATTATGAAATGTTCTTTAAATTTTGAATTTAGTTTAGTTAAATAATAGTACCTCTATCATTGTGACTGACCCTACCAGAATGTTAGTAACATTTAAAAAATAAAAAGGTCTCCAGCCTGGGCAACAGAGTGAGACCCTCTCTCAAAATAAATAAATAAGCAAATAAAAGGGTGAACAACAGCTTACTTAATAAATATTGAATGCCCGTTTGTATAAAGAATGGTGTTAGGTGCTGAAAGATGCAAAGTTGAAAAAACCTTGATCCCTGTGGTTACACGTAAGAGTGCAAATATGATGGTGTGTGGACCAGAGCCCCAACATTACCTGAAGTCAGCTACCCCTCTCTGAAAAAGTTCCACAGGAAATAGATGCTAAGGAGAGGAAAACAAAACAGAATAACATCTTATTACTAAGTAGGACATCTGCTCCAAGCCCACTGTAGAATGCTAATGAGCCACACTGGAATTATTTATTTCACACTCCAGTAACCTAGAGCCCTATATTGGACAGTTCTTTTTATGACATATGTTGAAGAAGAAAGATTATCTGAGAAGATGGAAGAGAAGCAAAAGTTGGGACCTGTTCCAGAACACACCTTCCTCCTTGCTTTTGGGAGGAAGAACGTCCCCATGGAAGTCTGTGCAAATGGCGTAACGACCATGCCTACATGTCCTTGAACCTTCAGCTCAGTGCACTGGCCAAGAAAATGTCTGTAAACCTAACCCATCATAGCAGGACTCCTCAGTGTGTGTATTTGGGATGCGGGTGGAGAGTGGAGAAGGGGTAGGAAGAGGGAGGAGGGCAAGGAAGGGTACTAATATGCACCTTACTCCCTCTGGATGCCAGTACTTCAGGCAACTTTTCTTGAGGTGGGGTAGAAGATGTATGTGTGAAATCAGTAGTAATGGTGTATGATGTCCTAAGTAGTGCTAGTAATAATGAAACTCTGAATGGCATTTTTTGAGTGTACGCTATCTGCCAGGAACTGTTCTAGGTGCTTTACTTGTGTTAGTCATAATTTAATCCTCACAATAGCTCTGTGAGGTAGATGCCTTCGTAACTTTACATGTACGGAAACTGAGGCATAGAAAAGCCAAATGACTTGCTCAGGGTTACTCAGTAAGTGGCAGAGAATCTAAAGTAAAGAATAAGGTGCTGAAGATCACAAAAGAAAGAACACTAAGCTAGAAAAGTTGTGGAAGGCATTTGAGCTATACTTTCCTCAGGTTGAAAACATGAAGATATACAAAGTATGTTTGGATAGAAATGTTTGAGTGCAAGGAGGGTGTGTGCCATAGAGATTGCCTGTGCTGGCTAGATTGCTGCCTGATTGGCCCCGCAGCAGGTAGCAGCAAGCCTGGAAGCAATACAGTCAGAAACTGCTGAGAGATTGTGGAGGTTTTGAAAATGTTGTATAAAAATATCCCTGTAAGCTTATGGCAAGCTACACTTTTAAATAGCGTTGAATTATAGGTTAAAGTTATTATGCAGACATGTTTTGCTTCCCTTGAAAGCTGGAAAGCAAGGGACAGCTCTCACTGCATCTGTAAATAGGCTGCTGTCTGTTTTTCTTTCTTTTTGTGGTTGTAAAGAATCATTCATGCCAGCGTAATGAGCTTCAGCAGCTGTTAAATGAAATTATATATTCTGTTCAACTAGGGCCTTCTAATGCTGCCATTGTCTCCTGGCCATCCTGGTGTCTTCTCTAGTACTGAGATACTTCTAAATCACAATGGCCTGAGTTGTTGTTAGTCCAGGAGATTCTGAGGTTTGGATCAGACTGGGCCTGCAGAGTGAGAAGCTATTTTGGCAAAGATAGCCATAAAGGGATGTTATTTTTCTATATCACAGCTGCCCTCGTCAGCAAGGACTATGAGGAATGCTAGAGGTAAACTATTCACAATTTTCTAAAAAGGTTTTTTAAAACAAAATTATTATCTATCAAGTTATATACAGCATGATGTTTTGTCTTCCAAGTAGAGAACTTAACCAAATTCATAGACAGTTAAGGCTGAGGGTGTTAAATGAGACTTGGCACTTCTCTTCCTTCGTGATGTTTCTTCGTTCCACACCTGTCATTCTTGGAGCTTTGTGGTCAGCTCTTGTAGTATAAGTTTGAAGATTTTTAAATCTCAATCTATTATTGCTCTAAATTCAGACCTGAACATTGAGTCTTTTAAAACTATTTCTCTGAGTTGATTGTTTTCCTCTAGTGCACTCTAAAAAATGTCAGCTCCCCATGCACCACCAAGAAATCACTCCGCATTCTGGTGCCCCCAGGCCCCACTCTGGGTCTCTGGTGTGCAGGAGGCTGACCTCTCCTGGGCTATGCCCTGTGGGTTCTGCCCCTTTCGGTGGTGGTGGGTGGGGTTATATCAAGGCACTTTTTGGTGGAAAGGAAGTAATCCTGTTTGGGACTAACTGCACAAGTTTCATTGCCTTGGAGTTATGAAACTCTGTGCTTTTTTATGGACAGAATTCCCCTCTTTCCAAACACTTAATTCTCTCTCCTCCTCCATTGAAAGAAGGTTTAGATTTTTCCACAAACATTTCTGCCATATATTTATGAAAGGAAAACAAAATATTTGCTAGGCATTATTTGAATATGTACCAGTTAAAAAAAGAGGTCTGTGGCTTTTGGGTTACCAAACATAACTACTAAAAGGCAAATCCTGGTGAAGTGTTAATTTAGCCAATTAAATTATATTTAAGAGTCTAAACATAAGGGAACCAGAGAATAAGCACAGGAAACATATTTGTATGAGTAGATGTGTACAGATATAAATTCAGTTTTATATATTTTCTATTTCTTTACATCCCTGATTTCTATATGGACCTTCTATAGATGGCTAGTTTGTTATTTATAAATTTGAGCTGTTTGCACAGTAGATATTACTTTAATTGTGTTATTCTAATTATTTATCTATATATCTAATTATACATCTATCTGCTTTTAAAACTATAGCAATATATGCATGCTTTTATAATCTCTTCACTTTTATATCTGACTTTTGAAGAGGAAGTTAATTTTGATGAACAGTGATGAGGAAAATATCCTTAAAGACTAAAACACTGCAATAAAAAGAGAAAACCATGAGAGGTTTCCATGTCTTGGTCTCTGTTTATATTACTAAGGAGATGTTAAAAATATCATTTGGAGACTATCTTATATTCTGTAACTAGAGCATAACTATCTGCTGACACATAGGCCACTTCCGAAATATTGCTTAATAACACATTTTCAAATACCCTGGTGCCATCTCAGGCAAATTAATCTCTGAACTAACAAGAGTCTTTTCTGTGCTGCACAGATCTTCTCAGAGATATGTAATAAATGGTATGTATTCAAGGACTGCTGCAGTAATAGTATTTATGTGCTTGGCTAGAAACATTTGCTCTCTTAACAGTGGGCATTTAAGATGAAGACTGTCCCTGGCATTGTGCAGCACAGTAGGAACATTGGCCTGCTGACTAAACAAATATGATTGCCAAAGTGAATTATTAAATTCCAACTGGCCTCACTTGCTAGAGAATTTCACTCCTTTTTCTCCCACACAGCTTCCTACTTTTTATTAAAGGAACAGTTTTCAGCTCTTGCAAATAATTGCAGTATTTTGCTAGTCATTACTACAGCAGTTTCCCACTGTTTATATTTTAAAACTAGCACTTGGATGAGTCCCGTTGAAGCAGAACAAATAACTGTGTGTGCATCTGTGTAAATATTTATCGAAATTTGCTTTATTAAAAGTCCCAGTGAACTTTTGTTCTAACTGCTATACCTTGTGTCACTTCTGACACAGTCACATCATCAAGCTACTGTTACTTTACAAAACATGGGTGACTTCATTTCAGTATTTCCTTCAGAGGACTTATTTGGGAGACTCCCTTCCAATAGAGGAAGTGGGTTGATGAGTGCTGGTGTTCTCATTCCAGATCCTTCACATCTCTGGAAAGCTGCATCCTTTGTAGAAAATAGATCTGTATGTGTGCCAAAGTATAACCCTGATGTTCATCAGGGCAGTGGGAGGAGGTCATATATTCCTTGTCTGTTTGAGCAGTGATCCTCCCATTTGGCAGGAGTTTGAGAGGAAGTATTTAACAATGGGATTTTATAAAATTTAATGTAGTAAAGACTGTTTTTATATTTGAATGGATCTAAGGAAGTTTTCTTTTTCTCCCTCCGATAAGTGGGGGGTGTTTAAGGGTAATGGTGTCTACGAATTTATTGGGAGGATTTGGCTGTTTTATTGGACCTTGTGGAATAATTTGCTTTCATTTTATCATTTCCATGAAAGGTAGTCCTCAGAAGAAAAAAATGTGGTCTCTTAACTTCATACCAATCTTAAATGTTTTGCTTAAGGGGAATTAGTGAGGAAATAACAGTCTCAGGAAGGTTGAAAACTGTGATTTTACTCAACAAATATTGCTCTTTTAATCTCTCCAGCCATGCCAGAAACTATGAAGTTATTTTCTTTCACACATGCACTGTAAGACCTGGTATTTTAAAAAGCTTTAAATATAAGTAGCTTTATCTTGAAAATAAAAATTGTACATAGTAGGGGAAAAGATGTTCTTATCATCATCCCTTGCTTCCAGCCACATGATGTCTCCAGTGGAGCTGCTGACGACACAAATTTCCCTAAGTCTAGCACACCCAGATAGTGTCAAATGGTTTGTTAGCAGTTACTGCAGAAAGTTAGAGACATCTGAGGAACAAAGGTAAATCCCTTTTCTCCAAGAACTACTAGGTTTATAGGTCTAGAATGAAAGAAAGGTTTAGGTCTTCATTAGCCAGTGACCCAGGCCATCATAACACAGAGCAAAAGTTACCTCTCTGTGTTTGAAGTGTTTGAGTGTCTGCTGGGAAACATAAGAAGGAAAAAATAATACCACCAGTGTACTTTTATTATATACTTTATTGAGACTTTATTAATTTCTAGTCTTTAAAACAGTAACTTTAAGGAGATTTACTTGGTATAGGATCATCATAACATCATAAATTCTTTCTCTTAGTAGGAGCATTAAGTTACTTGGTCCACATCCTTATCAAACAGTAGCCCCACCAATTGGTCATGCAGAAGATGTTTGGATATTTTCTGAGTCATATCATTACTGACATCATATTTTACGTATATAAAATTCATCCATTCACTTGATATTTTTTGAGCCCTTACCCACATAAATACATGGCAAATAACAATGCAGTCTCTTATTTCAAGGAGTTGATAAGTTACAAGAAGATAAAAATGGAGGCAGTGATTGCATGAGAGAACCTGTAGTAGAGGTGCTGTTGAGAGTTTTGGAAGGGGTGGACGGAGAAGGTCTTTTGAGCTTAGTGTGAAAATCAGTTCAAAAAGAAAAATTAGAACATACTGAAACACAGCAGATCCTGGGCAAATGTATCAATGGAGCAGACAACCCAGAAAGCTAAAGAGCTTGTGCAGAGGATGGAAGTGTGGAGAGTGGAGCTCTCAGGAAGAGCTAGTGGAATATGCTGCCCAAGTCAGTGTGAGAAGACAACCATGGAAAGAATCTGTGACCATGGGGGAATAGGACATCTAAAGGTGGGCAGAGGAAGATGCTGCAAAGAGGCATCAAGGAGCGTGGCTCAAAGGAGCCTCCAGAGGAGGAGGAAGAGGAAAATGAGGCTGGAAATGTGAAGGGAGAAAGACCACAGTCTCAACAGCTGTGAAGACCAAGGAATTAGCCTAGAACAGAAGAAGAGGTGTCTTTCCTGTGAAGAAGAAAGGATGGGTGAACGTTAGAATAGATTTCATCTGGGAAGCAGTAATGTAGAGGACAGAATGTACTTCATGAAGTAGGAAGTGAAGTAGGTCACACCTGAAGGGGATGAAAATAGGGATGAGGTGGAGGTTTGGAAAGGCTGCTGCAAGCGTTTAGCAAAAACAAAAACACGTCGGCTGTGGAAGAGACTCTGTGCTTCACTGAAGGCCAACTGAGATTAAAGGCCACAAATTTGGGGTGGCACGCATCCACTTGGTGGCATGATTTTTTTTCTAGCGTTACAAGTTCAAACATAGGCGCAAATAAGGGAAAATATAGTGCACTGGAGACCCCACCTGAAAAGGAAATGTGCCATTGTTGGGTATCTAGTGTACCATAGCTGTAAAGAATGACATGATGCTGGTATTTTGGTAAAGTATACAAATTATACACATGCCTTATCTAGAAGCAGCAGCAGCTCTTCCCTCCCCCGCTGTCCCCACTACATCCTCCCATCAGCACTCCAAAGTCTTTGGTTGTGCCATGACCTCAGAGTAATCAAAGCCCACAAATCTGGCTTGGCTCTGTAGTTTGTTACAGGATATCTCATCTCTCTGACCTCTTAGGCTCATTTCCTTCTTTTCTTAGGCTTTACAGATTGACCTGTACACTTCAATGCTTAACTATATACAGTAGTGCCTGATTTATTTGACCCCATTCAGGAATGAGCTTATCCCCACAATTAAATTTTTCAGATACATGAATTATATTTCATTTAAAACTAAAACGACTAACCAAACCAAAAAGACAATTTCTAAAATGTGTATTTCTATTACTTGGTTTCTCTAAAGAGAGTAATGGACCTTATTTACAGCAGATTATTAATGACTTAAGGCCATGATTCCAAACATCAGTTAATGGGCTACACCTGTGGAGTATAATGAACCCCCTCTGGTTTTTTTTTTTTTTTTTTTTTTTTTTTTGGTGGTGGGGGTTGGGCTTTGGGAATTCTGAAGGCTCATTGCCTTGATAGTTGAGACTGTCAAATTGTGTCTTTTATTACGTTGTTTTGTAATTGCTAATCTTCCTATGACTAAATAGTACCTTAAAAGCAAGGATTATGCCTGATTCTTCTCTATTCCCCACTTTTCTGTTGATGCTTAGAACAATGCCAGTAAAAGTTCCATAAATATTTGGTTGATTTCTAAAGATAGCACAATTCTCTTAACGTTGGCTAAAACCACATTAGCTTTTTTTTGTTTTTTGTTTGTTTGTTTTTTTGGCAGACATCTGTGTTACTCAGGTTGGGCTTAGTGTCAGAACTCTTTCCTTTTTCACATGAATTGCTGTTTTGCCCCAATTGGTGCTTTTTTGGCCTGTTACCTGAATTGAAGTAGGTATTTACATTTATCCCTAAGACTTCACAAGAGCTACCACTGTCACTTTTCCCCCCATAGGAAATTTCTTAGAAATGCTGCCTAATTAGGTTAATTTTAGCTCATTGTGCTAATCTGTCACAGGTTTTTTGGGGATCTTGATTCACTATTCCAAAATATGCACTGCCTTCTTTAATGTCAAATTTGGAAAACCTTATTTTCCTCTAGTTTAAGATGGTAATACAAATTAAAATATTGTATAGAAAATGTCCAAGGAAGGTCAGAGCTGTAAAGGCTGAATCTCAACACTCTCCTCCAGGTTGATAATCTATAGATCATCAGTTTCTTCAGTTCCTTTTTTTTTTCTTGAGATGGCGTCTTCCTCTGTCACCCAGTCTGGAGTGCAATGGCACAATCTTGGCTCACTGCAACCTCCACCTTCTGGGTTCAAGCAATTCTCCTGCCTCAGCCTCCCGAGTAGCTGGGATTACAGATGCACGCCACCATGCCTGGCTAATTTTTTGTGGTTTTTTTAGTAGAGACGGGGTTTCACCATGCTGGCCAGGCTGATCTTGAACTCCTGATCTCATGATCCGCCCGCCTAGGCCTCCCAAAGTGCTGGGATTACAGGCGTGAGCCACCGCGCCCAGCCCATCAGTTCCTTTAGAGCATATTTGTGCAGCAGTTGTGAAATCTCCCTAACGGTATTTGGATTCAGACTGAATTTCCCCACGTGGACATCTTGAGAGACTTAGTCATATAGACTTTGCCTAATACATTTTCTCTGTCTGCCCATCTAGTAATCAGATAAAAAGGGGAGGAAATAAAAATTAACACTCTTGTTAAATAAATATCTGCCCACCTTCTCTCCAAGCTTCTCAGAAAAGATAACCGATAATTATTTGCTGATCCAAGACAGAGGATTTCAGACATTTGTTTGTTCACTTAATAAATACGTATTAAGTTGTTACTCTGAACTAGACCCTATGCTGAGAGTTTAGGATACAGCTGTGAACTAGTTAGATGTAGCCCCAGAAATGGCCATTACTGCCTGGCTCTCAGAGAGGCTGAAGGGTGTGGTGAGAGTGTAAAGCAGCTAATTGTGAGTAAGTGGTAGACAGACTAGAGCTGGGAAATAGCATTTGCAGAAGTGGAAGCTTTTCAAGTTCCTGAGATTGTAAAATCAAATTCAATGTTGAAGTCTAGATGGATTGGGAAACTAATTGAACTATGTAACAGATAACCCCTAAGAAACTGAAGTTTGGAGTAGCTTGTTTCCTAAAACATTTAGTACTAATAGACTTTTCAGGCCAGTAATTCAAGCACATACTAGCGAGAGCTTGTTTCACGTAACTGGTTAACATGCTATAAAAATGGCACTGTCATCTGAAGTAAATGTCTTTGAACTTAGAACTGCCATATAAGAATTTGGACTCTTTGCCACAGAGGGAAGAGGAAGCCCAGGAGAACAATGAGTCAGTTTTTTTTTCTTTTTTTCTACATTGCCTACATTTAATATTCTTTTAGAGAGTTTTCAAAGAGTTGCTTATGCAACACCTATCCCAGTATTTATACAGAGGGAGAAATTGATCATTTTCAGAAAGTCCTTTATTTAGGTATGTACTACACCTGGGCTGACTCTTATACTGATTTCTAAGTTAATCGTATCCTATGCACAGATCTCAAAAGGACTATGGGTGAAGAAACAAGATCATCAGCCCAAGACCCCTATTCAACCCTAACTGGGTTCCTTTTCCTATTTTCCAGTGCAGCTTATCCTTGTACCTAAAGTTGAGTAGCCCCACTAGGAAAGATTGGCAGAAAGGAATAGTTAAGCACCCCTTGGAGCTTGCTGCCTGCAGGAGCCTACTTCTAGGTACTCAGCTTCCCTTCCACTCTCTAGGGATCCTATAGACCACAGTGTTTGTGCTCAACTGCAGAAGCTTCATGTGAGAAAAAAGTTTCCTTTTCTCCACTGACATATTCTTCCACTTTTTCTTTATATAATTTCCTGCTGGTCTCTTTAATCCCCAGGCTTCTTTCAAACTCCTGTTTCTCTATATAGTAGCTTCCTGTACAAATGTATGTCACATTTATATGTGGAAACTTGCCTAAATAAAATTAGGCAGATGTGTGATGCCAGATATACACATATGACTCACCCCGCCCCTCCCCTTGCTTCATTTAGTTGCTGGTCAAATACCACTTTACTAAGAAAGGCCTTACCTGACCACCACCTCCACCTAAAATAGCTCTCCTTCAAACAGATCATTTGGCTTACTGCACTTCCCCTTGCAGCAGTTGTCACCACCTGTGAAATTATATAATATCTTAATTAATTGTATTTGACTCCATGAATGCCAGGATATCAGGGACTCACTGCTGAGTCTCTATAGCCTAGAACAGTGCTGGTACATAGCCCTTAAATTCTTTTACACAAAGAAGAACCTATTAAATTTTTTCAATTAAGAAACTTGAGGTTTATCTTAATGACAGAGTTGCTATTATCACCACCATCTGTTTTAAAGTTGAGTATACTAAAATTCATAGCCTACTCAAGGTCACACAAGTAGTAAGTGGAGCGAAGCTTCAAACATAGATCTCCTGACTCCATTCATATGACCCTATAAACTGTCTCAAAACAAAAAGATAAATTAATATAAATATTTATTGAATATGTCTTTGTAGAGAAAGCATAATAAGCATAAAGGGCAATGCGTTAACCTTTATCACAAGCAACCCTATTGGAATGTGTCAACTTATCAGAATGAATCAGGCCAGAATATCAAGTATAAGTGAAGCCTGTAGTTAACTGAAAGTTGCATATCAATCAGGCACTCCAGTTTCTCTCCTCAAACTCTGAATATTCAATGAATAAGATAAAGAAATGGCTAATTTGATTTTACTTTTCATTTTTTTGACCTAATTCTAAGGTGACTACTCACTCCTCAAGATTTAACTAGTGTTGCTTTATTTTTATCCCTCTGGGGAGACAGAAGAGATGATTGGGAAACACATGTTTGAAGTTTGTAAGTTCTGCTGCTTTCAACCCCACAGATGTCTCTTACTGCCCACTTGGGCCCTGGTGATTAAGCAACTAGATTTGGAGCCAGTCAGGCTTTTGTTTAGACATTTTAACTTTTTCTTGCTTTCCTTGCAAACTCCTCAGCCTTCAGACTGGTTGGAAAGTAAATGTACAATCTTACATGAATTTTCAGGTAATAGGATTTCAGCTTTTTCCCAAAGATTTTTTGCTTGGGAGGAGACAGATTAGACTGGATTCGGAGTCTTGATTTTGCAAAGGTAACAAAAGACATGTTTTTTTATAAGACTTTTCATCATAAGTTTATTTTATTCAACAGAAGCAAAATCTAATATAATGGAAAAAATAAAGATCTGTGATAAATCTGATCTGTGCGGATAAACAATTAGAAAGACTTAAAGATTAAGTATTGAAACAAACTACCAAAATATTTTAATACTGATTTGTAAAAATTTCAGTACATTTTTCTTCTTTGCTTAATTCTACTGGGTCCTGTTTTTCATCAAAACATTCTATCATGTTAGTATACAATAGCCAAAAAAAAAAAAAAAAAAAAAAAAAAAAAGCTGCATAAGGGAACCACCCTCAGTGCTGCTGAAAAGAAATCATTGTCAGAAGTTGTATTAGAATATAAAGAGTCTCTTATTCAGGTTTCCCTGAATATAATCAGCTACCTGAGAAACTTTTACATTTTTGCTCCTGTTTTAAAAGCAAAGTCAGTTATTGTGTGGCAAGCCAACATCTTTGGTTTGATCTACTTAAAAAGAGCATTACATCAATTATCTAAGTCTCATCATTGTGAGACTAGGTGCTTTCCTCTCCTTTGTCGTAAAAATTGTTGAAACATTGGGAAAACCATAATAAAAATTCGCCCACAAAAATGATTCACAATCTTACTATTCAAAGCCAAGTATTTTGGTTTTTACCTGTTACCTCCCAGTACCTGTCCATTTTTGTGCAAATGTAATCATGTGGGTATGCTGAAAGTAGTAGTTTGTGCTTTTTAAAAAAATGTATACTATACATAGACATCATATTAATCACTTAAATGACTGTATTATATCCACATACCACGTTGTATCAAATTACTGTTAAAATTGTTTTCATTTTGATGACTAATACTTCCATATAGCATTTTGGTTTCTATCACTTTATTTCCTTATGATAAATTACCTTAAGCAATGTCACCAAATCAAAAGCAGTGAAGCTAATAAAATTCCATTTACTGCAGCCATGCCTACACTGTCTATATTATATATTAAATGTTGCTAATGTAGTAGTTGCAAAATGCTAACAAAAAATTCATCGGCTTGAATTTTTAATTACAAAAAAGTAGTTACCTCTATATTTTATTTGAATTTCTTCTTCAGAGATATATCACATAGCCCTGGAAGGGAAGCAGAGATTCTTGATTTCATTTTTGCATATTCAAATGTTGATAGACAAGGATTGATAAAGACATTGCATGATCCCCAGAGAATTAACTTGAAATCCTATATAATTCCCCATGAAGTCATAAGAGGCTGTGGAATATTCAGATACATCTGAGCCTTGCCTACTTTTAAAATATCAATCAATGTTAATATCAACCTTTTAGAACCAAAATGTACTTCCTTTCATTTATACTTTCTCTATGTTGTGCATGTTTACATAGATGCTGGAAAAAGTAAATCTGAGTTTAGATCTAACTCTTGGGTGAGTTTGAGCAAGTTTAAGTGTCAGCTTCCTCTTCTGTGTGGAGTTATTTGCAGTGTTAGGATAATTAGCACTTTGCACAGTGCTTGGAACATGGAAAGCACTGAAAAATGTTAGCTATTAATATTATGAAAGCCTGATTAATCATTAATCCAGAACTGTTTTAGCATGTGGTTTATTCAGGTAATTCAATGGAAGAACTATTTTTACATTTTAATTAGTACATTTTCTTTTTCTAACTATTTGGAGAAGTTATAATATTCAGTTTTAACAGTAACTGATGGAATTACAGCTGTAAACATGTTGTACCAGCTGTGTTTTCTGAAGCAAATCTAAGTGATAAAAGCATGTTATCATCACCAAGTACATATAATCCTTACCCACATGGAGGAGTGTGCAGTTGGTAGTATAATGTGGTAAACATGATTATTGCCCATTATGACCTTGTAAACCTATAAGGCAACACAATGACCAAGATAGAGACAGTTGCTGTTTCACAAGTCGACAATGGATAATTGTAGGAGACTCCACTTTTAATGAGAAGCAAACTATCATAATGGAAAATAGCCGGATAGATTAAAGCTTAAGCCATTGAGGTTGAATGGTGTACCTCTTATGGATAGCATATAGTTGTGTCTAGCTTTTATATACAGCTTGGCCCTAACAGGACTTTTCATTAGAGTGTTTAGTCCACTTACATTTACTGTAATTAGTGATCTAGTTGAATTTAGTTCTGCCACTTTACTGTTTGTTTTCTATTTTTCTCATATATTGCTTGTTCCTCAGTCCTTCTTTTCCTGATTTCTTTTATGTTAAATGTTTATTTTACCATTTTAATTCTGTTGTCTTTTTAAAGCTACATTTCTTTGCATTCTTCTTATAATGATTACTATAGGGACTATAATATGTGTATTTAATTTATCACAATGAAAACTATTTGCGAATTAACCTTGGTTTTACGTATATAAATCTTGCAACACTAAAGTTCTGCTTACCTCCCGTCTATCCTTTGGTGCTATAGTTGCCATATACTTTACATCTATATTTTTTAAAACACAAAATGCAGTGCTACAAGTTTGTCTTTAAGAAACTAAGAACAGTCTCGCTTGGAGCCAAGATGGCCGAATAGGAACAGCTCCGGTCTACAGCTCCCAGCGTGAG
The DNA here is from genome assembly GCF_029289425.2 of Pan paniscus. Classification (NCBI taxonomy): domain Eukaryota; kingdom Metazoa; phylum Chordata; class Mammalia; order Primates; family Hominidae; genus Pan; species Pan paniscus. The sequence goes on along the minus strand of NC_073254.2, from coordinate 91,366,608 downwards.
CGACGCAGAAGACGGGTGATTTCTGCATTTCCATCTGAGGTATCGGGTTCATCTCACTAGGGAGTGCCCGACAGTGGGCGCAGGCCAGTGGGTGCGCGCACCGTGCGCGAGCCGAAGCAGGGCGAGGCATTGCCTCACCTGGGAAGTGCAAGGGGTCAGGGAGTTCCCTTTCCGAGTCAAAGAAAGGGGTGACGGACGCACCTGGAAAATCGGGTCACTCCCACCCGAATATTGCGCTTTTCAGACCGGCTTAAAAAACGGCGCACCACGAGACTATATCCCACACCTGGCTCGGAGGGTCCCACGCCCACGGAATCTCGCTGATTGCTAGCACAGCAGTCTGAGATCAAACTGCAAGGCGGCAGCGAGGCTGGGGGAGGGGCGCCCGCCATTGCCCAGGCTTGCTTAGGTAAACAAAGCAGCCGGGAAGCTCGAACTGGGTGGAGCCCACCACAGCTCAAGGAGGCCTGCCTGCCTCTGTAGGCTCCACCTCTGGGGGCAGGGCACAGACAAACAAAAAGACAGCAGTAACCTCTGCAGACTTAAATGTCCCTGTCTGACAGCTTTGAAGAGAGCAGTGGTTCTCCCAGCATGCAGCTGGAGATCTGAGAACGGGCAGACTGCCTGGACCCCTGACCCCCGAGCAGCCTAACTGGGAGGCACCCCCCAGCAGGGGCACACTGACACCTCACACGGCAGGGTATTCCAACAGACCTGCAGCTGAGGGTCCTGTCTGTTAGAAGGAAAACTAACAAACAGAAAGGACATCCACACCGAAAACCCATCTGTACATCACCATCATCAAAGACCAAAAGTAGATAAAACCACAAAGATGGGGAAAAAACAGAACAGAAAAACAGGAAACTCTAAAATGCAGAGCGCCTCTCCTCCTCCAAAGGAACGCAGTTCCTCACCAGCAACGGAACAAAGCTGGATGGAGAATGATTTTGACGAACTGAGAGAAGAAGGCTTCAGACGATCAAATTACTCTGAGCTACGGGAGGACATTCAAACCAAAGGCAAAGAAGTTGAAAACTTTGAAAAAAATTTAGAAGAATGTATAACTAGAATAACCAATACAGAGAAGTGCTTAAAGGAGCTGATGGAGCTGAAAACCAAGGCTCGAGAACTACGTGAAGAATGCAGAAGCCTCAGGAGCTGATGCGATCAACTGGAAGAAAGGGTATCAGCAATGGAAGATGAAATGAATGAAATGAAGCGAGAAGGGAAGTCTAGAGAAAAAAGAATAAAAAGAAATGAGCAAAGCCTCCAAGAAATATGGGACTATGTGAAAAGACCAAATCTACGTCTGATTGGTGTACCTGAAAGTGATGCGGAGAATGAAACCAAGTTGGAAAACACTCTGCAGGATATTATCCAGGAGAACTTCCCCAATCTAGCAAGGCAGGCCAACGTTCAGATTCAGGAACTAGAGAGAACGCCACAAAGATACTCCTCGAGAAGAGCAACTCCAAGACACATAATTGTCAGATTCACCAAAGTTGAAATGAAGGAAAAAATGTTAAGGGCAGCCAGACAGAAAGGTCGGGTTACCCTCAAAGGGAAGCCCATCAGACTAACAGCAGATCTCTCGGCAGAAACCCTACAAGCCAGAAGAGAGTGGGGGCCAATATTCAACATTCTTAAAGAAAAGAATTTTCAAGCCAGAATTTCATATCCAGCCAAACTAAGCTTCAAAAGTGAAGGAGAAATAAAATACTTTACAGACAAGCAAATGCTGACCGATTTTGTCACCACCAGGCCTGCCCTAAAAGAGCTCCTGAAGGAAGCACTAAACATGGAAAGGAACAACCGGTACCAGCCGCTGCAAAATCATGCCAAAATGTAAAGACCATCAAGACTAGGAAGAAACTGCATCAACTAACGAGCAAAATCACCAGCTAACATCATAATGACAGGATCAAATTCACACATAACAATATTAACTTTAAATGTAAATGGACTAAATTCTCCAATTAAAAGACACAGACTGGCAAGTTGGATAAAGAGTCAAGACCCATCAGTGTGCTGTATTCAGGAAACCCATCTCACATGCAGAGACACACATAGGCTCAAAATAAAAGGATGGAGGAAGATCTACCAAACAAATGGAAAACAAAAAAAGGCAGGGGTTGCAATCCTAGTCTCTGATAAAACAGACTTTAAACCAACAAAGATCAAAAGAGACAAAGAAGGCCATTACATAATGGTAAAGGGATCAATTCAACAAGAGGAGCTAACTATCCTAAATATTTATGCACCCAATACAGGAGCACCCAGATTCATAAAGCAAGTCCTGAGTGACCTACAAAGAGACTTAGACTCCCACACATTAATAATGGGAGACTTTAATACCCCACTGTCAACATTAGACAGATCAACGAGACAGAAAGTCAACAAGGATACCCAGGAATTGAACTCAGCTCTGCACCAAGCGGACCTAATAGACATCTACAGAACTCTCCGCCCCAAATCAACAGAATATACATTTTTTTCAGCACCACACCACACCTATTCCAAAATTGACCACATTGTTGGAAGTAAAGCTCTCCTCAGCAAATGTAAAAGAACAGAAATTATAACAAACTATCTCTCAGACCACAGTGCAATCAAACTAGAACTCAGGATTAAGAGTCTCAAAGCCGCTCAACTACATGGAAACTGAACAACCTGCTCCTGAATGACTACTGGGTACATAACGAAATGAAGGCAGAAATAAAGATGTTCTTTGAAACCAACGAGAACAAAGACACAACATACCAGAATCTCTGGGACGCATTCAAAGCAGTGTGTAGAGGGAAATTTATAGCACTAAATGCCCACAAGAGAAAGCAGGAAAGATCCAAAATTGACACCCTAACATCACAATTAAAAGAACTAGAAAAGCAAGAGCAAACACATTCAAAAGCTAGCAGAAGGCAAGAAATAACTAAAATCAGAGCAGAACTGAAGGAAATAGAGACACAAAAAACCCTTCAAAAAATCAATGAATCCAGGAGCTGGTTTTTTGAAAGGATCAACAAAATTGATAGACCGCTAGCAAGACTAATAAAGAAAAAAAGAGAGAAGAATCAAATAGACGCAATAAAAAATGATAAAGGGGATATCACCACCGATCCCACAGAAATACAAACTACCATCAGAGAATACTACAAACACCTCTACGCAAATAAACTAGAAAATCTAGAAGAAATGGATAAATTCCTCGACACATACACTCTCCCAAGACTAAACCAGGAAGAAGTTGAATCTCTGAATAGAGTAATAACAGGATCTGAAATTGTGGCAATAATCAATAGTTTACCAACCAAAAAGAGTCCAGGACCAGATGGATTCACAGCCGAATTCTACCAGAGGTACAAGGAGGAACTGGTACCATTCCTTCTGAAACTATTCCAATCAATAGAAAAAGAGGGAATCCTCCCTAACTCATTTTATGAGGCCAGCATCATTCTGATACCAAAGCCTGGCAGAGACACAACCAAAAAAGAGAATTTTAGACCAATATCCTTGATGAACATTGATGCAAAAATCCTCAATAAAATACTGGCAAACTGAATCCAGCAGCAGATCAAAAAGCTTATCCACCATGATCAAGTGGGCTTCATCCCTGGGATGCAAGGCTGGTTCAATATACGCAAATCAATAAATGTAATCCAGCATATAAACAGAGCCAAAGACAAAAACCACATGATTATCTCAATAGATGCAGAAAAAGCCTTTGACAAAATTCAACAACCCTTCATGCTAAAAACTCTCAATAAATTAGGTATTGATGGGACGTATTTCAAAATAATAAGAGCTATCTATGACAAACCCACAGCCAATATCATACTGAATGGGCAAAAACTGGAAGCATTCCCTTTGAAAACTGGCACAAGACAGGGATGCCCTCTCTCACCGCTCCTATTCAACATAGTGTTGGAAGTTCTGGCCAGGGCAATCAGGCAGGAGAAGGAAATAAAGGGTATTCAATTAGGAAAAGAGGAAGTCAAATTGTCCCTGTTTACAGACGACATGATTGTTTATCTAGAAAACCCCATCATCTCAGCCCAAAATCTCCTTAAGCTGATAAGCAACTTCAGCAAAGTCTCAGGATACAAAATCAATGTACAAAAATCACAAGCATTCTTATACACCAACAACAGACAAACAGAGAGCCAAATCATGAGTGAACTCCCATTCACAATTGCTTCAAAGAGAATAAAATACCTAGGAATCCAACTTACAAGGGATGTGAAGCACCTCTTCAAGGAGAACTACAAACCACTGCTCAAGGAAATAAAAGAGGATACAAACAAATGGAAGAACATTCCATGCTCATGGGTAGGAAGAATCAATATCGTGAAAATGGCCATACTGCCCAAGGTAATTTACAGATTCAATGCCATCCCCATCAAGCTACCAATGACTTTCTTCACAGAATTGGAAAAAACTACTTTAAAGTTCATATGGAACCAAAAGAGAGCCCACATCGCCAAGTCAATCCTAAGCCAAAAGAACAAAGCTGGAGGCATCACACTACCCGACTTCAAACTATACTACAAGGCTACAGTAACCAAAACAGCATGGTACTGGTACCAAAACAGAAATATAGATCAATGGAACAGAACAGAGCCCTCAGAAATAACGCCGTTTACCTACAACTATCTGATCTTTGACAAACCTGAGAAAAACAAGCAATGGGGAAAGGATTCCCTATTTAATAAATGGTGCTGGGAAAACTGGCTAGCCATATGTAGAAAGCTGAAACTGGATCCCTTCCTTACACCTTATACAAAAATCAATTCAACATGGATTAAAGATTTAAACGTTAGACCTAAAACCATAAAAACCCTAGAAGAAAACCTAGGCATTACCATTCAGGACATAGGCGTGGGCAAGGACTTCATGTCCAAAACACCAAAAGCAATGGCAACAAAAGCCAAAATTGACAAATGGGATCTAATTAAATGAAAGAGCTTCTGCACAGCAAAAGAAACTACCATCAGAGTGAATAGGCAACCTACAACATGGGAGAAAATTTTCGCAACCTACTCATCTGACAAAGGGCTAATATCCAGAATCTACAGTGAACTCAAACAAATTTACAAGAAAAAAACAAACAACCCCATCAAAAAGTGGGCGAAGGACATGAACAGACACTTCTCAAAAGAAGACATTTATGCAGCCAAAAAACACATGAAAAAATGCTCATCATCACTGGCCATCAGAGAAATGCAAATCAAAACCACTATGAGATATCATCTCACACCAGTTAGAATGGCAATCATTAAAAAGTCAGGAAACAACAGGTGCTGGAGAGGATGTGGAGAAATAGGAACACTTTTACACTGTTGGTGGGACTGTAAACTAGTTCAACCATTGTGGAAGTCAGTGTGGCGATTCCTCAGGGATCTAGAACTAGAAATACCATTTGACCCAGCCATCCCATTACTGGGTATATACCCAAATGACTATAAATCATGCTGCTATAAAGACACATGCACACGTATGTTTATTGCGGCATTATTCACAATAGCAAAGACTTGGAACCAACCCAAATGTCCAACAATGATAGACTGGATTAAGAAAATGTGGCACATATACACCATGGAATACTATGCAGCCATAAGAAATGATGAGTTCATATCCTTTGTAGGGACATGGATGAAATTGGAAACCATCATTCTCAGTAAACTATCGCAAGAACAAAAAACCAAACACCGCATATTCTCACTCATAGGTGGGAATTGAACAATGAGATCACATGGACACAGGAAGGGGAATATCACACTCTGGGGACTGTGGTGGGGAGGGGGGAGGGGGGAGGGATAGCATTGGGAGATATACCTAATGCTAGATGATGAGTTAGTGGGTGCAGCGCACCAGCATGGCACATGTATACATATGTAACTAACCTGCACAATGTGCACATGTACCCTAAAACTTAAAGTATAATTTAAAAAAAAAAAAAAACAAAGAAAAAAAAAAGTTTGAGGAATGAATTGATAAAGATAAAAATGAAAAATAATGAATAGAATAAAAGAGTATAAATCATAAAAAAAAAGAAAGAAACTAAGAACAGTATGAAAAGGATGTTAAAATATCTGGGTAGTTATTAAAATAAATTATCTCTAAAATGAATTTTGTAATCTATTATTATAATTTTACTAGTTAGAATTTTCACTTGTTATTTTTTATATCTTTAAGAGGTGAACCGAGTATAGAGTATAGAACAAGAAAAATGTCAGGCAGTCGGCTGGACTCACTTGTTCCCTGGACGAATCTGTTTCAGTTAAATGACAGATCACCATAATCATATGGACCTTCAGGTTTTCCCACCAAAAGGCCAAACTGAAAATACGAAATCCCTGACCCATAAATATCTTACTGCATTATAAATCATTTAGCATTCATTAATCACTATTTACAATTTTTAAAAAAATAAGGCTTGTGCCTTTTCTCATCTGTTTAGAATATTCAGTTTAGTAACTGTGTGGCAAAGTAAGTTACCGACAGGGAAAGCCTTGTAAGACAGTACTCATTTACTTAAAATGTGGAGTTTTTGCATTTCTTTACAATTGAATGGAAAAATTACCAGCAGTGCTTTGGGTTATAGTGACACCTGGTGGTACGGTTTGAGGTTTTAAAAAAATTCCTTTTAAATTTGTTACTCTTTTTTTTTTCTAGACCATTTTTTGTAAGGAATCATTTTATCAACTAGGATGATAAGAGGCCTCTCCCATCCTGGTTGCACATCACTTTCTATAACAGAGAGACATGGGCCAGAAGCCCTGATGGAGAAAGCAGCCAATGTCCCTTACATTTCCACCTTTGGCTTGAAAAAAAGATCTGTGCACTAAATACAGGGGAAAAAAAATGAAGTTAGGCTGGAAGAAGAAAGACATTGTTACATGGTAAAATTGGAAAGATTCATACCAACAGTACGGGATAAAGCAGGGGTCCCCAGCCCCTGGGCCACGGAACTGGACTGGTCCAGGGCCTGTTAGGAACTGGACTGCCCAGCAGGAGGTGAGTGGTAGGAAATGAGCATCACAGCCTGAGCTCCGCCTCCTGTCAGATCAGTGGTGGCATTACATTCTCATAGGAGTGCCAACCCTATTGTGAACTGCACATGTGAGGGATCTAGGTTGCCCGCTCCTTAAGAGAATGTAACTAATGCTTGATGATCTGAGGTGGAATAGTTTCATCCTGAAACCATACCCCCACTACGCCCCCGCATCCATGAAAAAATTGTTTTCCATGAAACTGGTCCCTGCTGCCAAAAAGGTTGGGGACTGGTGGTATAAAGTACGTCTGAGAATGTATACTTACTGAGAATGTACCTTTATACCCTGTAAGATACCATAATGTTTTATCATTTTATAAAAGCTGAGGCTCAGAGAGGGTTCTAAGAGTACTCAAGGTCACAAAGTTAATCAACTGTCTAGGGAAGCTAGAATTTCAAGTGAACCCTATCTCTAATTTGGCTCAAGAAAGAATTTAAATTTAAATGACCAGATGTAATTTTCAAATTTGTATACATGTTACATGAGTACATTATCCTTTTAAAATATTGCCAATAAGGTTGAAATCATCTTTGATACCCAAGTTCTAGTCCCATCCCCTCCTCTTTTCTCCAGTAGTAACTCACACTATCGTTTCCAGATATCCCTCCCTGTCACACACGCGTGCACATATACTGTGTTAAATACAGAGATGGGTGGTCGCTTACCTGTGTGTTTGATACATAATAGTATTTGGTCAAAGTAACTTTTATACTGGTAAAACCTCTTCATTGGAACAATAATGCCTCATCAAAATCTGAACTCATACCACTAAGTATTATTATAATAATTTGGTATTCTATAGCAGTAACAGTTATTTCCAAAGACATTCCAATATGCCTGTAGTAAATATTCTAGATTTAATTAAAATATTGGCAGGACTACCGTTTTCCAGATTAAATTAAAAAGCAATTATTAGCATATGCAGATTAAGTTTTTAAATGAATATTTCAATTCAGCGACACTGGCTAGAATATCTTCTGTTTTGTCACAGTGTCACAGATCCCATCACCATCACTGTAAACTAAAATTAGCTAACTTTTAAACATAAGACCCACGATTATTTATTATAGCCCAAAATATCAGAATGTTCTTTAGCTTGTAACCTTGCTCATAGAATATATTGGGGAAAGGACTCCAAAAATTGTCTATAAGAAAATCTTTTTTTTTTTTTTAAATCACTTTCATTGGAAATCCAACTGTAAACTCATATTGTTAAAAAAGTTCCCATAATGTTATTTTTTTTTGGAAATTTGCACACTTAAAAGGAAACTAATATTGATAGGCAGCTAAAAAATATATATATTCACATATATATTTTGAATATACATATATTTTCATATATATGAATTTCATATATATTTTCATATCTATTTCATATATATGAAATTCATATCTATTTCATATATATGAAATTCATATATATTGTCATATATATTTCATATATATGAAATTCATATATATTTTCCATATATATATATATAAATTCATCAGAACAAGGTTGTCTTTTTTTCTTCTGGCCACACCAATGTAATGAAACAGTAAATGTGAAAAAGAAAAAAAAAAAATACAGGAATCAAGAGCCCAAAGAATTTTTAAGGAAACCATGATTGAATAGGTTATATCAGACTGACTGGTCTCCTAACTTTGATTCTGCCCACACCATTCAATAGAAAGAGGACATGGAATTCCAGCTATTCCCTCCACTATAGAATTTACTACATTTTAAATTTAAACAGGTTAATTTAAGCTAAAGTAATAATTTGAGACAGAATCTCATCAAGCACAGATTCAAACTACCACACTTTGAGGTCAGAGTGGAGAGAGCTTTTCCCTTGGGATGAACATGAGAAGGTTAATTAAAGAGGAAGTGGACTTTCTCAGAGCAAAGGGTATTTTCATAAAACCATGGAATCTTTGAGTTGGCTAAATCTCCATAAATTTTATGAACATATTGTGTTCTTTTATCTACTGTAAAGTCACATTACTGTTGATTTTCCATGTATTTTTAACTGTAGTGAGTTATTCTATGCTGTAATTTTCCTTTAGGATCCAGGGTAAATAAAAGCAAACTAGTATAAGAACCTTTATAAGTTACTGTAAGTGAAGGAGGCTTAAAATAGGGTGTGTACTGTTACATTTTCATTATGATTTTCTCATAGTTTTTCCTTGGAAATTTCCATGTATTCCTTAAGGATGTGTTTGTCACATATGGGAGATTTGGATCTTGATTTCAACTAGGGAATGATAATTTTCCATTAAATGTCCATCCCATATACTAGGCAAGGTGAAAGCTGAATGGAAGATGAAATGGCAAATGTTAGACTAGGCAAGGGAAGGGAGCAGGTGGCAAAGTCGCTTGTGGAGATATGCCCAAAGAATAAGATGCAAAGAAGCATCCTCACTGGGGAATTTTCCTTCCATCTCTAAAATCCACCATTATAGGAGACCTGGAGCCTGACTTTAAGAATTAGTAAAGCCTTGGCAGGGTGCAGTGGCTCACACCTGTAATCCCAGCACTTTGGGAGGCCGAGGAGGGTGGATCACAAGGTCAGGAGATCAAGACCATCCTGGCTAACACGGTGAAACCCTGTCTCTACTAAAAATACAAAAAATTAGTCGGGCGTGTTGGCAGGCGTCTGTAGTCCCAGCTACTCGGGAGGCTGAGGCAGGAGAATGGCGTGAACCCGGGAGGCGGAGCTTGCAGTGAGCCGAGATTGCGCCACTGCACTCCAGCCTGGGCGACAGAGCGAGATTCCATCTCGAACAAAAAAAAAAAAAAGAAGGAGTAAAGCCCATTACTGGGCAGGGCATGAGCTGCAGAACATCCTTGTATACAAGATACATTAAGCTTTAAATCTGGGAACAGTGTTTTTTCTCCAGTGAATCATTCATGGCTGTAAAGCTGCTACATTTTAATTTAAAAAATGTAAGTTTTTAAATTAAAAACTTTACATACTGTAAAGTTGCTACATTTTAATTTAAAAAATGAACATTGGGAGTTGGGAAAAGCCACTGTGTATCCTGAAAGTTGATGTGTAATACTGCAGAATATTTTTAAATCAATGGATAAGATTTTTTTGATACAGAATGTGACAGATTTGATCAAATATAATCTACATTTGAAATAAATGTATTTTCATTCATAACTAAAAATGACCAAAGGCTAGTTTATTGGAGATTAGTTTTATGTGACTAAAATGCCTATTACATCAGAAGCCCTACTGAAGCAAAAGAGAGTGGCTTTCACGTTACAAAAGGAACTTTTCAGACTTGACTTTAAGAAGTTAAAATCATTTCATGTAGCTAAAATTATTTTAGTGACTATTTAATAAGGTGTGGTTCTTTCCATGTAGAACATTTTAAGCTCTTACATAATTATTCAGTATTGATACCCACATTTTATGACCATTTTCTTTCATTCTTGTCTATTTTTAAACTGTTTACATAGATTTCTTCTCTGCATTTACTGCGTATCCTGGTTTTTCTTCACTTGAAATCCATCATGAAAATAAAATTTTAAAATAAGGCTGCCTTCATAAAAGGTTAACTTTCCAGGAGTTAATGCCATCATTTAAGGAGAGATTGCTTTCTCTTCTTAGCTATGAGTTCTTAGAAAAGTAAAACAGCCTAACCTTGAATTTTGGGGGAATAAAAACAAAGTTTTAGAAACTGGTATATATTTTTTATTTAGAGATTTTTAAAACCTGAATAATCATCTTAACATTGTTAACCCATTGTCAGGTGGTAGATGGCATCATTCATTCATTCATTCATTCATCAAACCTTCACTGAGAACCTCCTTTAGTACCAGACAAACCCTGGATACATGTTGTGAATTTCTTCTGATGAAATGAAGTTAAGTTAAACGAAACATGGTGTTTCTTCCCTAGTAGAGAGATGGATAGGTAAACAAATAATTGTAATAAAGTATCAGTTCTGTGATCTAGGCATATGCAATTATGTGACCTAGGCACAGTATAATGGTGGTAAAAGGAAAAATGAACAATTCCTCCTCAGGTTGGGGGAGGGGTGTGGGTGTTAGGGATGACGATGACCAGAGAGGATTCACAAGAGATAATACTTGATTTGGGATTTGAAGACTGTATGGGCACTTGCCAGGTAGAAGAGTAAGCAGAAGTGCAGAAACAGAATAAAGAACAGGTTTGTGTGATTTAGTTCTTCAAGTGTTTTCACCCTTTCAGTTGTGACAGAATTCAGTATTCACTGAGCATGGGGTCATAACTTTGCAGCCCAGCCCATTCAAGTTATCATTCTTAGGGCTCTTTCCTTCTCCACTTATCTTCCTATTCTTTCCCTCCTGCATGAAAGGCCTTATGAAGCCCAGGCCAGGCTTGTGAATTACCCATGACTTCTCCATCTCCACAGTGCCTCTCCCCTCAGCTACTCACTCACTGAATTCTGCTGTTCTTCTTGTCTTTATAATTTCTCATATTCATTTTCTCTGTGTTCTTACTGCCTCTTCCCTAATTAAGGCTCCCATGCTCTCCCTTACACTACTGCAGTGATTCGTTTCCTGTTTTCCTTACCTGCCACCTTAAAGCTAGAGTAAATTCTCTAAAGTACTGACATGGTCATCCCACTTGCCTGCTTACTATCTTTCACTCGTACCCATCGTTTGGAGATAATGCCCAAACCCTTTAACCTGGCACATAAGGACTCCCATCTTTCCCTTGTGTCTCTCCCCTTACCCTTCACCCACATGCATCTTTGACTCCACCTCTGCTGAATTCTTAAAGGCCTCAGCATACATTACCTTTGTCTTTCTTTCTCTATCGGATGACTGTTCTTTCTGGTACACTTTAAGCTACACTCTCTTCTTCACTGCCCACCCCTTCCAAATTCCCATTAGCACCATCTTCACCTAGCTAATTTTATTCAGTCTTCAAGACTCAGCCTGGCTATTAGCCAACTCAGAAGTGTCTTTTGACCCATCATAACACTTATAATAATGGTGTATGTGTCTGTCTTGCAAATTAAGCTGTGTCCTTCTCGAAGGTAGGGATGATACCCTTCATTTCTCATCACCTAGAATTTAAAACATTGCTGATATATGGCAGGCAGTCACAATTGTTTGTTGAATGAATGAATGAATGAATGAATGAAATGAATAAGATCCTGTAACAGTTTGGAATTATATGCCACCTGGGTTTACAATGTAGTCTCTTATCAGGTAGGGTTGTTCTGAGTTGTATAGTAATGATGACTTTCTTCTTCACCCAAGTATTTTGTGTACCTTAGACCAGTTTAGCAAATGAAGTCCAAGAACTATTTGAATAAGTCATTCTTAGAAAATAACTTTAGGAAGCAACTGACTCCATTCATGTGTATGCCTCTAATTGTAGGTTCACTTCTGTCCGAATATGAATTTTTAAAATAATTTTAGCATTATATTAGCAATTTGCAATATACCATTTTTATGCATGTAAAGTTGTATTCTAACATATTTACTTTTTGCTCATTTGATTAAATTTATTACTGTGTATCCCATCATTAAGGTAACTAACTTTCAGTAATTAAACTGTTGGTCTTCTGTTTAGCCAGGCACAGTTTAGCCATTATTCTCAGTTCTGTGCAGGAGTGAGCTGAAACAAAGTTGTATAGCCCAGAGAGTGAGAAGCTGCATTTCATGTCTCCCAACAGTCAGAAAGGGATTATGTACTGTTTAAGGAAGGAATTTGGCAAATATTTTGAAACCCTTTTGGAAAAGCATAGAATATTGAAAATCCAAAATTAACCAAATCCATGAGTGTGCAAGCTCAAAGCTAGAGACCTTAGGAATATCTTAGGATGTGCAAAACAGGAAGAAAACAAGAACTGAGGAGGCAGCACTAAGTAAGTGTCATATAGCCTCCCCACCCACCCTTCCAACCCTACTCCTAAAAGAGCCATAATTTAGTCCCAAGTATACTTTTCTGATCTTTTCCTGTGACATATTATGGTATCTTCAAATGGTACTGGGTTTCCTGAGGCTTGTGCTGCTGACTGCCAACCCCGTCCTAGAGAGCACTGAGCGACAGATACTGTAAACATCCTACACTCTCAGCTGTGGAAAGTAAGAAAGCTGGGAGAAGGCTGTTTACTCTTTCTGCCTTGGAAGTCAACTAAAGAGAAATGGATTTTGAATATTTCTATGTCTTAGAATTGATCCTATCCCGTGTTTGTTTCTGAGGTCAACTGTAAAAGGAAAAAAGGTGAATTGACTAAGTCATCCAAAGAAATGTAAGATAATCTATAATATCAGTTATCTTTGAACTATTTCACTTAGTTTAAAAAGAAAAAAAAGATTACCAAATACCCAAGTGACAAAAGTTCTGGTTAACTTGTATGAGGCTACATTTTGTGGGTTGCTGCAGTCTGATCTGTAAAAGCAACACATTACCTATACGTTAAGCTAAACATTTCTCCTTTAACCTGAGAGCATTCCACACTGAAGTCTGCTTTTCTTGAAGCAAAAATTCTAGTGTCCTTGGACTTGCTATTTTATCAGGGATCAAAGGCACCTTGGAGCCCCATGCTTTAGGAATTGTAATGGCAAACAATAAGGTCTGCTCTTTAAAGCTAGAATATAGTTACACATTTCAGGAAAAAATAGAATTGTTGTTGGAGGACGGGAGAGGAAGGAAAATGTAGAGGTAAGGGATGGGATGCAAGAAGTTAATTTTAAGAAAAATCTATAGAACGAACTCATAAGTTCAGCCTTAACCAGAAAAACTCTTTCATGTAAATTGTTTAAATCAAAGGTCTATTAAACATCTAATCTAGAATGTAACTTACCTGAAATTTGAGTCCATTGCTGATTTATTTAAAATTAATATGAAATAAGCCTTCTTGTTAAAGAGAATATTTAAATAAGGCATATTTTTATATAACAAGCCCTTAAGAAGTTAAATAATTAACTTAATGCTTCTATTAAAAATTAAACAAATCTGAACAAAATTATTCTAGTCTTGGCATATCAGCATATATCAGTCATTTAAACTAAAAGACACTCTACTACTTTAGAAGTATTAGAGGAGCTTTTAATTTTACCTCCGCACTGACTGTAGAGCCTAATACAATAGGAGTAATTGTTTCATATGAGTTTATAGAAAAAAAGTTTAAATACAATGACTTTAGCATGTGATTTCAGGGAAGTATTTGAACAGGCTGGCCTTGAAGCAGTGGTAGACACTGTTGAAGTGCTTGCTGAGCAACTCCAGCTTGATTGAGTCATTTACCTTTTTAGGTTTGCCTACAGGCTTAAGAAAACCCTCTTTGAAACAATGCTCTACAGTCTTCTCAAAGAAATAATTGTTATAGATGTTTGAAATTTTGCTTTCTGCTAGGAGAGGCAGATAATATGGGTAAGGGGAAAAGCAACTCTAAGCAGCAGAGAATGATGCATATGCTTTGCCATAGCATTTTATTATTCTGCCTAAATTAAAAGGGGGGACATTCAAATATTCCAGACCTAAATTTATGGTTAACTTTTAGTCATGAATGTAGGTGTTTCAAAGCTTATTGAAATATATGCTGAAATTCATTCATCATTCAAGAATTATTTATTGAGCATCTACTATGTGAACTTCTAGGCACGGGATATAGCAGAGAACAGAAACAAAGTCCTTTTTCTCATGGAATTTACAAGAAAATATATAATGTGTCAAAATATAAACATCTTGTGTATCTATGTAAAATATCTAATTTTATTCAATCTTTTTATTGCCTTGTCCTCCAAAACCAAGTGTATTTAAATATTCCAGAATATTTCTTTCATTGACTATGGAAAACTTTGATATAAAGCTATATAATTTTGGTTTTTGTTTAGTATTATTATTCTAGATATGTTCTAGTTGTCAACTAGCCTGTTTTGTGACATGAGTAAGTAGGATTATTAAGCATGCTTGAGAAGTTATATATATATATATTTATATATATTTATATATATATATTTTTATATATATAAAAATATATATATGAGGGGGCTTCAAAATATTCATGGAAACATTGAGTTAAAAGCTACAAATAAAAAATATAAATTTTATTTCTCAGAGTAAGCTCCATCAGGGTCAAGACACTTTTGTAAGCAATGATACCAGACATTTATTCCATCCCTAAAGAACAGGGTCTTGGGAATTTCACCACATCAGTGCCATCTTTTTAACATTATTAACTGAAGAAAAATGGGTGCTCTGACATATTTTTTTAAGATTAGGAAACAAAAGTCCAAATGAACCAAATCAGGACAGTAAGGTGGATGCCTAGTGACATTCCACTGAAACTCTGGCAAAATTGCCCTTGTTTGATGAGAAGAATGAGCAGAAGCATTGTCATGGTGGAGAGGGAGTCTGGTATAGCTTTCCTGGACATTTTTCTGCTAAACCTTTGGCTAGCTTTCCCCAAACACTCTCATAATAAGTAGATGTTATCATTCTTTGGCCTTTCAGAAAGTTAACAAGCAAAAAGACTTAAGCATCCCAAAAAACTGTTGCCATGACCTTAGCTCTTGACTGCTTGGCTTTTGCTTTGACTGCACCACATCCCCTTCTTGGTAGCCATTACTTTGATTGTGCTTTGTCTTCAGGATCATACCAGTAAAGCTATGTTTCATCTCCTATCACAATCCTTCAAAGAAAAGCTTTAAGACCTTGATCTCACTGGTGTAAAATTTCCATTGTAAGCTCTGCTCTTTTCTGCAGCTCATCTGAGTGCAATGATTTTGGCACCTATAGAGTGGAAAGTTTGCTCAACTTTAATTTTGCAGTCAGAATTGTGTAAGCTGAACCAGTTGGAATGTCTGTGGCGTTGGCTATGGTTTGTACTGTTAATCATCAGTACTCTTCAATTAGGGCACAAACAAGATTATTTTTTTTCCTTGCAAATTGATGTAGTTTGTCTTCTATAGTGGGCTTCATCTTCAACATCATCTCATCTTTTCTTAAAATAAATTATTCATTTGTAAACTGCCAATTTCTTTGGGGCATTGCCCCCACTAACATTTTGTAAAGCAGCAATGATTTCCTGATTTTCCCACCCAAACTTCCCCATAAATTTGATGTTCTTGCTTTAATTTTAGCAGAATTGACATTGCTCTGATAAGGGCTCTTTTCAAACTGATTTCTTATCCTTTTTTGTGCCTCAAAATAGATCCTGTTCAGACATGTTACAAATTAGTACAAGTTTATTTTGATATAAGAAAAAATTGAAATCCATGTATAGTTTTTCCGTAATACGTATTTTCCATGAACTTTTTGAAATTCTTCATATTTGCTGAGATGATATTGCTAAGGAGTTATATAATATAAAAAGTTACATGTTTGTGTGTTTATATATGTTGCATATGTTATATATATTCAAATTATCATTGTATCTGATACAAGTAAACTTATATTAATTTGAACCTAACTCTATTCAAGTTTGTAACTCTCTAAATACTGGTAAGGATGATTTATCTTTATGTTATGTTTATATATTGGTTGCTAAGCAAACGCCATAAAGACTTTAAAAGAACAGATTACTTTTAAATGTAAACATCCATTTATATTTGAAAAAAGACATAAGCTTTAATTGACAAGCTTTGTAAGCCTAATTGTGTCATTAAAAACTCAGTAGAAATAAAGGTATCATATGTACTTTATTCATTTGTGAATTTATAGTCTCCTCGTCTCTATTTGTTTAAATTAGTAATTCTTTATAATACCTAGTGGTGATATATTTCCATAAACTACTCTGGCTTAGATTTCTATAAATGTAAATATAATTCTGCTCTCTCTCTCTTCTTTTTTTTTTTTTTTTTGAGACAGAGTCACGCTCTTGTCGCCCAGGCTGGAGTGCGATGGCGTGATCTCACCTCACTGCAACCTCCCCCTCCTGGCTTCAAGCAATTCTCCCGCCTCAGCCTCCCAAATAGCTGGGACTACAGGCGCCCGCCACCGTGCCCGGCTAATTTTGGTATTTTTAGTAGAGACGGGGTTTCACCATGTTGGCCAGGCTGGTCTCAAACTCCTGACCTCAGATGATCCACCTGCCTTGGCCTCCCAAACTGCTGGGATTACAGCCATGAGCCACTGCTCCCGGCCTGCTGTCATCATTTTAAAATAGCAGAAAGCAGATTATTAATTACAAAATTGGGTTTTAGGTGTTATTTTGGTTAACTTTATCATTGGAAAACTATATGGTTAATATATAAAAATCAGTTGTATATCTATATATCAGCAACAAACAAATAAAAATGAAAAATTTTAAAAGATACTTCTTATAATAACATTAAAAACTATCAAATGCCCCAAGGGGAAATCTAACAGATGATGCATAAGACCTCCGCACTGGAAACTAAATATTATTGAGATAAATTATAGAAGACCTGAATAAATGGAGAGATAAACCATGTTCATAGAGAACAGGACTCAGTATTGTTAAGTGGCTAATTCTCCCCAAGTTGATCTGTAGATTCAATACAGTCCCAATCAAAATGTAAGCAGGTGTATGTTTGGAAATTAATAAACTGATTCTAAAATTTAGAATTCAAACAGCAAAAGCTAGACAAGGTAATCTTGAAAAAAAGATGGAGAAATTATGCTTCCACATATCAAGATCTGTTACAAAGCCATAGTAATGATGAGAGTGTGATATTGGCACAATGGCAGACAGATACACAACAGATAAATGATAAATAGAATAGACACACTATTATGATAAAGATGATACTGAAGTACACTGGAGACAGGATGGTCTATGGATCCTAATATGAAAGGTAAAACAAGGCTTCTAGGAAGTAATATATAGAATATCCTTATGACCTTGGAGTGGGCAAAATTCCCTTAAAAAACTCCCAACACAACACCAACCAGAAAGAGAAAAAACTGGTAATTTGGATTATAATACCAAGAACTTCTGTTCATCAAAAGACAACATTAAGAAAATGAAAAGGCAAAATATACCAGAGGAGGTATTAGCAACACATATAACAAACAACTTATATCCAGTATATATAAAGAATTCCTATAAATTAATTAGAAAACACAAGCAACCCAGTAGAAAAATGAGCAAAGATTTGAACAGATAATTCACCAGAGAGGATATGTAGATGATCAATTAACATAAAAAGTTGCTCAACCTTATTAGTCATCAAATAAGTGCAAATGAAATCACAGCTCAATGGCAAGACACACCTACTAGAATGGGTAAAATTAAAAAGACAAAAAAAATCTGGTATTGGCAAGGAGGTGGAGTAACACTGCAGATGAAAGCATAAGTTGGTACAGCCACTTTAGAGAACTTCTTAGTGGTCTCTGCTTATGCTGAACAGATCCATATCCTGTGACCCAGTTGCTGTTACCTACCTCACAGAAATTTGCACAGTGTTCTTCAGAAGAAATGAATAAGAATGTTCATAGCAGCACTATTTGTAATAGCCCCAAATCAGGAATTATCCAAATACCAACAGTAGGATTCGTAAATTGTGAAATATTCGTACAACAGAATACTATCTAGCACTGAGAATGAATGATTTGCAACTTCTGATAAAATTAGAAGTGCATCTCACAAACATAAAGTTGGACAAAATAAACCAGACACTGAAGAGAACATACCGTATGTTTCTATTTACATTAATTTCAAAAACAGGCAAAACTATAGTTATCTATGGTGATACATATCTATGGTGACTCATGCACTTTTCTGATTGTATGTTATACTTTAATTAAAAGTTTCTAAAATTAAAAAAAAAAAACGCTGTATTATCTGGTCTTAAATAAGGCAGGTAAAACTCTTATTCCAGCAGTCACTAAGAGAAACTTTATCCCAGATCATCTTTCTCTAAAAACATAGCAACAGCACATATCTTGAGGAACGTTCTCTGAAACTGGCATAAAAGATTACGCTATCCATAAGCAAAGAGACGTTTCAGCAAACATTCTCTTTTCTCCAAAATACTGCAGTGTATACTGTCTTCTAGAACATCACTTCCCTCAAAAGCTACCAGTCCACCTCATTTTCCAGCAAGTAACGAAATTACTGAAAGATGAGGAGAAAAAAGGCTGATGTTAAAGGGCATTCGGCTGTTGCCATGTTGCTGCATTGCCTCACTTACCCACGTTGTAAGAAAGAGGTCAAAACACGGTTAACTGGCTTACCCAGGGTTATATAGGCTCTCGGTAGAGCCGCAGGAGGACTGAAGGAGACACTGCCAGCTTCTGACTCTGATTCTTTAATCTTTTCTATAGTCAGGTAACCCAGGATTGGGCCAGAAAAACATAAGCCCTCTACTATCATATTTGTTGAATGTAAGATTTCCTCAGAATCAAGAATATGAATAGATTATGCACTTACTGTTCATATTTTTAATTTCTAGAATGGCTATTATGATTAGTTTTTGCTTTTTCTTTGGACAAAAGAATTTTGTGGTGCTAAAAGTGTCTTTTAAATTTTCCTTTTATTATGGAGAAAAAAAAAAGCTTTGTCCGGACACCGGTGGCTCAAACCCCTAATCCCAGCACTTTGGGAGGCCAAGGCGGGAGGATTTCTTGAGCCCCGGAGTTCAGGACCAGCCTGGGCAACATAGTGAGACCTTGTCTCTACAAAAACTGAGAAATGAGGCAGGTGGATCTCTTGAGCCTGGGAGATCGAGGCTACAATGAGCTGTGATTGTGCCACTGCATTCCCACTTGGGTGACAGTGAGATCTTGCCCCCAAAAAAAAAGAAAGAAAGAAAAAGTTTCAACCAGCCTGAACTAAGAAACTTTAAAAATATTCAACCCAAACTCAAAAACCGTGATTCCTTCAGCAAGGCACATATGCTAACAAAGTCCCCTTGAAGCGTCTCTTCTGGAGACAGTACAGTCCCACAGTAGTGTTTAGAAATGTGTGCAGTGTGCAGGCATTTTTGGTTGTCACAGTAACTGCAGAATGCCCCTCCTATGAGGCTTGGAATAGTCTCATTCAACAAGAAATAGTTTTGAACGAAATAACAGTGCCCTCACCAGGATGAACATTCTTAAAGTTATCATTTACTTCTAGGAATATTTGAACTATACATACATTTATGTCTTCAGTTTAACACATCTCTGTAGTATACTACCTGGGAGTTTGCATGTCTGAGATAAATATGATGGTCTGGATGATCTTAAAAATAACCACAATTAAAGAATAAAAAATTACCTTAAAACTGACTTTTTAAATGCCCTGTGACTTTAAAGTGTCTAGAAACATTCTGTAATTTTGAATTCATCAAAAGCTTTGTCATCAAAAAGCCAAGTATGGCTTTAAAATACTTCTTTTTGGCCCAGGGAGAAAAATACTTTTTATTTTAACCTCCAAGTTTCATCGAGTAGATTAGTTATTTCTGTAGTTTGGTAATGCCCATTATTTGAGAATCTGATAACATCCAGGACTTCACCATATAATTCAGTCACTTGAAAGCCGTGAATTTCTGGCTGTACTAAAAAGCTTTCAACACTAGGGTTAGGTGTTCCTACGAAGACAAATAAAATTCCACATTTTTAAAAACCACCTTTGGCCGGGCGTGGTGGCTAACGCCTGTAAAATCCCAGCACTCTGGGAGGCTAAGGTGGGCAGATCACGAGGTCAGGAGATCGAGACCATCCTGGCTAACATGGTGAAACCCTGTCTCTACTAAAAAAAACAAAAACAAAAAATTAGCCAGGCATGATGGTGGGCGCCTGTAGTCCCAGCTATTCGGGAGGCTGAGGCAGGAGAATGGGGTGAACCTGGGAGGCGGAGCTTGCAGTGAGTGGAGATCCTGCCATTGCACTCCAGCCTGGGTGACAGAGCAAGACTCCATCTCAAAAAAATAAAAAAATAAAAATAAATATATAATAAAAACCACCTTTGAATTTAAAAATAGTTTTAATGTTGGAGCTAGCCCAGTTGTATGAGTGTACTGAAGAAGCCAGTCTCTGCTTGCCTTCCAATAGCTCCAATTAGACATTTTTAATTACAGTGCAATCGCTGCAACTATGCTGGGACATTTCAACCCATCCCACTCCACGAATACTCAGCTCAGTCTTAGCATTGGACATCAGTAGCAAGCAACTAGATGCTCCCACCTCAGGAAGCTTCTAATTTTGTGGGGACTACCCCTGTTGTGCTTATTGCTAAACTTATACTTCAATGAACCTTTCAATTCTACATAATATATTCCAACTCATTTGGTGGAATCTGATTTTTTTTTTTTTTGCTGACTTTCCTTTCACAGGTATTTAGTAAGTCAATGACGGGCAGCAGCAAGCCAGGCTTCTATTATAGTAATAATAATCAGATAACCAATAATCACTGAGGATTCTGTACATTCCAAAGCCATGCCAGGGGTCAAGAGCAAATACTTAGTGTCCTTACTATGTACAGGGCACTATTCTAAACATTTGGCTTATATTAACAGATTTAATCCTCACAGTTCAATATGCACGAACATTATTTTTCAGATGAGGAATCTGAGATGAAAGAGATTAAGAAAACTGCCCAAGGTTATGCTAACGAGCCTTAAAACTGGGATTTCAGCCTAGGCAGTGTGGCACCAGAGGTCTGATCATGACCATGAAGTGATAAACACAAGTATCCTCTAAGTTAGGTATCATCGTCTTAATTTTCCAGGGCAGGAAACTGAAGTTGAAGGATTTAAGAAAATGTGGTAGTAACTGGAGTTGTTTATGAATCTTCCCGTTCTCCTCTGGCACATGAGAAGATTGTGATACAGGATTTTTTGCTCCTTAGTTTAGCTAAATCCAGTTCTTGTCTTACAACCAGGAAAAATTAGGCACACAGAGACATCGAAGACTGAGGAGGATGGAATTTATTAAGTGAAAAGAAAGCTCCCAACAAAGAGAGGGGTCCTTCATGCAGGTTTCCACCTCACAAAAATTGAATGGCAGGCCACCACACGTGAGTTGAAGAGGCCAGGCTCTTTCCCCTCATAATTCATGAATTCCTGGTGGCTCCACCCATTCTCCTAGTGGTTGTGGGGCATGCCCAGACAAGCCCCCTGTGCTGGCTCCCATGTCTGCACAAAGCATCTGGTGTAAAGACTTGTGGGTCGGGTTGGAGATGTGGCTGTGTCCTGCCTCTATCAATTGCACTTCTCTACATCTTCTGAGGTTAGGTGTGGCTGTGTGACTTGTTTTCATTAATGAAATGTGAACAGAAGAGCCAGGGAAGTATTAAGAGCTTGTGTGCCCTTCCTTCTGTGTTGGTGAGAGGTTTTTCAAGACGGAGGCTTTGTCACCTTGATCCTTGAGTGACTAGATTGGATAGTGCCCCTCTGCTGACTGCTGTTGGACACATTGGTTAATTGATAAACTTCTGAGATTCAAGGCAGGGTTGGAGGAAGGAGACTATTTGTAACCACACGTAATCTTGTCTAACTTAATTTGCCTAAATATCTTTCACACACTCTTAAGCTTATTGGTGCCAGGTATTTATCTGGAATCGAGGGCTCTCTGACTTAACAATCCATGGTTTTTTCATTTATTTCCTTTCTTTTGGTATCATATGACCTGCAGGAACCCAAATTTCATTCTTTTGCTTGCCTTTTAATTTTATGATAGTAATGAAAGTGCCTAAAAAATTCAATCTGATGTCTATGGTTAGTCTAAGATTAAGATTAAGAAAATGTAGAGGAAAAATCTGTCATTCTCTGGCCTACATGTTTGGTCTGGAGCTTTAATATGATGATCTGCAGGATTAGGAGAAATTTTCCTGGCTTGCTTAATCCCGAGATTCAAGTTCTAGCAAACAACTGTCAGCAATAATGTTAGCGAAAGAATGCTAATATGTCCTAAATGTTACTCATATTTCTCACTGTGCTTATAGTTTTCATGGTGTGAGCTGCTACAAGAGTTCACCCTTTTTTAGGTTGTCACTCAGACATTCTGTAAAGTTCCATCATCCATATATATATATATATATATATATATATATATATATATATATGTTACTGAAACACCATGGGTTCATCTGGGTCCTGCCGCTTGCTGCACAGAAAACCAGTGACTGAGACGAAGAGTACTGCCAAGGAAGAAGGCTTTAATCTGGTGCTGCAGCCAAGGAGATGGGAGCTCAGTCCCAAATCCATCTCCCTGACCAACTAAAACTAGGGGTTTATATAGCAGGGTCTTCCCTGCTATGTAACAATGTGTAAGAAAACAAGAACTAGAGAGGAGGGGTAAGGAAGCAATCATGATGAATGAAGGGTCTGGCATCTCATTGTCTGGATGTGGTGATCTGGTGAGTTTCAGTTCTTTAATTTTTTTTTTCTTTTGAGAGGTCTGAATGTGGTTTCCTGAGGAAGGAACTCTGATAAAACAAATGTAAGTTTCAAATTTTAAAACCAGATGGGCAATTTCTATGTTTATCCAAAAAAAACTGTCTAGGGGACTATTGGGTCGGTTTCATATATATATATAATCACTTTATGTACACAACACCAAATTATCCGGGTTCATATGTTTAAATTTAGAATTGTGGGGATTTCCCAATCTACCAGCTGAGTATGCTCAACACGTTAGCTGGATAGCATTGACTATCATGACAGTGAACAACAGAGAATCACATGCAACTCTGAGTCTTTCCTGAGGAGTATCTTCCTGAAACTAAATGAATAGAAGATTCTGAGAACCTTGCTTTTTCCATTATTTGATTATGGAATGACCTATGGGGCAATACATGTTCATGTAATATGGAAAAAACAAAAAGAAGGCTTTAACTGCTTAATTAGCAGGCCTAATTTTTTAGAGTTGGGATTCTCTCTTTCTTTTACTTGCTGAAAATTGACTGTTTGGTTACTTTCACTTTATAAGTTTACTTTATTCATTTAATCACAAAATTCCTAAGCATTCAGTAACTCATAAACTAGTTTATTTGTTTATACTCCTGCCTCATTCTAGAAATGACTAAAGGCAATAAAGTTATGTTTAACCTTGGCAAATATTGGTTAAATGATACTAAGCTAACTTTTTTGGGATTAACTATACAGTGAATAGATTATGTAGGATTGGGATGTTTTTATTTTAATTTAGAAATAATTATAGATTTATAGGAAGTTGCAAAAATTGTTTGGAGAGATCCTATGTACCTTTCACCCAGGTTCCCCCAGTGGTCACATTTTACAACATTTGCTACAGCACAGTAGCAAGACCAGGAAACTGACGTTGGTACAATTTGTGTGTGTGTGTGTGTGTGTGTGTGTGTGTGTGTGTGTGTGTGTAGTTCTACACCATGTTATTACACGCATAGATTCTTGTAACCACCACTGCAGTTAATATACAAATTAGTATACAGATTAGTTTTGCTATATCATTTTTTTCTAAAATCTAAAGACATGAAACTTTTTTGAATCTTAAAGGGATGAAGCCCTTCTTGGTGACTTGAACAGCATCATCATTTTCTGTTGGTAATAACAACTAGCAAATAAAGCTTAGATGAAGCTTACACTCCTGTGTAAAGTGTAGCTCTTCCAGTAGGTCCTGTGTTTAGTCTAATATCTACTTAATTACAGTAAGTGTTCAGGCTTTTTGTTGTTCTGTTTGTTTTGGGAGCAGGGATTTGATATAAATCTAAATACGACAAGCTTTCGTTAAAAAAAAATATTGACCTTCCATTTAGAACAATGTGGTCTTTCACTGTATTGAGCTTATGTGGATGTATATTACTGTAGAAGAATTTTACAGGAGATAAATTCCTATGAAATATTCTCATTGCTATCTTAATTAGAAATAATCTTTTTATGCCCCCACTGTAGGTGGTAAGTCCCCCATGTTCAGTGAATATACTTGCGATTAGGTCATAGTCTATTATTAGGAACATACAGGCAGCCAACTGGCAAATGGATTGTTATCCTGCCTAAGGAGAAGAGAAAAAAATTAAGGTAAAATTAAAATGCCAATACATGCTGAGAAAGAGCTAATAGAAAGCATGTGACATTATGTACACTGGTGATACTCAAATGAAACAATGGAACCTATTAAAAGGTACCTATGTGGATTTTATTCTTTGCGAAATGGACTAGGGTAGGGGGTAGAAAGGCAGGGAAAGAATGAAGACAGTGTATTGAAAGAGAAGATTGTTTGACCCATTTATCTGAAATAAAAATCCTAAGTTTTATAAGATCCTCAAATATTTGGCTACATTTTCAGGTAGATGTGCATGCATAAATGTTAAATGGCTAAAAGAAAATGGGTTATAGTCTACCAATAGTGTGTCACATAGCTTTAAAAGTACTGCTTTAAAAATCATCAATTTAGAGGGAGGATTTGGGTGGCAAGCAACAGGACTCTGCTTTCAATCCTGTCCTACACCACATTTTAATTTTTATTAAAATGAAAACATTGTTGGAATTATGATTTATTTTTTAAAAGAAGCAAACAGTGTTACAGTAGATGAATCAAGGTCCAAGTGAAATCTCAGCAGCCTGAAAGGATGGGCAGGGTTGGATACAAAGAAATTGAATTGGTATAAATATGGAAGTCCAGCTCCTGGAGTCAGACAGCTAATTGCACAAGGACTTCATGGGGGACATGTGACTTACCATCACATGTGGAAAAAGACTTGTGAATTTTCCTAACCACTACCTATGTGGCCCACAGAGTGACATGATGTTCCAAAAAACGAATACAACCTGTATGCGATCGTAGACACATACACCACACCCCAAAACATGCTACACAGGATATAATTTTCAAAGTAGGACAACAAACTGCCTACTTTATTTTAAGTTGGCATTTTCCAAGTAGTTCTGTGTTCATTGCTGCACAATAGAGGTATAAGTAAAGCAGGGCATGTCTAAAACAATGTGGCCATTTGATGAAGGGCGCTCGAAAATGTATGATTGAGCCAATCACAGATACTGAGGAAACTTGAGGCCAGGATTTTGAGGCTGCAGTGTGCTACGATTGTGCCTGTGAATGACCACTGCATTTCAGCCTGGGAAACATGGCAAAACCTCATCTCTTAAAAAAAAGTTAAATTAAAAATGTATTATGGAAAACCATGGTGCATTGCTGTCTTCAATAATAAAGGACTAGAGCAAGGATAGAGGCTTAGATTTAAACTTTGTTTGCTCCAACCCTTGAAGATACATAGAAGCAGAATTCAATACAACATAATTTTTAGCCATATTTAGAGAATCCAAAAATGAAGCAGGCTCATTTGGAGGCAGTGAGTCCCTTATTACTGGAAATATTCGAGCAGGAATTTCAGTAGCCACTGAGCAATGGAAATGTTAGTTTCTTCAACCCTGAAATTTTATTAAATGTGTATCAGCAAATCGCAGGTGTACCACTTACCTCATTCTTGAGTAGCACTTAACTTCTATGGGCCTCAGTTTTCTCTCATTTAATGGACTGAGGGGTGATAATAACTTACAAAGCTGTTAGAAAAATTAAAATGAAGTTAAAGAGCAATACAGGGCCAGCGTGGTGGCCCACGCCTGTAATCCCAGCACTTTGGGAGGTCGAGGCGGGTGAATCATAAGGTCAGGAGTTTAAGACCAGCCTGGCCAAGATGATGAAACCCCATCTCTACTAAAACTACAAAAATTAGCTGGATGCAGTGGCAGGCAACTGTAATCCCAGCTACTCAGGAGGCTGAGGCAGGAGACTCATTTGAACCCAGGTGGCAGATGTTGCAGTGACCTGAGATTGTGCCACTGCACTCCAGCCTGGGTGACAGAGTGAGAGCCTGTCTCAAAAAACAAAAAACAAAACAAAAAAAAAACAGTAACAGTATCCTGATTCCAAATCTCCTCCTCACATCCCTCAAATAAACATAAGATCCACAAGGAGAACAAATGAAACTATACAGGACCTAAGAATTAAGGATCGTTAAGAGATAGAAAACACTGCAACCCTGATGACACCTTGATTTCAACATTGTGAAACCAGAGCAGAAAACCAAGCAAGCCAACTTAACCTCTGACCTACAGGAACATACAAGTATTACATGAAGACCAACATGAAGAAAACTACCAACTCTGCTGAGACCACAAACTCCTGGTACAAACATGAAATGAATGCATGTGATACGTTCTGGACAAATAATTGATTACACTGTGTATTAGTCTGTTCTCATGCTGCTAATTAAAGACATACCTGAGACTGGATAATTTATAAAGGAAAAAAGTTTTAATGAACTCACAGTTCCACGTAGCTGGGGGGGCCTCACAATCATGGTGGAAGGTGAAAGACACGTCTTACATGGTGGCAGGCAAGAGGGAATAAGAGCCAAGTGAAAGGGGAAACCCCTGCTAAAGCCATCAGATCTCATGAGACTTACCCACTACCACAAGAACAACATTATGGGGGAACTGCCCCCATGATTAAATTGTCTCCTAACGGATCCTTCCCACAACACATGGGAATTAGGGGAGCTACAATTCAAGATGAGATTTGGGTGGAGACACATCCAAACCATATCCCACCAAAGTTAATTTAGTTTTAAAAAAATAGGTGAGAAAACAATAGGTGAAAACAGTCAAGAAGGTTTTGACAAAATTATATTGAAGGAGACAAGCCATACCCAGATATTGAAAAGTTCTTCAAAGTTACAATAATTAAAATGACACAGTGTTGACTCAGGTATAGACAAACACATTAGTGAAATGGAAAAGAGAGCCTATAAATAAAATCATGTATATGATATAGATAGCTATAAACCAATAGATAAAGAATAAACTATTTGATAAATAGTACTAGGACAGTTGATTGATTACTGGGGGAAAATGTTAGATCTTTATATTATATTGCAAAGTAAATTGTAGCTAGATTAAAGAGTTAAATATTTTCAAAAGGCCAAATAGGTGTTTGTTTATGTCATCTGAAGATGGAGGAGAACCTTCCAAGCATTAGAGCAATATTTTAAAATCCACAAGAAAATGGACTAATATAAAGATAATTAAAACCTTACCTATCTAAATATGCCAAACAAAATATGAAAACACATAATTTGGGGAAAGACCTGCAAACTTAAGACACAGAGAGGATTTATTGTCATAATATCTGAGGCATACATCATTAAGATAGACTTTAGTAGAAAAATGGGAAAATAAATGCTAATTCACAAAAGAAGACATTCAAATAACTAATAAAATGCTTAAAAGTTTTAACACCAGACCTGGGCAAGATGATGGAATAGGAACAGCTCTCATCTGCAGCTCCCAGTGATATCAACACAGAGGCGGGTGATTTCTGCATTTACAACTGAGGTACCTGGCTCATCTCATTGCAACTGGTTAGACAGTGGGTACAGCCCACGGAGGGCAAGCTGAAGCAAGGTGGGGCTTTGCCTCACCCAGGGAGTGCAAGGGGTCGGGGAACTCCCTCTCCTAGCCAAGGGAAGCTGTGAGGGACTGTGCTGTGAGAAATAGTACATTCCGGCTCAGATACTTCGCTTTTCCCATGGTCTTCGCAACCTGCAGATCAAGAGATTCCCTCAGGTGCCTACACCACCAGGGCCCTGGGTTTCAAGCACAAAACTGGGCGGCCATCTGGGCAGACACTGAGCTAGCTGCTGTTTGTTTTGTTTTGTTTCTTTTCATACCTCAGTGGTGCCTGGAACGCCAGCAAGACAGAACCGTTTACCCCCCTGGAAAGGGGGCTGAAGCCAGGGAGCCAAGTGGTCCAGCTCAGCGGATCCCACCCCCACAGATCCCAGCAAGCTAAGATCCACTGGCTTGAAATTCTTGCTGCCAGCACAGCAGTCTGAAGTCGACCTGGGGTGCTGGAGCTTGGTGAGGGGAGGGGTGTCCACCATTACTGAAGCTTGAGTAGGCAGTTTTCCCCTCACAGTATAAACAAAGCCTCCAGGAAGTTTGAACTGAGTGGAGCCCCCTGCAGCTCAACAAAGCTGCTGTAGCCAGACTGCCTCTCTAGATTACTCCTCTCTGGGCAGGACATCTCTGAAACAAAGGCTGCAGCCCCAGTCAGGGGCTTATAGATAAAACTCACATCTCCCTGGGACAGAGCACCTGGGGGAAGGGGCGGCTGTGGGTGCAGCTTCAACAGACTTAAATGTTTCTGCCTGCTGGCTCTGAAGAGAGCAGCAGATCTCCCAACATAGGACTCAAGCTCTGCTAAGGGACAGACTGCCTCCTCACGTGGGTCCATGACCCCCGTGCCTCCCGACTGGGAGACACCTGCCAGCAGGGGTCAACAGACACCTCATACAGGAGAGCTCTGGCTGGCATCTGGCGGGTGGCCCTCTGGGACAAAGCTTCCAGAGGAAGGACCAGGCAGCAATCTTTGCTGTTCTGCAGCCTCTGCTGGTGACATCCAGACAAACAGGGTCTGGAGTTGGCTTCCAGCAAACTCCAGCAGACCTGCAGCAGAGGGGCCTGACTGTTCGAAGGAAAACTAACAAACAGAAAGGAAGAGCATCAACATCAACAAAAGGACGTCCACACAAAAACCCTATCTGAAGGTCACCAACATCAAAGACCAAAGGTAGATAAATCCAAGAAGACGGGGAAAAACTAGTGCAAAAAGGCTGAAAATACCAAAAACCAGGACGCCTTTTCTCCTCCAAAGGATCACAACTCCTTGCCAGCAAGGGAAAAAAAGTAGACAGAGAATGAGTTTGACAAATTCACAGAAGTAGGCTTCAGAAGGTGGGTAATAACAAACTCCTCTGAGCTAAAGGAGCATGTTCTAACCCAATGCAAGGAAGCTAAGAACCTTGAAAAAAGGTTAGAGGAATTGCTAACTAGAATAACCAGTTTAGAGAAGAACATAAATGACCTGATGGAGCTGAAAAAAACAGCACGAGAACTTCATGAAGCATACACAAGTATCAATAGCCAGATTAATCAAGCAGAAGAAAGGATATCAGAGGTTGAACATGCACTTAATGCAATAAAGCGTGAAGACAAGTTTACAGAAAAAAGAATGAAAAGGAATGAACAAAGCATCCAAGAAATATGGGACTTTGTGAAAAGACCAAACCTACATTTGATTGATGTACCTGAAAGTGACAGGGAGAATGGAACCAAGTTGGAAAACACTCTTCAAGATATTATCCAGGAGAACTTCCCCAACCTAGCAAGGCAGACCAACATTCAAATTCAAGAAATACAGAAAACACCACAAAGATACTCCTCGAGAAGAGCAACCCCAAGACACATAATTGTCAGATTCACCAAGGTTGAAATGAAGGAAAAAATGTTAAGGGCAGCCAGAGAGAAAGGTCGGGTTACCCAGAAAGGGAAGCCCCTGAGACTAACAGCCAATCTCTCTGCAGAAACCCTACAAGCCAGAAGAGAGTGGGGGCCAATAATCAACATTCTTAAAGAAAAGAATTTTCAACCCAGAATTTCATATCCAGCCAAACTAAGCTTCATAGCAAAGAAGAAATAAAATCCTTTACAGACAAGCAAGTGCTGAGATATTTTGTTACCACCAGGCCTGCCTTACAAGAGCTGCTGAAGGAAGCACTAAATATGGAAAGGAAAAACCGGTACCAGCTACTGCAAAAACATACTGTAAAGACCATCGACACTGTGAAGAAACTGCATCAACTAACGGGCAAAATAACCGGCTAGCATCATAATGACAGGATCAAATCCACACATGTAAATGGGCTAAATGCCCCAATTAAAAGACACAGACTGGCAAATTGGATAGAGTCAAGACCCATTGGTGTGCTGTATTCAGGAGACCCAACTCATGTGCAGAAACACACTTAGGCTCAAAATAAAGAGATGGAGGAATATCTACCAAGCAAATGGAAGGGAAAAAAAAAAACGGGTTGCAATCCTAGTCTCTGGTAAAACAGACTTTAAACCAACAAAGATCAAAAAAGACAACGAAGGGCATTACATAATGGTAAAGGGATCAATGCAACAAGAAGAGCTAACTCTTCTAAATATATATGCACCCAATACAGGAGCACCCAGATTCATAAAGCAAGTTCTTCGAGACCTACAAAGAGACTTAGACTCCCACACAATAATAGTGGGAGACTTTAACACCCCACTGTCAATATTAGACAGATCAGCGAGACAGAAAATTAACAAAGATATTCAGGACTTGAACTCAGCTCTGGACCAAGCGGACCTAATAGACATCTACAGAACTCTCCACCCCAAATCAATGGAATATACATTCTTCTCAGCACCACGTTGCACTTATTCTAAAATTAACCACATAATTGGAAGTAAAACACTCCTCAGCAAATGCAAAAGAATGGAAATCATAACAAACAGCCTCTCAGACCACAGTGCAATCAAATTAGAACTCAGGATTAAGAAGCTCACTCAAAACCACACAACTACATGGAAACTAAACAAAGAATGACTACTGGGTACATAACGAAATTAAGGCAGAAATAAGTAAGTTCTTTGAAACCAATGAGAACAAAGACGTGATGTACCAGAATCTCTAGGACACATTTAAAGCAGTATGTAGAGGGAAATTTATAGCACTAAATGCCCACAGGAGAAAGCAGGAAAGATCTAAAATCAACACCCTAACATCACAATTAAAAGAACTAGAGAAGCAAGATCAAACAAATTCAAAAGCTAGCAGAAGACAGGAAATAACTAAGATCAGAGCAGAACTGAAGGAGATAGAGACACGAAAAGCCCTTCAAAAAATTAATGAATCCAGGAGCTGGTTTTTTAAAAGATTAACAAAATAGATAGACTGCTAGCCAGACTGATTAAAGAAGAAAAGAGAAGAATCAAATAGACGCAATAAAAAATGATAAAGGGGATGTCACCACTGATCCCACAGAAATACAAACTACCATCAGAGAATACTATAAACACCTCTATGCCAATAAATTAGACAATCTAGAAGAAATGAATAAATTCCCCGACACATACATCTTCCCAAGACTAAACCAGGAAGAAGTCGAATCCCTGAATAGACCAATAACAAGTTCTGAAATTGACGCAGTAATTAATAGCCTACCAAACAAAAAGAGCCCAGAACAAGATGGATTCACAGCCGAATTTTACCAGGGGTACAAAGAGGAGCTACTACCATTTACCAGGGATACAAAGAGGAGCTAGTAAAATTCCAAATAACAGAAAAAGAGGGAATCCTCCCTAACTCATTTTATGAGGCCAGCATCATCCTGATACCAAAACCTGGCAGAGAAAACAAAAAAAGAAAATTTTAGGTCAATATCCCTGATGAAAATTGATGCGAAAATCCTCAATAAAATACTGGCAAAGCGAATCCAGCAGCACATTAAAAAACTTATCCACCACAATCAAGTCGTCTCCATTCCTGGGATGCAAGGGATGTGTTCAACATACACAAATGAGTAAACATAATTCATCACATAAACAGAACCAATGACAAAAACCACATGATTATCTCAATAGATGCAGAAAAAGCCTTCGATAAAATTCAAAACCCCTTCATGCTAACAACTCTCAATAAACTAGGTGTTGATGTAACGTATCTCAAAATAATAAGAGCTATTTATGACAGACCCAAAGCCGATATACTGAGTGGGCAAAAGCTGGAAGCATTCCCTTTGAAAACCGGCACAAGACAAGGATGCCCTCTCTCACCACTCCTATTCAACATAGTATTGGAAGTTCTGTCCGTGGCAGTCAGGCGAGAGAAAGAAATAAAGAGTATTCAAATAGGAAGAGAGGAAGTCAAATTGTCTCTGTTTGCAGATGACATGATTGTTATATTTAGAAAACCCCACCGTCTCAGCCCAATATCTTCTTAGGCTGATAGGCAACTTCAGCAAAGTGTCAGGATACAAAATCAATGTGCAAAAATCATTAGCATTCCTATACACCAATAATAGACAAGCACAGAGTGAAATCATGAGTGAACTCCCATTCACAATTGCTACAAAGAGAATAAAATACCTAGGAATCCAACTTACAAAGGATGTGAAGGACCTCTTCAAGAAGATCTACAAACCACTGCTCAAGGCAATAAGAGAGGACAGAAACGAATGGAAAAACATTCTGTGCTCATGGATAGGAAGAATCAATATCGTGAAAATGGCCATACTACCCAAAGTAATTTATAGATTCAGTGCTATCCCCATCAAGCTACCATTGACTGTCTTCACAGAATTAGAAAAAGCTACTTTAAATCTCATATGGAACCAAAAAAGACCCCATATAGCCAATAGATTCCTAAGGAAAAAGAACAAAGCTGGAGGCATCACGCTACCTGACTTCAAACTATACTACAAGGCTACAGTAACCAAACAGCATGGTACTGGTACCAAAACAGATATATAGACCAATGGAACAGAACAGAGGCCTCAGAAATAGCGCCACACATCTACAACCATCTAATCTTTGACAAACCTGACACAAGCAATGGGGAAAGGATTCCCTATTTAATAAATGGTGTTGGGAAAACTGGCTAGCCATATGCAGAAAACTGAAACTGGATCCCTTCCTTACACCTTACACAAAAATTAACTCAAGATGGATTAAAGACTTAAATGTAAGACCCAAAACTATAAAAACCCTAGAAGAAAACCTAAGCAATACCATTCAAGACATAGGCATGGGCAAAGACTTCATGACTCAAACACCAAAAGCCATGGCAACAAAAGCCAAAATTGACAAATGGGATCTAATTAAACTAAATAGCTTCTGCACAGCAAAAGAAACTATCATCAGAATGAACAGGCAACCCACAGAATGGGAGAAAATTTTTGCAATCTATCCCCCTGACAAAGGGCTAATGTCAAGAATCTACAAGGAACTTAAACAAATTTAGAAGAAAACAAAAACACTGATCAAAAAATGGGCAAAGGATATGAACAGACACTTCTCAAAAAAAGACATTTATGTAGCCAACAAACATGAAAAAAAGCTCATCGTCACTGGTCATTAGAGAAATGCAAATCAAAACCACAATGAGATACCATCTCACGCCACTTAGAATGGTGATCATTAAAAAGTCAGGAGACAACAGATGCTGGAGAAGATGTGGAGAAATAGGAACGCTTTTACACTGTTGGTGAGAGTGTAAATTAGTTCAACCATTGTGGAAGACAGTGTGGCAATTCCTCAAGGATCTAGAACCAAAAATACCATTTGACCCAGCAATTCCATTACTGGGTATATATACCCAAAGGATTATAAATCATTGTACTATAAAGACACATGCACACATATGTTTATTGCAGCACTATTCACAATACCAAAGACTTGGAACCAACCCAAATTCCCATCAATGATAGACTGGATAAAGAAAATGTGGCACATGGAATACTATGCAGCCATAGAAAGGATGAGTTCATGTCCTTTGCAGGGACATGGATGAAGCTGGAAACCATCATTTTCAGCAAACTAACACAGGAACAGAAAACCAAACACTGCATGCTCTCACTCATAAGTGGGAGTCGAACAATGAGAACACATGGACACAGGGAGGGGAACATCACACACTGGGGCCTGTTGGGGGTTGGGGGGCTAGGAGAGGGATAGCATTAGGAGAAATACCTAATGTAGATGACGGGTTGATGGGTGCAGCAAACCACCATGGCACGTGTATAACTATGTAACAAACCTGCACGTTCTGCACATGTAGCCCAGAACTTAAAGTATATATATATATATATATAAGTTTCTACACTAAGAATAATCACAAAAGTTTCTAAAATAAAAGTTCTCTAACATGTAGAGCAATCTTTTCTGATTGAAAAGTTAAGCCTTCATGAAACAGTCCATTGGCTTCACAGCCATATCAGATTGAGAATCTAAGTTGGTGTAATACATCTTTTGAGCTGCATTTTTTAAAGCTTTGGACTGTGTCAGTGAAGTATGCAATCCTATTGATCAACTATTCCAACTGGTTATCCCTGAGATTACAAAACCTTTTTCCAGAATTAATGGAGAAAAGCGTCAATTTTTTATGAAACCTTATAGGGAAGATAAATTTTAATATGCTAATTTTATGCCAGAAACAAATGAATATGTACAACTTATTATGATAAACATAACTTCTATAGGATTTGGAATTTTAAAACCTTATGGACCTTCCTGGGCCACTGGGAGTTAACAGATAAGATTTTTTGAATCATAGATTCAATGCAAGTCAAATTGGCCTTAGTTTTGCTTGCCCTAATTTCAACTAGCATGATTACCGTGATGGAATCAGGGTTGGGTCAATATTCTCTGGCCTTCTGTAGGGGCACTTTAGTGTAGAAACAATCCCAAGGCAGAAGCAGTAGACTACAATTATGTTAAATTATTTTTAGGTCCATAAATGGATACATTTGCGGGTTCTATTGTTACAAAGAGTGATAAGATAAAACCTTGTTTTCAACTGCAGATTCCATGTCTATGAAGCAGGAGCTATCAGAACATGATAGTAGCATGTTCCTTCCTTCCTTGGTGCTGGGTGAGGGAATGGTGGTGTTGGTGAAAGATGAAGATTAAGAATAGGGAAATATTAGGAATAACAATAAAATCAATGTTTTTTCAAATCTGCACTAAACTGAAATAATTTGCTTGTATACTCAACTTGTATGGAGATTAAATAAATATTTTTCACAGTCAGGAATAAAATGGCTATCAACCCCCTCTGTTTATAAATGTGGTTCTCAAAATCTAGGCTTAGTATGATTTATTAATGATGATATAATGAAAGCCATCTTCATATTAATTAAAAGTTAGTTTTATTAAATATAAAAAACAAACACAAGAATAGCAAGGAAACTACTAAATAAGAAGACCTCTGGGATGAGGTAGTGGGAGCAAGGCAGAACTACTCCCAGGTATAAAAATGTGTTACAAAGCTCTTTCATTAAATGGTAAGTACTGGCACAAGAATAAACTGTCAGATAAAGGGAGTAAAATAAACCTCCAGAAGTAGATCCAGCTACATATAAAAATTTATGACAAAAGTGGTATCTCAAAAATCACTCGGACAAAAATGCTCTGTTTACTATACAGTGTGGGGACTAGTGGATAGCTGTTTGGAAAAAGATAAAGGTAGATCCATTTCTTTCATCACACCCAAGAATAAACTCCAAATTTTTATCATATATAATTTATCATTTATCTAATATAATATATTTATATTAGATCAGAGATCTAAATATAAAAAGTAAAACTATGCAAGTATCAAAAAGAAAAAAAACACCCCATGAGTGAATTCCTCTGAAACCAGTGTATAAGGAAAAGCTTTCTAAGTATGACTACGGTCCCATACACAATAAAAGACTGATAAATTTGACTACATAATAAAAATTTTACATGGCCTGAAAAATACCACTAAGTCAAAGACAGCTGACAAACTGGGAGAAAATAGTCACAACATTTATCAGATAAAAGGTTAACTCCTTTATTTGAGAACTTTCTAAAAAAAAGGAAAAAAGATCTATAGAAATCCTATAGAAAAAGACCTGTAGAAATCCTATTGAAAGAAACAAAAAGATATAAAAATAGCCCTTGATCACATGAAAATATGTGTAATTTTAATCACATAAAAATGTAAATTAAAACTACATTGAAATTCCATTTTTCACCCAAAAAGTTGGCAAAAATTCAAAAGCTTGATAACACATTCTGTTGACGAGACAGTGGAGAAACAGCAATGCCATACTTGCTGATGGATAGGTGCAACTCCTCTGGAGAGGAATTTAGCCATCTATAAGCAACTATCTATGCCCAAATCTCAACACAGAAATCCCTCTATGAATTTATTTTAAATGTATATCTTTAATAATATGAAACTATAAAAACATAGGTATTAAGTTATTCATAGAATACTGTTTATAATTGTTGAGCATAGAAGATTGGTTGAATAAACTATGGTACATACAGAAAATGGAGTACTATACAGCTGTAAGACAGAATAAGGAGGAACACTATTTACTGTTAGGGAATGATTTCTGGGAGACTTAATTAAGGGGAAAAAAGCAAAATGCAAAAATGTATATATAGTGTGCTAACTTTGTGTATAAAAGAAGGGACATTTTAAAAATTTATATAAATGCCTATTTTTACAGAAAGGAACACTGGAAGCACAAATCAGAAAACAAGTTAGTTGCCTTTAGGAGTTTGGGGAAATTGGATAGAAGGAATACAGAAAGAAGTGACACATCTCTGATTATACCTTTTTTGTACAGTTTGACTTTTGAAAGCATGTTAATATTCTACATATTCCAAAAATAAAATCAATATGAATAAGAAGGAAGTTCCTTCTTTTTTTTTTTTTGAGACAGAGTCTCACTCTGTTGCCCAGGCTGGAGTGCAGTGGTGTGATCTCGGCTCACTGCAACCTCCACCTCCCAGGTTTAAGCAATTCTCCTGCTTTAGCCTCCCGAGTAGCTGGGACTACAGGTGCGTGCCACCAGGCCTGGCTAATTTTTTGTATTTTTAGTAGAGACGGGGTTTCACCGTGTTAGCCAGGATGGTCTTGATCTCCTGACCTTGTGATCCACCCGCCTCGGCCTGCCAAAGTGCTGGGATTACAGGTGTAAGCCACCGCACCCTGCCGGAAGGAAGTTCTAAAACTGAAAGCCAACTAAAATACATGAACCTAACTATATTTCAAATAAACGCCACAGCCATACTAAAGGAAAGTAAAGGAAGGAGGAAAGACCAACTAAAGTAACTTATAAATACAGTATCTAACTATATCCCCTCATTCTTGGGGTAGGAGGGGAGGAAGAACTGCAAGCAAATCTCAAAATCTTGGTAGATTTGTTACTGTAATGACATGGGCAAAGCAATTCCAAACCTACTTCAGGTATACCAAAGGGTTGCACAAATGAATAAATGTGTTGATGTGGTTGGAAGTTCTCACTGTGGAAGAAGGGACATATAAATATGGAACGATGGAAGGCAAGAATGTATACTTTGGGAGTGGATTGGAACTGCAGTTTTGATATGAACTCATAATTTCTCAAATAGGCATACATTTATGTGCACAGATACATGCACGTGTATATTTACACATGTCTGTTTATTGATGTGCATGTGTATGCGTATGTGTGTATGTGTTTGTTTATACATATGTGCCTAGATTGCCTAGCTCTCCTTACTGAGAAAGCCAAGAAGCAAAGACCAGAGTAGCCATGAGCAAACCTAACACCCAGACCATGGTCCTCACTAAAAGGAACCAAGGCTTCTAGGAGAAATGTCTGATTCCAGGGTTCAGACAGAGTAGCTTGCTCCTGCGGAAATGGGCTACCTGTGGCATCCAACATTTGTATTCCTCTTCCTTCAAATCCTAGGGAGCCAGCCATAGTTTCTTCCACCTACTATTGATATGGTTATCAGCCAGTTTTCCTGGGCTTCCATGAAGTTTATAGTGATCCTCAGGATATTAAAGAACTTCTACCAATCCCAAATTGTTATTTATTTTTATCCTGTGTTCCTGTGAACACTTTTTTAAAGGCAATGTAAAACTTGGATCTTAATAGCCATCATAGTAAGCTTCCCTTATTTGTAATTGGTTCCACATTTCTACTCCCATATGTTTTTGTCAGACATTATAAATCTGAAAGGTTTTCTAGAACACAAAATAAATGTCAGAAACAGAGGCAACAGCAAATTAAACAGCTTACATTGCAGAATACACTCAGTATAGCATGGATAAAAACTCATTGGTCAAGAGGATTTACAGTGTGAATTTGCTGAAGCTTATTGGCCCTACGAGCTCAATAGCTGACAGTGCAGCTGCCCTCAGAGCATGGGGAAAAATACATCAGAAACAAATGGCACTCTAATAAATTGGCCCTCTAACATCTTCCAGATGTGAACATAACATTTTTACTACCAATAGGATTTGAGTGAAGATTATAGTTTAAATTATCAGCCACAATAGTGTGTCCCAATCCCTGGGGCAACCTACCTGAAGGAGAGTTACCTACTCACCCAGAATTGCTGCCATCCAAGGCCTTTGGCCTTTACATTTACATGGAGGCAGGTCTGAGCTCTGATCCAGACGGGCTCAACTTAGTGAAGCAGGGTCCAAGCAGTCACCAAGCAGACAGGCTATGCTTCTTTCCTTGTAGAAGAGTTAGGGCGAGGAAAAGCAACTGAAAGTTATTCTTCCCAGGGTTCAGATAAGGCGTTAACTGCCTAATTTACAGGCCCAAGAAGGACCTGCACGTCATGGCAAATTTTGAGTTCTGTAGTTTTTTTTAAGTGTGAGCTCCCAACTTTCTAGCATGCACCTCTTGCTTCTGCTTCACACTGCTAAGCCATTTTTCCCTTTTTTATATGAACTTTTATGGCTCCGTCTACAGATTAATTCTGGCATAACAGAAGAGGCTCAAATGACTGTATTATAAGACTGAGGCTCACCCAACATCAATCGTAGTTACATGAGCTGGATTATTACCAGTGTTAATGTTTATTTGCTTAATTTGCTTGTCTTTGGATGAAAAGAAAATGGGAGACCGAAAGCATTATGGAGGGAAAATAGATTTTCGTCTTCTCCCTCTCTATCCTTGAACTACCTAGTACTGTACTTTCAAGTGGCTTATGGAAAGGATTAAAAGTGAAGGGTGAAAAGACAAATAGGAGCTGTTTCTATTGTCAGCCTCTGAAGTTCCATGAACAGGCTGAAAGTTCAATTGAGGTCTATGAAAAAATTAGGAGATGCCAAAAGGCCAGCAGCCAAGATTTGTGTCTTTGTGCAAGAACTGAATAGCTACCAACAAACTAGGAAATTTTTAAAACCTTGCCAATGATGGAAAAGTCCTATGAAAAAGAGAGTGAGAAAGGGTGAAACATTTCTGAAATAATTAGATTTATGAACTCGTAAAAGAGTGTTCTCTACAGATCCTAGGCCTCTACGCATGTAGATAACTGAAATTTTAAGACTAAGAAATGACATTTTTTTTTTAATGATGCTGTTAAGTAATAGTGGTTGAAATGACTCAGAGCTAACTTGGATTACTTTAGTGAAGGGAAGTGACATGCATAATTATTAGTCAAAATTGAAGTTTACAACAAGAAAATATGTAAATTTGTAAGATGATTCTATTTTTAAGTTAATAACATGA
This sequence comes from Pan paniscus, assembly GCF_029289425.2. Lineage (NCBI taxonomy): Eukaryota > Metazoa > Chordata > Mammalia > Primates > Hominidae > Pan > Pan paniscus. The sequence goes on along the minus strand of NC_073254.2, from coordinate 91,326,595 downwards.
CATCTAGAGGATTTTTTTCTCAGTAATAAATTTCATTAATTACATTCAGAAAATAGTGATTGGCCCTTCTTAATTTTCTTATGCTTCTGAATATTTAAATTAAAAATATATCTATTTTGGTCATCTTTTTAAAAAAGATACTAGTCAACATAGTGAAAAAATTCTGGCTGTGTAAAATGAATTGAAACAAATGCCAAAAAGTAGAAATGTTTTTTATAAAGTGGAATTTGAATTTTTAAGATTAAAGTGACAAAAATATGATTAAGGCAAATATGTAGGATTTTATTTACTGGTCAATTTATAAAACATGTAAATGCTTCAAAATGCTTAGTCAATGATAATTTTCTTTTTTATAATTAGAATCTTTATCAGAAATGAATTTATTGCTGGTTATTTCTGTAAGGACGACTTTTCTGTTAAATCAAGTATCTTAACAGAAAGTTGGCTGTAATGACAGAGAAGAAACAGTAGAGGGCACTTTAGTTCTCTGACAAAATAATAGCATTTCTATAACCTTATAAAAATCAGTAAAATCGACAATGAGATTTGAACCACCTAGTGAAGGTTAAACAAAAATGTAAAGCAAGTTCCTCTGCTTCGCATAGTCTAACAAAAGATATTTCAGGTAAATTTCAACTTCTTTCCTTAAGCAATTCATAAATCAATTGGGTACCATATGAAAAACATGTTCTCAGATCTGCAAATTAGTGGATCCAACATTTCAAGAGAATTTCATTTTTAAAAATCACACAATTATTTGGAAATTGCCTGACTTGTTGGATGCAGTTGACTTAAATCAATAAATTCTCATTATCCAGGATTTTTAAGAGGCAAATTGAGTACTCTAAATATGTAAGAATTAGCAGTACATAATTGTATATTTCTTGGTCTTAGACATGTTTCTTATTCATAATTTCCTCTAAAATCATCTTTACCATCATTGCCATCACCATCATAATCATCATTTCAAGGCATAGTTGCCACTTTCAAGTATGTTCCACTCTATAATCATTGAATAAAACAATAAATACATGAAAAAGCAAACAATGGAAAAGACACTGCACAGTTAAATCTAAATTGTGTAGTTTAGTTTGTAAATGAACTCAGGCGAATCATTAAAATTCTCTGGGCCTCAGTTTTTACATTTTATAAATGAGATTCCATACTTGACGATGAGACTCTACAACACTGTCATCCATTCTTACTTTGTATATTGTTCTGTCAAATTTGGTCATCTGTGTCCTAGCTCTCAACAGATTCATGGTGTTTCTTAACCTTTTAGAGTTTAAAGACCTACTGGAAAATCTTATAAAATATATGGAGCTTATACCCCTAAAAAATGCTGTAATGTATACCTTACTCAAAATGAGCATTCATTTCAGGAAGTTCGAGGACCTTCAGAAATCAATCCATGGGCTCCACAAGCACTGTATCAAGAGGCATTCGAGACCAGTCTGGGCTGGAGGGTGAGACCCTGTCTTTATGAAAAAAGAAAAAGAGAGAGAAAAATGAATATTTGATAGAGGCACAAATCATGCAGTTCCCACATATTTGGGGGTTATTCCTAGAAATTTCGTGTGCTGTTGTTGGGTAAAGATAGGCAATGAGGATGGAGAGGGAGGTAGGCCATATCCAGCAATTTTGGACTTTATGAAACAAGAGGAAGTAAACTGGAGTGTTTAAACATAAAGGTGGCCAATATGCATTTTGGACAGCAAAATCAGAAAGTAGAATGTGAAATAACTGGAGAAGAAAGACAGGAAGTGGGGAAAACATCAGTTTGTCAGCACAATAATCTGGGTTGGAAATAGTGAGAGCCTATTTTAAAACCTCTCCAACATTAAGGATGTTCCCTTTTCTAAGATAGGCCTACTTTGATTCTGTATAAAAAATAATAAGACAAAGTTTTCAAGCACTAAGGGACACTTTGAAATTAGCCAAACGTTTGTTCTGTAATTCCTTTTGTTTTTTACTCAAGGCAACAGTTAGATGTTAGCAACCTTGCTTTTGTACCCTTTTGTCTACATAGGGTATATCAAAAGCTTAAGCAGCCTAGGAGCCGCTGAGGAGATGTGGCAACTCCTCCTGAATAGGAAGATATGGAGGGCTTTGCTCACCATGCACATCCAAGTTCAGTGACAGGTGTTCTAACTACTTTTATTACCTCCCTTGGGGCAACAAGGGTGGCAGAAATGATTGACCACTCATATTGTCATTTAAGGCTGGACCCAGGTGGAAATGCCTCTCCATTCTCTAGTAGCCAGATTAAAATGAGCAAGCAAAATTTCTGGATAGGGAGGTTTATCACAGGATTTTAGTGAAAATTAAATGCAACATATATAACTTTATGTATAGATTGTCTTCTAGGAAATTTGTAGACAGATCCTGATACTGCCTTACATTACCAAGTCCATTTGTTTTCTATAAGAGAGGGAAAATATCATTAATTTGATGGCTAGGATGAGATAGAGATGTCCTCATTCTATTAAGGGAAATTTAACTAGGAGCCTCCAAAAATAAAGCCAGAAATAAGGCAAGGTCAATGGAGTTGGAGAAAATAGATTAGATTTGAGCATTAGTTTGTTGAGTCCACTCGGAACTTGGCATTTAGTTAGATGTGGGAAGTGAAACTGTTGGTTTTAAACTATCTATAGAACAAAACCCACATCCCTCATTGGAAGCACGTCACGATCTGGCTCAATCCACCTTCTAGCCTCAGGTCCACCCACTGCCCACCTCATGGTCTGTGTTCATTGGTCACCAGGCTACTAAACACACCATGCTCCTTAATGTCTGTGGGACGCAATGTCCTCTTGAATAAGAATGTCCTTCCCCACGACTGTCCCCCTCTGGTGAAATCCTATGCATCCCTAAACCTAGCCCCAAAGTCACCTTCTCTACTTAAGCCCTTGTTGACTCCCTGTCTACCTCCTGTAGGCAGAATTAACCACCTCACTCTCTGGGCCACCTTGGACTGTGTTCATATGTATAATGCTCATCATAGTATACAGAGGTGAATATTATTCACATCCGTCTTTCCCACTACACTGTGAGCTCTCAAAGAAAGGTGGTCTAATTCCTTTCATACTCCAAGCTCCTAGCACAACGTTGGCACATAATATGAAATAGAACAATATTTCTTAAAGAAAGAAAAGGAGAGAGAGGAATTCCAGTCAAAAGGCTGTTGTAATAATCCAGACAGAACGTCTCATACATATGAGCCTATATATAGAAGGTGGGACTGGGAATAGAAATTCAAAATTATTAAAATAGAATAGTAGATTGGATGTGTAATTAAATGTAGGGACTGAGAGAGAAGAAAAACTTGAAGATGATTCTGACCACGTTTTCTGGCCGATAAGTCTGAGAGATCATAGAGGATATTTTAAACATAGGAAGAAGAGGAAAAGGGAAAGGAAGTTAATTTCTGTTCAGACTTTTGAACTTAACGTGAAGGGGGATTTTAGAAGATTGTTGTGTATTCAGAACTGAAACTAAGTTCAGGGCTTACAGCATAATCATAGAAACTATGAAGTGGATAATATTGAAGGGAAGAGAACCAATAACTGTATTTGGGGTTTTGTCTCTAAGAAATGGGGAAAAGAAGAGAAGGAAGTGAAAGGAATCTGTTGAGAGAGCAGGTGAAGTGATCCAAGAAAAGGCAGTGCCATGGGAACCAAGAAAGGAGACCAAAAGTGAAGAATGTTGAGTCTGAGCCAGAGAAGGACTGATGGAGCCATTGCCACTGTAGCCTCAGAGAGGGCAGCTTCACTAGAACAATGGCAGCAGAATGCAGATGGAGCCAGTGGGGAGAGGAGGTGAGGAGAGTGAGTGCAGCCTGCTCTCAAAAATATTAATCTTAACAGGGCTGAGGGATCTTGCTATACATCCTATAAATCATTTCTAGTTGTGACCTACATTGTCTTCTAATTGAATGTTGGCTTAATCAAATTTCATTAAAGTTTCAACTGCCCACAGCTACTAAGATAATTTTTGCTTTTTAAATTTAAGACATTAAAAATAGAATCTCTGTATAAGCCTGGGGTTGGGATGGAGAAATAGCTCGATGATTCATTTATCCTCTCTTTGAAAGTATATCATTTAAATCGCATTATGAATCAACTAATTTAGGGGGTTTTATCCTAATAAGATAAACCCAGAAGACCTTAAAGAGTTCTTGGGGTGCGGGGAGGAGGCACTACCATTAAATCTAGTTGGAATTGCATATGTCCAGCTGCTGTAGGGCTGGGGTCAGGGTTTAATTGTGAGCCCTACATACTTGAAGCCATCATTTCTTACTTGGCTTTCTCCTCCTGTCACTGTAGATTGCAGGCTGTATTGTTTAATGTAGCAAAGGGAGAATTGAAATGTCTGCCTTCCTCGCAGTTGAGTACTTTTTATTGTCTCATCCCCTATTTATTACTGGGGAGTTCTGGACTTTAGATCATAATAAGTGAAGCTTGTGGCTCTCTTTATCCAGTGCCATGCCCAGCTCCGGGCAGGTTTATTCTATTGAATTTCAAATTGAAGACCTGTGTGTGTTAGCCAATTATATTTTAAATACATTTTCTGAACCGGCTTTAGGAAGTTTATTAAAATCTAGTTAAAAAGCAGGCTTTTCAGAGATCAAAGATATTAATTACATAATACATCTCACTCTGTCAGTGACTTTTTAGAAACTATACTAGATAGATTTCTGCAAAAGAAGTGTTTCTCTACCAGGGGAAGAAACAGGAGTCCCAGGTGAAAGAAGTTTGAAAGAGCTAAGAAACTTGAGGAAAGAGACTTCTGCTTCTAGTAATCGCAGATGAGGCAATTCCTGCTGAAAACCAATTTTAAGAAAAGCTGTAGTTTATATGTAATATATTTATTTAGACATAATTTACGTATGTATTTTGTTTATTACTTGTTTACATGTTAGCATCTCCCTGCTAGAATATAAGCTACAGGAAGGCAAGAATGTTTGTTTTGTTCAATGATATATCCCAAGCACCTGGAACTCTATCTGGTACATACTAACTGCCCCATAATTATTTGTTGCATGAATCAATAAATTATCTAAAACCTCTTAAGTCCTGGGAGCATTTCACTTTACTACCACAGGGTAGCTCTCTTTAGTGCCCCGTCCTGTCCCTGCCCCTTTGCTCTCTCAGACCTCTTTGTTCTCCCACCCAGTGCACTTCTACTGCATCTCACTCCCCCAGAGAACACAACCCAAGGGAGAGTAGCCCATCTCCTGTTCCACTGTTTAGTGAAAAGAATCCTCCATTGTCTTTTGTTCATTCTCTCCCCATGCATGGACATGAGAGAAAGATCCCATAGCCCTCTTGGTCTTGGTTGGAACAGGAGGAAAATGAAAACTGGACATCCATCTTAGGACTTAATCCTACGGAGACCACAAGCTGGAAGAGGCACTCAATACTAGCATGGCTTCTGTGGCATTTTGATGAGTAGTATGGGCTCCACACAGAAATATTAATATCTTATTGTTTTGATGATGATGATGATGTTCATTGGCCCAGAGCAAAAGGTAAAGGTTGTGTTATAAAGCTGATTTATTCAATCTCTGTGGATGTTAACTCCACCCCATCCCCTTATTGAACAATTACAATGCCTATAAATATTGTATTGAGAAAGAAAAAAAAACTAAGGCAGAAGATATCATATTACCCGTCCATATGTGACATTTTGGCTGGCCAAGCCATAATGGCCAAAGAGGAGCAACTGTCAAAATTTAAGTGGGGTTAGAAAAGAAGAGAGGAACTTGCACGTTTGCACCTACAAGGACCCTCTTTTCTCCTCTGGTAGCCATGGAAACCACTCCTTGGACCTCCTTTCAAGAGACTCTGCATGGGGAGCACAGTTGACTGACAGCTCCAATTGCTGCTCCTTCGAGTCCACCATGGCACTCATGCCCAGGCCATGTTTCCTCCAGGGTTCTCCAGGTAGAGATGGAGCAGGTGGGGTTGCCAGAGGCAGGCCATTAGGCCATCTTGACTGATGTGGGACTTCTAATGCTTCCAGGTCTGAAGGCTCACCTGCCACTTCCTGCTCCCTCCTCCTTTACCCTTCACAGGAGTTTCCTCCCCATAAATTTCTTGTGTATCTAGTCCTGTCTTGGCATCAGCTTCTTGGAGGACTTGAACTGATATGCACTCAACAGCCAGTAAATCCTGCTAATTCACAAAATCCTTGATTATCAGTACTAAAGAAAGACACTGGGGGTGAAGATGTCATCTTCTAAAAGACTTACTGGGGATAATCTACCACCAAATGTAGGTGGCAAATGCCATCTTTGATCACATAATGGAATCAATGAAGGAGGTTATTGATCTGGTTCAGAGGTGACTTTAGAATGTCCCAAACCCTTTAAATATGTGTGTATTGAGTATGTGTGCAATTCTCCTTGAAGAACATTTATACCTTTCATCTCATTAATCTACAAAATTATCAGCAGTGGCAGCTAATTGTCAGTTAACTAGGTAGTTCACAAGTCACATTAACATGAAATCTGTGTTTCATGTAAATAAAAAAAATAAAATGACTTATTTTATGCAATAATAGTCATGCCTCCATTTTTCACTCCAAACTAAGTGAACTTTAGTCATCCTAGGAGCTCTGCAAACTAAGCCTCTAGTACAAAAACAATCAGTACTGCATTCTTCATCTAATGCTGAACTTTAAAAGAAAACATGCTTTAATTTAAATAGTTATTAACATGAAAGAAGTAAGTAATTGAGAAATCGGTAGGTTAATTTTTCATATTAGGGAATTAAATCTCAGTAGAAGATGCTTCAACTCTTAGCCCAGACAATGCTTAAAGTTAATCCACTGGAAGATAGTGGAAATACAAAGCACCTCTAGCAGCTGTTCTCAAGGAGAAGGTTTATGTCAGCACCGCTTACATCAACTATACTCAGAACATTTGTGTCAGCAGCATAAATGCTGGCATGTCAGCATCTCTGTTTTATACCTACCCCCCAAAATGCGCATAGTTTAATTAGACCAAATACAGAGAATGGTTTGTTTATAGCTCATCCTAGAAGTAATAGCTTCCTAAGGGAAACATTCCTGCCCCACCCTGGAGAACCATCTGATATTTGTCAGTGAAAAACCAACCCCTCATGGCTTGTTCCCTACAGGAAACTCTTCTCAGAAAGTAATAACTTTACTCCTGGATCTAGTAGAATATTTTTGGTGAGTTGGGACCAATAATTTGTCTGGACACCCACAGACATCTGTGCTCTACTACTACCAACTTCAGCTAAGCACTCTGAATTCCTCCCTGTGCAGGTTTATCTTGTTCGATGCTCAATTTCAATGTGAAAAAGAAAGTTGCAGAGAGAACTAGCAGAATAACAGAACAGCCCTATAATCCACTGTTAGGTTAAAATAAGTGAGGCCTTCAAAGGGACAGCAGGATCCTTGGAAGGGAGAGTAGCTCCATGAGCAGAGAATGACTTAGGGACAAATAGAGAACTCACTTCCTTTCATCCTGGAATGTTTTTTGAGTTTGTTTGGTCCTTACCTTGGTAGAAAATTCTTGCTCAGTATTCTCAATGTCTCAGTTCCTAGTAGTGAGTGATAATTTTAGGAAGCAGCTCAAGTTCATTCCTCAAAAACTAAGGGAAGAGATTTTGTTGAGTGGGGGAAGGTTAACAGTTGCATAGTGCATAGGTTGCTATCTTTTCAGTCACCAAGGGGAGAATTAAATCAAAATATTGAATCATTTGAAACCCTTTCTATGGAGAACAAGGTGCTAGGGATAAATGTCAGAGGAGTGTTAAAATAAGACTGTGTTAAGACTTTTGAAGAAGAAACCAGAGATCTCTCTATGACAATGACAACCAGATACTAACTTCTGACGAAACAGTCGCCACCTCCAGCTAAGTTCCTTCCTGACCACTAGCTGAGTTCCTTGTATTTCAGTTTCTACTGGCACCTTTTTTTTCTAAAAGGAGCAGTCACCTAAATCCTGAATTAAAACATTTGTTCTGAAACACACACACACACACACACACACAGCGATACTTGTAAAGCATTACTCTTCATTGCAGAGATATCATGGGGTGGTCAGCAAGTGTAATGTGGCCATCATAAATTCAGATCAAGTGAGGGCCCTTGTCTTGGGTTTTTGGATATATACTAAAAAATCTTTTTACCAGGGCTCTGAAAGAGACCCAGAAAGAAAAATAGAAAGCTTAACTTGGGGCTGCAAATGTCCTCACACAGTAGCAGTTAATGCTTCTGCAAATGCCTATGGCTATAACCCCACTGACTCTTAAAAAGAAAAAAAAAAGTATACAAATCTTTTTTTCCAGTTTGACCAATGTCTGTTTCACATTTTAAAGATATACTTTCATAGTCATAATTCTGGAAAAGCCAGTTATGGACATGAGGATCAGAGTAAAATATATTAGGTGTCATATGTTACTTTGTTAACATAGAGTAATAATTTTTACTTGCACTGCATCTTTTTGAAAGATCACAAATTGCTTTACTGCTGTCACTACAGAGCCACTATTCAATCATTTTGAGGAATTATAAAGGACATAAAGAAACTTCTGAAGATGAAAGAAGGAAAATGCTTTTCCAATCTAATAAAAAAGGAAAAAGATGTGTCACAGGAAATTACAGATTGCTGGACCTTTATGAGTACCAGGGCAAATGATCAAACAAGCCCTTATAATACTACATAAGATATGTAGCAGTGACACAGCTTTCTGAAGAGCATCTTACTAACTAGGATTATGTGTGTGTGCTTTTTTTGAAGTAGTTTTAATGCCAATAGATTTCTGAGTCCATTGCATTGAATAAGTAACAAGGTGTCATGGACTGGGAATAAGAGACATGGATCTAGCCTTGTCTCTTCCCCACGTGACTCTGAGTAAATCACTCATCCTTTCATTTCTTGGACTCTCCTTCCATAAAATCATGTAATATTTCTTACTTGTCAACATCCCTTGAACTACAGCCCTTGAGAAGTTTAGGCCTGGGGCCCCAAATCCTCAGGCGATTTGTCTCTCTGTTAAATGCCATCTAGGGTGGCTGCTTGGCTTGCAGGATACACACTGCTGAAATGCATCTTTTTCATGCAGGAGTTTTGGGTTGGAAAATGGCCATACCTGGACCTCAGTATCCCACTCTCCTTTCCTCTTGTACACTGCTGATTAGTGCAGACATAGACACTTTATTCAAACTCGGTTGATCAAATTCTCTCTCCCAGGACACTGAATGGAAAGACAGAAAGACGTACAATGATAGGAAATTGTCAGTCTAGAGGGTCACAAGACATTTTTAAATTGTGAAATATAATAGCATAGAGTAAAATAGATCAGAGGGCGGTAATCTTAGCATCTTTTCCCACCACTCACTGCAGTGGCTTCCTCACAGTGCGTAGTACTAGATGGGGCCAGCAGTGCTGGTCAGAGACTCCCATAGGTCCCATTTCCTATTCCTCCTTTTTGGAATGCCCCACTCTACAACCGTTCGCCCTCATGTAGGGTCAACCAGATGCCCCCAAATAGTTGAAACTCTGGCCAGTGGGGTCATCCTGGGGCCCTGTGGCTGGACCCTGGTTCCAGGAGGTGGCCTGGTGAGGGAATTACTCTTGCCGGCTGGCACAGGATTTCTTTTGCAGAATTGTATGAGATTGGGCTGCCAGAATAGTGTTGAGACACTGATTTGGGAGTGCTACACACCCTATGGGGTCCTGTCAGTGGGCATCACTAGTGGTAAGAATAAGGCTTGTTTTGTGAGACTTTCATTCATATATATAATTATGTAATTTCTATGTAAATATTATATAGATATATAAATATTTTGTATATAAAATTCTTACATAATAGAGAATTTTTATTAATATGTGTTGATATTATAAATTTATATTTATATATATTAAGTTGACATACAATACATTTCTTATTGTGAGTCATAATAAAAAATGCTGCCCTTGGTGAACCACCACCTTCACCTAAAAATAGATTAATATATGTAAAACTAGTGTGGGTAAATGGCAGTAGCAACACATAATACAATTATAGTTTAATTATCTCAATCAAATCAATAACTTACGAAAGGCAGAAATGAAGAAGAAACTTTTTTTTTTTTTGGTAGAGACAGTTTCGCCGTGTTGCCCAGGCTGGTCTCAAACTCCTGGCCTCAAGCAATCCACCCTCCTCAGTCTCCCAAATTGCTGGGATTACAAGTGTGATCCACTGCTTCCAACCGAAGGAGAAACTTCTATACCACGATATGCAATTGCCATTTATGCTGGTTTGGATTCATTCATGAGTCTAATAAACAGAATAGATGGATTCTTCCTTTGAGAACTGAGCAGAGCTAGAAACTCTAAGGTCAAAACAGGCAAGTCATAATGGTGACAGGTCACCTAAACTGCAGTTCACAACTGCATTTCTTAAACAAAGCCCAACAAATTACCATTTCAGGGCCCTTGCAGGTGTCTGAGTCTAATCATTATCGCAAAGACTTCAGAGTTTAACCTTCTCATTTCACTACCTGTACCCTATCTACTATTTCAAATTGGCTTTTTAAAATTCTGTTATATTATTGATCAACAACGGAATTGTAAATTTCCATCATTTTATCATTTAAATAAGATCTTTTAATTCCATGTGAAAAATAAAATTAGTCGAGATAAGTGAACATCAAAATTTTAAACAGTTTTATATTTGCATGACTTCTAGAAATGTCAGATATAGCTTAAAATCTTTCTTAATCTATTCAGTCAGTTGCGTTGAGAGTCAACATGTTAGCCCTGTCAGTGCCTGGTCAAGCCTGAAAGAATCAAACTCTATGACTCAAGGCTAAAAGGAAAGTTTTAATGCTTGAAAACCTGTCAACTACCTCATGATTTTTTCCAGTTTATGGAAATCATTATAGTAGTATTCCTTCCTCTTAAAAATTCATCCATGACTTACTGTCAGATATACTTCCTTCAATTAAAGGTTATTCTTCCTCATAATGTTTCCAAATGCATACTCCTTTTTTCTTTAAAAAGCCTCAAGTTATTAACAAGTATAAAAAAATAGGCTTTATCATCACATTCGTTGACAGCTAGCATCACTCTCCCTGCTGTTTTTTTTTCTTTAAGACACCACAACCTTTTTATGTTCACGCTGTCTGTGCATGTTTATGACATCTATCACCAGGAACCATACCTGCTAGGGTAAAGATATGGCACCAGAGGAGGGAGAGACATCGCCAGCCAAATCCCTTGTAGATTATGTCAGAGTGAGTGATGATGGTGGAAGCCTGTAGAAGAACAGCAGAACCTGTGGGATCCTAAGATGCTTTATCTACATCAGAATTTGTGCAACCCTCCTGTGCTGAGCATTTTCTTGAACATTTTTCATATTCAACATAAGCCAAAATTCCATCTTTAAGCCAGATCATTCCACATCCCAAGTTACTCAACTAAGGCTATTTTTCAATGTTTTTGTCATCTTGTTCGATGGGTACACGATGATTTGGTATTTAATTCTGAGTCCACTCGATATTTTTAGCAGAAGATCACAGCCTTTTAAGAAAGTGACATAAAGAATGGGAAAATGCAAGTATTGGCTTGTCATTGTCACTATCTTTTTTTCAGAGAAGGGAACTCTTGAGATCTCTTTTGCCTTTATTCCAAATTTCTGAGCATAGCTGCAAGGTTCTTCAAGATTTGTCTCACCTCCCATTATTGCTTAGTTCTGGTAGTTCTTTAAAATCTACCTTACATGTTATCCATTGCCTGCCACGTTCAGTTTGCAGTCACCTGCTCCAGGTGTACATGAGCAGGGAGGTGTGTGTGGCAAACAGCCATTTTGCTATGGTTTAGCATTTATTGCCACTTCAAAGTTATGCTTTTGGCATTATCTCCAAATGATATTATATAGAGAGTCACATAAATACACTAACAGGGTATGTCATCATTCAGCTATTCATCACACAGTCTTAAACATGCACTATTGGTGGCCCATACTGCCTGGATATCTTCTTTAGGGACAGCATTTTTATGTGTGTGTGCTAGTGGTTTATATTTGTTAAATGTAGCAACTCAAAATATAACACAATTTTTATGAATTTGTTTTGACATTTCCTCAGTTTTTAATAATCTAGGACCCCCGACTGTAAGTCGTCACAAGCTCTGTAATATTTCTTTTCTTCAACTTTTAAGTTCCAGGGTACGTGTGCAGGATGTGCAGGTTCGTTACCTAGGTAAATGTGTGCCATGGTGGTTTGCTGCACAGATCAGCCCATCACCTAGGTATTAAGCCCAACATCCCTTAGCTATTCTTCTTGATGCTCTCCTGTCCCCAGTCCCACCACACAGGCACCAATGTGTGTTGTTCCCCACCATGTGTCCATTGTTCTTAATGTTCAGTGCCTATTTATAAGTAAGAACATGCAGTGTTTGGTTTTCTGTTCCTGTGTTAGTTTGCTAAGGATAACAGCTTCCACCTCCATCCATGCCCCTGCAAAGGACATGACCTCGTTCCTTTTTATGGCTGCCTAGCAATCCATGGTGTATATGTACCACATTTTCTTTATCCAGTCTATCAGTGATGGACATTTGGATTAACTCCATGTCTTTGGTATTGTGAATAGTGCTGCAGTGAACATACAAGTGCATGATTTATAGAATATAGAATGATTTATATTTCCTTGGGTATATACCCAGTAATGAGATTGCTGGGTCAAATGATATTTCTGCCTCTAGGTCTTTGAGGAATCACCACACTATTTTCACAATGGTTGAACTAATTTACATTCCCACCGGCAGTGTCAAAGCATTCCTTTTTCTCTGCAACTTCACCAGAGTCTGTTGTTTCTTGACATTTTAATGAGAGCCATTCTGACTGGCACTAGATGATATCTCATTGTGGTTTTGATTTACATTTCTCTAATGACCAGTGACGTTGAGCCTTTTTTCATATGTTTTTCGGCCACATGAATGTTTTCTTTTGAGAAATGTATGTTCATGTCCTTTGTTAACTTTTTAATGTTTTTTTTCTTGTAATTTGTTAAGTTCCTTGTAGACTCTAGATAGTAGACCTTTTTCAGATGGATAGATAGCAAAAATTTTCTCCCATTCTGTAGGTTGTCTGTTCACTCTGATAGTTTATTTTGCTGTGTGGAAGCTCTTTAGTTTAATTAGATCCCCTTTGTCAATTTTTGCTTTTGTTGCAATTGCTTTTGGCATTTTTGTCATGAAATCTTTGCCTGTGCCTAGGTCCTGAATGGTATTGCCTAGATTTTCTTCTAGGTTTTTATAGTTTTGGGTTTTACATTTAAGTCTTTAATCCATCTTGAGTTAATTTTTGTCTAAAGTGTAAGGAAGGGGTCCAGTTTGAATTTTCTGCATATGGCTAGCCAGTTATCTATCCTGCACCATTTATTAAAAAGGGAATCATTTCCTCATTGCTTGTTTTTGTCAGCTTTGTCGAAGATCATATGATTGTAGGCCTCTGGTCTCATTTCTGAGTTCTCTATTCGGTTCCATTGGTCTATATGTCAGTTTTTGTACCAGTACCATGCTGTTTTGGTTACTGTAGCCTGGTAATATAGTTTGAAGTTGGGTAGTGTGATCCCTCCAGCTTTGTTCTTTTTGCTTAGGATTGTCCTGGATATTCAGGCTTTTTTATGGTTCCATGTGAATTTAAAAATAGTTTTTTCTAATTCTGTCAAGAATGTCAATGGGTAGTTTAATGGGAATAGCATTGAATCTACACATTACTTTGGGCAGTATGGCCATTTTCACGATATTGATACTTCCTGTTCATGAGCATGGAATGCTTTTCCGTTTGTTTGTGTCATCTATGATTTCCTTGAGCAGTGGTTTGTAGTCCTCCTTGAAGAGGTCCTTCACTTTCCTTGTTAGCTGTATTCCTAGGTATTTTATTCTTTTTGTAGCAATTGTGAATGAGAGTTCTTTCATGATTTGGCTCTCTGACAAGCTCTGTAATATTCTTTTATACATCCCTGCTTTGGTATTTGCTGTTTTCTTTCTTTTCTTTGCTGTTCTTAAAGAAGTAGCTCCAACTTACATCCTACCCTTGGGCAGAATTGCTTTTCTCTCACAGTACATATCTTTATTGCAAACCACCCCATTATGCATTGTGTGTCTGTACGTATGCCTATCTGTCCCTCCCATACACTGCGAAGACTCAGTGTTACCTTTGTTAGATGTGAATCACCAGAACAACAGATGCTTTTCATTCACCTGCTAAAAAGACCAGCAGGTATCCAGGACCCACTGAGCACTGTGGCTAGGCAGCATCTCTCAGAATGTCTGCATACTTCAATTGCCCCTTTTGAGTTGGATAGTAATCAAAAGTCTATTGCATTTGTTCTCACATCTTTATAACAGTTTTACTAGTTATGATAAGCAAGTAATCTCATTAAATATTAAACAAACATAAAATGAGCACAGCAAAAATGAAAGTTTTATTTCTGTGAAATGTATTCTGAAAGCTTTGGGAAAACTTGATAAAGGAAATCACAAAACAAACAAAAATATCCTGACAAATTAATTATGGGAAATACCATTATACACAATTGAAGGGAAATTTTTAAACATCCAGATGGATTCTTCACTCAGATATATTGTAAGTATCATTAAATCTTTGCTCAATTTTAAGAAGTCACAGTTGAAAAGTATGATGCATGGATGGGTCAGTTTTTATCAAGAAGAACAAGCTGTAGCTCCAAACAACAGTGTCAGTTTAATAATTTCAAAAAAAGGTCCTGGCTTTACATCACAAGATTGGCAAATCAATTAAAGGTATAATAAAAATGTTTAAGAAATATCCCTTTTAACCTTCTTTAACCCATGTTTAAACATGAACTAGCAAATCCTTGACAAAAGGCCTTCTACTGAACTTTGCCCTGACTCCTAACCTTTGCTGCTAAGAGTGAGTAAAAATAACAGAGTCAAACTGAAACTAAGGAAAGGAGGAAACCCCTCTCTGATGGGGAAACTGAAATGTGACTGACATGCTACCTGTGACTATGAGTCACCTTATGGAGGACACTGGGGTAAATGAGGTATGAGAGATGGAGACAGAAAGCCTGCTGATTTGGACCCCTGAGAGTTGCTCTCAAGACCAGGCACACACCTTTTGTTCTAGAATTAACCACACAAACAGCATCTTTTCCTTTTTATTTGAGTTCTTTAAAGCTGGGTTTGTTTCATGTGTAAACAAACAAGTCCGGGTAATAATAATTTTAAAACCTCTACCTTATGTATTAAGGAATTACTATGGAATCTTTTAATTGACCCAAAAATATTGCTGGATGTAATATTACTGGACATCTCTTCTGTCCCAGGCTCTGAGGATGGAACAGTGAACAAATCAGACAGTCCGGGTTCTCCTGGAACTTACAGGCTAGTGCCCCAAGGGCTGGAAAGGATTGCAAATATATATTTTGTATTTACATCACACTAATATTTGTATCATAATATTATTGCATTCATTATGTGTTAATAGTTGACAGATCCAACATGGACCTTGAAGAACATGTGAATATTTTCAAGGGAGTAGCCGTAAACCTTTATTTGAATGCCAGTGAAAATAATTACATACTCCAAATCATATTCCTGTGCCATTGTCAAATTCAGAATTTGGTGTTAAAGGAACTGTAAGACTTAACAAGCAAGGCAATTTCTTATGTTCTCATGATATAAATATATAGAGAGTAGCCCCACGTGGATTGGTTACTGCTGGGTAACAGTACTTGTAGAAATTCAGAACTGGAAGATGCCTACACGTAAGGAGTGTGAAGAACAGAGGAATGAACTGGTTCATTCATGGTCAGCCAGACTGCAAATGTGGCAGATCCCAGCCAGGTGTTCACGGTAGGTCACCATGGCTTGAAAATATGTCACAAGTAGTTTGTTACTCATAATAAAGGAGTAACAGTTGAAAATTATTACTTTTTTTCAGAAATTAGATCACAGTTTGATTATTCCTATAACATGCTCATTTGCATTCCAAGATTCATTCTTGAGCAGAAGAATGAATCAGCTTATTCCCTGCTTGTGAGCCAGAAATTGCACATTCCCTGGGAAGTTCCTGAGAGAAGATTGTGCAAACCGAGGTTACGAGTCATGTTTCTTGTCACTGGACACATAAAGGCTAAGAATCTTGTGACTTGGTGGAAAATCCAGGACTAGAACCCAGTATTTTGAGTTTTTTAGAGAGTCTTGTTTTTTAATCAACTTATAATAAAGGGTAGGATGGACTCTCAATCTTTGAATATGGAGGAGAAAATTTAACATGTGATTATTAGTGGCCCACGAGAAATAAACCCACATCAAATGAAGCTCAGTTTGTGGTATCTCTAGAACACTTTCTTCCTCTGTTCCTCAAAGATCTGGTGGTAATTTTAAAACCTTGTCTAACTTCTGTTTGTTGTAGAGGAGGTTAATACTTTGCCCAAACTTGGGCTTCATCACATGGTATTAGAACATGCCAACTAACGCCCTATTCAAATACCTCAAATAAAATAAAATATCATTGATTTGGGCCCAATGCTATAAACTTCAGTTTCCAAAAGCTTTCAGTGTCAATTACTTCCCATAGCAAAGCAGTCCACAAGCCTCTTGATGATGCTTAGAGTCTTATATCATCAATTGCAGGCCTGTTTATACTTCACAATAAAATCTAATTTCTTGTACTTACTGTCAGAGTTAGGCAGCCTTATTGAATTGAATTCCTAAAGAAAATGATGATCTCAGAAGTAAACCTGAACTTATTAAAACAAGCTTGCAGTCCAAATTTCCAGCAGCAATGGGGCTTCCTAATTCAGTTAATTCAATACATGCTACTCAGCAGTTTGAAGGATATGCTTTCCAGAATATAGTGAGATCTCACCCTATTAGAGGTAAAAAGTGAATTGAATGCAATTCATACAATATTAATAACTTGCTCTACTTTACAGCTTAGTAATAAAGTTATTTATGCTCCCAGAGGCGTTTCGTGACATTCACAGTAGAAAGATGGCAGTAGACAGGTGGGCTGGGCCTGTGACATTTAGAAATAGCAGAACTGTGACACCTTCCTGTGAGGCTACATAGGATGATGGCCAAGGAGAATGACCCTGGTACAAAATCTTTATAAGCAGCACACTGAAGAAGAGACATAGACTCTAAATAAACTTCTATCCTACCTTTTGGAACAAGTGAATAGCAAAAATTGTAATTTAGATGAGCATAGTCTGGACATAGATCAACTAGCTACCACACCACAAATTTATCTTTCCCAGATCAACTGTATCCTTTCAAGATTTAAATTACACATTTCGCCTAGCTCCTCACACATTAACATAAGTTATACTCAACCTCCACTATACACATAGATGAAATTTTTGTCTTTAATTATGTACTGTTTTATATTCTTATATCCATACTATTTTCTATTGTTTCCTATGTTCAGTTCCAAGCACCTAGAAAACGATAATCACATCTTATGCAGTGCTCCCCTATCTCCCACAACACCTGCCACAGTAGTAAATAAAAGACCAATGCTGAAGAAGTATTTGTAAATAAAGAAAGAAGATGCCAAAGTTTTATCTGATAATCATTTTCCATGATCAGATGTAGGATGTGCAAACAGAAGGAAGTGGTGTCATAAATAATTCAAAGTAGCAGATAATTGGAAGGTCATTTCTATTTTACTTTGAAATGCATTAAGGCTGGCCACAACTTTAAAGAACAGCCCACTTATAGTCTCATCAGCAAATGATGAGTCATGTGCTGTGATAAACTGAAAGATGAAGAGGAATGGAACACAGTTTCCGTATTTTGTCTACACAACATTTATCACCCACTTCCTTCTAGCATCCTATTAGCCTTCTAGGTAATTAGCTCCCCGATTATGTTCAATCTTTTTGGGAAAGTAACTCCAGGCATCACTGGATTCACTAATTTTAACTAATTTCTTCAATTAATTTCAACTAATTTCTCTGTTATTACCTGGCATAACTAAGGGCTGGTACATCACTTATACTTGGCCAATCAGACACACTTTTCCAGGGCTTGAACTTTAGGCCATGTTATGCCAAGGCAGAAAGGAAAAAGGACATTCCAGGGCTCATAACATACATGGGGCATCCATCAGGTCTTGCTCCTAAGACTTAGTGGAAATTCTTAGGTCCCATAAATTCCAAACAGGTTCTGGTAATCTGAGTTTTTAATGAATTCACTTGTAATAGAATATAATAGACTTATTTTCTATTGTTTGCAACCAAAACACCCTAACTGCCCTGTTGGGCCAATGCTTCCCTGAGAAATGTGGAAGTGGAAAAACAGGACACAGACACAGCGTAGCACAAGGGTAGAGTGTGAGAAGATATGATGAGTAGAATCAGGGTCAGAGAAGCCACATAAAGTGTGGGAAGGTTATCATTGTGCAGTAGTCAAAGGTAGGGGAGGGTCAGAGGAGGCTGATGCATAGGGTAAGGAAAAGGCCAAGAATCATACAAAGAAGCAGATATGCCTGAAGGATGAGACCCTGCGACCTCTAGGAGGACTGGCTCCCAGTGGCAGTTCAGTTCCCAACGCTTTTTCTCAGAAGAGCCCACTGTGTATTTCCCTGGATTTTCATTCATTTAATAATCTCCTTTGTACTCTTCCATGGCTTTTTAAAACGAACATATAGTGATTAAGTTGTGAGCTCTAGGGTCCAACTGCCTATGTAAGTAAGACTCTCACTCTATCACTTATTTAAGTTTTCCTATCTGTAAATTGAGGCTACTAATAGGTACCTCATACCTCATAGGGTTTTTATGAGGTTTCAATAAGATAATTCAAGCACACTGCTCAGCCCAACACCATTCCGATTTATCAGAAACAAATCTCATGTATCTCTTCAAATTATCTCTACCTCTCACCTCCTAGACAGCCCACATTTCTGGAAATGCAGGATCCTCACCCTTGGCCAACCCAGGTAGCTGGGCAAAACACCCTGAGCAGCCACTGAAGCTGCCTTGTGATGCAAGCTAGAAGTGACAGGGAGTTGAACCCCCCATGGAGCAAACTCTGATCAATGGGAAAGGGATAAGAGGGAATCAGGTAGATATAGTCCCCTCCTTCCTGCATCCCTGGACTGCTGCAAGGTACAGTTTCTCCCTTTGACCTCTCTGGAGAAGTTCCTGGTAGACCGGCTGAATGACTTGGCCATTCTGGACACAGCTCCCAGGAAGCAGGAGCCAAGGTGGTAATGTTTCCCATCCCACTGATTTCCCATCTGTCTTTGCGTAGTTTCCCTTCTTACTCATTCTGGCTCCCCTAGGTTTGCACCTGTCATATACAACTCAGATTTTAAAATCCCTGTTCACTTCAATCTCTACTTTCCAGGTAACCCAGTCCAAGATAATATTAATAGTGTTATTATCATCACTTGAACTAGCCAAATTGGGCATCCGTTACTTGAAACCAAGGGAGTCAGGATAAAGCAATGAGGCAGAGTGTGCACTGTCACGCCGAGCTCCATACTGATAAACAGGTGAGCTACTCACCAACTCAGCACTATGACCAGAAAATATTTTTTAGAAGGTATTGAAGGCTTGAAGATAACTTTAAAGAGTAAAACTAGTCGCTTTTAAAAATAGTTACTAATAAATATAATAATATGCAACAAGATGCTTTATATTAAAAGCATAGATGTTTCATATATAAATTCTCAAATGAAAACTTTAGAGAAATACTGAATCAGATAAACTTTTTTTATTTTTCTCCCTTATGTAAATAGTATTAGGCCATTTACCAGTTTCTTCCCCATACATTGATGCTCATAGTTTTATTCTCTTGTAAAGAAATATTTGCAGGATGATAATTTGCATAGAAGATAATATTATGAAGTGTTGAACAATACCCTTATATTATAATAGCTGATGAGAAAGCTAGTGCACTTATATGCTATATGTCAGAGATGTTTTAAAATATAATATATGTTTTATGGCTGAAAGGAAATAAAAAGGTTCACAATAGTAGTTGTTGGCTGGTAAGCAAAAGATAATCTCAAAGTGGTGATTATGACACAGACCCTGGACTCAGGCAGAACAGGCTCAAATCCCTGCTCACTGCATTCTAATTTTGTGTCCTTGGCCAAGTTACCCTATAGTTCTAAGGTTTGGTTTTCCTTTCTGCATTATAGTACATATAGGAACAATATAGATAAAGGTTAGATGTATAGATATAGAATAAAATAGATACAGGAATAGGGTGGGATAGGTGAACCCAACTTAAAGGGCTGCTGGGAGAAATGGAGTCTTCCTCATCTCAGTAAATATTACCATTACTCACCTACTTGCTCATCCTTGATTCCATTCTTTCCATAGCTTTCTCTTATCACCCACATCTAATCCATCACAAATTTCTATCAGATCTCCCTCCAAAATGCATCCTGCATCCATTCTCCTCTCTTCTGCCTCCAATGCTCACATCAAAGTTACCATCATCTCCTGCCTGAGGTACAGAAATAACGTCTAATTGTCCCATTCTTCTCCTTATATAATCTGTTTTCCACACCGCAACCAAGTGATCTTTTATAGCATGAATTGCATCATGTTACTCCCTGCTTAAAGCCTCCAAAGGCTCTCCACTGCACTGAGACTGAGTGGAGAGAATTACCATTGCCCACAAGTTCTCGTGACCTCGCTCTTGCCTGCCTCTCCTCTCTCCTCCTCTAGTCCTCATCCCCAACTCATGGCACTGCCCTCTAGCACATATGCTGGCCTTCCTTCTATTCATCAAACAGATGCAGTCCATTCCTCCTTCAGGATCTTCATGTCTCCCCTTCCTCCTGCTTAGAATGCTCTTCTTTCAGGTCTTTGCATGACTTTCTGCTTCTCAGCATTCAGGTTTGTTTTTAAATCCTGCCTTCACAGGCAGACCTAGCCACCTGCCCCTTGGCAGGCCCCACCCCATCACCCTATTCCTTAATGTTGTAATGTTTCTTCAAATGACTTCTTGCTATCTATAATTATCTTATTGATTTAGTTATTTAATGCCTGTTTACCTAATTTGAATTAAGATCCACTAGAGCAGAGACATTTTCTATCCTGTTTACCACACTACTCTCAAGGCTGAATAGGTGAATGTGTGCAGTGCTTGGTATATAGTCTCATTTCCCTGGCACTTCCCAAGGCTGGGATCATGAATTGCTTTTATGATGGAAGAAAATATAAGCTACCTTTGACCAGGAAATGCTGGTTTTTTGTTTTTATCTGGAGTCTCACTCTGTTGCCCAAGCTGGAGTGCAGTGGCATGATCTCGGCTCACTGCAACATCTGCCTCCCAGGTCCAAGCAATTCTCCTGCCTCAGCCTCCTGAGTAGCTGGGATTACAGGCACACGCCACCACACCAGGCTAATTTTTTTTTTTTATTTTTAATAGAGACAGGTTTCACCATGTTAGCCAGACTGGTCTCGAACTCCTGACCTCAGGCAATCTGCCCGCCTTAGCCTCGCAAAATGCTGGAATTACAGGCGTGAGCCACTGTGCCTGGCCAAAATGTTGTTTTTTAAAAGTCATCTGTCCTAATTCCAAGTACTTGGAATATTTCTTTCTCTATTGTCCTTTAGTAGCATCTTTGAATTTCACAATAAAACCTAGTTTCCAAAATACCAGGACAACGTGAGGTGCTCCTGGAGTGGAGGCAGAATATGTACAGATAACATGGAGGGACAGCTGGCTGGAATAGACAGTCCTTAGGGTGGGTGTCCAGAGGTGTGAGGTCACAGAGAACATTTTCAGGACCTGCTGTCGAGCTGGCTCATGAGCTGGTGACTATGGAAAATGAAAGCAAGTTCATGCTGACAATGCCCGTAAAGAGCTTTGTGAAGCCATGACAGTGCTCTTCAATTTTAACATGAAGAAGAGGGCATGTGAGTTAGCAAGACTGGCCAGAGGCCAGAGCCCGGGGCCAGCAAACCTTTCCCTGCTGTGAGGTGGGCAAGTTAGTTGCTCCAAAAACAAGATAAAGTGATTGAGTTCTTTTCTCAAGCGGGAGTCGGAGTTTATCTGCTCTGAGGTATGCTGCATTTAAATCCTTACTATCTGTTCTTTGAGAAATACCCAACTTCTCAGGTGATTGTAGACCTTTTCAGAGTCATCACTCAGGCCCTCAATGCCTTAGAGAGAGTTTCTGATTTGCCTCCATCGGTGTCTCCTTTGCCAGGGATCTGCATTCCCTTGACCTGATCTCAGGGGAACTGGGGAAGAAAATGAGTTGGAGGTGGCCATAAGGCCCAATCTCAACAAACATGGCCAAGGAACCAGATACTCCTGGCCAAGGCCCTGAAAGAGAATAAGGCTAGTGGAGAACCTGCGTTCATTCTCCAAGTAACTGAAATAATGCCTGAACCCAAGCCTGAGTGATCTGAAAAAGTCCATGAAAGTCCTAGAAGCAAAGAAAGCAAACTAGTTAACTTTCAGGAGATGCTCAGTCTTCCTCCCAGACATCTTCTGATGTCATACACAGCTGGCCACCTGGTGCAGTGAGCAGTGAGTCCCTATGATATAAACCCCAGGATGGTCCAGATCCTGCCAAAGTAATTAGCTTATATCACAGAAGTAGATTCAAAATTAAAACAAAGGGATTTTAAATGTGAAACTGTAAATGCAAAAGTGCACAGCTGCTTATACTAAGTGGGTAAACTGCTTTGAAATTGGTTCTGAATTGGCTTTGGGTTCATAATGGGACTTGATTATTTCCACATGGTACTTAGCAGGCACATAAAATTCCACTAATATGAAAGAAATGTATTTTAAATGTTGGTTGATGGAGGAAAGAATACTTTTATATTACAAAAAAAGACAAAAGAGAATTCTATGGCAACTGAAGTATAGCATCTCAGAATACTGATTTGAAACTCTTTCAGTAAGATAGAATAACTTAAAATGATCATTTAATATTAATATGTATCAAGTTGATTAGGATGGAACCCTTTTTGGTTTGGACGAAACTGATTTAGACTTTTAAATAAACTTGAATTATGTTTGAAACCTTCTGGGAAAAATATTTACCAGAGATTGCCAAGACTCTTTGACCTAGGTATCATTTGCTGTCTGGATTAATTTCCAACATTTAGGTCCTTCTGCATTTGCACTGTGGCTTGTCCATCCTCATCTTACTCTGTCCTGTTTGGACTTTGGTGACATAAAAATAAACAACCATTAATCAGTATAGTTTAGTTGCTAATGTCTTAGCCTCTGGAGTCAGTCTAGCTGGGTTCACATCCTGTCTAGGTCTCTTATTAGCTATGTGACATTGAGCAAATCACTTAACCTTTTGTGAATTTGTTTTATCCTCTTTAAAATACAACACTTCCTACTTCAAAGATTGGAAACCAAAGAAAAGTAATTCAAAATCCCCATCAACAGGTTCATCCAACTAAAAAATATATATATCTTGAGGATTTGCATTGATATTCAATATCGACATATCCAAGGCCTCCTCCCAGACCACTAGATTCTAGTAATTTGAACCGGCTTCTCCTCTCCCTCAAAGCAGCTCTGCTTAGTACAGTGCTTGGCACAAAGCAAATATTCAATAAATGTTAGCCAACGTTAGCTGCTCATCTGCTTTCCTTAAAAGCCAAGTCATTTCAACAAACCACCCCTGAGGCCCCAAGACACAGAAGAACAGCATCCAGTCTAAGCCCTCTGGTGCAGGTGGGAAACAGCAATCAGACTCTGCCAGACATATTGCCTTGATAAATGTGTGCCTCCCTCCTTGAACCACAAAGTTATAGCTTTTAGAATTAAAGATAGCTCCACTTATGTGCCACTGTATGCCAGGATATACTTGTCATTTATAACACGATCTCACTGAAACATTGCTTTTAATATTTGCACTGCTGTGGGAGAATACAAATGTTAATCTCTGATGTTAATACCTTTAAGGAAAACTAATTTCATTTCCCAAGTTCCTCAACTAATGATATTTTTTGTTTATTTGTTTGTTTTGTATCAGGATTTGATGAGTATGCAGTGATTCAGTATTCAGTTATAGTCTTGCTCAGTATTTTTATGAGAGAATTATGACCTTCTGAAAAAAAAGCTAGTATGTAAAGTGTGGCAAAAATTTTAACTCGTTTTTTAGGTTTTACTTTTTATTGAAATGTGATATACATAACAAGAAGTGCACACATAATAACTAAACAATTTGCTATATTTTCACAAACTGAACACAACCATGTAACCATTATCCAGATAAGAAGACAAAACATTATCAACATTGCAGAAATCCCCTTTGTACTCCCTTCCTGTCACCAACCCCTCCCCAAGGGTAACTATCATCCCGACCTCTAACCTCACTGATATGTGTTTCCTGTATTTGTACTCCATATGTATATAGAATCCTAGAGCAGAAACTCGATTTATCTTACTTCTTTCACTCAGCATTCTGTTTGTGAGAATTGGCCTCATTGCCATGTATAGTTGTAGATGGCTCATGATCATTACTATATAGAATTCCATCCTTGAATACACCATATTTATGACTTCTGCTATTGATGGGCAGTTTGAAGATATTATGAATAGTTTGTCTTTTGGTGCACATATGTACACACTCCAGTTGAGCATCCACCCAGAAGCTAATTGCCAGGCCACAGGGTATATGTATGTTCTGCTTTAATAGGTACTGACAAATTGTTTTCCAAAGTTGTTATGCCTGTAACAATTTACATCCCACTATCAGTGAATGAGCATCCCAGTTCTTCCACATTCTAAACAAAACTTGGCATTTTTCATTATCAAAAAATTGTTTGCCATTCTAACTAGTATGTATCAGGGCATCTTTGACTTACTCCTAAGTCAAAGTTCTTAAATCTATTTTTTCTCTGTGGCACAAAGTCTGCAAATTCTATCACACTCCCTGGTGGTGATGCAGAAGGACGATGCATTCGGAGTACGCTGGGCCACCTGGAGCACAATCTCAGCACAGTTTCACAACCTGAAATACACAAATCTTACCCATGCAAAAAGAAAAAAGAAAAAAGCCTGGGGAAGCCACAGAGAGCTTCACTCAAAGACTCTTGTGGTAGAGGTGGTGGGAGAGCTATAGGACACAATACACAGCAGGGTTTCCTAAGGATGCTTTTACCACTGTTGTGTCAGATGCCTCCTTCCTCCTCAGGACTCCCTTCTCTGTTCTCCTCTTTTCCATGCTTGGGCTCCTCTCCTTTTATGCCCATTCCTTTCTTTGATCCTTTATGTCCAACTGTTGACTCCCAGGCTCTCTCCCCATCATTCCTCATCCTGGACAGCATTCCTCAAGTCTAAGAGGATGTTCTGGCCAAAAAATAGCTCTTTCTCCCTAGAGAGAGAAGGAAAGGCAGATCGTAAGCATTATAACTCAATTCTTCCTCCCGTTAGTACTTGTGCAGCTTGGACTTATGCTAAGGCTGAGGTTGCCAACACTTGGGGTCTCTCCTCCCTAGGTGCACTACAGAGGCTTCCCTCTGATGTCTGGCTATATTTCTGTAGAGACATAGTGGTGCATTTTGTGCCCTGCCCACAGGGCTAGATTGAGGGGATGAGGGGGCCTAGAGGCAGTCAGGCCCTGTGCCTTGGCATGGGCTGATTCATTTTCCTCTGGACAAAGGTACCATCTGCTGCTCATCAAGCTGTATGCCTGTTGGGCTGCATCTGCCTAGAGGGGGCACCTTTTCGGTTGGCGCAGAGTCTTCCTGTGTAGACTAATGTAGACTAGACATGGCCAGCACCGCCTTCCAGCACTGCCACTGAGCACAGCCCAAGTTCCTGCTACTTTCAGAGTCCTCAGATCTCGTGTTTCCTCCCACAGCATGAGAAAGAAATCCCTTCTGTCAGCATTTCTGCTTCTCAAAGACACTGCTCTCCAGTCCTCTTCCAGGACTCCCAGCAAAATCCCATTTGAGGATTTAGTATCTCACAAAAGAGTGAAAAAGTTCTTCAGGTTCAGGCTGTTTTGTTCTCTGCCTGGCCAAGATACCCATGGAAAGAAATTACCAAGAGAGATACTGGGCAAGGGTCTGACATTTCCAAGTATTCACTTGGGTACTAAAACAGGTTACTTTTCAATATTTTCTCCTTGTGGCACTGCTTTTTAGATTGTTTTATTTTTTTTTAACCTGAAAAGCAGAAATATCTGAAATGTTACTGCTCTCATATTTACAGTTACTCTGAACTATTTACAACTGAAATGTTTATTTTTTGAATATTGAATACACCATAGTGATTAGTTTTAATGACACTTACAAGACTAGTACTTGAACATTATAGAGCTTACTTTTGTGACAGCCAAATTAATGATTGAAATTGAAAATTAATGTTATAAGTCATTGAGAGGAACAAATATCACAGTCAGAAACATCCAAAAATACTTAATAAAAATTGAATGAATATCATTCTCATTTAACCTAAAATAAGGATGATTTTTGAATAGCTTTTCCTTGTGAATAAAAGTCCAGATAATAAAACAAATATTTACTTAAAATATGTGATACCTTTTTTCTTGTAAACTTTTCACAAAAAGGACTGGAAGAAGAATTACTTTATCTTATTATAGTGAATAAAATTATAATAGTAAGAATGAAAAAAATCTGATATTCAATTATGCCAGAGATATTTAGGTTCCTTTTCTCTCAAGAGTTCATATTTGAACATGGCTTATCTTCACATAGTCTATTTTCTAGAATGGTAAAAGACAAATATGACCATTCCCAATGCTTAAACAAGAAAACTGGAGCACCAAGTTTTAATAAATTCCTCAAGACCATAGTCAAGTATTAAATTCTCCATATAAAGTACACTTTAATGCCTCCATGTTTTTCTTTTACCATGGGATGATTTTTCTTTATTCTCTCTGCTTCAAAGTGCTTCTTATACTCTAAGATCAAACTGGAATATTACCTCTTACATCAAACCCTCTCTAACCTTCAGGCAGAAATAACTGAATAATCATTCACCAATTTCATTAGCTTTAATTATGGAATCTTATCCCTTTGAATTTTGAAGAGTTTTTTTAAACTATGTCCCAGTACATGCCAAAACTGTATAGAAAATACACCAAAATTATTACCTATGATTGTGGTTGTGAGTTGTACCATGTGTAACTTTTCAGTTTTTCTGTATTTTCTAAATTTTCTGTAAAGGTCATATAATTTATGATTAGAAAAAGCAAAACAAAACAAAAATGACATATTAAGTTTTATGAGCTATAATTTATAGCTAAGAAAAACCAATACTCTAAGACTAAGCCATAGTAGAGATATCTGAGGAGGGATAAAAGGACTTTGGATGAAGGAGGAACAAAAAAATCCCCGAAGAAAAATTTTACTTCCTTCATATATTATATCTGCATACTATGCTCCTCAGGCAGCTCAGGGGTCATCAAATAGACCCTGGGAATACCTCCATCAGTTTCAAGAAAGGGTAAGACGATAATCCAAATAGACAGATGACTACTGACAAAACTAATCTACCTTCCTTAAATAAAATGGATGGAATAACTTAAAGCCTTCTGGGGAAACATAAGACTCAGTGAAGAGTCAATCTCAAATGGCTGGAGCTCCGGACTAAAGCTTCCTGCTCTCAAATGTGAAGCTGAATCTAAAAAAGGCCAACAGTGCCTGCTCGTGTGTGCTGAGTAGGGGAAAAGCCCAACTGCTGCACAAAGAGGCCCAAAAGTACTGTGGCTTAAAGAAAAGAAAGCTCCCCCCTCTCTCATAACCTATCCGTAGGAGAGTGGTCTGGTCTGGGGCAGCTCTGTTCCTTGCAGCCATGTAGGCACCCAGTTTCTTTCCACAGTTTATTCACCACAAGGCAGGGATTAGAACACTACAGGCCATCGACCAAATCCAGCCTGCCACTTGGATTTGCACATAACATTTTATTGGAATACAGCCATGCCCATTTGTTTACATATCATCTTTGGCTGCTTACACACCACAGGGTAGAGACTGAATGGTTACAAAACTGAAAATATTTACTATTTGGCCCTTTACATGAAGAAAAAGTTTGCCCACCCATGCTCTAAAATATGACCATGCTGAGCAGGGTTGGAGGCAGATTTAAGTTCCAGCTTGTGAAAAGAGCACCCAGCCAGCATTGCAAGGCCCAAGCTCAGAAGCAGCACATATCACATCCCTCACACTCTACCACAACGGCATAGTCACAAGTCTTCATGTAGTTGTAAGAAGGCTGGGAAATGAGTCTCTGGCTGAACAACCATGGTCCAGCTACATCTTTACAATGAAACAAAAGGAGGGCAGTCGGTAGCCTCCACCACATGGTGTGCTTTGTCCATGTGCTTCAACTGACATCATTAAAAGTAGCATATATCCACCTGAGTGTCATGTCATAGGCAAGTGGCCATATTTTTGTCCACACCAGAAATGTACTTTTGCTGCAACCACGACAATATGCTTTCTAGTATTGTCTATCAGAGATAACACTGAAGTATGATTTGACAAAAGAAGGAGGCAAGTATAAGAGCTATGGAAAGTGCCAAGCCAACCCAAAGACAGATTGTGTTTTATTGGAACGTGCAGTGTCATAAGCAAGCTGGTTTAAAATGGTATCTGCTCTTCTCAAACAACATCATGGTGTCAAAGGGTGGCCTGGTGAGTGTGCCATGCTAAATATATTTGGAAACTAATGCCTTCAAAAAAGTGCTGTCCAAAATTCTGTTTTGTAAAAATATTCTTCAAACACACAAAAAAAGTTTGAACCCATTTAGAAATAATTGACCACACACAAAATAAACTGTAAGTCTCCAATCAGGCTCCATTTAAAAAGAAAAAAAGTGTACGTAAAACATCCAATGAACAGTATCAGTTTCCGTAGGAGACTTCATAGTCCATTTGCTCTACCACCATAACAGATTAGAAGTAAAAAGGCATCTAAGCTGATCTTTCCGCCAGGACGATTCCCTGCAGCAAGTTTTACTGCCTTCTTTGATTCAGTTTTAAATGTCTGGAGCAACGTGCTCTCCCCATCCTTCTCCAAAGGCAATTCGAAGTCCTATGGGAGATTTTTGCAACCGCCGTGGTGTAAAAAGTAATAGAATGAGGAATGAAGAGTTAGAGATTCTGGTCCTCACTCTTCTGCTTCTCAACCACATGGACTTGCATGATTCATTCCATGAATTCACTCAAATTGTGTTGAGGCCTCTCTGTGAGAGAAACAAAGATGACAGAAACTTAGCCCAGCCCTTTAAGAGTTGCAGGAGTAAGTGCAGGAGTAAGTGCAAGAGAAAGAGAAAATGCTTTGATGCGTGGCTGGTATCACACCTGTTGTGAGTGATGGTTGAGGAGAGTCATGCAAACTGTTATGGAAGGTGGGTGAGACCTGGAATGCAAAGAGGAAGGAAAAGGTGGAGGTAGGAGAGGAATGACTGGTGGCCAATTTCAGCTAGAACTTGTGTCATTCACAGGGGAACAATGGGATATCGGGAAAGATAGAATGGAACCGGTCCTGGAAAACTAATGAATTTTGTTTTTTAGTAAGCCAAGTGACTGAAGGTTTCTGAGAAGGGGGATGATTTGATTAAGGAATAGCTTTAGTAGGATTATTTACATGGTGATATTCACATGGTAAATGAATTGGGAGTAGGGAGACTACTTAAAATCTCATTAGAAAGCTATGATAACAAGACAGATGTGGAAGAGATTATCAGTAAGGAAGATATTCAAGGAACTATTTTCCCTGTGTTGAACATGATCCAATTGCTTATTTTAGGATGCTACAATCAAAAAAATGATGAAGCAGAAAATACAACACCTAAGATAACAGATAAAATACTTGCAATTGATATGACAGAAAAATAACAGACTAGAAAGGCATTTCATTCTTAATTTAATGTTTATGAGGATTTTTTAAAATTATACTTTAAGTTTTAGGGTACATGTGCACAATGTGCAGGTTAGTTACATATGTATACATGTGCCATGCTGGTGTGCTGCACCCATTAACTTGTCATTTAGCATTAGGTATATCTCCTAATGCTATCCCTCCCCCCTCCCCCCACCCCACAACAGTACCCAGAATGTGATGTTCCCCTTCCTGTGTCCATGTGTTCTCATTGTTCAATTCCCATCTATGAGTGAGAACATGCGGTGTTTGGTTTTTTGTCCTTGGCGATAGTTTACTGAGAATGATGATTTCTAATTTCATCTCTTTCCCTACAAAGGACATGAACTCATCATTTTTTATGGCTGCATAGTATTCCATGGTGTATATGTGCCACATTTTCTTAATCCATATCATTGTTGGACATATGGGTTGGTTCCCCAAGTCTTTGCTATTGTGAATAGTGCTGCAATAAACATATGTGTGCATGTGTCTTTATAGCAGCATGATTTATAGTCCTTTGGGTATATACCCAGTAATGGGATTGCTGGGTCAAATGGTATTTCTAGTTCTAGATCCCTGAGGAATCGCCACACTGACTTCCACAATGGTTGAACTAGTTTACAGTCCCACCAACAGTGTAAAAGTGTTCCTATTTCTCCACATCCTCTCCAGCACCTGTTGTTTCCTGACTTTTTAACAATTGCCATTCTAACTGGTGTGAGATGGTATCTCATTGTGGTTTTGATTTGCATTTCTCTGATGTCCAGTGATGATGAGCATTTTTTCATGTGTCTTTTGGCTGCATAAATGTCTTCTTTTGAGAAGTGTCTGTTCATATCCTTTGCCCACTTTTTGATGGGGTTGTTTGTTTTTTTCTTGTAAATTTGTTGGAGTTCATTGTAGATTCTGGATATTAGCCCTTTGTCAGATGAGTAGGTTGCGAAAATTTTCTCCCATTTTGTAGGTTTCCTGTTCACTCTGATGGTAGTTTCTTTTGCTGTGCAGAAGCTCTTTAGTTTAATTAGATCCCATTTATCAATTTTGGCTTTTGTTGCTGTTGCTTTTGGTGTTTTAGACATGAAGTCCTTGCCCATGCCTATGTCCTGAATGGTATTGCCTAGGTTTTCTTCTAGGGCTTTTATGGTTTTAGGTCTAACATTTAAGTCTTTAATCCATCTTGAATTAATTTTTGTGTAAGGTGTAAGGTGTAAGGAAGGGATCCAGTTTCAGCTTTCTACATATGGCTAGCCAGTTTTCCCAGCACGATTTATTAAATAGGGAATCCTTTCCCCATTGCTTGTTTTTCTCAGGTTTGTCAAAGATCAGGTAGTTGTAGATATGCAGCGTTATTTCTGAGAGCTCTGTTCTGTTCCATTGATATATATCTCTGTTTTGGTACCAGTACCATGCTGTTTTGGTTACTGTAGCCTTGTAGTATCGTTTGAAGTCAGGTAGCGTGATGCCTCCAGCTTTGTCCTTTTGGCTTAGGATTGACTTGGCGATGCGGGCTCTTTTTTGGTTCCATATGAACTTTAAAGTAGTTTTTTCCAATTCTGTGAAGAAAGTCATTGGTACCTTGATGGGGATGGCATTGAATCTATAAATTACCTTGGGCGGTATGGCCATTTTCACGATATTGATTCTTCCTACTCATGAGCATGGAATGTTCTTCCATTTGTTTGTATCCTCTTTTATTTCTTTGAGCAGTGGTTTGTAGTTCTCCTTGAAGAGGTCCTTCACATCCCTTGTAAGTTGGATTCCTAAGTATTTTATTCTCTTTGAAGCAATTGTGAATGGGAGTTCACTCATGATTTGGCTCTCTGTTTGTCCGTTATTGGTATATAAGAATGCTTGTGATTTTTGTACATTGATTTTTTAACTATTTTGTAAGCTATGAAAGGCTGTGAAAATGAAACTCTGGGAAGGATGTAGGAGCAGGTTCCTCTTATTAAGAAGATAGAGTCATAGGGAAGAAATTACTATCCTCTCTAGGCTTTTCACACTTATGCCAAGTTAGATGGACCTTCTAGGTGCTACTTTGAAAAATTTTAACTAGGAAGACAGTCTGTTTTTTTTCTTTTTTTTTCATTTCATAGAACTATATTTTGCATACAATAAAATGTACCTATTTTAAGTGTATAGTTCAATGAGCTTTGATGACATATACACCCATGTAATCATCCCCATACACCCATATAATCATCCGCATAATTAAGCTATAGAATGCTTCTGTCGGCATTCCCTCTCCTTTCCCCAGGCCCCACCACATTCTCTCATAACTCTGCAATCAAACTCCAGCCCTTTCTCAGGCAACTGCTGACCTGACATCTGTCACTGTAGATTAGTTTTGTCTGTTCTATAAACTTCATGTAAATGCAGTCATACAATAGGTATTCTTTTGTGTCTGGCTCTTTTTGCTTACAAGGTTTTTGAGCTTCACCAATGCTATTATATGTAAAAGTAGTTTATTCTTTTTTACTGGTAAGTTGCGTGAATATTCCACAACTTTTTTATCCATTCATCTGTAAATGTGTATTAGGGGTGTTTTCAGTTGGGAGCTATTATGAATAAAGCTGCTGTGAACATTAGTGTACCTGTCTTGTTGTGGACATACGGTTCATTCCTCTTGGTCATAGGTTTTCATATACTTCCATATCATCTAAATCTGAGTCATATGGAAGTATGTGTTTTCTTTTATAAGAAACTGACAAACTGTTTTCCAAAGTATTTATAATATTTTACATTCCCAGGAGCAGTATATGAGAGTTCCAGTTGCTCCACATCCTTTCCAACACTTGTTTTTGTTAGTCTTTTAAATTTTAGCCATTCTAGCAGGTTTGTAGTAATATCAGGGAAATTTGCACTTCCCTGATGATTAATGATATGTTCATGTCCTTCTTGGCCACTGCATATGTATTTTTGTGAAGGGTATGTTCCAATCCTTCACTCCCTTTTTAAACTTGTCATTTGTCTTATTTTTGAGTTGTGAGAGTTCTTTACATATGTTAGTATGTTGGATGTAAGTCTACACACACATCTATATATATAGTATATGTATATATACGTGTATGTGTGTGTGTATATATATGTATGTGTGTATATATATGTGTGTGTGTGTGTGTGTGTGTGTGTGTGTGTGTGTGTGTGTATGGCAGATACTTTCTTTCCAGACTCTTGCTTTTTCATTTTCTTAGTGATGTGTCTGGAAGAGCAGTAGTTGTAATGAGTGGGGTTGTAACTTAATTAAAAATTAAGTTTTTAATTTTAATAAAGTCTAATTCATCAATTTTTATGGTTATAGTTCTGTTCTATTTACAATATCTTGAAAAAAATGTGTCTTCTCCTGGAAGCTTTATATGTTCCGCTTTTACTTTAGGTCTATTATCTACTTTAAGTTTACTTTTGCGTACAGTGTGAGTAGGATTGATGCTCATTTCTTTCCCGTTTGAATATCCAGGTATTCCAACACTACCTGTGGAAAATACTATCCTTTCCTTATTGAATTACCTTGGCACCTTTGTCAAATGTTGATCTATTTCTGAACTCTTTATTTACTCTATTCCACTGATCTATCTTTACACCAAGACCACACTGTCTTGATTATGTAGCTTTGAAGTAAAGCTTGAAATCAGAAAATGGAATTCCTCCAAATTTATTTTTCGTTTAAAGGACTATTTTGACAATTGTAGGTCCTTTTTATTTCCACATATCTATTAGAATCAGCTTGCGTGTTTCTACAAAGAAGTCCTCTGGGAAGACTTGCATTGAATCTAAAGATCAATTTGGGGAAAATTGATTTCTTAACAATATGAGTTTCCTAGTTCAAGAATATGATATTTTTCGTTTTTATTTGACTTTTAAATTTTCTCTTAACAATCTTTTGTAGTTTTCAACGTATGGATCTTGTACGTATTTTGTTAAATTTATCCTGAAGTATTTCAGACAGCCTGTCTTAGGAGTTAACTATTGAGGAAAGTAATCTCTCTCATTATTTGTCAGTTTTATTAGTTTAATTACCAGAATAACAATTTCTTCAAATTGGTGGTAGTGGAGGAAGGGTTGTAATGGAGGAGGGGTACTTCTCAATTGGAATGATATATATCTAATTGGATATATATATATATATATATCCAATTAGAAGATAATTTCCTGACATACTAGAAAAAAGTCTGTCTAGATGAAGCCTCACTGAACCCCAGCTTGCAAGCATGTCAATACATACACATACAAAGAAGACTATAAATGAACAAGTCTCCCTCGTGTCAACTATGAAGCTACTTACCAAGATAATTAGGTCTTTAAAGTTGAAAGCAGCTCTTTTATGGATTACCCAGTCTACAAGTCTACATATGGTTACCATTTTAAAATTATCAGATTTATCACATTAATGGGCACTATAAAAATGTTTTTCTAGGGCTGGATTTTTTTTAGCATAATTCTCATGCTTTAGTTTGAATCAGCAATTGCATTTGTGCAATTACAGAGTGCTTGTAGGAGGCCTAAAAACTAAGAGTAGAGAAAAATGTTTTATCAGCAAAGTTTTTCCTAGATGTACAAAATTCTCTTGAAAACACTTTTGGGAAATCTAACTACTTAACTGATGTTTTTCTTTCCACACAGAAATATTGATGATAAAGAGGAAACTAACTTTCTGAACCATTAAATGTAATATCATTTATCTCACCAAATCCCAAGATAGGTATTTTATAGATTGTTCTTCATTTTAAAAGTAGATTACCCAAGATTCCTAGAATAATTATATTATAAATATAATAATAACATTACTTATATAATGTTTCTTCTATATTTGTGGTCTCAGTCTTTTCTCGTATGAATCAAATTAGATAAAGAAGGATTCAGTGTTATTTAATCAGGAAAAATCTCTAAACAAAAGTCAAAGAGCAATCTAAACTATTAAATAGAGATCTGGCTCTGTGTCTTTTCTTTCTTTCCTTTCTTTTTTCCCTCCTTACTCTACTCTTTTTGATTTTGGGCTTTAAAAGAACACTCGGAAACCACAAATATTCAAGAAATATTAACAACAATAATAGTCATGTATTATCCAGTCTGTGTCAGGAATAAACATTCCGATTTTATAACCTTCAGGCCTCTGCCAGGTATTATTACTTCCACTTTACAAAGAAACCGAAGTTCATAGAGTGTCACTTACCTTTCCCAAAGTCACATGGCCAAATCTCAAAGATAAAATTCAAATTACAGGGCCAAATCTCTCTCCATCATACAGATGCCTCCCACATTGCCTGTGACTTTACAGAAGCTTGGAGTCTAAATTATGTGGCTGCTATTAGTAACAACTTCGAGACCGAAGGCTATTGGGCTATTGGCTCCACCATGGGCACCACTAGGTTTAAACTCAAACAGACAGATGAGACCACTTGAACCTTGGCAGTTACCAGTTCAGAGAAGCAGCCTAA
Source organism: Pan paniscus (assembly GCF_029289425.2). Lineage (NCBI taxonomy): Eukaryota > Metazoa > Chordata > Mammalia > Primates > Hominidae > Pan > Pan paniscus. The sequence continues at coordinate 91,291,315 of NC_073254.2, read as the reverse complement.
CCCAGCCTCTCCACAGTTGCAATTTGAGAGCATCTAGAGGACACTACATAAATCTTTTCACCTGGTCTCTGCTACCACAGATGAAACCTCCTCAATGCTCCCAAGAAGCCATCTTGGGCAGGAAAAAGAGGTGGGTGTAAAATTTGGATGACTAGTAATTTACCAAAAGAAATAGTCATTCCAAAAAGGCTGTTATACTGGCCCTGATTTCAATTTTGAATACTCTGAATGTTTAAACTAAAAGGAGAAATAGAAACATGAAGCGATAGTAGTTCCCACTGGCAAATGGAAGATGTCCCTAACCATCAGCAGGATGGGGCTCATGAAGATCAGATAAGCTATTAAGAACAGGTGCTACATTTCTTGACCTGAGTTTGGTGTGAATGATCTTGTGACCTCATTACAGTTTTTATAATTTGAATTCATCACCATAAGCTAAAAGAGGATAAACAAAATGAGGAACCAACCGTTTCACAAAGTCTTTTAGGTGCAAGTGTTTTCCAGCCTACAAAACACTCAAGCTCAGGAAGGTTAAAGGAATTTGAGTGATCATTTACTTCCATCAACTAGAACATCCTTAGGGTTTCTGTTTAAGAAAACCTTAAAATAAGGGAGCTTTTAGTTTCAATTTGGTTGTCAATATGCAGAAAAAAGGAAAGCTGAAATCAAAGTTATAATACAATCTGAAAATTAAACATTAAGGGGAAAAGCCATACCTTGAAGAGTAGCCTTTGCTGTCAATCAGTATTTCTGTCTAAACTGTAAAAACAGAGGAGGGGAAATCAGCTTTGCTGTGAACTGCCAAGGGAATTGTCTTTATTCTGCCAGATGCTCCAGATGGTTTTCTTACAGAGAAACTTCATTTCATGCTTGCAGTTGTTTATTTCCATGCATCTAACTCTCAGCCAGGCACTGAAACAGGTACTTCATTGATCTACTAAATATGATTGTAAAATTACTTCATCTTATTTAAAATTGCAAGCCAAGCAGGATAAGTGAGACCATGTACTTCCCTTCCTTTCTTTTAACCTCAAATTTGAACCTGCTTTTAAATCAGTTTAAAACTAATTAATGACCCTTGTTGCTAAGTGACTCGAGAAACCAGGAAGGCACTATGATCTGCTTTGTAAAACAAAACATTAAATACTTATGAAACCTTTCCATATAAATCTTTGTACTATCATACAAATATTTCACTTTGGAGGCTATTTGTCTTGAAGAAATCTTATCTCAAAAAGGGGTCATAATAAGTAGCTGCCTGTAGACTTATACATCTGCTTGTATATTTAAAAGCAGCTGTATATTTGTTTCAAGACATTACTTGTTTTAAGATATTACTGCTGAACATTTTTTTTAATTCAATGACTGTTTATTGAGTGTTTACTATGGACCCTGTTAGGCACCTAAGATACAAAGAAACACCATGGCATTTTGTGAAGGCTGCATGCTTTCTGGTGGCAGAGGGAAGAATTAGGAGTTTCTTGCAATAGGTAAAGATCTGTGAAGGCACTGGAGGTGATGATGAAGTGAGGATTGGAGACAAATTCAAGGAATAGCATCGACAGAATTTGTTATCAAATTACATATGTTGATGAATGAAAAGCCAGGAATAGCTCCCTGGTTTCCAGTTTGGGGATTAGGCTGTGTCATTCAATGAGATTAGAAATGTCAGGGTTACAGCAGTACAGCAGGCTCCACATTGTCCCAGAGATGAGATCTGGAAGAGCTACTGTGTACAGTAAGGCATGCTGTCAGAGATGATTATATCCAAAGACCATTTTTCAGAGACCCAGTGGTTTGTTTCCTAAGTGGAAGTATTTGGACCTACTTCAGAACTTACCAAACATAAGCACTGGCCAGGTAGCAAACACATTAAGTGGTGAGAAAGCCTCTTTCAGGAAGAGGACTCTGGTCTTAAGTTAGTACCGCAGCATGGGTCAGCCCACTGTCTGGGCTGATGCTCTTGAATGCATTCTATTAAGAGGTGTTCACTGAGTTAAAAAGAACCACACATAGCAAACGCACTGTAAAGACCCACATAGCTTGGGTTCCTCAAACTCTTCCATCTGCAGCTTTTAGAGGAGCAGAATTATGACACCTATCCATCCTTCACCTTCATTATCTGCAAAGTTAGGATCCACACTCCCTGCCAATTATACAAGTCTATAATTTCCCTTCTCATTTCTGGACATTGAAACAGATAAAATGAGAAATTAGTTGAATGCTAGATTTTTTTTTTTTTTTTTTTTTTTTTTTTTTTGTAGACGGAGTCTTGCTCTTGTCACCCAGGCTGGAGTACAATGGCACGATCTCAGCTCACTGCAACCTCTGCCTCCCAGGCTCAAGCGATTTTCCTGCCTCAGCCTCCCGAGTGGCTGGGATTACAGGCGCACACCACCATGCCCAGCTAACTTTTGTATTTTTAGTAGAGATGGGGTTTCCCCATGTTGACCAGGCTGGTCTCGAACTCCTGATCTCAGGTGATCCACCTGCCTCAGCCTACCAAAGTGCTGGGATTACAGGCGTGAGCCACCGCGCCTGGCCTAGATTTTTGTTTTTCAAAGAAGATAAAAATGTTCAATTTCTATTGAAAACAATGAGAATTTATTTCATTTCTTCTGTATAGTACAGGGGTGGTGCTTTGAGGGGATAAACAGCTGAACAAGACAATGACCCAGGACTTCCAGTAGGCCCCGTTTTAATGTCACAGTATTATAATATCTATAATTTTGAATTTTGAAAGGTGAATGTTTCTTTAGCACAAAATTCTTCATTCTTCTAACTCCAGTTGTAAGAAAATAATGGCAATTAGGCCACCATGTTCATAGAATTAATTACATACACATTTTTAAATAGTGTTAACATTAAGTGGCCTACCACTAAGATATGAAGTACATATCTATTTGGAGGATTAGAAAGTAAAATTTCCAGCTTTCAATAAGAATGAAACTGATAGTGTACTAAAAATAAACTAAGGTCATCTGATTGAAAGCCTTCACCTCTGTCTCACACTCCAGCTCTTTTCTTGGAAGAGAAGAAACCATTTCAAAAAATTATTAAGGGAGCAACAAAGGGCTGTTTTGTACATTCATTACATTCACAGTGAGGGAAATGTTCTGTCCTGTCAATATCAGTGTATCTAATGTAAAATCATTAATTCCATACCTGCTAGCTTTTTTAGTAAAACTATATTAAAATTAAAAGTAAAACTTACAGTATTTGTTTCGACCTATAAACCTGGTTAACATCCATTAGATTAGATTGATTTTCATTAAAATAAGTGCTACACAAGACCTGTCATAACTAAGCATCTTCTTGTTTTTTGTTTTGTTTTGTTTTTTCTAGAGCCCCAGCAGCTACTATTAATAAGTGTCTGGAATATGTTCCTGGCATTTCACCTACCCTCTCTCCAATCCTTCCAAGAAACTCACAAAGCAGGTATTATTACCAACAGGAGACCAGACACCCTGAGAATTTACACTCCTTCCCCAAGACCACACAGTCAATTATAATTGATGATGTTGCCACTTGTACCAAAGTCCATCTGGCTTCAAAGCCTGCTGTCTCCCCATTCAACAAAATGTCTCTCTGCCCTTACTTTTTTTTCCCTTCAGGGCTTTTTCTTGAACTTCTCTTCCTCACAACAGTTAAATCATCCATTTAAAGATGTCAGACAACCTCCGTGTTCTAAGGTGAGTTGTCAGATCTCATTTGGTTCACCTTGTCTACCACTTATCCTTTGTTTATTCATTCTTCTTGTAACCTCTTTCTTTTCCAAAGCTGAGAGTAGATAAAACTAGCTATTTCAATAATAACTAGTTATTATTTCAATAATACCATTTGAGGAGAAAATATTTGTATATTTGGTAGTGTTGAATATGCAATAAAGTTGTAAAAAATAGAAGAATGTTAACTACTGTAGCAAAATTAATAAACCCAGTTTTCCTGAATAGTTAAGTTGAATCCATGCTGACTCTCAAATCTGTCTCTTTAGTATCCTATTTTAAAATGCTCTTCCAATTAATCCTACATATTCATGGGGATAATCCTAAGAGCAGGGTAATCTTCACTTGTTCCCCATATTAGTCTGACAACTCATTCAGTCACCGTTGCCAAAGCCTAAAATCGCCCACACGAAGCCAAACTGCCTGTCATCATTTTTATCCAGGCTGGGATTTCCCTCCATGCTTGAAATACCAGCTTGTCTGTTTTGCATCCACTTTAGAATTAAAATAAGGAAAATGTTATGAATCTTTTCCCAAAATCTCTCCCATATTAAAATTTACATTCTTGCAGAAGTGCAGACTCAGTCCTGCATTTATTACTATCCTAAGAATCTTTGTTTTCTTCAGATTTTACAATACCTTCACACATTCAATCTGTGGGGAAAAGAAAATCGTATTTTCTGTTACCAGAATGTATTCATTCTTCCCTTATGAAAATGACTGCATGTGTGCACTTCTCTCTCTACTAAACCATTCATACAAAAGGCTGAAGTTAAAATCATGCTCATTCACCACTGAGGCTGTTATTTGCTATCATTTTCTCAGTTATGCACAATCTAACTTCACTCTCTTACTACAACTTATTCTTAGTTCTTTCATCCTCTCTTTCCCTGCTTATATAGAATGCAGCCAAGCTCAAATGTTATGCTTTTCCTCATTTTTGTCTACATTGTCCTGTGATTCTTAGAGCAACCTCCTCACTTTCATCTTGTAATTTCAATTTTTCTTAATCAAAAACTTGACTACTTAAATATTAGCCCGCCTAAGTGAAAAACATCTTTCACCTTCATTAGCTATTCATATTCATTCATCTGTAAGAAAAATACTTTTAAAACTCTGCATTACACAGAGATAACAATAAACATCCAAATATTTACATATGTGATCTGTTCTGTAGAATCTCACAATAAAAATAACTTCGTATATATGATTCACCCTTCACAATATTTATGTTTGAGGATAAAAGAAAATAATGTTAGTCTTATATGTTAATCATAAAAAATACATGTTTAATGACAGGAAAACAGCAAGTCATTTTTTCTAGTTCTTTAAAAATATTTTAATCGTGCAAAATCACCATAATGTACTCTAGCACAATGCTAAAATGTTACCTAAGATGGAGTGGCTTTTATTAGTTTTACAGGATGTATATTTGGCAATAGTTATTAAAAATAATTACTCAAAAGGAACTCTATTATTTTAGAAACAATATTTTAAAATACAGCAGTAAGCAACAGAAACTATTGCTCTTTATGCATTTTTGGCATAACACTGCCATACGGTTACAGAATTATAAAATAAGTATTTTATAGTACCATACAGATCCAGAAACTGGTTACAACTTCTACCACATACACATGGTATTGGTACTAACGAACATGCACAGCATTCTGTAATTCATACTGCAGTTGAATACAGAGCACAGAGAAGGCCCAGTGGCCACTGTAGAATCAGAGCTTATGTTATAAGTAAAACACACATCTTTGTAACAATCATAGGCATTTTCCTGAAATATTTAAAATACAAGGGACACAATAGTTTCCAAAATGACATAATCTGCCCTCCTTCTTCTTAGATAATACTAAAAAAGAAAGATTACCTTACATAGGAAACAACTTAAAGCCCTTTTTAAAAACAGGAGGAAAATGCTTGTCAAAGGACCTAAGATTTTGCTCTCATTTGTTTCTCACAATTATAATGCCACACAATTAATACACTGTCAACTCTTGACAGTGTGGAAGTTACTTCACTCACAAACCACCTATCACTGAGTCTTTCTCTTATCTGCAGCCAGACCATCAATTTAACTTGTAAAACTACCAACTGTTGCTACACACAGGCAAAGGAATTAAACTTGGTAGCTGATCATCTGATTACATCTATCAGTCTACTGGAGGGCTTCAACGCAGAGTAGGTGGAATTCATGGTTCAAATCAGAGTATTCATGGGATCTGTTTGCACACCAATACCTGATCTCCTTGGCACAAATACAGAGCTGATTCTTAAAGCATGTCCCCACAATAAAGCTTTTCTTAATCATTCGTCACCTGCTTCCAATAATTCTGGCACTTACACAAACTTATCAAGGGTTATGTCTTTATTTCTGTGGTGAGTTTCCTGTTGCTGTTTCTAGACTTTTATTTCATTTGTATTTTATTTTTCTTCACATGAAACAAAATCTGTTAGCACTGGGAAAAAAAAGTTCATTTGACTAATGAGTGTAGAATGTAAATGTTTCTTAGTACCAAAACTTATTATATATCTAATTTTTCTAGTTAACGTAAATTGTTACACAAAGTATAATTTAAAAAGTAAAACTATGACAAACCCTAAAGCTTAAATATTTTTAGAAAAAAAGGTATTTTAGCACAGTAAGTGACCATTACTGCCTTTTCTCCGAATCATTTTATAAAGAGATTTTATATTAATATACAGCTATGAATGAACAACTTCCCTAATTTTTTAATTAAATAAATAGTGGTGAGGGAAAAAAACTCATATTTCAATGATTCCCAAGATCGTTAAGATATTAACTACAATTTACTAATGCCCAACTGCTCACAGTTTTCTAAATAACTACAAAATAAATAAATTATAGCAGGTATTTTATGAGAACTGATACCCATCAAAATTGTGTATGGAGTCCATGATGGCCTATCCTCCCCAGAAGTCAGAGCTCACAGTGCCCAACACCCTCATTATCCAGAGGAGAATCTGAGGACCCATCATGCCAGTGGAGAAGGCTGGAGCCCAGCACTGGCGCCACTTTCCTGAGACGCCCACACTGATTCTTGTCCCTTCTCCCTCTCTGAACTCTACTTCCAGCCAGTTTGGGTCATAACACAAAACATTTAATTGTATTCTCTACATGAAAACTTTAGTTCAGGAAAATAAACATATTAAGAGGTTATTTCCCTCAAATAACTGAAACAATAAACTTCACAACAGAATAGAAAAAAAACGACAAAGAACAGTCTCTGTAATCTAGGAAAAATGCAAGAACGATGCTTTTAAAATGATTCTAATGAGACTACAGCATAAAAGTTTTTCAAATTAGTTTCGGATTTCTCCAACTGCCTACTGGAATTAAACTTTTAATAATTTCTCTAACATAATTCTATTTCTGCATCTGCCTACATCTAAGAAGAAGCAAAACATAAATATTATTTGTAGTAACTAAGGAACGTTTAAAATGAAAATTATAGTATGTAGCTAAACTACAAAAAGCATAAATAAATATAACAGACAGTATAGTTAGTCTTTCTTAAACACTTTTTGTCAAATGTAATACATTGTTGAATATCATGGTGAGTACACTTCTTGATAAACTGATGCTATTGTCCCAAATGGCAACTTCTCCAAAATGATAAAGCACCAACTAAATTTCATTAAAAGAACTGATATTCATGGTTTAGAAAGTTCCCAATGATGAGATTTTATAATGGAATAAAAATGTAAACTTCTGAATGAAAACCATTTACATTTGTTAAGGCACATCTGGATACCTCCAGACATTCATATTTATAGCTATATTATTATTCATTTCAATAATAAGGGATTTCTAAAAACACATTCTGTCCCTGAACACAATCTGCTGGGTGTGTTGGATAACTAGAATGCAGAAGGAGCAGGGTAGTACTCACTGTCACCCTAGAGATTAGCCACACAAATATGTTCCTGTAATAAACAGTACAAAACTCAAAAAGAAGCCAGCAAATGTACACTCCTAATTTTCTAGATCCTACATTGACCCAGGCCATTTTTCTCTACAACTTCACCTACATTTAATGATTCTAGTGTGTCTAAATACAGCCTACCTTATACTCAACGCATATACCCCAAATGAGAGAGGGGAATTTCCTAAGTGGAAAACAAAATAGAAATCTTCAAAAACATTCCTACAACAGAGGATCGCCACTCACCCCAAACAGACATTAAAGACTGGTAGATGTAGTTACAATCAAGCAAGATCAAGAATATCCTTTGTATCTTAGATTAGAAAACAAAGCTTTAGAAGAGCCTCAATTATAGTTTAAAAAATGCTTGATTACTCAGTATGGATGACTACTCAACCATAACTCTATTACAAACTTGAAAATTTAATATTAAAACAATTAACCAAATATTCTCCCCCCATTGGTTAACCCAATTTTTGACCACTCAGTGTTGAGGTTCATTTACTACTCTGATTTTTCAAAGACTAACTCATATGTAATACTGTACTGTTTTTCCTTTCCACCACATCATACTTTCACTCAGATTAAAGTATAAAACTAGAAGCAGGGTAGGTGATTTTATATGACAAAATATGAAACAATGACTATGACAGGCATTATGGCATTTTCATATGTTTATATTTTTACTACTTAGCAAAAAAATACTTAGAACTTCTCTAGTAACTCCTGAGTTGTAGATTTTATTTTCTCATTGAAGCTGGAAAAAAGTAGTCCCAAAACCTAAATTCAAAATAAAACTATGCAACATAATTTTTGAGTTGACAACTAGGCTTGATTTAGAGAAAGTAAACATATTTTCACCTCTATCATTATACTTTTGAATTTCTTATGAGATCAAGAATGAAAATGTATAATGGTACAATATTCTTCATGTTATAAACTCTTTCTCTACTGTACAGAAATATATCTTATAACTATATGTCACTTTACAGTATTTCAAAATAGTTTCACATAATCTCCTTTGATATATGAAAGCACAAAATATTAGAAATGTTCTAGACTAATCAAGCGATATAACATCTATTTGCCATGAAATGCAAGTTAGTATTTTATCAATAGCCAATATTTAGTATCCTTGCACTCCACAGTACAACAATAAAGATTATATATTTGTAAAGATTCAGTAATATTTTTAGCTATTTGGTCATGCTTCACTGCATTTTTTGTAACAGCTTCTCAATGAATTTCTGCAAGCATATCGTAGTTTTTAAAATTACAAAACATAGGAGTCAAACCCAGAGCACTGTTTCATATATAAGACACACATAAATACATATCTATAGATCTTATTTAAAAAACTAATATACAAAGCATTAATAGAAAAAATTTCTAGACACTCAATGTTTATCTCCAAAAGGAATGATATCCTTTTACTTGTTCTCCACTGAATGATTATCTAAGTTATTTAGGGATTAAATGTAAGAAACATACTATTATATGTGAATATGCATTTAAAAACACCATAGTGGGAAAAGGCCACTATTTAAGATGGATGCCAGGAAGTTTTCCTCTTGAGACTGAATATTCTCGAATTTAATGGTACAATCTAATCAAAATCCCTAAGTTGCCAAATGAAATGTTTTTACTCATAAGGGCTCTAATATACTACAATTTCTAAGTAATTCAAATTACATTCATTGATTTTAGTATCTGGTAACTTTATTAATATCATAATATCTGGTCACAATCTTTTACTATTATGCATTTAGAAAGTTGTCTGAATGCTTTATCATGTATATAAAATTGGTAAGTTATTTTGAATTAAATTATTTGTGTTCTACAATTCAGCCTAATTTGACAATCGCTTCTCATCCTCTAAACCCTGTAGAACTATTTACTAAGCTCTACGGAGACACAGCTACGAGCACCACATAAGAGTGTCCATGTTTTTCTTGCATGTAAAACAGAAATTGAAATGCAAAAGCAGATTGCCAAATCCTAATACTCACAGAACACTAGGAAAGCAAAAACTGGCATATGATGGGAACTAAAAATGAGAAAGTGTTCCATACTATACGTATTGGAACACAATGTATAACAAAAGTGCTACTGAGATTCATATAAAAAATTAGAGTTAAGCAACTGGCATGTTTCATGTAAACTTCAAAGCAGTAAAGTCATATTTCTAGTGGCATACTGTAAGTGTGATTATTTTCAAGAAATCCACTGCAGAAAATGTGGATCAATAGAGGCAACAGAAGATGATATGAAGTAGGACATATTACAAATTCCCTACGGGATTAAAATGAATAGAACTTTTCTTAAAAGCCTAACAAAAAAGTTAATTCCTTTCTAAATGAAATAAAGTAGACATGTTTCATCTATTCATTGCTTTAACTATATTTGTATATATGCTTTGAAGTTCTTATCACAGTGTTTTTTGATTTGTAATAATAATTAGTAATAATATAGAAACAAAATTAATTGTTCTTAACCAGTGCTATGTAACATATTAAGTGCTTACTAGAGTTGCATATATGGACTTTTAAATTTGTTCTCAATTTTGAAGTTTGATAACTTAGAGATGCACAAAACTATACTTTTTAAAAAACACGTTTGGGCTAAGCAACATTACTAATTTTGTAATCCATAGAACACTGACATATTCATGGTTTAAGGGACTACTGTCTTGTTCACAGTGCAAGAGGCATGCCTTTTAAAAAGGAATTTCTTATTTTTTAATTCTTCAGTCATTTACATTCAGAATCAACCATCAAATTTATATGGAACAGCCATAGAGAGCAAAATTCTTGTCTTGAACTTTTCAATCAAATTTGTTTTTAAGCACTTAATTCTGAAAACAGTTATTAATTTAAACAAAGCAAAATCTTGAAGTTATACAATTAGAAGTCCCACTCTGTTCCATGTAGATTTCAATATAGATCATCCTAATGTGTACAGTGGTCCCTTGATATCTGTAGGGGGTTGGTTCCAGGACCCTCTGCAGTTACCAAAATCTAGGAATGCTCAAGTCCCTTATGTAAAATACTTTAAATCATCTCTAAATTACTTACAATACCTAATACATACAATATAAATGCTATGTCAATAGTTGTTATACTGTATTGTTTAGGGAATAATGACAAATAAAAGGACTGCACATATTTAGTAGAGATGTAACCATCCATTTTTTCCAACAAATATTTTCAATCTGCGGTTGGTTGAATCCACAGATGCTGGACCCCTGAATATGGAGGGCCAACTACACTAGAAACACACACACTAGCTGAGAAAGATGGTGGCTTAAGGGTAAGTAAGCATGGAAAGAGGCAAGGAGGTGAGGACAGCAGGACTGATAGATAAGCTGGGGAGGCCAGAGCTCCACAAGGACATCCATTTCACTTATCAGAATCTAAAAATAAACACGTTGAGGTACTAGAATCAAAGAATCCAAATTAGTTTCTGAACACATTTGAAAAGATCAAACTCTTACAGTTAAAAAAAAAAATTAATCAGCCAGACATGGTGGCTCATGCCTGTAATCCCAGCACTTTGGGAGGCCGAGGCGGGCGGATCATGAGGTCAGGAGTTTGAGACCAGCCTGACCAACATGGTGAAACCCCGTCTCTACTAAAAATACAAAAATTAGCCGGGCGTGGTGGCACATGCCTGTAATCCCAGCTACTCAGGAGGCTGAGGCAGGAGAATCGTTTGAGCCCAGGAGGCAGAGGTTGCAGTGAGCCGAGATCATGCCACTGCACTCCAGCCTGGGCAACAGATTGAGACTCCATCTCAAAAAATAATAATAAAATAAAATAAAGTAAAATAAATCCATAAATCAGGTAAAAGTGTAGCAATCCAATGAAATTATCCTCTTGATTTCCTTCATGTAGACTATAATGTCTCAAAAGAATGTATTTTGTATACCAAATACTACATGGTAATTTCTAGATACTCTGAAAATATTCTCAACGTAATTATTATATATAAAATTTGAAAATTCACATCCTAAAAGCATTACAGAATACATTCATTTATTGGGTCTTATCTTAAATCTCCTTATTAGATATTCAATTCATTGTCATCCAAAATAAAAAAAACAAACAACAAAATGCTCATGACAGAAATCACAAACAGATGGCTAAAATTTGAAATTGACCTCGTCTCTGTTCTTTAGGATAAATTATACAATAGTTTTTTCCTCTCTAGCCTAAACTGGCTTCTGGGTTTTCTGATAATTCACTGTACTAGTACAACATCATGGCAATTTGTATTTCCAGGATTTTCAGTGTCTTGGTTATCATTTCCACCTTCTTCGTTATTCTCAGGAGATACACTCTCCTTTTTTTCTAAGGGAGTAGTAACTGTTTTCTCAGGTTGAGAATTCATGTTCTCAGCATTACTGTCCTTCTCTGTATTTCTTGGCTTGGCAGCTTCATTGCTGGGCTCTGGGCTGGGCCTGTCTGTCTCTTCCACAGGCTCTTTTGGTGCCACCTTTTTTTCTTCAGCTGTTTTGCTATTTAAATGAACAGCTGAGGAGGAATTTTTGGAGTCCTTGGCTTTTTTGTGCATAGACGTTTGACTGTTATGACTGGAGGCGAGAGGGGAAGACATTTTCTGGGCTTTGCTTCCCTCTGACTGTTCTTTTCGAGGCGGTCCCCAGATAAAGTTCTCTGAAGGCGTGTAGTGTTTCTGGGCGAACCGCAGGAGCTTTCTCCTTTCTCTTCTGTCTCTAATTGTATAAACAAAATACTCTAGAGCACTCTGCTTAATATTGGGAATAGTATTCTCCACAAGAGCTTCATGAAGAATAAATTTTACAAGAGGAGATTTAAAACTTTCATATCCAAGCTCACCAAGGCTTTTAAGAATACGAGTGATTCTTAAATAGTTGTGCTGGGACCTGGAAGAGAGGATTGAATAAAATGAGTGGGGGAAAGCAGGTGTAGGAAGGCAGGAGAATGAAACCTATTGGGAAAATATTTTTTATGGAAATGTAAGCCATGGAAATATGCTGTGTAATGACTTTTTAATGCCATATTTGATACCAGTAAGAATAAACCAGAGGGTATTAAATCCTTAGGCCACAATGTAATGTCAATCTATGTGAAAGTCAAATGTATAAAATAAACTTCCCTTGTCTGTTGAGTTCTTCATATGAGAAAAATATTTAGGTTTAAATTTATTACCACTGTCAAACTGTTGCTTATTACTGAAAATACACTGAAGATGAATGATCTAACAGAGCATTTATTTGCACCAACATCAATGTACTGTACTCATCACAGGTAACCATTGCTAAACACAAACACATTAGCTAACAGCTGACTGGTACAATTTATAGTGCCCGCTGATAAGCAAAATCCACCACGTAAGCCAACTCATAAGGATGGCGGCAAAAACTACTCTACTTTGCTAAAACAGTTCTGACAAAGGACACAAAACTGACTTATTTAGCAGAGCTTAGTTTAACAGTTAAGAGCATGGGCTTTGCAGTCAGATCTGAGTTCACACCCTGGCTCTGTAACTTAGCAGCTAAGTGAAACTATGTTTCTCTATGTCTCAATATCCTCATCTGTAAAATGGGGAAAAGTGTCCACAACTTACAGGACTGTTGTAAGAATCAAATGAGATGATACACATGCTGGGTATATAGAACTCCATTAGTACTAGATACTATTTAAAACTATTAGTATTATCATTTAAAGATACGAGATTAGGGACCACCATATTTGTACCTATCCAACTTAACCTAATTTTCTTCAATCTCTGGTCATTCTTTCCTCCTCTTTCCCTATCTGATAATTTTAAATCTTATTTCTAATGGTCTTGATTCCAAGGGTACATTTTCCCCCAGATTACACTAACATCTTTCCTCTCTATCACAAAACTAATGCCATTACTGGATGAATGTTTTCCAAATCTATTTTGTCACAATTCATAATGTAACTCCCCAAACTCACTCAGCTCAATCTTTGCTTTATTACACATGCCTGGTCAAATTCCAAAAGAATCATCAGCCACATGTATTAATCATAGGTGTTGTCAACAGCCCAGGTATTTATTTACCCAATATTGCCACATAACCATAACCATCACTTATTTCTAACTTCCTAAAGCCTGTTTTATATCTCAGACACGGAACTTTCTGCAAACATTATATATACCTGTCCTAGCTTCCAAAAATGCTTGAAGATTTTACTTCGAAATAATTAGCAAATTACTTGGGAAGCAGGGAGAAAGATGTTGATGAATTAAGGGATGGCAGAGTATGGTTCCATGGTCTTATGTTTCAATGAGAAAGTTTCTTTGGACAAAACAAAAACCTTAATGATTCATACTAACCAAACACTGGAAAAGCTAAGCCCAACAGTTCATCATCTTCATCTTTCTGGATGTTTACTAAAAAATTATTGTCTTAACATTCAATTGTGAAGCCCAGAGGGTAAAATGCAGCACAGATGTCTCAGTTTTATACATCTGTATTTTTGAATAGGAAGTAACACTCTTGAGACAATACAAATTTGGGTACAGTTAAGACAATGTGTCACTAACAGCAGGAGCAACTTAGTTGTTACATTCCTATGGAGTTTGCATACTCTAAATACTTAGTGACAAAACCCTTGGGCAATTCTGCCTCATATATCTATGAGAAAAAGATGTATAAAAAGGTGGAAGAATTCTTTTTTAAAAAAAGAGGAGCTCTATGACTAAACAAAATTTACTATATTTGCAACCAGCTCAATTTTATATAGCCAATCTTAGATTAATGCTGAAGTTAAAATTTCTGTACACATTTACTATATCTATATATGCTCCAATTAAAAATATTTACACAACAGTATAAAAGGAAAAAGACTTGGGTTAAAAAATGATGATGAGGATCCTAGAACAAAACTACAAAATAAAGCAATTGGGTGTTTCAGTATGATTTGTAATAAATGTCATAGTGAAAGACTAAATGGTATAGAAGAGAGTGGCTAAAATCCTTATAGTGTATAAACCATCTTAGGGTTACACCATAGGCAAAAGAAAGAAGCTGAGGTTCCAGACAGAGGTTAAGGGTAGCAAATAGTGTTGAAATTGCAAGAAGTCTAGGTAGGTAAAGAGAGAAGACATACAAGGTGAGAACCAGGAAACAAAAAATAAAAGTTAAAAGGCACCCCAGGGTCTAAATATGGCTCAGTAATCCAAGTTGATTACAAGCAAAATTGAAAACACCTCTTAGTGGTTGGTCCATATATTTGTACTCTCATGTCTGAAAATATTTTGCCTCTTTTAGTCAAGGTCACTTGTTCACTCAATGTTATTTTATTTTACTTTGATTCAATATTTTTCCTCTGCTTAGCTACTATAAATATATTGAGTTCCCTGCCTACTGTAAACTACTCAAGATGCCATATACATTAAAATACAAATAAGTTATGACATTTAAGAATAAGTCAGAAAAGGACCCAATTGAAGAAGAAAATAGAACAGACGTTTTCATAGAATCCTCTATCATTTGTTCAAATCTAGTCAGTAAAGATTTTTTGCAACTAAACTAGAGAAGAAACAGCGTGTTTTCTGGCAGATTCTAAGGCAGTTAATTCACAGCTGGAAAAGCTCTATGCTGACAATAGGTGGCAGAAAGAAAGGATGGGGCAGAGGAGTGAGAAGTGACTTAGTTCAGGCTCCCTTCCCCTGCCTCAACCCTGGAAATCATTGAATTAAAGCCTTAAAAAGAGACTCTGTTTCCACCTATAAATCAGAGGATATGATAACAAAACTCCAAGGAGGATTTAAGCTGAAGACCATATTTTGTTCATCATTTATTCATTCAATAAAAATTTGCTAAGCAAGATTGCTATTCCAACCAAAAATAACAAGTTTGAGGTATCTAAAATGATAGTCGTTAAGTACATGAAAGATGAGGTACTATCAAATCCTTTCAAAAGATTTACTGTTACTTTTGCTGTCTTTCATGTCAATAGGCTGCTGGCATGTAGCTCTTTCACAGTGTAATATAAGTGTTTAGAAACTCTGTCCAGAGCTAGCTACCTGTATTGCTTAGGTAGAGGTATATATACTTATGCTTTAAGTGCCCTACATAAGTCAAATTTGAGTTATGAGTTAATGGATCTTCTAGTCAGGAATATAAAGCTTTATGCCCATATCTTTAGCATTTTAGTACAAACTACCATTTTAATATCATTGATTATAAGTAATAAAGTAAAAAGAAGGCTTTTTACTTCTTATAACATTAATATTTATACCCATCTGAATTAAACAATGAGAACACATGGACACAGGAAGGGGAACATCACACACCGGGGTCTGTTGTGGGGTGGGGGGAGTGGGGAGGGATAGCATTAGGAGATATACCTAATGCTAAATGACGAGTTAATGGGTGCAGCACACCAACATGGCACATGTATACATATGTAACTAACCTGCACGTTGTGCACATGTACCCTAAAACTTAAAGTATAATAATAATAAAATTAAAAATATATATATTTATACCCATCTTACCAAAGCAAGGTGAAAGTTCTATAAAAACACATAAAAAAATAGTTAACTGATGCACAAAACGTAGATTGCTGTGGCCAAAGGAAAATTGCTTAGGTTAGTTTTAATTTTTTTGCTCTTAGTACTTGCTCAGTTTAGCTAATTATAATATGCTTAAAAGTACTTTAAAGCTGGTGGCTGTATAGGCCAGCATTCATAAATAATTCAACTATGATTAGTTTAAATGTAACTATAATTAGTTAAAATTTAACTATAATTAAAAAGAAAATAGACAGTGACTATGAAGAAAATATCAAGAAAAATAAACTTTGGTTATGAGTATTAACAAAAGTTATAAACATCCAACCAAATGAATACAGCAAAACAATTCCAAATAAACTATGTTAAAATGTTCTTCATAAGTTTTGGGACTTATTACCCAAAAATGAGTTTTTGTTTTTTACTTTAATAGTGAAGACAAATGTAATTTTCTCTCTCTTTTAGTAAAAAGTATGGGCCCATCTGATTTTTATACATCATAGGCTTAATTCATGAATTTAATCTTAAGAAGGCATTATGCTTAGAAACAGATTGTGCCCCAAGAAGCTTACAGCCTACAAGAAGGAATACACAGAATTGTACACACGCAATAACAATAAACTCAAAGAAATGTGGCATAAGGAGGAGGGAGAGAAGCAACATTTGGCTGTGGGCAATAGGAAGGTTTCAGGGAGAAACAGGTCTGAAGCTGAATAGCTGTGTTTCTACCTAGAATTTTGTTCCTTTTTGTTGTTGTTTTGTTTTGTTTTAGAATGTGGTACAGGAATGTAATGCATTTCAGACTAGCTTTTTAATCCAAATTCCTGGGCCCATCTCATCTGCTAGTTGTTCCTGCGTTTCATAGAGAACTCTGACCAAGGGAAAATAACTGTGCTGGCCCCTGATTTATGACAGGGGCCTTACTTACTCATTCAGGTGCTGAAATCTTTCCTGCCAGTTAACAGCCCGAGCAACATTTCCAGTTTTATCAGTCAGTTTTATTCCAAAAAATTCTAGCATCATTTTATAAGCCAGGAGGAATCTTCTAATTGCTTCTTTTGTTTTTTTGAATTCCTAATATAAAAAATGAAAAAAGTCAGCTGAAATGATTCAGTAGCTACAAGGACAGTGAAACAGCAATATTATTTGGCCACCCTGTATAAAATGAAATGAGCTTGCATTACCTCAATTTCATATGTAGTTAGTTCTTTAGCATAGAAGTTCAAGCCTTGTTCTCTCAGGGGGAAAAGCCTATTTATTTAAGAAAAATAAAATTTTTCTATTAACGTTGTCTGGAAAACATACATGATTAAATAGGACATGGTTCAAGATAGATAATATGTAACTGACCATTGAATGTAAGTGTGGTTGTGCTCCAGTTTTTCATAATCTCCTTTCCATTTACTTAGAACTTCTTCAATGTAAACACCTAAATAGTAAATATTTAAAAATGAACCAGACATTTCAAACATTGTGAAGGCATTTTAAGATTTGAATCACTTGAGTTTTATACGAAAACTTGTTTAAATTTAATAATAGCACACAAGAATAATGCTTTTAAAAAGATGAATACCCTATGCCCATATATTCGGTTATGTGATAAATCTAATTAAAAAAATTAATAGCACCTCAAATTGCACAAGGCTTTGTTGGGCAATGTACTCTAAAGCAGAGCTTGGCAAACTGTGGCCTGCCAGCTGTTTTTTAAATAAAGTTTTATTGGAATATAGCTATGCACATTCATTTATGTATTGTCTATGGCAGTTTTTGTACTACAGTAGCAGAGCTGTGTAGTTGCAATACAGACCCACTGTCCCCCAAAGCCCAAAATATTTACTATTTGCCCCTGTACAGAAAGTTTGCCAATCCCAGTCCTAGGAGTTATATAGTTCTTTAAATGCTAGATTGGCTCAAAATGAAATGCATCCTAGGGAAAAAGAAAGAAAGGGGAGTAGAAATAGAAGAAAAGAAATGAGAAGGAGAAAACAAAGGAGAAGGAAAAGGAGAAAAGAAAAATGTAGGAAAAAGTTGTAAGTGCTTACTACATGCTGTGCCCATATTACACAGAGCGCACATTATCCAGCTTAGTCTTCACAGAATGCTGTCAGTGTTATGATCCTCATTTTAACAATGAAGAAACTGGGAGATTTGTTCAAAGTTACACACTAGTAAAAAAGTAAATCTTGAGTGCAACATAGGTCTTTCTGGTTCCAAGAAGTAAGCCCTTTTCACCCCGTCCACTTTTCCTCTACAAGAACTTACAAAAACAAAATCCTCCTGTTCCTAAGTCTGTCAAGGTCCTTACAATTGACTAGCCATTTAGTCAATCTTGTAGAAAAAAAAATATCAATATAATATTTCTCCGAACATAACTCATCTCATTCTGAGATCACCAGTTTGTAGTAGAGGCCCACTCTCGGAAGGTTTGGTAAAAATTTGTTTTGAATCATAATGTTGGCTTTATTGGCATGTTGAAACCATTTACCTCTGTAATTTTCCATTTGTTTTCCTTTCCAACTACCACTCCTCCTGCCTGATAAATAAATACCATTGCAAGATTATGCTTACTGGCAAGTAGTGTGTGTGTGCGTGTGTGTGTATACTAGGGAGGAAAGTGAGTTGATATAATTTATATAATAAACTAGGATAAACATTTTATCTGACCTTAGCTAAAACTTCTGACCCCCACCAATCATAAGATTTCAAAATAAACTTTGTAATAAAGATTACCAAAAATTCAATATATTGCTTGAAATTACTTTTTAAATTAATATTTACAAAATAAATTCCCTAGTAGAAAAAAAATAGAGTTAAATACTATCATAGCTTTATGTTCAATATTTTTAATATGTGAAGGCATTCCTTTAGGAAAATTGTATGAAATTGAAATCAGACTCAAATTAACAATCTATCATTGCATTTCTTCAAAATACTTTTCTACCCCAAGTCCTAACAAAATGAATAATTTGGCCAATATTTTTCCATTAGTAAATAAAGCAGCACATTTCTATCATTAGTAAATATAACTGTGCAATTTTATCCAGAGGTTTCACTCCACATCACAGCAGACTTTCAGGACACCAGAAAGTTAAAGACAAGTAGATCTGGCCATGTCAACGATGTTCTCAAATATTAACTCCCAACTGGTAGGTCTGTTGGTACACAGTACTGGCACTCCCTCCTCCCAAACTCCATTCAGGCTTTAGACCTCTTGCCTCGAGTTAGTTCACCAAAGAATGCAAGGTCCTGCCACTTGAAAGCCTTGCAGTCTATCTCCTTCATTCTGTGACTCACACTGCTGTGGAACTGGCTCAGTTTCCACTGCGAGCAAATAGCAGAAGCCAGGGCAGTCTGACCACCTCACACAGAAAAGGGCTCTTGGGAGAGAAGCCAGCTTTCCTAGGGTGACCTGGATAAAATTAGGATGACCACCATGAACCACAGCATGATGCCTCAGTGAAATATGCAATGTTGTGGTCATATTACCATAGCAGCTGCATCTTCTCACTATGGGTTTGGAAAATATCCTAGGAGGGCAATTGCAGAGTTGGGAAGGAGACAAGTGTATTTGGCAGAGTTGGATGGAGATCTACTGTATCTGCAGTTCCCTTCCCAGAATATTGGAACTCCAAACAGGGATTGCTGTAGATTGCTGATACTGAATCTGAAAACTGACAGGAAAGATAATTCTAAATACAAACAGCACTTTTCAATCACATGCTAAATAGTTTTCAGCTATGGCACAATGGAAAGAACAGTGGACTCTAGAACCTGCAATCGAGTGACCTAAGCTTTAAGTCCTAGTGACCTAATCTTTGAGATGAGAAAGCTGAATTTGATCTTCTCTACTGTTCCTTAATAACCTAAAATTCTATGGTTCTATACATCTCCTCTCTCTTCCTGTCACAAAAATTGTCCCTACTATCTTCCAGATAATAGCAATGTAAATAAGGAAGATACCATTAATCCATAGCTCTTCCTCCAGAATTTACCAAGGGGACACATTAGACTGCATAGCAAAGTAAATCCAATCAATGAAACAAACCACAAAATAAAGAATAACCAAGTGTATGTGATTATTTAAAGTGCAATTTATCAAGTAGTACGTTACTCACCATCTGGCTTGAATGGAATTTTATTCTTATAAAAACGAAGATTGCTCAAGTCATTTTGATATCGGATATCTTTGAAGTTCTGCTAAAGGAAAAAATAAATCAATCTCCAGCACATAGAAATACAGTAAAGGTACAAGAACCCTTCATGCATGTTTTCTCAGTGGCGCCATAAAAATTTAAAAACAGAAGGAAAATAGTTTACAGTTTAAAACATAGCATTCTATACTCTTACTGGGTACTGGTGTCGGTACTTGTACAAATCCCTGGCAGCATAAAAACTTCTCTTTGGTTTGGCAGTTGCTTCATTGGAATCACCACCCTGAAATAAAAGGTGAAACTCCGTTTACATGTTGACGCAAGATAATTTCACAAAGAAATTTCCAGAACAAACTTAAGGAAGATCCATAAAGAAAGCCTGAAAATTGTCAATCTGTCCAGATTAATGAAAATATTATAAATATTCCTTTAATAACGCTTACTAGCAATATTTCTTAGCATCCTATTTTTCTTATTTAAACCAATAACATTTGTCCTAAGATATATTACTGAATAAAACACTTTATTATTAACCAAAAACCTAAGAGGCCAATGTTATGGATCAATATCCATCAAAAATGGAACTCAAAAAGGAATTCAAGACATTTATTTACCAGATGATTATGCAAGTGATTCTATGATAAAACTTATTTTAGAATATTTTACATAATACTAAGAATGTGTTAAGATACTAAATCAATTCTACAAAGAAAATTGTCATTAAATTTGCAACATTTAGCTGTACTTGGAAGTCAAGTAATATTTATGAAAAGAAAGGATTTTAAAACAAACTAGCTTTCTAAACTCCATCCTTTATAATACCATGACAAGTACACAAAGGCATGAATAATCATCTGTTCACTGGATGATAATACAATGTGATATAAACATTTAAAATACGTACACACAAAGCAATAAAATGCTCTTAAATGGAATGATGTCCAATTGAAACAACTTATACATGGTAGTTTACTCATACTGTTCAAACTCTTAAGTAAAATTCCTATCACCATGAACTGATTTTTAAAGTATAAGATGTGGGTTAAAATAATCGATTTGCATTCCCTATATGTACTATTATAATGTATGAGAAAGTGCTGATGACAATCATGAAAAAGAAAAACTTTAGACCTTTAAGAGTCATTAAAAGCTTTGCCCCAAATTCTTTTCTCCTCAACCCCTGTCCTCCATCTGTGTTGACAGATTGGCATCCTCTAAGTAATTTTCACACATTTTTGAAGTGGTGTGATTCTCACTATTACTACAAGTACCGAGTTACTTCAACATCAAATCTTCTGATGCTTAACATTAGTTACGCTGTCATGTTACATAAGCAAGGAAAAGCTTGAATTCTGGTCCTTGCCACACGTTTCAAAATAGCTCTGCCTAGCAAGTTTCTGAATCTATTTAGCCTGAGATACAACCATATGAATCATCATCCTACATTTGTATAGAAGGCACTCTCCATTTACAAAGCACTTACATATATAGCGAATAGACAACAAACAGGGTTGACAGTCAAAAGGCATTATTTCATTTGATTCTTAAAACACACCTGATTGACAGTTAATTAGTGTTTCCATCTTAGAAACAAGATATCAGGGGCTTAGAGAAGTTGCACACCACCCAGAGTCCAGTGACAGTGCAAGAACAAGAATCCCAGGCTCTGGGTCCCAAGTCCAGGTCTGAATCAATCTCAGTCACACTAAAAAATGAAGGATATATGGAAACCTTGGTGTAGTATCAGTAGCCCAAGACTTGGAGTCAGAAGACTAGGAATCTGAACGCTGCTTACTTGTATTTGTGAGGCCTTAAGCAAATCATTTAGCTGAATCTTAGTTTTATCATCTCTGAAATAAAGATAATGACTCAAGCCCTACCTATTTCTCAGGATTATCATAAGAATGTCTGTGTCCTGCCAGCATCTGCTCCTGCTCTTCCAACCCCTATTCCCTTTGGACTCTCTACCCAGACCCCTTTCACCTGCTCAGACAAGGATTCTGTTGTTCAATATTGTTCCTCTTTCCTGGATCATCAAAATTTCCCTCTCTTCTGGATCTCAAACAAACATGCTGTAGTATCTTTAATCTTAAAATAAACATACAAAACATTCCTTGACCCAAGCCTACCATCAATTACAGATCCATATATCTACTCCTCTTTTATAGCAAATCACCACCAAAGAATTGCCCATACTTTGTCTCCTTCTCTTCTTTCCCCATTTTCCCCTGACCCACCTCAGTCAGGCTTTTGTCCTCAGCACTCCAACAAAATAGTTCTTGTGAACTTCACCAATAAATCTCCATCTTGCCAAACCATTTCTTAATGTTCACCTCAGGTGACCTCCCAACAGAACTGGGCCAATTAAAGCATCCCTCCTTCCTGAAACACTGTCAGTATTTGGCTTACAGGATACTATAACTTTCTTTGTTTACTTTCTGTCTCATTGGGCTCCCCTTGTCAGCCTCCTTTTTTGGCTCCTCCTCTTCTTCATACCCTCTAAATGGAGGGGTGCCTAAGGTCCTCAGTCGTCATCACTCCTTGATAACCCCTTATCTTCCCATGCCTTTAAATACCATTGATCTCAGATGCTGAGGACTCTAGTCCTGGACTGTCTCCATTCATAGATGTAATTTAACTACCCAACAAATGATTAACTACCCAACAACTCTACTTGGATGTGTAATAGGATATCAAACTCAAGAGAATCGTTGATTTAACCTCCATAGCTGCATTCTCCCTAGACTTCCCTGTCTTGGTTAATGTCACCATCATTTGTTCAATATTCAGAGGGACTAGGATGATGCAATGGAAGTGGTGTGAAGAAGTCAGTCTGGGATACGCTTTAAAAGTAGCTCCAGTATTACCTGCAAGTGGATTGACTCTGAGGAATAGACAACAAATAGGGTTGGCAGTCAAAAGGCAAAATTGAAAAGCAGATTTTTGGGGGAAGTCAGATGGTGATACTAACAAGAAAAATTAATCATTAAAAGGGAATGGGGAGGGCTGGTGTAGTCTACTAGTTACTGGGGTTGCAATTAACTGACTGAACATTATTAAAATGTTTTATATAGATGGACCTGGTTAGTTGGATTGAATCTTAGCTGGTGTTTTTTGATATTCCAAATTTCTGTAGGAGGTTACTTAATTGGGAGACAAACGTAAGGGAAAAACATGAGAATGCAGCATCTAATAATTTAATAAGATTGAATTAGCAATGCAAAACAACAGCGGCAAACCAGACACAGGGGCAGATGGAAATTCAGAATTCCACAGGTCCAAGGCGCTGATATCAGTGATAGATAGACTTGGGTTTGCATCATCCTCTCCCTCAGTGATCTTGGGCAAGTTTTCCTTTCTCTCTAAGCCTCGGTTTTCTCTAAAATGGAGACCACACAGCAAACACCCACCCCAAAATTGTAGTTCATTTAAATAACACGTTTAACACAGAGCCTGCACTAAGACTTTATGATTTCCTCCTTACCTAAATAGAATTGGTCATCAAGATGGCTGAGGCAGCGTTAGCTGTAATATTTAGGTTATGATTCCCCCAAAACCCTGTGGTCACATTGGACTTTGGGCTCCATTTTCCCAATCTCCATCGCCCCTAGCTGATAAAGAGAAGGGCCTAATGTGGAGCGGCAAACCTGAACCACCTCCAGGATGCACACTTCTTCAGGGGGTCGGTTACATATTTCCTCCTTTTTAAAGTTCCTGATTATTTTCAGTCCATCAGAGGTTAAGGGGCTTACTTATCTCTTGACTAACCTCTCCTCCAAGCTGTATTAGTCAAACAGTTCAAACACAGTTGGATCAACAAGTCTTCTGGTGAAATAAGATTCGTGAAGAATGCCCTGAATCCTAGGTTGAAAGGCCTGAGTTGGGCAGAACAGTGACGTATGAACTTCAGATGGGGGCCTACACTTCTGACGGCTTAGACCCCACTGTAGGGGAGAGCGCTGGCTGCTTGCACTTGTAGCCCCACCTTATTCTGAGTAATTTTTTTTTTTTTTTTTTTTTTTTTTTTTTTTTACCAATAACACACACTAGAGGGGTTGTCAAAATCCTCTATTTTTAGACAGGTTCCTCCCACCCCACCTTCGCATAATCCAGCTGCTCTGCAGAGGCAAAGAAAACACCCATTCAAGTTGGGTTCTGCCTTGAGGGACTTCCCCGCCGTGCCCTCGGCCAGGCCCCAGGCCGGCAGTGGGAGGGTCCGGCGCTCTGGGCTCCTGCAGGCCCCCGGGCTCCACCGGGAGACAGGTCAGCCGCGGCGCGGAGGGGTCGGGTCGCAGTGGCGAGCAGCCACCTGGTGCCCCTGGCCTCCGAGCGCGAGGGCGGCTTGGCACTTGCCCCTCTGGGGTGCCGGGGCGCCCCAGCCCGACCCGAGGCCACCGCTGGGCCGCGTACCTGCTCGGCGCCCGCCGCCTCGGCGTCCTCGTCCGGCGCGGGGCTGGCGCGGGGCCGCCCGCCGGCTTGCTCCGGGGGCTGCGCGGGCTGCTCGGGCTCCTGCCCCGGGCCCTCGCTGCCGCCGCCCGGCCCTGGTTCTTCGGGCTCGGGCTCCGAGTCGGTCTGCCAGGTGGAGTCGCAGTCCTCCACGGTGGTGGGCTCGCGGAAGCTGACCCCGCCGAGCAGGTTGCCCATTGAAGAGGCGGCGGCGGGCGCGGGGCTGCGGGGCTGCGGGGCGCAGGCTGCGGCAGGCGCTCTAGGGCCCGGGCATGGCCGCGGCGAGGGCGCTGGGCGGCAGCCTAGGCGCGCCCGCCCCGCACTGCCTCAGCGCGGCGAGCGGCGGACAGGCACCCTCGCGGGGAGGAGCCGGCGGCCCCGGGACCGCCGCCGCGCGCGCCTGAACCCGCCCATCCGGCTCCTTCTCCTCCCCACAGGCGGGAGCTGCCGCCGCCCAGAGCCCCCAGGGGAGCCAACTGCGGCCCCCAGCCGAGCGCCACCGGCCCCAGGCCGCGCCTCCCTTCCACGTTTCTCCCCGGAACACCGGCCTTCACGCGGCCCCCGGCGGCCCCCGGAGTGGATTGGGGTCGGCTACTACCGTCGCCGCCCGGAGCCGGGGGACGCCCTCCCGGGGCATCTCCCAGCTGAGCGGGATGAGGGATCCCGCCCAGCTCCGGGAGCTGAGGACTGGCGTGGACGTGGTGTCGAAGAGGTGTCACCGTCAGCAGGCGGGTCCTGTCCACACCCCCTCCCCCTCTCCCTGGTCCAGGAGGAAGACACTTTAGCTGCAGCAGAGGACAAAAGCTGATGGTGCCGGGCACCATATAAACAGGAAATCCCAGCTGCCACAACTGTACTTAGGGCAGCCACCTAGAGTCCTTGTGGTCTAGAAAAAGTCAGAGCTATCAGTCACCTCATCTAATGAGCAATCGCTCATGAAACAAAAGGAACAGTAACAACTGGACCATCACATTGATTTGTGGGTAACCTTACACCCACTACAAATTGGTGCTCTGGTTAGGCAAAAATCTCAGAATCAGTAGAACAGATGGGCTGTTTCTAATGGAAGAAGCCTCGGCCCTGTGGTCTGTTCTGCAAATGAAAGGAGGAGGGAGAACTGTGTTAGGGAAGTTCTTTCTGTTCTGTTCTGTTCTGTTCTGTTCTGTTTTCTTTTCTTTCTTTTTGAGACAGAGTCTCCCTCTGTTGCCCAGGCTGCAGTGCAGAGGCGCGATCTCGGCTCACTGCAACCTCCGCCTCCTGGTTTCAAGCGATTCTCCTGCCTCAGCCTCCCAAGTAGCTGGGATTACAGGCATAAGCCTATAGAAGTACGTAAAGATAAGGTAGCATTATCAAATATGTGACTCAGAGAAAAGTGACTGTTGTAAAATGTGTCTTCTGGCTTTCTAACTAGAAGGGAAGCCTCTTTGCAGGCAGCCCCCGTCTGAAAGTGTGTCTGTATTTACAGTGCTGTCAACTTGGTGGGTGCTCAGTAAACATTTGTTAAATATGGACTGAGAAAGATGAGCTAGATATTTGAAGATTCAACTGTTGAACTTGGAATGAATAGTTTCTTTTTAAATGTTTCATGATGAAGTAGGAAGCCAAATCATGTTAGATGGACTGTTTCTAAGGGAAGAATCAGGTAAACCAGCTGCCTATTATTCCATGGATAAATCAGGATTACCTAAGCTCTTCATGCACTGCAACAAGACATCTAGGCTGTGGCTCTGTCACTAATCAGTTTCTGACTTTAAGTAGGTCACATGAACCTAAACTTCCTCATTTGTAAAATGAAACCAGATCTCTGGGAGCCCTTCCAGCTCTGACCTTCTGTGATCCTATGACTGGGAAAAGCTCTGAAACTAATAAGAAATAGACACGGGGTGCACAAAAAGACTTTTGGCGCCGGGTGCGGTGGCTCACGCCTGTAATCCCAGAACTTTGGGAGGCCGAGGCGGGCAGATCACCTGAGGTCAGATGTTCAAGACCAGCCTGGCCAACATGACGAAACCTCATCTCCACAAAAAAAGATAAAAATTAGCCTGGCTTGGTGGCGGGCGCCTGTAACCCCAGCTACTTGGGAGGCTGAGGCACGAGAATCACTTGAACGCGGGAGGTGGAGGTTGCAGTG
Organism: Pan paniscus; assembly: GCF_029289425.2. Classification (NCBI taxonomy): domain Eukaryota; kingdom Metazoa; phylum Chordata; class Mammalia; order Primates; family Hominidae; genus Pan; species Pan paniscus. The sequence goes on along the minus strand of NC_073254.2, from coordinate 91,264,377 downwards.
AGCTGAGATCAGGCCACTGCACTCCAGCCTGGGCGACAGAGTGAGACTCCATTGCCCCCACCCCCCGCCAAAAAAAATACTTTTTGATTATAATGGCTTAGCAGAAGAAGATGTGGGGCAGCCACATACCACAGGAATCCAACTGCTCAAAGCTGGGAATTCGATTTTCCATTGGTAGAAGACCGGAACACATTGCAGAAGTAGATATTGTCCATCCAGCCTTAAGTGTTCCGAGATTGTTGATGTGGAAAGTCTAAGGATAGTTGTTGTGTCCCAGGCGCTCCATCGGTTGGTTTAGGTGTATGTAGATTAAAGTTGGCCACATGTTCTTTGCTGTCTTCCCATTGAGAAGTAGTCTTATTCCTTACTCTTGAAGGAGCTGGCCTCAGTGACTTGCTTAACTATAGAATATGAAAGAAGTGACAGTCCAGGATTTTCTAAGTTAAGCCACAAGGAACCTTGCATTTTCCACTGGGTCTCTTGGAATATTCTCTCTGTTAGCCCCATGCTGCCATGTAAAAAGTTCAGCTAGCTTGAGACTGCCATACTCCTAGAAAGGCCACTTGTGTGTGGCCTCTGGTCATCCTCTGGTCATGGTACCAGCTGAGGCCTACCTTCCAGTATCCCCTGCTGGATTCCACTTTTTTTTTTTTTTAATTGAATCCTCCAGACCAACCCATCCACCATCTGAATACCTTTCAGTGACCTCCATCGACCCTACTTGGAATAAAGGGACTACCCAGCAAAGCCCTGCTCAGATTTCTGACCCACAAAATAGTGAAATGCAATAAAATGGCTGTTGCTTTAGGTCACTAAATTTTGTAGTAGTTTGTTATACATCAGTAGATGATGGAATGGTGAGAAGTATCTGTGTTTGTGCATATAAACATTTAAGTAACTACTGCAATTAAATCCTTCCCTTTTACACCACCTTTTGAAAAATGTGTCAATTTTTATAGGACCATAGATGATATGCCAGATTGTGCAATATATTTTCTAAAGAACATAATTTTACATGAAGCGTAACACCAACCTTATATAATATTTAATCAATTTTAAGTTTAGAGCAATAAGCACGACCACATTGTGCCCAATCTATGTGTTATTTTTACAAGTTAATGCTGAAGTTCTGTCATCCCAAGCTTCTATACACAGGAATTATCCTTCTCGAATACCTAAACTTTTTTTCATTATCCCTGCCTTTCAGAGTATTTAACGTTCCTGCATCAACAGTAAAGAAGGGTACCTTTGCTTCGTATAAAAATCATCACTTAGCTCAGTGCCAGGCATCTATTAATTTATCAATATATGTTAGCTATAATGATGATTCATTCAATATGTCTTTAAAGAACATGTAATTCAACAGTAATATACACATGTATGGAACAAGGAGAAACTATTATCACAATGGACTATGATATAGTTTCTGACTCCCTGTAAATAGAATCTGCTCTAAATTAAGCAGATGCTATAGCCATGCTTCAATATAACTCTGTTTTCAACTTTGTTATGAAATCCTTTAAGGGTGAGGCCATTTTACAAAGGACAAAGAAACTGGTGCTTCAGGAACTAAACTTTTTTGGATGAAACCCAAATGTATCTGGCATATCTTGAATTGTCTTTTATAGTCAATCCTGTTTTAGGGACATTAACAAAGGTTTATTATTACATAATTTGAGAGTCTTTCAAATAAAAGGAAAGGGCAGATCAAGGGCCATTTTCCCCAACCTCAGGAGTTAACTCCTCAGTACCTCACAGGAACCTGAAATCTTTGGAGGAAAAAAAAATAGTATTATTTTAAAAATTAAAAATAATAAAGATGGCTCTCTAAAGAAACATCTGAAATTAGTAATAACATGCTGTAATATTATTTTCCATTGACTGTAGCCAAGGGCCTCCGCTAGCACCCATGAGAACTTTGTGTTCTTGAGAATAAGACACCTTTGCTCCAGGGCTTAGTGAGCAGGGCCTGAACTGGAGTTCCCTCCCACCACCTTAACTGAACTCTTCATGCAGGACACAGCATGTACAACCTCACATAGAGTTCCTGACCAGACAAGACTTGCTGGAAATTTCCCAGAATCTTCCTTCCTTAAGGTAGGAGTTTATAATAGGTTATAATTTATGAAAACAAAATATTTTTTCCTCCTTCCTCCCTGCAAATATTCTATACTTTTTGTATGATTCTGAGATATCTTCTCCTGTATCCTTGCCAACCACTAACATCGCCATAGCCTCTCTTACAAAAATCTTTCTTTCTTTTTGGACAATGCAATTGTGCAATTCAGTGTTTTTCTGCATGTTTCTTTTATCTTTCTAAGGCTTGTTGCAAAAATATCTCTGCTGTCCATTACCTCTTCCTTAATATTCTTTCTTCTTATTCTTCTCAAAGAAATGACCAGCAATTAAAGCAATTCCTGTATACCAAAAACAAAGCTTTCAAGGTTGTTTTAAATGGGATACAGAAATAAACACACATACGTCTAATTTCAACTAAACTGAACTTGTAGTAGCAAAGAGATTTCTGCATTTTTTTTTCTTTTGAGATGGAGTCTCGCTCTGTCGCCCAGGCTGGAGTGCAATGGCTCAATCTCAGCTCACTGCAACCTCTGCCTCCTGGGTTCAAGTGATTCTCCTGCCTCAGCCTCCCAAGTATTTGAGACTACAGGCATGCGCCACCATGCCTGGCTAATTTTTGTATTTTTAGCAGAGACGGGGTTTTGCCATGTTGGCCAGGCTGGTCTTGAAACCCTGACCTCAAGTGATCCACACAGTTCGGCCTCCCAAAGTGCTGGGATTACAGGTGTGAGCCACCGCGCCCAGCCTGCATTTTTTATTATAGATATAAAGGGTCAAATATTTTACTATCAAATATTGGTAACAAATGAATTGAATTCCCTCACTGGCACCTAAACTGCTGCCAAGACTCTTCTGAACCCATGTGGTCTTCCAAATCTTATATATCAAATGTATCAAAAAATAGCAGGATATGTTGTGTGTGTACTGCTGGGGTTGTTTATTTGTTTGTTCGTTCATTCATTTTTGTTATTCTCACTTAATTTTTTTCATCAGCATCCATCATGGGAAGCCACCTTGCCCTAGGGAGAGCTCCTGACCTAGGGTCAGGAATATATTAAGGAAGACAGCAATTAATAAATTCAAAAATAATAATAATTACAAATTGTAAGTATAATGCAGGCAAAGTGAGATCATGGGGTTTTGGCTTTACTCTGGGAGTCAGAGAATTTCTCTGGGGAGGTGACATATAAGGGAAGAAATGAAAGACAGGAGAGAAATTAGCCTGACAAAGAGCAGAGAGAAGAGCATTCCTGGCAAAGATATTGGCATGGACAAAGGCCCCAGGCAAGAACAAGATTAGCCCCTACGGCCAGAGTGGCCAGAGAACAGGTGTGTGAGGTGTGTAAGGAACAAAGCAGGCCAGGGCATTTGATTTAAGGTTTTTGGATATTGGTTCATTTTTCAAAAACCAATCTTTAGCCTCTTTCATCAAAAGCAACCCTGTTTTCATTATTTCTGGTAGTTCTTTTTGTTGGTTTTATTATTTCTTGGTAAAGTAACAGATAGGAAGTAGATGACGGACCTGGCTGCATGTGTCAGGTGCCTTTGCAGCCTTTTCCAGGCCACTGGAGCATTGCTAATACACCAAAGCAATAACGTATTGCATTTCATGGAACCTAAGAATCATTTATTCTCAGATGCATCTTATTTCAGAGATATTTAAATGTAAAAACTTGTACATTCTAGAATTCATGCATTATGGTTTGCTGAAAGAGAATGTTTAACATTTTTACAGAACTAATTTATTCCTAAGAAATAGTTTACAATTCAAAGGCCAACTCTAAACTCATAACTGATACTGAGTATTTTCACAGCTTAAAGACTTTTTTTTTACCAATTGCACTAAAGTTGTTAATAAAGCAAAGGTAAAAGGTCCATAGAATGTATGAGTGTTGAATTCGTGCCTAATAACATATCATGGAGCTAAGTTGAAATTAATATAAGAATTCAGTTAATCATCATTTGCATAAATTCAGCCTGTAGACTAAAAATAGGGCCATATTTAAATTTTAAAAATAATGACGCATTCAAATATAATGTTTAGAGTTCTTATTTGGATAATTCAGCAGCATTTAGACCATATTTTGATTTAAAAAATAGTATAAATACTATGAGATATAGACATATTTGACTTCAAAAAAGAAAAGAAAGAAGAAATTTTGCCCCTACCCTCCAAAATTATTGCTTATTTTCCCTGAATAAAAATAGATATGTATTCCACAATCTTTTTTTCCCAATTATTATATTGAGTATGTATTCCTATTTTATTTAGTATTTATTCTTGATCCTTGAAATTTATCTGTTCTGAAGCATTACAAGTAATGGAATAAAAAAGGGATGAGTAAACACACTGGACTCTCCCCTGGCTCAGAAGGGCACTTGTCATTAAATCTGTAGCCAAGGAATATGTGATTCTTAATGGGTTTCCTCCAGCCTTCCTTGGAGTTTCTGCCTTCTCTTTATCTTATAAAAGGACCCCAAGGGCAGTTGGCAGGGATGGGTTTCCTCCAGGCTCCTCTGAGTGCAGATGATTCTGAGGATACATCAGAACCAGAAGTCCTGCTGTCACTGGGCCTTGGGACATGCCACAGGGGATACCGGTAGATGCATTTGGCACTTTATCCTAAAACCTAATTGCAGTCTCAGTGCACCAGAGGAACCAAATCATGTTCCTGCCCAAAGAAAAGTCCAGGCTGCTTAAGCCTAAACCAACCCCAGACTCTGGTCTGGCCTTCTATGAGATGGGTGTGCTGTTTTGGGGATGGGTAAAGACTAATTCCTTATAGACTGTCAGCAACTTCATCAGGAGAGAACTGAGGTATGGCTATAGGTGTCAGGGAGAAATACAATTAATCCAGATGCCCATCTCTTCAAAGATAGGGGACATCCTATCAAGCAACAATTGTTTCTTCTAGGCTTCATAGCTTACAATTACCTTTAGAAGTGTGCCTGGAGAATAGATTTGCCTTAATTCAAAACTTTTCTTTCGTGGCCAATCATCTGTTGTACCCAGTTTCCAAGTCAGCCCTAATGATCTTCACTTCCTGATATTCAGTCCCCTCCCATATTGAATGTGGGTCCTATGTGACCAGTAAAATGTGGCAGATGTAACAGCATGTAACTTCTAAGGCTAGGTCATAAAAGGCATCACAGCTTCCACCTTGGGATTGCTTACTCTAGGGGAAGCCAGTTGCCATGTCATGAGGACACTCAAGCAGGCCTGTGGAGAGGCTCACAAGGAGAGGGACAGAGCTCCCCTGCCAACAGACAGCACTAACTTGCTGACAGTGAGAGTAAGCCACTTCAGAAGAGGATCCTCCCTCCAGCCCCAGTCAAGCCTTCAGATTCCTGCAGTTCTAACTGACATCTGCCTGCAACCACATCAATGGCCCCTCCCTTCCATCACTTAAGCAGTGTGAGCTATCCAGCCTAGCTCTTCCTAGATTCCTGACCAACAGAAAAAGTGAGAGAAAATAAATGATTATTGTTTTAACCCACTATATTAGTCCATTTTCATGCTGCTGATAAAGACATACCTGAGACTGGGTAATTTATAAAGAAAAACAGGTTCAGTGGACTCACAGTTCCACGTGGCTGGTGAGACTTCACAATCATGGTGGAAGGCAAAAGGCACATCTTACATGGCAGCAGACAAGAGAGAATGAGAGCTAAGTGAAAGGTCAAACCCCTTATAAAACCATCAGATCTCATGAGACTTATTCACTACCATGAGAACAGTATGGGGAAACCACTCCCTAATTCAATTATCTCCCACCAGATCCCTCGCACAACACGTGGGAATTGTGGGAGCTACAATTCAAGATGAGATTTGGGTGGAGACACAGCCCAAGCATATCAGCCACTGTATTTTGAAATGATTTATCACAAATCATTGGAGTAACTAGAACATCATAATTGTGTCGTTAGTCACCAATTGTATTTATTCCACAAACTTTTATCGAACACCTGTTATATGTCAGACCCTTTTTTAGGCTGGGATACAAAGAACTACAACATACAGTTGTTGCTCTCAATCCTTGGGAACACAGATGAGTAAATATGAATGACAGTACAAGATCCCATGAACAAAATGCTGTAAGAACACAACAAAAGAGGAATGATTTTCTTTCCTTTGTCAATAAAATAAGTTATTTATTTTTTCAATAAAAATGTACTTAGTGCTTTCTAGGAGCCAATCGCTGTGATCTGTGATAGATGCTGATAAAAATATGGTGAATGAGATGCAAACCTTTTCCCAAGGTCAATGTCAAAAGCTGAGGAGATACCATTTAGAAAAAAGCTAAAATGAGGCCTTCAAATTTTGCATATTGTGACCTTAGTGAGAGCAATTTCTGTAAAATGGTGAAAATAGATAAAAAATTTGAATAGGAAGAGGAGGAAGAGGCTGCTGGTATAGAACATATTATTTTTTCAAGAATGTTAGTGACAAAAAGGAGAAAAGAGAAAGGTCAAGAACTTGGTTCTCCTGCTTATCTTCCATAAGCTCAGCTGATTCATCACCAGTGACTTTCTTCCCTTCCTCACTGGAGCTGGAGATACAGGTGACACAACAACGCTGACCTAAAATAGGCTCAGGGCACTGGCAGGACCCTGAGAGTGAATGCCTCCTTAAATTTTGCACCCTAACCATCTTACTCACTTCACTCTAGTCCCAGCCCTGCAGGTAAGGGATTGCTTCTTGATGTTAAAATGAGCTTTAGACAAGATAGAAACAACTGTTACAAGCTTCATCGCTGCTTAAAGACAATGACATGATGCATTAATGTAGAAAACTAACGTTCAATAACTACTGATGATAGTAGACATTCCCAAGGATAAGCATGTATAAGCAGAGTGGGTTAATTGGAGAGACTGGCTGGCTCCTCCCACCTCTAACTGGGTGGCATTCCCCACGGGGAATTGAGCAGGGTAGAGAGGCTGCCTTCGGACTTGAGGATGCTCACTCACACTAACCTGCTCTGGGGCTGAGCTCTCAAGAGACTAGCCTGTAAAACCAGAATGCCAATCTTAATTCACAATGGCAACTGTAACTAGTAAGCCTAGTGCATGCCAGTGTCTGCCCACCCAGCTTGGTGAGCCTGAAATCAGAACAGGAGATGCTATGGGATTTAACTGTTAAAAGATCTTAAGGTCCCAAAGTCTGCAGCCTCCTTTTGTGTATGATGGGGGGCATAGCAGTGTACCCTCTACCCTAGAAAATGTTCTATTGGGCACACTGTGCCTCTTAGATGCTGCCTTTTCTGAGGATACATAAATGATTAAACTACTTGAGTGGATGATTCAGGGAGGATATTCTAAATGTATAACAACCCATACGTCATGGGCTCCAGTCAAGCAGAATGCCAGCAGGAGGGGGCACTGCTGGAGGCTCTCTTTTTAACCTGAATCCATTTAATGCTGAATCAAAATTTAGTTCTCAGAGGAAAACCATATTTCCCAGTTCTTAAAGACACCCCATTGTTACCTCAACTATTACCTCTAATAAAAAATTACCAAATTGTAATGGCATTGATATTTTTTCTTTCTCAGAACCTTTTATAAGAAGTGATATATATTAGGTTCTTCTTAAATTCTTTCTAATAAATTAGATGAATGAACAAACAATGGGAGTATTCTAATTAGAATTTGCATTTCCATAAATGGCTAATAATAGTGGAATATCTTTTCATATAGTTATCTATTTGTCCATCTGTATATTTCCCCTGGTAAAAATGTTGCTTCAGATCTTTTGTTCATTTTGAAAATTGCATTGTTTCCTTATTGTTCAATGTTGAGAGTTCTTTGTGTGTTCTATATACAAGTCTTCTTTTGGAGGGACACATGATTTGCTAATATTTTCTCCCAACCTATAGCATGTCTTTTCATTCTCTCAATAGTATCATTTGCAGAGCAAAAGTTTTAAATTTTGATAAAAAATAAATTTATGACTTTTCAAAAATTGTATGGATGATGTGTTGTTTTCACATCTAAGAACTCTTTGCCTAACACGAGATGTCCATGAGAAGATCAGCCTACTGAGAACAGGCCTTCATAAACTTGAATGAGAGATAAAGACAGACCAGCAAAGCCAAGCTCCCATCTTAACAAGGGGTGTGGTCTTCTCAGTACTCTCTCTCCCTCAGCTGTAGTTAGGGCCCTGTAGATATTCTAGTGCCTCACCCAGGATGGGGTGACCAACTCCTCCCAGCTTGTCAGGGACTCTTCCAGTTTTAGCTCTGAAAGTCTCATGTCAGTCCTGGATAAACAAACTAGGAGTAGAGAGTGTTTTCTGTTCCTCAGCTGCAATGGGTTTTCCCCAGAGTCCTAAGGGTGGCAGTGCTGACTACCCTCCTCTTAGGTGAAAGCTTTTGTTCTTCGGAAGAGATAAAGGAGAAGGTCCTGGTGGGGGATTCTTGCTCCTTTCGGCAGAGGCTGCTATTCTGCTTTCTCAGTGTGTTCCTGGTGGGGCTCCTGGAGAAGAGCTTGCAAGAGGGTGCAAACTCTCCTGTACCTGAAACTCCCAGGGGCTCTACATTCTCCTACCAGCCCACATGCAGCCTCTACCAATGTGTTAACTATTCTGGCTAGATTCTTTCTACCAGTGTCTGTGTCTGCCCCAGGTCAGCAAGATGTCTTATCTCTCCCTGCAGACACTTCTCATTCCTTAGATTTTGGGCTAGTGGGTTTTCCTGCAACCTGTTTTCTGATGGGTTTAAGGAAAGTGATAAACTTGCAGTCTGTCTGGCAGTGGATTATCACACACAATAATGAAGTGAGGTTCTTTCAAGCTCTGTACATCTCTGAGTCAAACATTTGATTTTTAATGTGTAACTAATAAAAAATTCAACTGCACACACACAATACACACACATGCACGTAAACACACACACCCCACTATATATTCAACTCATAGCTGCCATAGGTTGATAGTATACTCGTTATTGTCTTGTATTTGTCAGAAGTTCAGATAAGAGCAGGCAGGATTGGTTATAGTTTCAGTGAACTATCCTGAAGAAGTATCATTTCCATTTCTCTTCTATGTGCAATCTAGGAATGTTGTGGAAGTTTCTTTTGCATTTAGAATGTCAGCCACCATATTGACATTCTGTCTCTCTGCATATTTGGCCCTCGCTTTCCTTTACAAATTGGATTTGTATTGTTTACTTAGATTTATTCTTGTTGCAGTCTATTAATTTAATAAATATATATTGGGTGTTTACAGAGAGTAAGTTATATTAGAGATACAAAGTACATGTTGAATTCTTATGGAAAGTCCCAATATTTTAAGAGTTTGGGGCTCAAACGTGTCTTGTAAGTTGATGTCTTGTTATTTTCAACTCTGTAGATGTCTCTGTGTTAGGAAAACTTGGATAAGCAGGTCCATAGAAATTCCTCTGCTAGCCCTGTCTCCTGGAATTTCTACATAATGGCATATCCTCAGGTAGGTACAGATTCTCTTTACAATCTATGTCTTCATTGAATGATTAACAGAAAATTTTAAACTATTTGATGGACATTATACTTATACTTGCTCTATTAATTAATAGCTATTATAACCACTATGGTAACTAGTATCTCTTTTATTACCTAGTACTATCTAATGGTTACTTCTGTCTCATAATTATCTTTAACTCATAAATATTACAAATATCATTTGTTACATTCCTGTAGATACTCAAAAAATGTTTATTGAATTATATTGAGCTTTGCATCCCTTATCTTAATATCAATATATTTTCAAAGAAAACCTCTGTTAAAAAGGGAACTATAACACTCTTAACTGCTGTAATTTTTATTAAATACATTCATTAATATTAGTTTAACGGTTGTTTTTAATAGCAAAACATTCTAAGCAAACTAAATAATAATAGGAATGTTTTTTGCCACTCAAGTCAAGTTTTTGTCATTTTAAACCCTGTTCAAAAATTTTTTTAATTAAAATACCATAAAAGTAATGTATTGGTATACAATTCTATGTGTTTTTTTTAAATTTTATTATTATTATACTTTAAGTTTTAGGGTACCTGTGCACAACGTGCACGTTGTTACATGTGTATACATGTGCCATGCTGGTGTGCTGCACCCATTAACTCGTCATTTAGCATTAGGTATCTCTCCTAATGCTATCCCTCCCCCCTCCCCCCACCCCACAACAGTCCCCAGTGTGTGATGTTCCCCTTCCTGTGTCCATGTGTTCTCATTGTTCAATTCCCACCTATGAGTGAGAACATTCAGTGTTTGGTTTTTTGTCCTTGCGATAGTTTGCTGAGAATGATGGTTTCCAGTTTCATCCATGTCCCTACAAAGGACATGAACTCATCATTTTTTATGGCTGCATAGTATTCCATGGTGTATATGTGCCACATTTTCTTAATCCAGTCTATCGTTGTTGGACATTTAGGTTGGTTCCAAGTCTTTGCTATTCTGAATAGTGCCGCTATAAACATACGTGTGCATGTGTCTTTATAGCAGCATGATTTATAATCCTTTGGGTATATACCCAGTAATGGGATGGCTGGGTCAAATGGTATTTCTAGTTCTAGATCCCTGAGGAGTTGCCACACTGACTTCCACAATGGTTGAACTAGTTTACAGTCCCACCAACAGTGTAAAAGTGTTCCTATTTCTCCACATCCTCTCCAGCACCTGTTGTTTCCTGACTTTTTAATGATTGCCATTCTAATTGATGTGAGATGGTATCTCATTGTGGTTTTGATTTGCATTTCTCTGATGGCCAGTGATGATGAGCATTTTTTCATGCATTTTTTGGCTGCATAAATGTCTTCTTTTGAGAAGTGTCTGTTCATATCCTTTGCCCACTTTTTGATGGGGTTGTTTGTTTTTTTCTTGTAAATTTGTTGGAGTTCATTGTAGATTCTGGATATTATCCCTTTGTCAGATGAGTAGGTTGCGAAAATTTTCTCCCATTTTGTAGGTTTCCTGTTCACTCTGATGGTAGTTTCTTTTGCTGTGCAGAAGCTCTTTAGTTTAACTAGATCCCATTTGTCAATTTTGGCTTTTGTTGCCATTGCTTTTGGTGTTTTAGACATGAAGTCCTTGCCCATGCCTATGTCCTGAATGGTATTGCCTAGGTTTTCTTCTAGGGCTTTTATGGTTTTAGGTCTAACATTTAAGTCTTTAATCCATCTTGAATTAATTTTTGTATAAGGTGTAAGGAAGGGAACCAGTTTCAGCTTTCTGCATATGGCTAGCCCGTTTTCCCAGCACCATTTATTAAATAGGGAATCCTTTCCCCATTGCTTGTTTTTCTCAGGTTTGTTAAAGATCAGATAGTTGTAGATATGCGGCATTATTTCTGAGGGCTCTGTTCTGTTCCATTGGTCTATATCTCTGTTTTGGTACCAGTACCATGCTGTTTTGGTTACTGTAGCCTTGTAGTATAATTTGAAGTCAGGTAGCGTGATGCCTCCAGCTTTGTTCTTTGGGCTTAGGATTGACTTGCCGATGCAGGCTCTTTTTTGGTTCCATATGAACTTTAAAGTAGTTTTTTCCAATTCTGTGAAGAAAGTCATTGGTAGCTTGATGGGGATGGCATTGAATCTGTAAATTACCTTGGGCGGTATGGCCATTTTCATGATATTGATTCTTCCTACCCATGAACATGGAATGTTCTTCCATTTGTTTGTATCCTCTTTTATTTCATTGAGCAGTGGTTTGTAGTTCTCCTTGAAGAGGTGCTTCATGTCCCTTGTAAGTTGGATTCCTAGGTATTCTCTTTGAAGCAATTGTGAATGGGAGTTCACTCATGATTTGGCTCTCTGTTTGTCTGTTATTGGTATATAAGAATGCTTGTGATTTTTGTATATTGATTTTGTATCCTGAGACTTTGCTGAAGTTGCTTATCAGCTTGAGGAGATTTTGGGCTGAGATGATGGGGTTTTCTAAATATCCAATCATGTCATCTGCAAACAGGGACAATTTGACTTCCTCTTTTCCTAATTGAATACCCTTTATTTCCTTCTCCTGCCTGATTGCCCTGGCCAGAATTTCCAACACTATGTTGAATAGGATTGGTGAGAGAGGGCACCCCTGTCTTGTGCCCGTTTTCAAAGGGAATGCTTCCAGTTTTTGCCCATTCAGTATGATATTGGCTGTGGCTTTGTCATAGATAGCTCTTATTATTTTGAGATATGTCCCATCAATACCTAATTTATTGAGAGTTTTTAGCATGAAGGGTTGTTGAATTTTGTCAAAGGCCTTTTCTGCATCTATTGAGATAATCATGTGGTTTTTCTCTTTGGTTCTGTTTATATGTTGGATTACATTTATTGATTTGCATATGTTGAACCAGCCTTGCATCCCAGGGATGAAGCCCACTTGATCATGGTGGATAAGCTTTTTGATGTGCTGCTGGATTCAGTTTGCTAGTATTTTATTGAGGATTTTTGCATCGATGTTCATCAAGGACATTGGCCTAAAATTCTCTTTTTTGGTTGTGTCTCTGCCCGGCTTTGGTATCAGGATGATGCTGGCCTCATAAAATGAGTTAGGGAGGATTCCCTCTTTTTCTATTGATTGGAATAGTTTCAGAAAGAATGGTACCAGCTCCTCTTTGTACCTCTGGTAGAATTCAGCTGTGAATCCATCTGGTCCTGGACTTTTTTTGGCTGGTAAGCTGTTGATTATTGCCTCAATTTCAGAACCTGTTATTGGTCTATTCAGAGATTCAGCATCTTCCTGGTTTAGTCTTGGGAGGATGTATGTGTTGAGGAATTTATCCATTTCTTCTAGATTTTCTACTTTATTTGTGTAGAGGTGTTTATAGTATTCTCTGATGGTAGTTTGCATTTCCATGGGATCGGTGGTGATATCCCCTTTATCTTTTTGTATTTGTCTATTTGATTCTTCTCTCTTTTCTTCTTTGTTAGTCTGGCTAGCGGTCTATCAATTTTGTTGATCTTTTCAAAAAACCAGCTCCTGGATTCATTAATTTTTTGAAGGGTTTTTTGTGTCTCTATTTCCTGCAGTTCTGCTCTGATCTTAGTTATTTCTTGCCTTCTGCTTGCTTTTGAATGTGTTTGCTCTTGCTTTTCTAGTTCTTTTAATTGTGATGTTAGGGTGTCAATTTCAGATCTTTCCTGCTTTCTCTTGTGGGCATTTAGTGCTATAAATTTCCCTCTACACACTACTTTGAATGTGTCCCAGAGATTCTGGTATGTTGTGTCTTTGTTCTCGTTGGTTTCAAAGAACTTCTTTATTTCTGCCTTCATTTCATTATTTACCCAGTAGTCATTCAGGAGCAGGTTGTTCAGTTTCCATGTAGTTGAGCAGTTTTGAGTGAGTTTCTTAATCCTGAGTTCTAGTTTGATTTCACTGCAGTCTGAGAGACAGTTTGTTATAATTTCTGATCTTTTACATTTGCTGAGGAGTGCTTTACTTCCAACTATGTGGTCAATTTTGGAGTAGGTGTGATGTGGTGGTGAAAAGAATGTATATTCTGTTGATTTGGGGCAGAGAGTTCTGTAGATGTCTATTAGGTCTGCTTGGTACAGAGCTGAGTTCAATTCCTGGGTATCCTTGTTAACTTTCTGTCTCATGAATCTGTCTAATGTTGACAGTGGGATGTTAAAGTCTCCCATTATTATTGTGTGGGAGTCTAAGTCTCTTTGTAGGTCACTCAGGACTTGCTTTATGAATCTGGGTGCTCCTGTATTGGGTGCATATATATTTAGGATAGTTAGCTCTTCTTGTTGAATTGATCCCTTTACCATTATGTAATGGCCTTCTTTGTCTCTTTTGATCTTTGTTGGTTTAAAGTCTGTTTTATCAGAGACTAGGATTGCAACCCCTGCCTTTTTTTGTTTTCCATTTGCTTGGTAGATCTTCCTCCATCCCTTTATTTTGAGCCTATGTGTGTCTCTGCACGTGAGATGGGTTTCCTGAATACAGCACACTGATGGGTCTTGACTCTTTATCCAATTTGCCAGTCTGTGTATTTTAATTGGAGCATTTAGCCCATTTACATTTAAAATTAATATCTTTATGTGTGAAGTTGATCCTGTCATTATGATGTTAGCTGGTTATTTTGCTCGTTAGTTGATGCAGTTTCTTCCTAGCCTTGATGGTCTCTGCAATTTGGCATGTTTTTGCAGTGGCTGGTACCGGTTGTTCCTTTCCATGTTTAGTGCTTCCTTCAGGAGCTCTTTTAGGGCAGGCCTGGTGGTGACAAAATCTCTCAGCATTTGCTTGTCTGTAAAGCATTTTATTTCTCCTTCACTTATGAAGCTTAGTTTGGCGGAATATGAGATTCTGGGTTGAAAATTCTTTTCTTTAAGAATGTTGAATATTGGTCCCCACTCTCTTCTGGCTTGTAGAGTTTCTGCCGAGAAATCAGCTGTTAGTCTGATGGGCTTCCCTTTGTGGGTAACACGACATTTCTCTCTGGCTGCCCTTAACATTTTTTCCTTCATTTCAACTTTGGTGAATCTGACAATTATGTGTCTTGGAGTTCCTCTTCTTGAGGAGTATCTTTGTGGCGTTCTTTGTATTTCCTGAATTTGAATGTTGGCCTGCCTTACTAGACTGGGGAAGTTCTCCTGGATAATATCCTGCAGAGTGTTTTCCAACTTGGTTCCATTCTCCCCGTCACTTTCAGGTACACCAATCAGACGTAGATTTGGTCTTTTCACATAGTCCCATATTTCTTGGAGGCTTTGTTCATTTCTTTTTATTCTTTTTTCTCTAAACTTCTCTTCTCGCTTCATTTCATTAATTTCATCTTCCATCACTGATACCCTTTCTTCCAGTTGAGCACATCGGCTACTGAGGCTTCTGCATTCGACACGTAGCTCTTGTGCCTTGGTTTTCAGCTCCATCAGGTCCTTTAAGGACTTCTCTGCATTGGTTATTCTAGTTATCCATTCATCTAATTTTTTTCAAAGCTTTTAACTTCTTTGCCATTGGTTCGAATTTCCTGCTGTAACTCGTAGTAGTTTGATCGTCTGAAGCCTTCTTCTCTCAACTCGTCAAAGTCATTCTCCGTCCAGCTTTGTTCCGTTGCTGGTGAGGAGCTGCATTCCTTTGGAGGAGGAGAGGTGCTCTGATTTTTAGAGTTTCCAGTTTTTCTGCTCTGTTTTTTTCCCATCTTTGTGGTTTTATCTACCTTTGGTCTTTGATAATGGTGGCGTACAGATGGGTTTTTGGTGTGGATATCCTTTCTGTTTGTTAGTTTTCCTTCTAATAGACAGGACCCTCAGCTGCAGGTCTGTTGGAGTTTGCTAGAGGTCCACTCCAGACCCTGTTTGCCTGGGTATCAGCAGCGGTGTCTGCATAACAGCAGATATTGGTGAACCGCAGATGCTGCTGCCTGATCGTTCCTCTGGAAGTTTTGTCTCAGAGGAGTACCTGGCCGTGTGAGGTGTCAGTCCGCCCCTACTCGGGAGTGCCTCCCAGTTAGGCCACTTGGGGGCTAGGGACCCACTTGAGGAGGCAGCCTGCCTGTTCTCAGATCTCAAGCTGCGTGCTGGGAGAACCACTACTCTCTTCAAAGCTGTCAGAGAGGGACATTTAAGTCTGCAGAGGTTACTGCTGTTTTTTTGTTTGTCTGTGCCCTGCCCTCAGAGGTGGAGCCTACAGAGGCAGGCAGGCCTCCTTGAGCTGTGGTGGGCTCCACCCAGTTCGAGCTTCCAGGTTGCTTTGTTTACCTAATCAAACAACTAACTCGACAATGGCAAGCACCCCTCCCCCAGCCTCACTGCTGCCTTGCGGCTTGATCTCAGACTGCTGTGCTAGCATTGAGCAAGACTCCATGGGCATAGGACCCTCCAAGCCAGGTGCAGGATATAATCTCCTGGTGTGCCGTTTTTTAAGCCCGTTGGAAAAGCGCAGTATTAGGGTGGGAGTGACCTGATTTTCCAGGTGCCATCTGTCACGCTTTCTTTGACCAGGAAAGGGAATTCCCTGACCCCTTGTGCTTCCTGGGTGAGGCGATGCCTTGCCCTGCTTTGGCTCATGCACAGTGCGCTGCACCCACTGTCCTGCACCTACTGTCTGGCACTCCCCAGTGAGATGAACCCAGTACCTCAGTTGGAAATGCAGAAATCACCCGTCTTCTGTGTCGCTCATGCTGGTAGCCGTAGACCGGAGCTGTTCCCATTCGGCCATCTTGATTCTATGTGTTTTAACACATGTATAGCTTCATGGAACCACTGACACAATCAGGACACAGAACAGTTCCAGCATCACCAAAATTACCCTAATACTAGTTCTTTTTAGTCATCACTTCTCCCACTCCTAACCCCTGTAAGCTACTGATCTGTTCCCCCATAGCTTTACCTTTTCCAAAGTGTCATTTACACAGAGTCTTCCAGTATGTAACATTTTATGACTTTCTTCTTTCAGTCAGTATACTGCCTTCAAGATCCATTCATGTTATTTGCATATCGATAATTAGTTCCTTTTTATTCCTGAGCAGTATTCTCCTGTATGGACTACATCTTGCTTATTTATTCACCTATTGACATTGGGATAGTTTCCAAATTTTGGTGACTGTAGGTGAAGATGCTGTAATCATTTGTATGTAGGTTTTCATCTGTGAACATATATTTTTATTTCTCTAGGCTAAATGGGATTGCTGGGTAATATGGCAAGTGTTTGTTTAACTTTATAAGAATCTGCCAGGCACAGCAGGTCACTCCTGTAATCCCAGCTACTCAGGAAGCTGAGGCAGGAGGATCTCAGGATTTGAGGCTGCAGTGAGCTATGATTGCATCACTGCACTCCAGCCTGGGCACTACAGTGAGACCCTGTCTTTAAACTAACTAAATAAATAAATATCAAAAATAAAATAAAAAAACCTGCCAAACTGCTCCAGAATGTCTGTACCATTTTGGATTTCCACTAGCAATATATGACAGTTGCACTTGCTCTTCATCATTGTTAGCACTTGATATCGTCAGTTGGTTTTGTTGCTGTTGTTTCAGGTTATTTTTTGCCATTTTCCTAGTATGAAATGGTATGTAGTGGTATCTGGGGCAGACACAGCAAGACACTGGTAGAAAGAACCCAGCCAGAATAGTTAATGAATTGGTAGAGGCTGCATGTGGGCTGCTAGGAGAATGTGGAGCCCCTGAGGGCTTCGGGTACAGGAGAGTTTGCACTCTCTTGCAAGCTCTTCTCCAGGAGCCCTACCAGGAGCACACTGAGAAAGCAGAATAGCAGCCTCTGCTGAAAGGAGCAAGAAACCCCCACCAGGACCTTCTCCTTCATCTCTACTGTGGAACAAAAGCCTTCACCTAAGAGGAGGAGGGTAGCCAGCGTTGCCACCCTCAGGACCCTGGGGAAAACCCATTGCAGTTGAGGAACAGAAAGCACTCTCTACTCCTAGTTTGTTTGTCCAGGACTGACATGGGACTTTCAGAGCTAAAACTGGAAAAGTCCCTGACAAGCTGGGAGGATTTGGTCACCCCATCCTGGGTGCCACACTAGAACGTCTACAGGGCCCTAAACTACAGCTGAGGGAGAGAGAGGAGTACTGAGAAGACCACATCCCCATACACAGTGCTGGCTAAGATAGGGCTTAATAGGACAGAGAGCTCCTCCTCCCCATCACCAGGCTCGCAAGTGGAGTAGCAAGTCACAGTGGGATGTTGCTGGAAGAGGCCCAAGAGTGTGGGCACAGATCATTTCTGAGGTACAGTGCAAAGGGAAGATCTAAAGCTGAAGGTGGAGCAGAATTGAAAAAAACTACAGGCAAACCAGCCCCCAACTGAACCACAAAGGGTCACCAAAGGAATTTGATGCTTGTGGTGCCCTAAGGGTAACCACTACAGTGGAGGAAGAGAATTAAACTCAGCCCAACTCCTAACTCAGACTCACACTCTAGAATCCTAGCAGAAGGACAGACAGGTGTATGCATTTTCAGGCATAAAATCTATTTTCCTCATCTCTGCTGTCCTTAACAAGGTGTCTGGCTTTCAACAAAAAATTACAAGTCATACAAAAAAGTGATAAAGAAAACAACAACACACTGTCAAAAATAAAGCAGTCAACAGAACCAGACCCCAGATATGACAGAGATGTTAGAACTATCTGACAGGAAATTGAAAATAACTATGAGTAATATGATATAGCTCTAGTGGAAAAGGAGAACAACATGCCAGATCAGATGGGTGATTTCAGGAGAAATGGAAACTATAAGGATCAATCAAACTGAAATGCAAAAAGTGAAAATCACAGCAACAGAAGTGAAGAATGCCTTCAATGGGCACATCAGAAGATGTAACAAAGAATCAGTGAACTTGAGCATCAGTTTATAGCAATCACCCAAACTGAAAAAACAAAGAGGGAAAAAAATTCAAAGCTTCCTACGTATTCACCCAAGAGAAGTGAAAACTGATGTTCACACAAAAACCTGTACATGAGTGTTTAGCATACTTTATTCATAATCACCCCAAACTGTGTGGCCCAGATATATTTCAACCAGTGAACAGATAAACAAACCATGATACAGCCACACAATGGAATGCTACTCTGCAGTAAAAAGGAATGAACTATTGATGCTTGCAAGCATATCGATTAATCTCAAATATATTTTGCCAAGTGAAAGTAGACAGACCCATATTATTCCATGTATGTACCTTCCTGGAAAAGACCAAAATTGCGACAGAATATGGATGAGTGGTTGCCAAAGATTGCAGGTGCGGGTAGTGGTTGTCTACAAAGGAGCAGCACTGGGGAACTTTTGGGGTGAGAGAATTGATTCGTATCATGACTGTGCAAGTGGATACATGGCCCTAAGCATTTGTCAAAATCTGAGGAATTATACAACTCAATGAGTGGATTTTACTCTATGTAAACTAAATAAAAATATACGAAGATGTGGGGGTATCCCAAAATGGAATACAAACTATCAAATGTTACTAGTCTAACGTATGAGTGACATTACCACACTGACACAGATGGAGAACAGAACTAACCTAAGTAACTTTTAGAAGTCAGTATTTTGATTGGATTCTACTAAAATGAAAGAAAAAAACTATTGTACCTAGTTGCTATGTGCTATTTAATAAATGTGTTTCTCACAGGGGTATGAGTTAGCAATTCTGAAACTACTTGTGTATACTAACATTGAAAAAAAAAAGCAATTTTATTTTAAACTGTGAGAGCCAGTTGTACATTAGAGAAAGAACAACACTGTGTTGCTGAACTAGAATTGGATTGGAACTCTGAACTCATAAATATATATACACAGACTAATGTAGATATAGACATAAATGTACGTACGTGCTGCATGGGGCAAATATACATATTTATTTATACACACACACTCACATATGTATATATGCATGTGATCTCTTTTTTATTAAAATTCATGCACCTCTTTCAAGACCAGCTCAATGCTAACCTTATCCATTAAATCTTCCATTTTGACTTCTGTAGATTCCCAATTTGCTTTATAATTCTCTTATAGTATCTGTCAGATTTGACTTGCACTTTTGTACATATCTTAGATTTTTGTACATATTTCCAGATATCAAACTCTTAAAGTTTGCTTGTTTGGATTTTATCTTTTACAACACCTTCCATGGTCTCTTAAATTGTATAGACACTCAGTAAATGTACTGAATGGGATTTAATGTTAGAGATATCTAGACACAAATCTGAACATGTAGGAATTATTACATGTCCTTGAGGTAATCAGTTATCTTCAAGCTAGACTCCTCCTTAGGGCCGTAGAAGGCCCAAAGATACTCTTCAGGGTTCAGTGCTGGGCTCTCAACATTTTCCCTTTTACTGTATCTTCAATATTATCTAGTCCCCATGGCTATGAAAACTAAATGCTGATCATCCTTGAAGGTATATATCCAGCCTTAACTTCTCCTCTGGGAAACTTGGGCATCTTCCTGATCCCCTTGCCATTTCCCTCTCCTCATTTGCCCCCAACCCACAAGGGAGGTATGTGCCAGCTCTCTTCCAGTTCTCCTCCAGTTAACCCATCACTGTCATAGTCTAAGCCAGCATCATCTCCCACCAAACTTCTGAAAGGCTTCTGAACTGATCCATTGTTTTACACACTTTATTTCAACTCTTTCTTCATAAAGCAGTTAGAATGATTGTTTTTAACATCTATATCAAGTGTCAGTTTAAATTTTTGAAAATTCTTCAGTGACTCTCCATTGTACAGAATAAAATCCAGTCCCTTTATGTTTTTGTCCTCAAAGCTCTGCACACAACTGTGCTCCCAGTCATGAGCCTACAGTCAGTTCCTAAACTCAGCAGTCTCTTTCCTTCTTTAGGGCTTTTGCAAACACATTTTACTTCTGCTAGAACAGAGTTTCTCAAACTCTCTGTGGGGAAGGATCAAATCTTTTTTCCCCCAGTCTATCAGAGAATTATACGTAAAAAAACCAACTATTAGAAAAAAATTTTAAAGAATGTTTTATTTTTAGATTTAACAGACATAGAGTTAGTCTTATCAAATTGCTATAAATGTTACAAATGCTTCCTCTCAGTTTCTGTACAGATCTCATTAGGGTCCAGGAACAGTTTCTACTGAGTAACAATGTTAGAATACTCTGTGTGACTGATTTCATCTGATTCTTAAGATCTCAGCCTGTCACTTTCTCCAAGAGTCTGTCCTCACCATGCTGTCTGATGAGTTCATTCCCCTTTATGATACTGTATTTTCCATCACTGCAACCTATTTGTTTCATCCATAACACATATGTAAATTATACACATAACACACATACACACATTTCTCTGCTTACTTTATTCTCTGCCTCTCCCCCAGAAATTCCAGGTATCAGGGACTATGACCGTTTTGTTCACTAAGGTATATAGATTACAAAGTCAAACAATGTCAAACATGATTTGAGACTAATGGATTTCTCAGAGCCTTTACTATGCTAATATGAAGTGTGAAATTCCAAGAGATAGGTATAAAGTACAGAGTTTCCCAAACTCATTTGGCCTTGAACCATTTCATTAGGATATATTCTATAGAATGCATTGCAGATAATGCCCATCTAAAGAAACACCTGGAAAGTTTGAATATGTTAAAACTATTTTTACCAAGTTATAAATGTTAAGTTATACTGATATGAAAACTTAACTTGCTATGATTATTTTGTTGTCGGAGAAGAAAATAGAGGACTGGAATTATGCCAAATATTTTGTGGGATAAATGTGTGTGATGCTTATTTGCCAGTTTTTCTTTCAGTTTCCTTTCTTCCCTTTCATTACGGAAAATTAAATTTCCCAAATTTCTCAGCCAAATGATTTTTGGATAGGTTATTCTAAAAAGAAGCACTGGCAGGAGATTGGAAAGATGAAGGAAAATAAAATATTTATTTTGTTTATTTATTTGTAATTCTAACTGCTTCTGACAGCAATAGTAGCCTTCTGTGGTTCCAGGACTGTCCACAGTTCCAGCAGCAGAAAAACAGCAGTAAAGCCGGCAGGCTGAGCCCTCTGTGGCTTTTGGCAGCTGCAGCACAGTGACAATCGGATTGGTAGCAACCTGGTTTCAGGCCTCCAGCCATGTCTGCTGGGAGCCGCCCCCAACCCCCACCCCCGCCGCCGGGTCTTCCCTGCCCCTGGGTTCCTCCAGCCAAGCCAGGGCTGGTAGCGACTTTCTGTAGTCACTGGCTCTGTGTTGCACACCTTTGGCCTTTTGCTCCTTCAGGCCTTCCAACACTTTTGAAACCAGTTCCTTGTATGAAATCCCTTCTGTTCGAAATACCTAGAGTGGCTTCTGTTTTTTTCTGACTGGACATTGATTGATTATGGGGCCAAGATAGGAAAAGGTGACACTGTCTCTCAGATTGCACGAGAGTAGAAAAATGTCCTCTCCTCTGTCTGATGTCAATAGGAGTCAAGAGCAAGAGAAAGACCTAGAGCAAAATGAAATAAAAAATAATGGGAACAATACCATGAAGAAAATAAGAGCCTGAGATTCTAATTTCCGTCTTTCATGGGGTGACTTTTGCACATCATTTCACTATTTTAAACCTGACTGTCTTCTACTTCATTCCTCACTTGATTGTTTCCAACACCAAAGGGCAGTTCCACTGATGACCTCTCTCAGTCCACCCAAAACTACCCTCAAATAAGCACCCTGAGTAAAGGCAGTGTGTTTGCTCTGCCCATGAAGTTGGAGCTTCAGGACAAGTCTCCCAGTTTCCAGCTGGACTGTCACCCCAAATTCTAAGTAAAATCTGGAGTTGCCACTATTCAACAGTTATTTATTAAATATTACTCTTGGGAGGCACTGGGCAGAGGAAAAATAAGCTCACATAATGATGTGTGTGGGACAAGCAATATGTACAAAGAGCAGTAAATCTTTCAGGGAAACAAGCTATCATAGAGGTGCAAATTAAGGCAACAAGAACTGGGAGGAGGGAACAATTAATTCTGTGGGATTCTTCAAAAGGCTTCCCAGTTGGTGCATGTAGTTGGGTAGAGAGCTCATGGGGTGGAGTGAAAACAGTAGAGACCAGAAAGATATAGTGGAATCAGATTCAGTGGGACCGTCAGAGCCCAGACCTGTTACTATTCTTGAGGGCATTAGGGACCCCTAGTAGACTTTTAAATTAAGAAGAGATGTGAAGATATTTTAAAACTTGCAATATATAAATACAGGATGCAGTTGTTGAGGAATAAGGTTGAAGAAGAAAACACTGAGCATTTTATATTATTTTTATACAATATCTGTTATACTTAGGGTATTTTATATATATGAATATATATGTATGTGAATGATTTCAGTGGGATGCTCAAGGCATAATAAGCAAAAGGAATTGCCCTAACAAATTGTCATAATAATAACATCATCTAGCCAACTGAAAAGTTGTGGGAAAAAATAATTATGTTGAAACACTAAAAATGAAGTTGCAAGAATTTAATATCTCTTTGAGCAATCTAGAGTAAAAATAATATTTTTTAAGTTTCCAGATATTACTGATTTGGATGGACACGGGGAAATAAGAATTTTGTTTATAGATATAACGAAGCTGGAAATGTGATTCAATATTGCATATAAGAAACAAATTACAGAAATATATTCTGAACTCATTTAATTCCTACATAATCCTTGATCAGTGAAGAAACAGTAATGGCATAGATATTTTTGAATACCATTACATGGGAAATTAGTTATGAATTTTCAAAGTTAAGTGACAAAAATACCAATAAAGTCAGCACTATTCTGAGCTACATATAAATGAGGAATTTTAACCCCGATGAGAAAGTTTTAATGCTCTCAAACAACCTTAGGATAAATTGTGCCTGAAATATCTCATTTGCTTTGATTAGCACTATATCAAAAGATGGAGACAAATTGAATGGAGAAATAAGAAAAGCAGTTTAGTATTGAGGAAATTGATTTATGAAAAAACATTATAGGAATAAAATATGTGCAACTTTGTGAAGAGATGAGTAAGGAATAATGACAGCCTATAAATATTTGAAAGGTATAAACATCCAGTACTAGGAGGAATTATTTAGCATGTTATAAAGAGCTATAATTACAGTTTATGGGATGAAATTAGACAACTAAGGTTTAAAACATTCAAAACCACTTTTCTGGGGATAGTGGAAGCCTTGTATTTGAAAACATAAAAAATGTTATCTTTGGGACACCTGAATGCTTGTGACTTTTTTTTTTCAATTTCTATTTTTTCAGAAAATATAATTAATTCAGTGAAAAGAGACAGACATAAATCTTTTAAGTACAATAAATACTTGATTATTTTATATATTCTGCACATTTCTTTGTTTTAAGAGATTCTCAAGTGGCTCACTCAATCTTTTGGCAATAGAAATATAGAAGACAAACAAAATCCATAAATACTTTCCCAATCTAATGTTAATCTTCTTTTCCACTAGACCTACTTACTAGCAGTGAGCAAAACTCATTCATTGGAATTTTGCCTAAACATTACTAAAGGATCGTAACTCATTGATATAGAGTAATTGGAGTTACATACTTAACTGAGGTAAAGACAAATGTTGGCTGCTTTTACATTGAAAAGAATCAAGATTTTATTTGCACTTGACACTAATTACTATCTCTCTCTTCAATTGCTTCCTTCTCTTTAAAAGATCTAAATTTCCAGCCACAACCACTTTCCTGTGCCCATGTTCCATGTCTCATACTAGATGTCCTGTTTCCTCAAACTCAATGGACTCCAAATCAAATTTGTTTGACAAATGAAATAAAATTTGCTGCACATTTTGTGTATGCCAGGCCCTGTGCTGTCAAGCTAGAGATAAAATCATGATTAGAAAAGGAATCCTACAGGGAGAAGTTCCCAGATCTCCTCTTCCTAACATTAGCTATTTCCCAATGCACACTAAGTCTGCATTTCTGGCGTGCATGATTTATTGAGAGAGGGCTCTCAGGTGAAAGGTGGAAGGGTAAGCAGGATAGGGCAGGGGAAGGAGCTAAATTAGGCTGTAGTCCCAGCTGGAGTCCAGCTTCAGCCTGATCCCATGGGCAGCTCTGGAGCATAAATAGTACCACTGAATTGATCCCACCTTGACACAAGAAGGATTGCCTCTTATATGCATGTTCCTTAATTATTGATTGTGGATGGCTATCTCCCTAGAGGATGCCATGAAGGGGGCAACTATGAGCCATTATCAGTTAACTCTCAAGGTAGCTGGGGATGTATGCACCATCTGGTAAAGGACATCTGACTCACTGCCAATCATGCCTGCTATCAACACCATCACTCCCCTGACCACTTAGGATCATAACTACTATTCCGGTTGATCCATGCCTGAGATTTGTCACTAAATCTTGAAAATTCTTGCTTTATACTCTCTCTCTGTGTATCCCTCCCTTCTCATGTATTCCCAGTCACCACTTGGAGTAGTCTAATTCCTTATTAATTCACACTTAATCTACAATCATATTCAATTAACCAGTCTCAATATTTCCAGAGGCGGCCGGGCGCAGTGGCTCACGCCTGTAATCCCAGCACTTTGGGAGGCCAAGGCGGGCGGATCATGAGGTCAGGAGATCGATACCATCCTGGCTAACACAGAGAAACCCCGTCTCTACTAAAAAATACAAAAATTAGCCGGGCGTGGCGGCATGTGCCTGTAGTCCCAGCTGCTGGGGAGGCTGAGGCAGGAGAATGGCGTGAACCCAGGAGGCGGAGCTTGCAGTGAGCCGAGATTGCACCACTGCCCTCCAGCCTGGGCAACAGAGCGAGACTCTGTCTCAAAAAAAAAAAAAGGGCATCATAGATGGGCAAAGCCATTAGTTGGGAACTGGAGTATACCAGAAAGTTCATGCTCAGTTTGAAAGGGCCAGCCTCTACTTAGCTCCAAATGCGGGAATCTGCACCCAGTTTTAATATTTTAAGAGAAGCCAGAATCATTTTTATTAAAGACTTCTAAATTTTATAAGCAGTAACTAATTCTAGTTTTTTTAAGTTTTGAGGGAGAAGAAAAAAATACATCTACATATCAAATGCATTCACCACAGCCATTTTGCAAATTCTGGCCAAAAGCCTAAGACAAAAGATGATATGTAAATAAATAACTATAGCTTAGCGTGAAGGGAGATAAAAATCTCAAGGGAGATGCACATAAAGTGCTTCACCAGTTTAGAAAAAAAGTGAGTAGACCCTAAGCCTTCGTGACTAAGGCCCTTGTCTTTATTAAAATTTTCCTCTCTGGTATCTAGCACAGTGCGTGGCACGTACAAATCCTAAACAAATGTTCAAATCAACAACAACAAAAAAAAACCACAAAGGAACCGTTTGTTGTTGGGATTGCAAAAGAGCAAGGACGGAGTACATAACGAAGCAATTATCCTAGTAGCTGAGAAGCAAAGTTGAAGCTGTCACATGCTGTCCACTGGGATTCTGTCAACCCAAGTCACTCAGAGTCCCCACTTTTCCTCTCTCAGCTTCTAGCACAAAAAGCATGTGTCAGCGTATCATTAAATGCTGTTCCTGAGCTTGCAGGCAACAACAGCAAACAAAGAGAAGAGGACAGACCTAGTCTCTAACAGTAAATAGATTTCAGTCAAGTCTTATTTTATGGGGTGTTTGGCAGTAGGGTGGTGTATGGCCACTACACATCACAATCTCCTTCAGAAGTGCCCTGTATTCCCCAATATACCCAGTATGGGTAGCTCTTTCTTTTCATGCCACAGACTACTTACTGACTGCCAGACCTTCTTAAGGGACCTGAGTCAGAAGCAGCTCTTGGAGTAATTGCAAAATGGTAGTGACTTTGGACCATATTTGGCCATCACCTGGCTGGGCTCTCTTCCTGAGCCAGCGTCAGCATCAAGTTTCCACTGTGCCTCTAGGAGAAACCTGAGCCACCGAGCAGAGCTGAGGCTAGGGAGGCACATTGTCCAGTTGGCTGACTCTAGGGATCTCAAGCTCTTTTCCAGAATAATCCACATGCTCATGCACCCTTCCCATCACCATGGAATCATGTCATAGCAGTTTGTAATCACATGTTTCTCAGTCCTCAGTGGCATCTAAACATGAGGTGTTTTCACCAAGTGTTTCATGTCTGGCCTGATTTCTCTAGGATGCTTCTCTACTGTCTACTGTGACTGAGTTTGGGTAGGAAATCATCCCTACATCCTGGAACTCTCAATTGCCTCAGCTTTAGCAGGGGGCATTCGGGATTCTCCTCTAGCCTGCCTTAGGTTCATAAATCTCGAATATAAACATTATCTGTGTGGTTCTTGTTGTTTGAACTCTACCACGCAATCCTCTTGGCTGCTTTGCATTTTTTTAAAAAGTTTGTTTATTACATAATGGAAATTATTTTCACTATATACAGAAGTAGGCCTTGACAAATTAGCCTTTTGCTAATTGGCCCACCTCTGCCTTCCCCTTCTTGTGCTCCTAGAAATACCTATTCACCTTTTGCACCCACCTGGCCAAAACCCAATCTTGGATGAATCCAGCTCTCTGCCTGCCTTGCCTCTCTGCCCTGCTGAGTGCTGCAAAACTATTACACAACAAACAAAGTCCTAGTCCACTTATTTGTTCTCTTTCTGCAGACACAGGCTTCTTCTTTAATACAAACGAAGAGCTTTCGGGCAGGAACTTCTAAATTCCTGGTGGCCGCACACCTAACTGTAACTACAGAACTGCCGCTCCTTCTGCCTGCTGCAGATGCGGCTGTGTCCTCTGCGGGGAACACCTCTGATGGTGTCTGGAGCCAGCCTGCTCACCTCCTCTGGTCTTCAATCTCTCCCTCCCTCCTGCAGCCTTGGGAGATAGCTGAGGACATCCTCTTCTGGTTTCCTTGTCACACTTTCCCATTTTACTCTAACCTTCCTTTTTGTGCCTTTTCCGTGATTTTACTGCCTCATCTTTCCTTCAGTTTTGAAATGCCTTGGGAGACTATCCTAGGTATCCCTCTTTACTCTTCACTGTACTCTATCTCAAAGGACTTCAGTCCATCCTTGTGGCTTAATTTGCCATCTATCAATATATGCTGATAGCTTTTTAAATAATTTAGTATTTATGTCTATAAAAATGAAACATGGTCAAGTAAAAAATCAAAATATTCAGAAAGTTTATGAGAAAAATTTTGTGCCCTCTTCCTTACTCATACATAGCCCCACACACCGGAAGTGCCCTCTTTTGGCCATTGCTGTCCTTAATTCTGTTATCTCCAGAACTCTAGGTAGTATGCTTATGCTTCCATTTCAAGATGTTTCACATTTAGACAATGTCCACTGACTTTGAAAGGTGGGAGTGTAGCTCACAAAACAAAACTCATCCTCTTCTTTCCCTCTTCCCCTTCTAGTATTTATAATTTATATCATTTTTATGTCAGTTATCCTTGTAACTTTAAATAATAAAAATTAAATCTCCGGATTTTTCCCCATCAACTTTCAAAAGTATTTAACTCCTCATCCTGTGTCTTGACTGGCAGAAAGCAAACAGTGAACAGTCTTGTCTTCCTTGCCTTTCCACCTCCTATCTTATATCAGCTACACTTGGGATACATAATATTTTGTGATCCTAAATGTCCAAAATGGAGTCACTTATGACAAGTAACTCAGCTCACTTGTGAAACTGCTGGCCCCTCAAAGTGATAAGCATGGGTATGGTGGACTGAGGTGATAAGATAGCACCTGCTGTGGCCAGGCACCTAGAGACCCTACAAGAAAGTGAAGCCAAGAGGTGGCTGAGGTAATGACCACCACACTCCGGCAGAGGGTCATAAAAACAGCAAAGAAACTGACTACGGCTGAGACATCTGCGGAAGCTCTGCCTACAAGAACTCTGAGGGCTTCTTCCCATCTGCAGTGGCCTCGAGAAGCTCTGCCAGAAAAGAGACAACCACCCCACCCCCAGCCCCACCCCCAGCCCCACCCCCAGCCCTGTTGGTTGCATGTCCAGGGAAATCTGGACCTGCCTGGTTCATCAGTCAGCTACTCATCATGGTTCATTCCTGTCTCTCTTATGACTGCCTGTGTGTGTTGAACATATTTGCATGGTTGTTGGTGTGTGAGAGTCTTGCCATAATCCAAAAGCATTTAACTGGCCATTGAGTCATTGTGAAGAGCTCCCCAACCCCCAACCCAATCAGAGTCAGCACAACTAGGCTGATTCGAACCTGACACTGTAACTTGGGCTTTGCAGTTACTTTTACCCTTCTTCTATAACCAAAGCTCTTTTGCTTAATGTAGAAATTCATGCTAAAAGACAGAAACCAACAAACAGCATCACTATTGCTATTAAATATAAGCAGTATTTATATTGCTATTACATTGTAAGCACTGTTTATTGTTGAGCCAAATAATGGGCTGGAACTACACTTCCTTATCTAATTTTATGACCCCTTGGCAACTGTTGAACAATTCCAAGCATCAAGATCAAATGGATTACCTTCTTTTATACGCCCCAATTATTTAAAGTTATGCACCATTATCATTTCATCATTTTTAAATAATGACTTTCTTATATACTTTTGCCTGAAACCTCTAATTACCTTTCTCTAGTTCTTGCATGATTTGCCCTGATAATCTTCATATTTTCAGACTGTATGTCATAGTATTCCATGAAGTTCCTTTTCTCCACAGCCCTCTATTCTCTTGGCCAATCTGACAGTCTTTGTCTTTAGTCTTCTGCATGTCTGTTATCCAGGAAGTTCCCTTTCAGGTTGAAATCCCTATCTCCTGAATCTGTCTTTCTTTTTCTTGGATATACCCTTCTTTTCCTGGAGTACACTCAGGTAATTTCTTAAAAAAGGATATGTGTGGGACAAATGATCTGATGTTCAGCATGTCTGTATTTGTTTTGTTTTGTTTTGCTTTCACCCTTTGCTGTGAGTTTTGCTGATTACAAACTTTGAAGGTCCTGCTCCCCTGTCTTCTAGCCTTCACGGTTGCTGATCCCAGACTGATTCTGGTTCCTTTGCCATTAATATATTATTTTTCAATATTGAAGCTCTTATCATCTTTTCTTTATTGGTGCTTTGAAACTTCATGCTGCTTTGTCTAGGGAATGGTCTTTTCATTCATTTTCCAGATACCTGGTGGACCCTTCTCATCTGAAGACTGTTGTCTTAGGCTAGGTGTCCTAGCAAGCAGCATCTGAGGTAAAAATTTATTATTAGGGAGTTTAATAACCAAGAAGCAGGAATGAGAGAAAATCAGAGTGAGGCACTGAAAGAGGGAGAAAAATACTGAGGCCACAGCTTTGTGAAAAGCTGACGACTGCTGAGTGGACAAGGCAGCTTCAGAAAGGAAGTTTAAAGATATGCTTCTCCACACAGTCCTTCTAAAAAGAAGAAAGTGTGATTTGCCCAGTCCCATCTCCTTCTGGGCAAAGATTGCACCATGGAATAATTCCTGTACACTTACAGGTTGCATAGTTATTGGTGTCAAGAGAGTCCTCAGCAACAATGAGTCCCCAGGGTAGAAAGCAAGAGATCCTGCAGGGGCAGGAGGCAAGATATTGTCAGGTCATGTCCTTAGGTGACACGAGGGACCAAAGGCAGCTGCCACAGCAGGCCCCTTTCAGCAGCAGCGGCAGAAGCAGTGACCTGACTTCATCACCATGGGAACAGCAGCTGTCACTGCTAGATTCAGTCACTGCGGATCTGGGGTGGTTCATAAACTGAATCCCATGCAACTACTATTTTGGCAGATCTGGGAAATTGTCTTCTGGCACTTTAATTGTTTTATTTTGCTCATTCCCATTTTTAAGCTCCAAGAGCTCTTTCTTGATCTCTATTTATTCCTTTCTTGAGTATCCTATTCTTGATTTAAGGTCATGATACTTTCTCAAATATCCATGAGAACATTAGTTAGATTTTAAACGTTTTCTTCTATTAGGAGGCAGCCTGCCTAGTGATTAAGAGGATGGACGCTAAAGCCAGACAACCTGGATTTGATTCTCAGCTCTGCTGTGGATTTACAACCTTGGGCAACTTGTCTGTGCCTTAGTTTTGATGGAGTTCAGGACACAGTACTCCAAAAGATGACATCTTGGCATAATGATTAAGAAAATGGCAGGAGCAGCAGAAAGGTCTGTCTAACCTGGAAGGAATTTTCTGACCTTCTGAAGCAGGTCCTAAAACTCTGATGTGAGAGGTACCCTCCCTATACCTGGGAGGAAGGAACATCCTGTCTTCAAAGATGAACACAGTGGCATCTGAACAAACAGGCCTTGCCAAGTTTCCACCAGTTTACTACACTTACCTCATACTCTGCCTTATAGTATTTCTGCACAACTGTCCACACTTCTTCAAACCTGCTGTAAAAACCACTCCCATTTCACATTTGAACGCTTTCTTCAGGTCTTCATTTCCTAATGAGGGCTCCTGTGTTACATAAAACTTATATGAAATAAATAGATGTGCTCTTCTCTTGTTACTCTGTCTTTTGTTACAGAGGCCCAACCAATAAACCTAAGATGGGTAGAAGGAAAAGGTATTTTTCTCCCCTACAGTTTCTTTTCTTTTTGTTTTTCTTTTGTTTTTTTTTGGTTGTGTGTTTCAAACAGATATAAAATACCTATTACACAAAAATTTAAAACTACCAATTTGTTAAACTTAGAAAAGATACTGATTTGTAACTAAAAAAAAAAACCTTTACATTTTTATTTCTCAAGCTAGCTTACCTCTACTTTCTGAAAGTTGTAAAATTTTTGGTTTAAAAATTGTCACTCTATGATTGTCCCAATTTGTTTTTCTGTGCCATGACAAAAACAAAATACTTTCAAAATGTTCTGAGCATTTAAATGAACTAGTGTATGTACATAAACTTATTTAAGTAACTTTTATGTTGGTAATAAACCAACACATGCATTAAATACCTCTTCAGCGTAAACAGGAAATACTGATGACAATGCCAGCATGGAACTGTCAATTCACATTACAGCACAATTAATAATCAATCTGACTAGTTTAGTGATATTTAAAGGACACAATTAGTCACTATATCTGCCAGAATAATTGAATATGTTAACATTCTCATCACGTAAATACCAATTTCATTATCTCATATCTTTCTCTTTACTCGTCTCCAGATAGCAATAGCCCTCCCTGTGTGGGTCATGTAGAAATGACCCAGAACTTGTTGGTCTAATATTTTCGGTCTAATTCTTTCCAACCTTTGGTAAACTTAGAAAGCCTGCAGGGATCTCATATTGATGATTTTCAATCTTTAATTGTGATAGTCTTTTTGTTATTCTGTCTTTTCACCTTCCTTTGCCTGTTCATCTATAATTTTCAATTCAAGTTTATATCAGTCTCTTTCTTGAAACCTGGAGATTTCATCAGCCACAGATTTCCTTTTTTTTTTTTTTTTTTTTTTTTTTTACCTTTTCCTTTATTTCCTTTTCAAGCCTCAAAAATTCTTCCTGTTTTTACTTCTGCTGGGTATTACTTTCAGGTAGTAATTTTAGTTTACATTGACATTGATGGGTTTTTTGCCACTTTGTCTCTTTCTCTTCTTCCTCTTTTAGCTTCCTTAAAATATAAGCATATTTAATTGACACTTAAATATTTTTCTGTTTTTTCTAAGCTTCAGTCACCAATTTGGTTTTTTTGCTCCTCTTTTTGCTTGTGATTACATTCTTGTTTACTATGAGGAAGGACTGGCTTATCCTTCATCTTTCCCTTCAACTTGAAAGTATTCTCCCTGTTTGCTGTTTTTTAGTTTTCCAATTTTGAATAGATTTTTTCCCTTTCTCCTAGAGTCAGAAATTTTTAATGTATCTTTCATACTGTTGCACTTTATCCTGTGCTCTTCCAGGATGGTGTTGCAAAACTTTCCCTATATATCTTGTCTTCTTTTTATGTTTGTTTCTCATTTTTACAAAGTTCTGGTGATCACAATCATCCAGCACCCTTGACATCCTCCTGTTTACTGAAGGAATTTTGCAAAATCTACCATTTCTCCTGGAAGACTACTTTGTTGTATTCTGTCTACAGGAACTTTGCTTAACATTCCTCTGAAAGTTCTCCATGTTTCTAGTGACCCAAAGCCCATATGTCAATTTTCCTTGATACAGTATTCAACTAATTTTTGGCTATTTTCTTGTCTTTATTAAGGTTTTCATGTAATCAACCTCTGTTCTTTCTTAAAAATGTTTACTGTATTTTTAATTGCTTACGTTCATTTCTCTGAGCTTTGCAACAAAATCAGGTGTAGGTGTCACACTTTACAACTGATGCTAAAGTCACTTTACAATGTTATATATTTTGAACAACTGTTATTGGGTTTTTGCTCTATTTTCGTGCTGATAATCAATTTATTTTCCAATTCTTTCAGCACACTGCCAAATTCTGAAGTTTTGTTGTTGTTGTTGTAGAGATGACTCTATGTTAACAACTTGATTTTTAATTTTTACTGCTGTACATATGAACTTTGTTTTCTTAGCTTGAATAGCTCTCTGGTTCCAGTTTGAAGCTGAAAAGGTTAAATTCTACCTGAAGGATGAAAACAACCAACATTCTGTGCCAAGACAGTCAGGAGGGCAGCTATGTTTCCTGGTGGAGCCTCTGGAACCACTCAAGCCAAGATGACCGGGGGTTTGGCTGGGAGGAGATGGGGAAACTACAGACCCTACAGATGGTTTCCTGCACCATGAGGTTAAGCCTGGGGGCAGGAGAGGCTGTGCCTTAGTTCCTTCATCTGTAAAATAAAGTAACATAGTACCTACCTCATAAGGGTGTTCTAATGATTGAACTTATTATATGTAAACTTTGAACAGTTTGTGGCTCAGATTATTATTTCTAGTTTCTCAGATCAGTTTTTCTGTATTTTGACCTTGCTTATTCTTTTGAATGCTGCTGACAGTTCTCACATTTCTCTTTATCCTTGATTGTCCAGCCAGGTTTTAAAAAGAAGGTGTAGATCACTAGGGTTTCTTTCCTCTGCTGTTGCATGAGTAGGATTATTTTCCTTCTAGGTCTCTGTAATAAGAGTTTTGACCGAGAATTTCATGCACTCTGTTGAAATGGAGCACATCCACTATAAAACTTCACTTTAGGGGCTGATGAGCAGGAACTGAATGTCAAGCTATAGATCCCTAAATAAGGTTGGCTTTCATATGCCCTATATCCTTTTCAAGATTTCAGTTAATAGGGCATTAAATGGGAGTAGTGATGATACACTAAAGTGGTAGATACTGTGAAAAGAATGTGTAGAGTACCAATAAAATCTTTACATAAGTTCTGCACTTGCAAAGGGAGAAGAATCAATTGCTTAATTAAAAGTGAAATGTTTTTATCACTTTGAGATAATGCCCTAGGATGATTTTGAAAGTGGCATGCAGTTGACTCTCTAGAATTGAGAGTAATTCTAGAATCATTATGATTTTTTTTGTGCATCCTTTAATTTTATTTAATAGGACAATAGATTTTTATTTCCCCCAGGCCGAGGCAATGGAGTATCTTTGAGTAATCTGCAAGCTGGTCCAAAGGGAATAACAAAGGAGGAAATATTCTTCAGTAAACAAGCTCTGCAACCCAAAAGTGGAGTAAGAATTTCCTGTCCCAGTCTTAGGAGATGGTCAATAGCTCTGCATATTTCTCCACTGAATTAGATTTCATAACTTCCTGTGATGTCATTTGCTATTTTTCCCCTGGCTTGGGTTGGGACTTCCCTTCCAGAGTTTTGCCAACCCAGTTTTCTTTAGACCACTTTAGAAGCAAGAATATCTACTACAGATTCATGAAAAGAGCACTGAATAAGAAGTTAGGATAAGTGGATTTCTAAGGCCAATTTTCCTTCTTACAATTTGACTTCAGAAACGAGTCCTCATACCAAGCTCACATTTCCTAAACAATTCACATTCTTGAAAGGTAGAAAGAGCTGTCTTACGAAATGGTGTGTTTCCTGTCATTGAAAGTATGCCAAAAGACGCTTGAAAACCACTTCTTAAGACTCTTGTGCAATTTTCATATAATAAGATTAGACTTGATGGTTCTAAAAAAAAAACTCTCTGAATCTTGAAACTCAATGATTCTGTGCTTTAGTTCTACGAAAAGAAGAGAAGCAGGGAGGGAATGATGAAGGGATCTAGCATATCTATTCAGCCTTGTGTGGATTTCAGCCTTGGTCTCTGGAGATGCTTCAAGCTTCCTAAAGTGGTACTTCTGCCTGTCCATTCTGACTCCATCCTTAGATACCCACTTTCTGATCCAAAATAAGCATGTCCATATGAATATGTTTAAGTCAGAGGCAGCTAGACGTGTACCCATAACTGGAGGGTGGCTAACCAATGCAAACAGATTTCTTTACATTCTTATTCTTCTTTTTAAAAATCTTATGACTTTTAAATTGTATCTCATAATACCTCTGTTCTAATATAAGATAATATTTTAAATTATCAATTATTGGAGGTGATGAACTTGCCCCAATCCATCTATGCAGATGTTTCTTCCTATGCACAGGGCAAATGCATTTAGTTTAAGAAGAAGCTCAGGGCAACACATTTGACTGGCACACTGGATTCAGGTTTATTATCCATGGTCTTCTCACATCTTTGCAGTCTGTCTTTGCAAGACCCACCCCCTCCATCATACCAGGTCCCCATCTAATATGGAAGGAGGAATCTAATGACAGGAGAGGTTCATGATGTTGTTTAAATAGCCCCCTCTCAGCTCATTCAAGCATCTCTTCTCAGTCGACTCTGAACTGCTTACAATGACACATTATAGTAGAATTATTTCAGAGACCTTTTTCAACTCAATCTGAGTGTGCCTCATTGAGCTAATAAAATCCTCACCCCTGAGAAATGGTGTAATATGTGTTACATTTTGCTACAATTCATGATATGTCTTTGGAGAAGAATTGTACATTTTATATAATTTGTCAAGGACAATTTCAAAATGCATAACATCATCAGTCTCACTGACAACATTGCTAATGGCTTCACTCAGTAGTCAGAGTTTTGCCAAATGCAAGCTAAGACTCAGGCCATCACACACCTGCTCCCAGCCTATTGTTTCAGATGTATCATCTGTTGAAAAGTTAACAGAGTAGGAAAAGAATTCATCCTTGAAGCATTTCCCCTCTAATTAAGTCAACAGATGCTGTTTGAAGTCTATACCTGGGGAATTTATTACTTCAGTTTTAAAAAGTAAGAGAAATTCACAGATCTGCCTTCATAATAATTGTGTTTTTTTGATCAAGGTCACCAGCCTAGTAATAACTGATAATAGTCAAGAATTTCTAATGGTTGCCATTTTCAAAAACATTGGAATGACATTTTCCAAAAGTGCTTTCATTTGAATTATCATCTGGGCTTTATTGCTCCTGGGCTGGGCTCTCCCTCTCTTGGCGGGAGGCTAGACAGAACTAGCCTTGCTCAAATGGACTTAAGGGGTTGGGGGAGGTGGCAGGAAGTAGCTCTCAGGACCTTAATGGTTGGATGGAGGCAGACAGCAAAAAGTGAAGTCAGAGGTCAAAGTCAGAAATGCATAGCTAAACCAGTCACCAGGGCAGAAACATCCTGAGGCATGCAACAGTTAACTCGTGCAGCCTGTGAGTCAAAGAGCCAGTGAAAATGAGAACATGCTCCTTCTGCAAGGAGAAGTAAGCAAGATGGTATTCTTGGGAAATAGCCAAGAAGATGAGCTCTTGCTGTCTGCTGAAGTGTGAGAAGCCATGACACCCAGTGACCTGTGTAGGCTTTAGTTTCTTTATGTGTTTCCTGGTCTCCTTGCCTAATATGGGTATGGAAAAGATCCCATTCAATCTTATATGTGAAGTCTAACATATTATCATCATTGTAATTGTTAAAATTTGTTTTACAATTAAGAAATAGATGGAAAGATAGATAACCTAAGAAAAACTGAAAAACAAAAAACAAACAAACAAAAAAAACGGCTGCATAAGAATATTTTCCTTTTGTGGCAGAACAAAATAGGGCCAAACATTTTGGTGTGCTGTTTTCTTTCAATTTAGTCTGTTCTTGTTAGTTTCTGATCAAAGTACTTAGCATTCATGATTGCTAACATTTCTGATAATTATAATTTATGAGCAAATTATCTATTGTTACCATGACAGTTCTGGTATTTTCACAGATCAAAATTTATATACAAGAAAAAAAATCCTAACATGAAAGAATTAGATTTTTTTTAACACCAGGTCTCAAATTACCCACCTACTTTGACAGTTCTAGTGTCTTGATTGAATATTTTATGATGATACTACTTAAGACAAAAATGTAAAAGCTAATTTATAGTGACACCTCTTTATGTAAAAGGTTCCCAAGCTGATTTATTACCAGGTTGAAACATGTCAGTGAATACAAACATTTCTAAGGTAAAGAGACTTTTCAATTTTCTTTCACACTCTGTCATACAGCTTCAGCTAAATAATTTATATGAAAAACAGGGTCTTTTAATTTTACAATATGCCACTTTATTTTCCTATGATATCTCTTTCAGTTTTATTCTTCAATTCAATTTGATACCTGCTATGTTCCGTACTGAGTAATAAATTTGGAAGCTATTCCCAATTATAATTCATTTTGATACCTGCACATTTGAGGGAACATAATGCCAAAGATTCAAACTTAGTTCTTCTCAGACTAGATTCTTTACTTTTCATCCTCTATTCAGCAACAAAGTAGGTAATCAGTTACCAAATTGATGCTGTTTTTCCAGTTTTCTAACTGCCTCTGCCATCCTGATTTCGTCTCCTGTTAAATTTATTACGTTATGTCATTCTGAAAGGAATTTAGAGAAAGTACACATATATATAAAATTATTTAATCATATTTTTGGTTGAGGAAGAAGGGGTTAAGGGACTATGTCTAATGATTTACTTACAGTTCTATAGAACTATTCACTAATACAATTAATAAAATAATGCACCTTAATTATAATATAATTTAAATATTCAGGAGCTCTGGGTAGTGATAGATGAATATAATTGCTGAGGTTTAAAAGGATTTTTATAAGTGAATTCATTTCAAGGATTATTAAAGGGCAAACAGATGACATGAGATTTTATATTGGTGGTAGTTTGTGTTACAGGAGCATTAGCGGTATTGTAAAGTAAGAAAGAGAAGATGGAGCCAGGAAGGTGCTATAAGCAGGACAAAGAAGAAACAGCAAAGGAAGCACAAGCTGAAGAAGAAACTGCTTATGGTTTAGCGCAATATCTTCTGGGACAGTGCATGATACAGGAGGTGGCAGTGACAGTAGTTCAGTGGGAAAGAAAGATGTGTTTGGTGACAGCATTTTGGTGGGAGGAAACAGGAGAAAATAGGGAAAAGATTAAGGGCAGAGAGAGACCAGATGGTGATCATAATGAGCCAAAACCCAAAAATGTCATGGACTCAAACCTTAGCGGTAGAGACCCAATGAAATGGAAAATTAACAAAAATAGAAAAAATATAATTTATTTTCATAATTTAATGTATTTGTATCATATCTTATCAAAAAATATTTGAGGTGAATTATTGAAAGAGAAGATGTTTATTATAAGATTAATAAAACAGAACCAAAAGAGGAAGGGGCAGCGTATGGCAACCATAAACATCAGCAGAGCGGCTGTGTGTGAGCAGATACCCTAGAGCTTCCTCCTAGCCCTGATGAAGAGGGAAACTTTATAAATCATAAAACATTCATTAAATATCATTACCTGAAATTAGGGTACCCACAAAATATTTGTCAGAATAAATTTTCCTGGTGAGAAACAGCTCCTGGGTGACAATAGGAGTAAGATTTAACCAATAATAACCTCAATATTTGTTTCACAGCAAATAGAGAAATTAAACTTGCATAGCTAATTTTGAAAGCAACCTAAGATAAAAACTAACGGCTAACAATTGAAAAAACGTATCTACAAAAGCAATGACAAAAAAGTCATTCTCTAAATGTGTAGTCTGACTTGATCCAAAGACATTGATTCATATTGATACAGGAGGCGGGTAGGGAAGTGCTAAGCAGAGAAAGGCGGGGTCCCTGGTGAGGGCTCCCTCGGGCCTGTGCCCATGGACCTAAGTGAGGACAAGCATTTCTGTTTCCGTGCCCATAAAGTTGCCTTTTGGCCTGCCACACCCCCAATCCTGTGCCCATAAAAACCCGAGAGACCATAGCGGGCACAGACACAAATGGCTGGTCGTCAAGAGGAGCAGAAAAGCAAACACCAGCAGACACCAGCAGACATCGGCAGGCCATCGGTGGCGGGACAAGGCGGAATTCAGCTGGGGTGGTTAGAGGAGAGTCCCGCTGCTGGGTGGCCCGGCTGCTGGGTGGCCCGACTCCAGGGGGAGACCAACTTCCCAACCCATCCTCCTTCTGGCTCCCCATCCACCTCGCTGAGAGCAACCTCCACCACTCAATAAAACTTTGCACCCATCCTCCAAGCCCACATGTGATTCGATTTTTCTGGTACACTAGAGCAAGAACCGGAGATACAGAAGGCCCTGTGTCCTTTCGATAAGGCAGAGGGTCTAGTGGCGCTGATCAACACAAGCCAACTGTAGACGGCAAAACGGAAAGAGCGCACTGTAACACACGCCCACTGGGGCTTCGCGAGATGGAAACACTCACCCTAGATGCTGCCATGGGGTCGAAGCCCAGAAACGCTCCCCGTGACCTGCCCGTCTGCATGCTTCCCCTAGTGGTTTGAGCAGCGGAGCACCAAAGAAGCGAGCCACACCCCTGTCACACACCCTGCGAGGGGGGATAAAGGAACACTCCTCCCATTTCAATATTTAATAAGCACTTATGCTGGGTACTGGGACATGTTTGTGAACAAAATATCCATGATCCCTGCCCTCATGGAGCTTACATTCTGGTAAAGGAGTCAGAACATAAAGTAAAAAAGATAGAAATAAAATTACCGCAAATTATGATAAGAGCTATGAAGAATATTAACACTGCTATCAAGAGTTAAAGGGGCTGGAGGGTGGTTTCCTTGTGTAGATTCGGTATCAGGAAAGGCCTCTTTGAGATGACTTTAGGAGTATCTGGAGTATTGAATAGACCCATGACACAAGATAATCTTTCCCAACTAACCTCTGTGCCAGGCTTTCAACATGCACCATTTAAACAGTGTCTGTAAAACTATGCACTCTAGGCAAATTACCTGGAGTGCAGGTATTCTGTACGAGAATTAAGAAAATGTCATGAATTTTAGAAACCAAGGAGCTGGTTTTAAAATTAACAAGTCTAAGCAACATTTTGCTCAAATGCAAGCTAGAGATGGTACTGAATAAATAGTGGGGTTTAGAGAAGACAGCCATAAAATATGAAAGAAATACAGACATGGGTTTCAGGTGTTGTTTTAAATTCGAATTGTGTTAACAACAAGTATAGTGAGTCCAAGTCTTCCTTCCATACTCAGAGGGTCCTCTGGATCTCCGAAGTGACTGTGAGCCACCATGTCCTGGGCAGCTCCATTCTCACAAGCCCCTAGACTACACTAAAAGGGTCCTGCCTACCATGCAAGATTGAGGGATATCTCAATCCTTCTCATATGAGCAGCTAAACGAGTCTCTTTAATTTAATAATCCAATATTGTACTATGTTTAAAAATTAGTTTCTTTTGGGTGGAAAATTCTGTTTGCATAAAAAATTAAGTGAAAACAAATATACAATGAAAAATAATTCTCCTTCTGACTTCAGTCTCAAAATCTCTAACCTCCGTCTCCAAAAGCTGCCAGTGGTAAACAGTTCCTTGTGTATAATTCAAGATATGCTTAATGTACCCACAAGCAATGATACTTGTATTACACCCATGCACCCTGCCACTGCCCCCCCAACACAATGTAAACCCTAAGAGCGGGAATAGTACATATATATCCCATGTCACCTTTCCTCTCATTTAGCAAAATATTCTTGGAGGTTATACACTGCATTTTATAGATCTTAGTTTGATTAAGATCTTCCAGTTGATGCTTCTGTTTGTGTTCCCACTCTTTGCTGTTATTAACAGTGCTAAAATGAACATTCTATATAAGTATTTTTGTGCCCATGTGTGAGCATATCTGGAGGAAAAATTCCTTTTTTTAGTATTATTTTTTAATTTCAATAGGTTTTGGGGGGACAGGTGGTGTTTGGTTACATAAATAAGTTCTTTATTGGAGGTTTCTGAGATTTTGGTGCACCCATCACCCAAGCAGTGCACACTGTACCCGATATGTAGTCTTTTATCCCTCACCATACCCCATCCTTTGCCCGGAGTCCCCAAAGTCCAATGTATCATTCTTACGCCTTTGCATCATCATAGCTTAGCTGCCACATATCAGGGAGAACATACAATGTTTGGTTTTCCATTCTTGAGTTACTTCCCTTAGAATAATAGTTTCCAATTCCATCCAGGTTGCTGTGAATACCATTATTTTGTTCCTTTTAATGGGTGAGTAGTATTCCATGGTATATATATATATATATCACATTTTCTTTATCCACTTGATTGATGGGTATTTGGACTGGTTCCATATTTTTGCAGTTGCAAATTGTGCTGCTATAAACATGTGTGTGCAAGTATCTTTTTTGTACAATGACTTCTTTTCCTCTGAGTAGATACCCAGGAATGGGAGTGCTGGATCAAATGGTACTTCTGCTTTTAGTTCTTTAAGGAATATCCATACTGTTTTCCATAGTGGTTGTACTAGTTTACATTCCCACCAACAGTGTAAAAGTGTTCCCTTTTCACCACATCCCAGCCAACAACTATTTTTTTTTTGATTTTTTGATTATAGCCATTCTCGTAAGAGTAAGGTGGTATCTCACTGTGGTTTTGATTTGCATTTCCCAGGTAATTAGTAATGCTGAGCGATTTTTAACATACTTGTTGGTCATTTGTATATCTTCTTTTTGAGAATTGTCTATTCATGTCCTTAGCCCACTTTTTGATGGGGTTGTTTGTTTTTTTCTTGCTGATTTGTTTGAGTTCATTGTAGATTCTGGATATTAGTCCTTTGTCAGATGTATAGATTGCAAAAAGTTTCTCCTACTCTGTGGGTTGTCTGTTTACTCTGCTGATTATTGCTTTTGCTGTGCAGAAGCTTTTTAGTTTAATGAAGGCCCATCTATTTATGTTTGTTTTTGTTACATTTGCTTTTGGTTCTTGGTCATGAAGTCTTTCTCTAAGCCAATGTCTGAAAGGATTTTTTCAATGTTATCTTCTAGAATCTTTATGGTTTCAGGTCTTAGATTTAAGTCTTTGATCCATCTTGAATTGATTTTTGTATAGGGTGACAGATGAGGATCCAGTTTTGTTCTTCTACATGCAGCCTGCCAATTATCCCAGGACCATTTGTTGAATAGGGTGTCCCTTCCCACTGTATATTTCTGTTTACTTTGCCAAAAATCAGTTTGCTGTTTAAGTATCTGGCTTTACTTCTGGGTTCTCTATTCTGTTTCATTGGTTTATGTACCTATTTTTATATCAATACCATGCTGCTTTGTTTACCATGACCTGATACTGATAGTATAGTCTGAAGTTGGATAATGTGGTGCCTCCAGATTTTTTTTTTTTTTTTTGGCTTAGTCTTGCTTTGGCTATGAGGGCACTTTTTTGGCTCCATATAATTTTAGGGTTTTTTTTCTAGTTCTGTGAAGAATGATGGTAATTTGATGGGAATTGCATTGAATTTGTAGATTGCTTTTGGTAGTATGGTCATTTTCACAATATTGATTCTACCCATCCATGAGCATGGGATGTGTTTCCATCTGTTTGTGTCATCCATGATTTCTTTCAGCAGTGTATTGTAGTTTTTCTTGTAGAGGTCTTCACGTCCTTGGTTAAGTATATTCTTAAGTGTTTTTTGTTTGTTTTTTGTTTTTTTTTAAGCTATTGTGAAATCTTGATTTGATTCTCAGTTTGGTTGCTGTTGGTGTATAGGATTGGTGTACAGCTACTGATTTGTGTATATTAATTTTGTATCCTGAAACTTTGCTGAATTAATTAACCAGCTGTAGGAGCTTTTTGGATGAGTCTTTAGGGTTTTCTAGATATATGACCCTATCATCAGCAAACAGCAATAGTTTGACTTTCTCTTTACTGATTTGGACACCTTTCATTTCTTTCTCTTGTCTGATTGCTCTGGCTAGGACTTCCCATACTATGGCAAATAGAAGTGGTGAAAGTGGGCATCCTTGTCTTGTTCCAGTTCTCAGGGGGAATACTTTTAACTTTTCCCTGATCAGTATAATGATGGCTGTGGACTTGTCATAGCTGCCTTTTATTACGTTAAGGTATGTCTCTTCTATGCTGATTTTGCTGAGGGCTTTATCATAAAGGAATGCTGGATTTCATCAAATGCCTTTTCTGCATCTATTGAGATGATCATGTGATTTTTGTTTTTAATTCTGCTCATGTGGTGTATCACATTTATTGCTTATGTATGTTAAATCATCCCTGCATCCCTGGTATGAAACCCATGATCATGGTGGATTATCTTTTTGATATGCTGTTGGATTTGGTTAGCTAGAATTTTGTTGAGGATTTTTTCACCTATGTTAATTAGGGATATTGGTCTGTAGTTTTCTGTTTTTGTTATGTCCTTTCCTTGTTTTGGTATTAGGGGGAATACTGGCTTCACAGAACGATTTAGGGACAATTCCCTCTTTCTCTATCTTTCGGGATAGGGTCAATAGGATTGGTACCAATTCTTCTCTGAGTATCTGATAGAATTCAGCTGTGAATCTGTCTAGTTTTGGACTTTTTGTGACAATTTTTTAATTACCGTTTCAATCTCACAGCTTGTTATTGGTCTCTTCAGAGATTTGATATCTTCCAGGTTTAATCTAGGAGGGTCGTATAGTTCTAGAAATGTATCCATCTCCTCTAGGTTCTTAGTTTATGCACATAAAGGTGTTCACAGTATCCTTTAATAATTTTTTGTATTTCTGTGGTATCAGTTGTAGTATCTCCTCTTTCATTTCTAATTGAGCTTATTTGGATCTTCTCTCTCCTTTTCTTGGTAAATCTTGCTAATGGTCTACCAATTTTACTTATCCTTTCAAAGAAACAGCTTTTGTTTCATTGATCTATTATATTATTTTTTGTTTCAATTTCATTTAGTTCTCCTCTGGTCTTCTTTATTTCTTTTCTTCTGCTGGGTTTGGGTTTGGATTGTTCTTGTTTCTCTATTTTGTGAGGTGTGACCTTAGATTGTCTATTTGTGCTCTTTCAGACGTTTTGATATAGGCATTTAATGCTATGAACTTTCCTCTTAGCACTGCTTTTGCTGTTATCTCAGAGGTTTTCATAGGTTATGTCACTATTATTGTTCAGTTCAAAGAATTTTTAAATTTCCATCTTGATTTCATTGTTAACCCAGCAATCATTCAGGAGCAGGTTATTTAATTTCCATGTATCTGCTTGGTTGTGAGGGGTTCTTCTGGAGTTGATTTACAGTTTTATTCCACTGTGGTCTGAGAAAGTACTTGATATAATTTTGATTTTCTTAAATTTACTGAGACTTTTTTGTAGTCTATCATATGGTCTATCTTTCTTGGGTCCTTTCTTGATGTGGTGTTCTCTCCCTTCCTCTAGGAAAGGGGCTTCCTGAGAATTGAACTGTAGTGATTGTTTTTGCTCTTCTGGGTCTAGCCACCCAGCAGAGCTAAGGGTTCTGGGCTGGTAGTGGTGAGTGCCTGCACAGAGTCCTGTGATGTGATCTGTCTTCAGGTCTTGTAGCCATGGATACCAGCACCTGCTCTGGTGGAGGTAGCAGGGGAGTGAAGTGGACCCTGTGAGAGTTCTTGGTTGTGTTTTTGTTTAGTGCACTGGTTCTGTGTTTGTTGGCCTCCAGCCAGGAGGTGGAGCTTTCAAGAGTGCATCAGCTGAAGTCCTATAAAGAGGATGAAAACTTGCCCTATAGACACCTGGTTAGGTATTCAGGTTTCTCAGGCAGTGGGCAGAGGCATAGGGCTCCCAAGAAATTATAGCCTTTGTCTTTGGCTACCAGGGCAAGTAGAGAAAAATCACCAGGTGGGGGCAGGGATATGCGTGTCTGAGCTCAGCCTCTCCTTGGATGGGGCTTGCTGTGGCTGTGGTGGGGGATGGGTGTGATTCCCTGTCCCGCGGAGTTATACTCCCAGGGGTATTATGGCTGCCTCTGCTGAGTCATACAGATCACCAGGGAAGTGGGGAAAAGCCAGTACTCAAAAGCCTCACCCCACTCCCAAGCAA
Source organism: Pan paniscus (assembly GCF_029289425.2). NCBI lineage: Eukaryota > Metazoa > Chordata > Mammalia > Primates > Hominidae > Pan > Pan paniscus. The sequence goes on along the minus strand of NC_073254.2, from coordinate 91,219,721 downwards.
CCCACAGTCCTAACGGCTGGTCTCACTCCCACTGTGCTCCCCAACAACAGCATCGAGTCTATTTCCAGGCAGCTGGTGACCAGGGCCAAGAACTTGCCCTAGACCATGGGCCTCCCCATTGAGAAAGCAAGCAGACTCACAGTTTTTTGGCATCTCAGGGAGCCTGCAGGGGTGATCCAGTTCTTCAAAGGGTCTGTGGATTCTCTTGGCTTTCCTGGTATGTTTCTGTGGTAGTTCTTGGAGGAAAAGTTCACGATGTGAGTCTCCATACTGCTCCGTCCATCTGAGTGGGAGCTGCAAGCTAGTCTTGCTTCGTATTCATCATCTTAATCCCCCTGAGGAAAAATTTCTAAATTGGAATTGCTAAGTCAAAGGAGATGCACATTTTAGGTTTTGTAACAATTACCAAATTCCATTCTAAAGAGGGGACACAAATTTATATTCCCATTAATAACAAATGAAAAGAAAATGTCCATGCGTCAAACAACATGGTAACTGTTTTACTTATAATAATCTTTAGAGAAGGTATGATTATTATTCCTAATTTCAAACTGAGTTAACTGAGGCACTGCTTAACTGAAGTAGGTTAAGCAACTTGACAAAAGTCACACAGAATTAACTGAATAAACTGGGAGCTGGGGTCAACAGTCTAACCTCTTACCCCTTATGCTATACGGCCTCCCTGAATTTCAGTCCCAGCTCTCTCACTTAAAGCTGACAGCCTGGCCAAATTGTTTACCTCAGCTCTATAGTTTCTTTATATTTAAAAGAAGATAAAATGTATCTCAAAATATTAATATGAGGATAAAATGAGACAATGTCGAGAAAATTTCATGCAAGGGGGGTTAAACAAATGTAAATTTGCTTTTTTCCTATTGAGAAACATAAAGAAGAATAATCTATTTCCCTGGCAAATTTTTTTCAGTAGTTAGAAATTAAAGAAGCAAATGTGACCCATTTTAATGTTAAAATGAAAGCAATAAAGCCAATAGGAGCTGTGATGGAACTCACCTCCCCGTCTTTCTCATACAAAGTCTTTAATGCTGATGGGTTTGCTCTTGGCCTAGCTCCTTTGCACAGTATTGTTTGCAACCAGTCATTCTGCTTGGCTGATCCCTTAATGCCCAACCTTATTCCCTTTCTCTAAAAATTCTGTTTCTCTAGAAATGTGGATGGAATAAGGATTGCTAAAGCTATGTATTCTGGGAACACTGAACCACCTATTCCAAGACAGCCTTGAATGAACCTTCTCTTCAGTCTCCACAATCCAAGACTGCACAAGGAGGGTGACTCGTGCATTCTTTACTCCATATATGTCAGCTCCACAGTGTGCAGGATGTTCATGTACAACCTCACACTACTGGCCTGTCTCTTCCCATCTCTGAGTGGTCAGTATAGCTCAGTAATAGGTTCCAAATGGGAAGGGTGACATTTACTCATAGCTGAGCTCAGAAAATTTAGAACCACATAAAATGTCCAAATTTAAAACTCCCTGTTTTTACAATCGGGTTATAAAATAACAAACACCCTGACAATTATGCTAACTCTATCCTTCACTTTCACACGTGCCTGATCCATTACCCTATCTGTGAGTCCCGATGCTTTCCTCACCCCGGATACATCCATAGTATGCTCCCTGCCCCATTCCCTCTACAACAAGGGTGCTAACCAGAAATGGAGTGAGGCTCAGGTATTTATCCATTCATTTTTCTCCACAAATATTTTCTAAGGGCCATACACTATTCAAAGCACTGGAATGAATATGCCTGTCTTTCCTTCGTTTTTCCTTCCTTCTTTTCTTTTTCTTTCTTTCCCTTCCTTCCTTCCTGTCTTTCTTCTTTCCTTCCTTCCTTCCTTTTGTTTTCTTCCTTTCTCTCTCTCTTCAATTATTTTCCTTTCAGATTATGTAGTTATTTTTACTTGGAAAATTTAATATTGTGTCTCTTTTAGCTGGGTAAAATATGTCTAATTTCAAAGTAGCCAAGTCATAATGTCCTATAGCACCAAAAAGTGTTTCAGCTCCTAGATTTCCAAATAATGTAATTTAGAAAATAAAAATAATTGCAGATTCACACACAAAAAAATTTATTTATTTTTTATTCTTTTTTTTTTGAGATGGAGTCTGTCTCTGTCACCCAGGCTGGAGTGCAGTGGCGTGTTCTCAGCTCACCGCAACCTCCGCCTCCCGGGTTCAAGCAATTCTCCTGCCTCAGCCTCCCAAGTAGCACACAAACAAATTTTAAATGATCCTATGGACAAAAGGTTCTGTTCTTTCCATTGGTACTACCACTATTGCACATTTATGAAAGTAATTTAGAGACATGTACAAGGAAAATCTGTCTCTAAAAGGCTTCCAAATTTAGTAAATTGGGATATTTTACAATCACCTGTTTTAGTTTATGATAAATACAATTTACTTGTTCATTTTATGCACTCTGGTCAAATTAGAGCAGTTAGTTCATGCTTTAATGTATTAACACAACACAGCAAAAAGCATATAAAAATATAAAACACCCAAAACACATGTCTGAGTTCAAAGCCTATTAAGCATTCCTGTGCACCAGAAGTAGAAAAGAAATGCAGAACTGAGCATAGCTGAGGCCACAGCCATGCTGGGCTCTTGTCCTGAAGTAGGCAGTGACAGCTGAGAACCAGGGAAGGAGAATTGAAGGTGTTCCATGGAAATTAGCCTACTGGACCCAGATTTGAAAACAGAGGCTAGATGAGGCTCCTTCTGGTAAAAGGAGGTTAAAAATCTGCAGCCAACCATTCCCTGGGGCCATGGCTTTGCAGAGAACTTCAGAAACAAGAGAACTAACACACATTGCACTTGAGGAAGGGTGCTAAATGCACCTGGCCTGGGGCCTGATGTCATCTGCCTGCTGAGACCAAGGGCAGGTGTTCTGCAATGTCATACACCACTAGGTTTGGAGGTAGGATTCAGGAATTTGGGAGAAGGAAATGCAAAACTGCTAGATAGAGAAATTTGAAGAAAGAGAAAGAAGGGGAGCAATTTCATTCAACATGATGCTGCAAAACAGAATTTCAAAGTGGGAGAATTCTAATGCTGTGAAAGTAATCCTGCCAAAAATCAACAATTGGAACATAATTTCATTCCAGGTGAAATTTTATTAAACTGATCTAGCCAAAACTTAAGAATAAATATGCTTTGAATGCTTAAGGGGAAAAATGGAAAAAAACTATGCACTTTTTTTAAAAAAACATAAAATGTGAAAAGCAGACAGATATGAAACAAGCCAAATAAATTAAAAAGCAGAATGATTAGACTTCTTGGGAGTTAAAAATCTATTCATTGCAATAAAAAATTCAAAGATAGGGTAAACTTTGGAACAGAGGCAACAAAAGAAAAATAATAAACTGAAAAATATTACTGAGGGATTTACCCAGAAGACAGCATAGAGAATAAAATATGGAAGAATGCTAAGCAGAGAGATCACACAGGGTAGTATGCCTGGGAGAGTTCCAATTTACATCTGTTGTCCTGATATAATTATTAGTGGCACTTCTTTTAACTCCCAAATGCATCTTCCCTGAGAATCAGGGAAGGAGAAGTGAAGGTGCTCCATGGAAATTAGCAGACTGGAGCCAGGTTTGAAAACAGAGGCTAGGTGGGGCTCTGGTTATATAAACATAATTATATAAATATAATTTATTAGGCAATAGTTGTATGGTCACCTAAAACTATATAGGATAGTCTGAAGACAAATAGGACTGCCTATTTTTCTTTAAGGAAGGAAAAAGTAGAGAGAGTCACAAGAAAGTAATATTTGGAGAGAAAAGAGCTGTGAGTTTTCCAAAATTGAAGAAAAATATGTCCTCAAATTGAAAATGAACTATAAAAACCAAGAAGGATCTACAAAAATATGTTCATACCCAGACTTACCAAAGTAAAACTGGAATACATCAAGAATTAGGAGATGTTTTTACCAGCTACAAGGAGAAAAACAGGTTACCAACAAGAAATGGTAATTAAACAATAAATCAAGTGGGATTCTCATTAGCAACCATAGATGCCATGAAACAATAGAGAAATAAATTCAATATAATGAGGGGAAACTGGAAATTTAGAATATTATATCCAAATAACTTAGCAACACAAACAAGGTGCTGGAAAATAGATTCTCAATCTATAATATATTCCTGTTTAGGTTCTTGGGTTTCTGAGTAGGATAAAAATACTAGATAATTTCAGATATTTTTAAAATTATAGTTATAATTAATATGTAATTCGCAGCTTTGTATGTTAAAAGCTTAAAAATATTTTTATTGGAAATTAACAATTGAATATATCTATATATGGAAATGTAAAGGACCAAGACCAGAGAAGACAATTTTGAAGAAGGACAAAATCCCTCTAAGGGTTATCAAGATGTATTGTAAAGTGATGATATTTAAGACAGTTTTGCATTAGCATAAAAATAGACAAATAGAAATATGGAAAAGAATAGAAACATTTGTGACAATTTGTTTCATGATAAAGCATAATGCAAATGAAAAAAGAATGGTATTTTTAATAATGATTTTGGGTCAACTGGTTATCTATATGAGGAAAAAACACATTTTGACATCCTACCTCACATGACACACAAAAATCAATTCAGGGTTGGAGGTATATGCCTACCTGAAAAGTAACAATTAAACATCAAGAAGATAAGAGAGAATATCTTTATGACCTTAAGATGGGCAAATTTTTTTAAAGAAAAATAGTGATTAAAGGGACATAATTAAAATTAAGAACCTCTGTTCATCAAAAACCCCAGTAAAATAGTCATATGGTTTGGCTGTGTCCCCACCCAAATCTCATCTTTAATTGTAGATCCCATAATCTCCATGTATCATGGGAGAGACCCGGTAGGGAGTCATTGGATCATGGGGGTGGTTTCCTCCATGCTGTTCTTGTGATAGTGAGAGTTCTCGTGAGATCTGATGGTTTTATAAGTGTCTGGCATTTCCCCTGCTTGCACTCATTCTCTCTCCTGTCACCCTGTGAAGAGATGCCTTCTGCCATGATTGTAAGTTTCCTGAGTCCTCCCCAGCCATGCAGAACTGTGAATCAATTAAACCTCTTTTCTTTGTAAATTGCCCACTCTCATGTATTTCTTCACAGGAGCATGAGAATAGACTAACACAAATAGTGGAAGAGAAGACCACCAACTGGAAAAGATACTTTCAATATTTTTACCTGACAAAAGATTATTATCCAAAACATATTAAATGTTTCTGTGAAGCCATATAAAAGATAGACAATCCATTAAAAAATTGGAATAAACTTGGATATTGAACAGGTAATACATGAAATATAATACATAAATGGGTGATAGCCATATAAAGTGCTCAAAATCATTAGTAATGAATGAATTAAAAATTATGTGCATGCAGCTACACACTCATCAGAATAGGTAAAATCTAGAGAAACAGGTATTACCATATATTGAGGATATGCAGCAATTGGAGCTTTTATGCACTACACATGGGAATATAAATTGGTACAACCTCTTCAGAAAACTATTTGGCAGTAACTACTAAAGCTAAACATAAGCATAGCCTACAACCCAGTAATGCCAGTATTTCACTCCTAGGTATATACCCAACAGAGTTGTAAATGAAATGTCAATGAAAGGCAGGTACAAAGAATGAAATGAAATTAGAGAATGTTTAAAACAGCATTATTTGTAATCCCCAAACACTAGAAACAATCCAAATGTCCAGCAAGAGTAGAATGGATAAATAAATTGTGGTGCATTCGTTCAATGGGATACTTCATAATAATAAAAGTAAATTAATCATCAATATAATCAATAACATAGATGAGTCTAATAACATAAGAATGAGCAATAGCGGCCAGATGCAGAGTTCATGTCATATCCCATTTATAAAAAGTTCAAAACAGGCAAAGCTAATCTATGGTAAAGAAGACAGATATGGTTAACCTTAAGAAGAGAAGGGAGATACTGAGGGCGATTCAGGGTATTGGCAATGTTCTATGTCTTAATCTGGGTTATAGTCACACAGATGTATTTACTTTGCAAAAATTTATTAAAATCAACATTTCTGCATATAAGTATGCTCATCTGTATGTATTTGCTATCCATGAAATAGAAAAATAAGGCATAATCTTAGGGTTACCAATATAGAAATAGAAATAATCTTGATATTTTTCAAACCTCCAGAGGAATCAAAAGAAGGAGGAAGAATAGAATGATTTGGAGGAAGAGAAGGAGAAAGTAGAGGAGTTGAAAAAAAGGAAAAAAAAGAAAAATGCAGAATCCTCTGTCAATCCAACAGAACACAGCAAAAAAGCAAAGAAAGTGAAAGGTAAGTAGATAGCACAAAAGGAAATGGTACAAATAAGCCCAAAAGTGTAATGTATCAGAGTCAATGTGGATAAAATTCACCTATTAAAAGGCAGAGATGGGATAATAATAACATAAATCCTGCTGTATCCTGGTTAATAAAAGGCACACCTAACACCAAACCAAAAGGAAATTTTGAACATAAAGTTTTGAAAAACTAAGAGGTTTTTATTAAACCTCTTTTATTAAACCTATTTTATTATTTATAGTAAGATGATGTGTTAGTCCATTCTCATGCTACTAATAAAGACATACCCAAGATTGGGTAATTTATAAAGAAAAGAAGTTTAATTGACTCATAGTTTTGCATAGCTGGGGAAGGCTCAGGAAACTTACAATTATGGTGGGAGGGGAAGCAAAAACATCCTTCTTCACATGGCGGCAGCAGAAGGAAGCGCCCAGCAAAGAGGGAAAACCCCTTATAAAACCATCAGATCTCTTGAGAACTCACTCACTATCATGAGAACAGCAGCATGGGGGAAACCGCCCCATGATTCAATTACCTCCCACCAGGTCCCTCCCACAACAGGTGGGGATTATGGGAACTACAATCCAAGGTGAGATTTGGATGAGGACATAGCCAAACCATCTCAGGTGCATTATAAAATAATACAGAACAATCCCCAAGCCAATAAAATAATCTTTACCTTGTATGCACTTAAACATAACATCGCACTAGGCAGAGAAAACTGATAGGATTACAAAAACGGACAAATCCAGAACTATAGTAGGATACGTTAAACACTTCAATAAGAAAAAAGGTCAAAAATAAAAAAGAAAAAGAAGAAAAAACAGGTCAAATAGAAAAAGCTAGAAGAATACAGAATATTTGAAATACTTGGTTGTACCTAGCCCTAGCTTAGCTCTCTCCCTACTCCTGCCTATCTTCCAAGACATACACACCTAAACCCTCAGGCTACTTAGAAGTGAGTATAAATCAATTACAAGCTCTCAAGCTACATCTTGTAGAGAAATACCCTCACATTCAGTTAATATGGGAAGGGACCTAAGGGGAATTCACTCAATCTATACCAGAACAAAAAACAGAGTTCAGATGCAGAGCTCACTGAAAATATGAACAAGATGAAAAAAGGATGACATGAGAACTAGGTAAGCAGAACAAAAAATAAGAATGAAAGAAACTCTATAGCAACAAAGAACACAGAGAAATATTCATGCTATAGAAAATCTTATTAAGTACATGAAATGAATAAAATACAAGCTCAAATGTAAGATGATAACAATACAGAATGATGTAAAAATGGAAATTGAAAATATAAGGAAACAAATTGAAACTAAAATAACACCATTACAGAAATTATAAACAAATTACATGCAGAAAGAAATTTAATGGACATGGCTGAAAAATAAATTGCTCTACAAAGAAAAGGCTTGAGATAAGCACAGTAAAATCAACGGAAAAAGATGAACAGATTAGTAGAAATAGAGAGAAGATAATAGCTAAAGAGAAGTGACAAATATGCCATTATATAAAGATAATAGGTATCTCTGAATTGAAAAACCGGTAAATGACTCAGAAAAAGTATTCCAATAGAAAACAGAAAAATAATCCTGTAATGCAAGAATAAGACACTCTGCAACTCAAAAGTGCATATCATATTCCAAGACAAACATATTCAACCCTATTTTTCCTAAGTCATATTCTGTTGTTACTGAATTTAAGAATAAGAAAAAATTATTTAGCCATCCAGAGACAAATAATAAGCCTCTTATATTTGGCAGCAAAGCAGACTGGACTCAATCTCCTCTGGAGTAACATTCTGGGTTACAGGATGATAAAGCAATGTCTACCAAGTTGTAAAGGAAAAGAAATGTGATCCAAAAATATTGTATTCCACTAAGATTCCACTCAAGTATAAATACCACAAATAGATATTCTTAAATGTGAGAGAATATAGTCATGCATTGCTTAATGACAGGGATACATTCTGAGAAATGCATCCTTAGATTGATCTCTTTACTGTGGGAATAGTGTACTTACACAAACCTGATGGTATAACCTAATACACACCTAGGCCATATCATATAGCCTAGCTCCTAAGCTACAAACCTGTACAGCATGCTAATGAACCAAATACTGTAGGCAATTGTAACATAATGGTAAATATTTGCATATCTAAACCTATCTAAACTTAGGGGATAGTAAAAATACAGTATAAAAGGTTTTTTTTGTTTGTCTGTTTGTTTGTTTTTTAATGGTACTCTTGTATAGGACACTTAGTATGAATGGAGCTTGCAGGACTGAGGGTTGCTCCAGGTGAGCCAATGAGTGAGTGGTGAGTCAATGTGAAGGCCTAGGATATTACTGCACACTACCATAGACTTCATAAACACCGTAGAATTAGGCTCCAGTAAATTTATTTAAAACTTTTTTTCTTCAGTAATAAATTAATCTTAGTTTACTGTAACTTTTTTACTTTATAAACTAATAATATTTTTTACTTTGTAAACTTTTAAGTTGTTGACTCTTTTTTTTTTTTTTTTTTTTTTGAGTCGGAGTCTTGCTCTGTCGCGCAGGCTGGAGTGCAGTGGCGCCATCTCGGCTCACTGCAAGCTCCGCCTCCCAGGTTCACGCCATTCTCCTGCCTCAGTCCCCTGAGTAGCTGGGACTACAGGCTCCCGCCACCAGGCCCGGCTAATTTTTTTTTTTTTAGTAGAGACGGGGTTTCACCGTGTTAGCCAGGATGGTCTCTCTGACCTTGTGATCCGCCCGCCTTGGCCTCCCAAAGTGTTGGGATTACAGGCGTGAGCCACCGAGCCCAGCCTGTTGAGTCTTTTGAAATAACATCTAGCTTAAAACACAAATGTATTGTACAAAAATATTAGTACAAAATAGAATAAATAGTATAGTTAGTATAATATAGTACAGTAGCACAAAAACATTTCTTTCTTTATATCTTCATGCTATAAGCTTTTTAAATTTTTTAAGTGCTTTTGTTAAAAGCGAAGGCATACACATACCCATTAGCCCAGGCCTACACAGGGTCAGGATCATCAGTTTCACCGTCTTCTATCTTCACATTTTGTCCCACTGGAAGATCTTCAGGGGCAACAAAATGCATGGAGCTATATCAGGTGCAGTGGCTCATGCCTGTAATCTCAGCACTTTGGGAAGCTGAGGGGGAAGGATCACTTGGTATCAGGGGCTGGAGACCAGCCCGGGCAACATAGTGAGACCTCGCCTCTGCTAAAAATTAAAAAAAAAAAAACCACAAAAGAGTTAGCTGGGCATAGTGGCGTCCACCTGTAGTCCCAGCTACTTAGGGGGCTAAAGTGGGAGGATCGCTTGAGCCTGGAAAGTCAAGGCTGCGGCGAGACCTCATCCTGCCTCTGCACACCTGGGTGACAGAGCAAGACCTTGTCTCAAACCAAAACAAAAACACATGGAGGTGTTATTTCCTGTGATAACAGTGTCTTCTTCTGGAACATCTCCTGAAAACTTACCTGAGGTTCTTCTTGAGCAGGTGTCACTCTTTTCAGAAATATGTCTATAGTTGTTTGTTTGGTTTGTTTCCTTTTTCAGCATAGATTTGCTTGTAAGTAGATAATGCATCATGAGCATCTTCTCTATTGATGAAAATCTTTCGGTGTTGGGATCTGTTTATAACTGCATCATCACAAACATGTGAGTAATGCGTCGCACCACATTATGATGGCCATGAACTCACTAGGCCATAGGAATTTTCAGCTTCATTATAATCTTAAAGCACCACTGTCATATATGCAGTCCACTGTTGACTGATTGTTACGTGGCACATGGCTGTGCAAAGATGATAGCACACATTAGCTTTCTTGAGGCTCCAGGAACTGTCCAGCACAGTAAGTGAAAACTTTTTAAAAATCCTAAACATAATATTGAGAGATTTGCAAATATCAAGGTTAAAGAGAATATTCTGAAAGCTTCAGAGAGAAAAGACAGCAACACTGAAGTCATGCAAGGAGCATCAACTTCAAAAGTCTGGTGAAAACTGACTTTGAACTTAAACATCTTTACCCAGCCAAATCATTCATCAAGTATGATGATAGAATAAAAGTGTTTTCCAATCTCTAAAGACTCATAAAATGTATCTCCCCTGCATCCTTTATTATGAGGTTACTTATGGGTCAGAAAGAAACATTGAAAAAAGTAATTTAAAATGGGAAAGGCATGGGATGTAGGAAACAGCAAGTCTAACCTGGGACAAGAAGAAAGGGAAGATCCAAGCTGACTGCAGTGCAGCAAAATCAGTCCTAAAGTAGGGTCCGAAAATAAGTGTACATTTAAAAAAAGGTGTATGCTGGGGCAGAGTGGTATTTCATAAACTTGATAGTATCCTTAAAACAGCTATCATAAACCTAAGGATTGGCTAAAGAAAAAAAAAAGGCAAGTAGAAATTTGAGGGAAAGGAGCACTGTACACAAAAACTATATGTTATGTAATCACTGCTTGGCTCAGCAATGAACCACATTCACATAGTTGTGATAATATAAGCAATGCCTGCTGATTTTTCAACTTCTAACGTCTAAACAAAGTGAAAACATAGACAATCTAACTGTGGTTATATGATAAAAGGTAATTTTTTTCAGGCTTACCAATACAAAAGTGAAAACAAATCTTGCAAAGGTAAGGAAGAGAAAGCGGGGAGGGATTGAGGGCCTTCTTCACTTACAAGGTATGGGGTCAAGATAGGTTGTGTCTAACTAACAGAACAAGAAATCAGGGGAAAACGTATAGTCTTGCAGGTATGAAAGTAACCAAAAGAGGAATTAAAAGTAGTAAAACTTGCTGTGGGAAGAGGAAGAGAGGGGAGTCAAGTGAAGTATAAGTGAGCTAAAACCTCATTTACCATGGCAGGAAGTTGGTAGATAATGTTTAAAGTAGATAATCCAAACCCTCATGACTAATCAACTTAGAATTTTAAAAATGTAAAATAAAAGTTATCAAGGGTTTAAGATGACATACTCAGGAAGGGATGGGATGTGGTAACCGATTGTTGCTTTTTATAGCAAGCCCTTTAATGCTATTTATTCTTTATAAAATTTTCCCTATTTTGACAAAATTGAATATGTTATAACTATATATGCATGTATACACACACACATACATACACACACATTTCAAAGGAGTGGCTATTAGTAAAATATAATAATATTAAATAGTATCTCTTCTTATAAAACTATGTCTGCCATCTATCCACCTATCTAAGAAATGTATAAACAGTTTTTTACAACAATATTTAGCTAACATTTCCAAGTGGCAGGGTTTCGGGAGAATTTTGACATTGTTATTCTTACTTTTCTGTATTCCCTGAATAATTATTGTCTTTATATCACTTTTCTAATAATAGCATCTTTATTGTATACTCTCAATGCTGGGAGGGCAGGAGATATAAATAAACAAAAGTGGAAGCAGGGAGGAGGCCATGAAACTATTACAAAAGCCCATGTGAGAAAACATAGTGGTGTGGACTAAGAAGCTTACATTTGAAATGAAGAGAAACAGCCAGGTTCATGACACAATTTGGAGGGAGAAACAACGGTACTCTAGGCTTGAGTGTTGATGGTAGGAACAAGAGGAATCAAGACCATAGTTGCTCACCTGAGCTATCATGAGCATGGAGGCCATAGACAGAGAGAGAATTGAATGTTTTATTTCCAAGTTGAAAGTAGTTAAAGACAGGATTGAGAATTTGGCATTATATAGCCTAAATTTGAATATTTGAGAAACATACAAGTAATAGTCATGTAGTCATTTGCATATATGCAGTTATTTGCATATGCAGTCACGCTGAACATATATATTTGACATTTGTCAGCAAATAGAAAGGATATAAAGCTGAGAATGTATGAGAGCACCTAGAAGTGAGGACTGAGAAAAGGCAGAAGAGAACCTTGGACCAAGCACAGATGGCCTCCAACACTGATAGATCTGAGACAGAGAGGGAATCCTGGAAACGAAGTAAGAAGAGAGAGCAGGGATAATTTGGTAGGTAAAAATTCAGCAGGGTGTGGCTTCAGGGAAGCTGAGGGAGGAGGCTATTTCCAGGAGGAGGGAGCCTTGAAGTCCTTGAAGTAAGAGGGAAGGGGCTACAACCCCAAGCAGAATGATTAGCTCTTTATTGGATAAGGGACACTTTATACATCATAATAAAAGGGAAGAAGAAAAAAAGGGAAAGGGTTGCAGGTGTAGATATCTTTTGTAGCCTCAGTGGCGAAAAGATGGAGTCTGATGGCTTCCATTTTCTAGATGTAGCAGGAGATAAGATCATCTGCTGAGACTGAGGAGAGAAAAAAGGCAGAAAATTACGGCTGATGGAAAGATGACAGCATTAGGTGGAAGCCTCAAGTAATCTTAGGGCCATTAATACTCATTACCTAGTTACTTTAGTTATGGAATCAGTAATCTTAATCATATTTTCATTTTCAATAGCCTAGGTTTTGTTTAATCCATTTCCTGAATAAAGGAATACTAGTATTCAACAAACATACATAGAATCATAGAATGTTCGAATGTAAAGAAATCTTAGATATTGTATGCCCCAGTCTTCACTATACAAATGATAAAACTAAGGCTTAATTTAAGGAATTTTTCTAAAATTAAAGAACTAGTTGGTGACAGGTAGAAATAAAACATAAGCTTTTAGATTCTCAATCTATTGGTATGAAAGCTCAGACACACATTTACACAGACACACAGACACGCCGCTCTGCACAGAAAATCAAAAAGGTTACTAGACTCAACTAATGTCAACTAAAAAATTAGTCCTTGTCAGTTTCTTTGGGCAATAATACAAATATATATTGCAATATTGCATACAGTGAGCTTCTGAAGATGTGTAAAAATTTTAAATCACAGTAACTAACTGCTAAAGAAGAAATCTATATTGAATATGTTTTGAAAGACATCTTTTCACAGTCTATATTATCAAATAATTCATCTCATTTTATGTTGGTAGTTATTATTTCTTAGAGACATAGTTTATCACCTTCCATTATTCCAATAGCTTCCTAAGTTTCTCCACAAAAAAATCCCAAGAGGTAGGGAAAATTATTCCCTGCTTGTATTTTGTCATTTGATTAATATTTTCAGAATTGCATCCAAATGATTCTACTTGTTTTTCACACTCCAACAGGCAGCCACCTGCCACCACCTTCAAAAAGGAAATATCCTATCATATCTTCTACTCTACATAAATAACTTCTTCCCTAGGAGAAGGGAAAATGCAGAGTGGTATTTACCCTTATTTTTTTTTTCAAATATTCTGGTTGGATTTTGTAATGTTACGCTAATATCTTTTTGCCTTTGTGGATATTTATATATACTTCCCATTTTCCTTTCAGGTCATAATTCATCCCTTTCACCTAATATTCAGTATTTGGTTGAATATTAAACTTATTACATTTGAAAATGTTATTTGAAATATTTTTCTGTACAGTTATGAGGCATCCCAGTGATCATATAATTAAAAATTTCACAATATTCCATTAGGCTATATACCGACTACCACTGCACCCCAAAAAAGCTTGCTAATTTCATTCATTCCTACGTATCCATGTGGGCAAACTCAAATGAAGATGCACCAACAGAAGAGTAAAATATATTGCTTCCTCTTACTCCTACACAGATGTTCATGGCATGGATGAATGGAGAGGGCCACAAAGCATGGTCCCTGTATTTTTTGGCTCCTCCGCAAATACTAAAGACTTGGACAAGGACAGCTCTCCTATTGTAATCATGGCCAGAAATGGGTTTACTCTGAAACTAATGAAGAAGATTAATTCCTAGTAAAGTGTTCACATGTTCATACGCTTTTGTAAAATTTGCTAAAGTAAGATATTCTTATTGCAATTGGGTAATGCTATTGTCATCTTCTACCACGACTTCTCCTGCATCATACTCCTCCTCTTGGCAGAAGGTCCCAGAGCAGCCATGGAGAAGTGCTGGGTCCAGCATAATATACTTACATGGTTCACAGCCAACTCCATGTATAGTTAGATTGGTTGCCACCACATAGTTTGCTTCCAGAAAAACTTCTACCATCTCCTATGACTGTTCATCTTGCATATTACACAAAGGTGCCTACAATTCCTACTTTCAGAACATGTGAGCAGTGAAAGATAAATGAGGAATGAGGCTTGAAATATCTGGAAACATAATTTCATCTTCCAATAATCAGATATCTAAAATTGTGAGAGTTAGGCTTTTACTGATTCTCAATCAAAACAAAAGTTCTCTCCCACCAAAAAATGTACTCAATAATGGTCTAAAATCTCATAATTTGTATATGAAAGAAACATTAGAGATTTTTCCAAATTTGGCAACAATGCTTAAAATTTTAGGACATTACCCAAAACAAGTTATAAAGGCAGAAAGTTTCTAAGTAATTGCATTCTATAAAGTTCAATCAGACATGCTTGAGGAAAGACTAAATTACCTCACTACTGTCTTTATTACAAATATTACAAAAATTGATGTCTCATGAAAAGTTGATTGATAGATTACAGCCAAAAAATGAAAAGATGTATTAGGGAGTTAAGTAATTATATATATATATATATATATATATATATATATATATATACACACACACACACATATAATGTGTATTACATATTATATATGTGTATATATACAAATATACATATATATGTATGTAGATATACATATGTACTATATATACACATTATAATATAAACATTATATATAAATATATATAATTTTTCAGGATTCTTCTATTTGTGGTATTTGTTAGCTTTTAAAAGTTATACTTAGATGTGATTTCTTTCTCATTCTAAATAAACATTTATATTTGTACCTGACTTTCTTTTTATAAGTTTTGAATTATTTTTCTTGAAGTTGGTTATGAAAACAAACGAATAAATAAATAAATGTCAGACTCCCAAAAATCTGAGTCCCCTTGGTGACCATACAGCTCTGCTAGCCTGGACAGACATTCTAATTTGGAGGTAGGCAAAATACTGGACAAAATTAAATGGGAGAATTGAAGACTTTCTTCTCATCACCCACCATGCTTTGGGACTGTATGTTATTCACGACAATGGAAGCTCTTAGCTTTAACAGAGTAAAAATAATTGCTCTAAGATAATGATGCTTTGCATTTTGTTTAATTTCTCATAAGGAAGGTAATAAAAATTGATTCTCAGAAGATCAACATAGGAAAAAGTTTTGAAGTGTAGGTCTGTGTCCTGGTAGTTTTAGTGGCCAGGCTGGTGGTCACTAATTACAAAAGGATGACTCATTTCTTTTCCCCACACATAAATTTGTCTCTGGTCACAAATTGCATAGACTTAGATAGGTTTTGATACTCCAAGTCACATGTTTGCCATTTGGAGAAGTAATGAGCACATTTAAGGAAAACCTCTAAAGAAATAAGGCTAGGTGGCTGGGCGTGGTGGCTCACACCTGTAATCTCAACACTTTGGGAGGCTCAGGCAGGCAGATCACTTGAAGTCAGGAGTTTGAGACCAGCCTGGCCAACATGGTGAAGCCCCGTCTCTATTAAAAATACAAAAATTAGCCAGGCGTGGTGGCGCATGCCTGCAGTCCCAGCTACTCGGAGGCTGAGGCAGGAGAATCACTTGAACCCAAAAGCAGAGGTTTCAGTGAGCCGAGGTCACACCACTGTACTCCAGCCTGGGCGACGGAGCAAGACTCCATCAAAAAAAAAAGAAAGAAAGAAAAGAAAGAAAGAAGAAAGAAAGAAAGAAAGAAAGAAAGAAAGAAAGAAAGAAAGAAAGAAAGAAAGAAAGAAAGAAAGAGAGAAGGCTAGCAACACAAGCTATCCAGAGACCATAAATTGCCATGGAGCAGCTCATGATTTTCTGAAGTGCAAACTACTAACCTGGTCATCTTTAATTCACCTGATGGATGAGAAATAATGTGAGTCAGCGAGACAAGGATACTTAAATCAATGGCTGCCTTACAAGAAAAGAGTCGAAATACAGGTATTTTGTTTTAAGGCACACTGAAAAGAGCTTGATCCGCTCAAAATATTTTTCCAAAGTAAGAGTCATCTCTTTTTAAAAATTATCTTTTCCACAGTCTTCTTGACAATATTAATCCTTTTATTTAGGAAGCATGACACAAAGCCTCTGTGATTTTAGGGAAATTCTACCACACCGTTTTCCCTCCTTAGTTAGAATCACATGTTTAAACTTGAAGAGGCTATTGCTGTGGTTATAAACATTTCTACTCCTGTTATTTGATCAATCTGATTGCAATCTGCAAAGGAAAATTGCTATAAACTACTTGAATGTGAATGATGTACAATTGTCTTAAGATGCTCAATAGAGTAGAAACCACCTCAAGAAAAAAAATTTTTTGCAGTATGGTTTGTTTTTCCTCAACTTTTTATTTTTAAGAAGTCAAACCAACAAAAAAAAATGTCTAAAGCATAGTACAGTTTATATCTATATATTCTCCACCTAGATTCACCCGTTGTTAGCATTTTGCCTGTTTGTCATTTCCCTTTTACTTTCTACGTTTTGTTTTGCTTTTTCCTACAGAACCATTTGAATATAAGTTGCAGACATCATAATACTTCTGCACTGGGTACTTTAGTATGTGTCACCTAAAAACAAATACGTTTTTCTTCCTAACCACAACATCTCTCTAACCACAATACCATGAGATTATTACACACAAGGCAGTTCACATTGATGCCCTAATGCCATCAAATTAAAATCTATATTCAAATGTCTTCTGTTATTCTAATGTCTCTTATTCCTGTTTTATTTTTCCAGGATCTAATCAAGAGTCACTCCTTGCAGTAATGTTCACGTTTCCTTCGTCTCTTAAAAGATATCCCTCTAGGTATTTGTTTGCCTTTCTTGACATTGACTTTTCTTTTTAACCAATTAAGGCCAGTTGTCTTATTTAGTGCCCCCAAATTTCAACTGGACTGTTTTATCACGATTACATTCATGTTCACCATTTTTGGCAATACTACATAAGTATACTTCCCACTGCTTCTCATTCAGAGGTATAGGATGTCAGTTTGTCCCATTATTGATAATGCTAACACTGATCACTCATTTATGGTTGGTGTTTCCAAGATCTCAACATTGTAAAGGAATCTTTTACACTTTGAAATTAATGTCATCTGTGGGATAATACTTTGAGGGGACCATGTGAATATCTTATGCCCCAACAATTTCTCACTCAATGGTTTTACCGTCCATTGAGAATTTTTGCCTGAATAAATGATTATGGTGAGTGTTTGGAAAAGGGGTATTTCTAATTCTATTATTTCTATATTCATTAACTGGCATTCTTTTGTGAAGAAGTACTTTTCATATCCATCTGCCTTTTTAGTGAGTATCATTTTTGGACTTGTGGGTTCTTTTATTTACTAGGTTGTAATCCATTACCTATATTATTCTTTTTGATGTTCAAATTATCCCAAACATGGCAAGTGGGATTCCATTCAGACAGCTCTAGAGTCTTTTTATGTCCCCATGCTTCTGGCAAAAGATGTCCAAGCCTTACCTTGTACTTTCCTGATCCCTTCCTGGAACCAGCCATTTCTGAAAGAACTCTGATATTTTTTCTTTTTTAGTGGGGAACATATTTAGAAATACATATACGTCTGAAGTTCACACTGACAGCTACAATTCAAATCCAATACCTTCTTCCATTTCACATTAGTAACTCCTATGTCTTGCAGTGAAAACATTGGTTCCCAACAACATAAATATATTTCCTAATTTGTCTTTTCTACAGTACATACAAAATAGGTCCAGTATGATTACATCAATAGCCTTATCAACAACAAAACTTGGCCGAAAGCAATGGCTCATACCTGTAATCCCAGCACTCTGGGAGGCCAAGGTGGGCAGATTATGAGGTCAGGAGTTCAAGACCAGCCTGGCTAACATGGTGAAACCCTGTTTCTACTAAAAAGTAGAAACCCTGTTTCTACTACAAAAATTAGCTGGACGTGGTGGCAGGCGTCTGTAATCCCAGCTACTCTGGAGGCAGAGGCAGGAGAATTGCTCGAACTCAGGAGGCGGAGGTTGCAGTGAGCCGAGATGGCACCACAATACTACAGCCTGGATGACAGAGCAAGACTCTGTCTCGGGGGTGGTGGGGGGGAACCTCGCAATAAAATTCCAGATTTCTTTGCAGTTTTTCTCATACTTAGAAAAATACATTAATGATATACAGTCAGGGTACGACATTCAAATTATGCTTAAATAAACTTATTTTTTTGTGTGATTGTTATTAATTTTCTATACAAATGGGCTTATTCGTTTGCATTTATATCCAATTACAGGATTATCTTTTTGCATTATTTTTAATTTAATTTTGTTTCTGAATGTGCAAAGCATTTACAGCATTCAAAAGTAAAAACGATATAAAAAGTACATACCAAGGAGTCTCACTGCCAATGCTATCACTTCCACCCTGTTCCCACCCACTTTCTTTCTATGGTAAAAACATATTCATTTTTGGTTTATCCTTCCTGTATTGCTATTTTATAATACACACACACACACACACACACACACACACACACACACACACACACACATGCGTGCATGTGCCTATCTGTTACTTATATATCTTTCTACCTATCTAATGCATAAATATCATCTCATTTCCCTTTCTTACACAAAAGGTAGTATACTACATATACTTAGGTGATTTTTTTCCAAATTATTGTGTATCCTGGAAATCACTTCATATCAATTGAGGTCTTTCTTAATCTTTTTTATTTTTACTGTGACTAGTATTCCATGTGTGAATTCATCGTAATTTATTCTACCAGTTTCCTGTGATTGAACATTTGGGTTGTCGCCAATACTTTGCTGTTACAAATAATGTTTCAGTGAATAACCTTGTGCATATGTTGTTGGTTTTTTCCCTCACATTCGAGCAAGTGTATCTTCAGGTTAATTCCCACAAGTGGGAATTGCTGCTGTGCCAAGGATAAACACATGTGTAATTTTGTTAGATAAAGCCAACTTCCCTGCATAGAGACTGTAGCATTTTGCGTTCTCATCCACCATATTTGGGAACCTGTTTTTCATAGCCCTGTATACAAAATATGTTATCAAGCTTTTGAATTTTTTAATTCTAATAGGCAAGAAATGGTATCTCATTGAAGTTTCCATTTGTATTTATCTTATTATGAAAGAAGTTATAAAACTTGTTATATATTTGAGGGCCTTTTTTCTGTGAACTGGTTGTGTCCTTTGCTCATTTCTTAAATAGATTTTGAAAAATCTATTTAAGAAAATTTTGTATATTAGAGCTACAAGTCCTGTGTTTATCTATGATAAATGCAACATGGAATGATAGTGGAGATGGTGCATATCCTTTTTAGGGAAATTTTTCAGACAGATAAACATAGCCAATATTTTGTCCCCATCTACCATTTGTCATTTGACTTTGTTTATGGTGTTTTAAGTCATTCAGAAGTTGTTGGTTTTTTTTAATGTACTTGAGTGTATCAGTCTTTTATTGTATCTGGAACTTGAGTCATAACTTATCCATAGCTTACTAAAAACCTTCACCAGTTCTCTTCCAGTCCTTGTGTGGTATCTTAGTCAGTGTGTGCTGCTAGAACAAAATACCTGAGACTGGGTAATTTATAAAGAACAAAAAGTTTATTTCTTACAGTTCTGGAGGCTGAGAGTCCAAGATCAAGGTCCCAGCAGGCTTGGTGTCTGATAAGGGGCCCTATCTCTCCTTCCATGATGGCACTGTGTTGGTGCATCCTCCAAAGGGGAGATGTGCTGTATCCTCACATGGTGGAAGAAATGAAAGGGCAAGTAAGCCAAATGCTGTGCGAAGCCTCTTTTATAAAGCCTTAATCCCATTGTTAAAAGAAATGCCCTCATGGTCTAATATTCTCTTAAAGGCCTCACTTAATACTATCACATTGGCAACACCTGAGTTTTGGAAGTGACATATTCAAACCATAGCATATAGTTTCATATTTGACATTAGATGTCTGCCCCATTTAGAGTTTGCTCTGGTGTATGATGTAAAGGGTGATTTTTCAGTTGTTCTAACATAATTTATTAAAAAGCCTGTGTTTTTGAACAATGAGAACACATGGACACAGGGAGGAGAACATCACACGCCAGGGCCTGTTGGGGGGTCGGGGGCAAGGGGAGGGAGAGCATTAGAACAAATACCTAATGCATGCAGGGCTTAAAACCTAGATGATGGGTTGATAGGTGCAGCAAACCACTATGGCACATGTATACCTATGTAACAAACCTGCACGTTCTGCACATGTATCCTGGAACTTAAAGTAAAATAAAAACAAAAAAAGCCTGTGTTTGCTTAGTGATTTGAGACACCATCTTTATCATATATTACATTTTTATATGTGCTTGTTTCTCTTTCTGAAATTGCTATAATACTTTTTTTTTTTACTAATGTGTCTCTGTATGCACCTGTACCCTCTATTTTAAGTACAGAAGTTTGTTTAACTTTGGTAATTGGTAAAATGTTATTCAGAATAAATTTTCCTAGCTACTTTTTTGTTCATTTTACAATATGAACCTTAGAATCAACTTATATAGCTCTAGAAATAAAACTTGTTGGATTTTTGTTAGATCATATTTAATTTATATATTCACTTGGGGAGAATTAACTTTTTTATGTTGAGTCATTCTATGTAAGAATAAAGAATTTCAGCTGGGAACACTGGCTCGTGCCTGTAATCTCCAGGACTTTAGGAGAAAGTAGGAGGATTGCCTGAGTACAGGAGTTCAAGACCAGCCTGGGCAACAAAGTGAGACACTGTCTCTCAAAAAAAATTCAAAAAATTAGCCAGGCGGGGTTGCACGTGCCTGTGGTCACACATGCCTGTCGTCCCAACGGCGGCTCAGGCAAGAGAACTGTTTGAGCCCAGGAGTTTGAGGCTGCAGTGAGCCATGATCTTGCCACTGCCCTCCATCCTGGGTGACAGAGTGAGACATCATCTCAAAACACACACACACAAACACACACACACAAGAATTTCTTTTAATTAAAATCTGCTTTTGTCCCTTTTCAGGTGTATTTAAAGTTTCCCTTATAGATTTTTCACATTTCTTTTTAAGTTTATTCCTATTTTATATTTTTGTTGTTGTAAATGGGGTTTTTCTTCCATTATGTCTTCTAACTGGTTACTGTTTGTATATATGAGATTATTGATTTTCATATAATAAAATTGTATCCTTACCAAATTTATGTATATGTTCATTTTATTACCTACTATCTCAGGTTTCCCAAGAATATTATCTCATCAGTAGCAAATAGACATAGTTTTATTCCTTTATTTTTCCCCATTCTTGTGCCCCTATTTGTTTTGTCTTATCTGAATACAATGTCCAACACTCCCAATTCAACATGAAATAATAGTGGAGATAGTAAACATCCTTCTTGGGGCAATTTTTCAGACAGATAAATGTAGTAGTGTTTCATTTTCCATAGTATAGTAAGTGCAACCTGCTAGAGCAATAGACAACTGTCCCCAGGCAGAAAACCTGTTTTATTTGTGATACTCCAAAGGGTGCATTTCTGTAGAGTTAACTTTAAGATCCAATTTTCTTTTAATGCAGAAATCAAGGAAACTTTCTGATATTACCTCAAAAAAGTCTTGAATTATATGTATCAAATGGCTGTCTTCTCTCTGTGTTGATGCGGTGGTCTAATAAAAGCCACAGAAGTCCTGGAAATAGGAAGAGGATATGTCTTTGTGATATCAAGTCTCAGGGAAAAAGCCAGATTCCAGTCACTGGCAGGATAATGGAAAACTAAATTCATCTGTGTTTTTATGATTGTAAAAAACATGCATTAGGTATTTGTTCTAATGTAGTACTTTCTTAAATGTGTATGTGATTAGAAATTCTTTGGTGTAGAAAATCTTGAAAAAATTTTTAGTGACAGGGCAGCAGAGAATATAGTTATTATAGTATGTTCTGGCCAAATTCATGTAATAGCAAAACTGTCATCTCAATTTCAAGTTGCTTCTGCATACAAGTGAATTTAATAATAACATATGGGGGTCTTTTTAATCACAGATGCCCCAGGATAATTATTAAAAGATTTTTCTGAAAATTGTATTTAGTAAGACTTAATCCTTGGAAGTAGTTTGGGAAAAAAGTTATGCTACACTAAGGTAGCACATTATCTGAAGTAGTAACCAAATTTACAGTAAAAAAAATTATTGCTATAAGAAGATATCAATCCTTATACATATAAAGCAAGTCAGAGAAGCCTCACAATGTATCAATGTGAGGAGAAAAATGCTAACTAAAAAAAATTAGTGTTTTTCTTATGAACATACTTATATAAAAAAGTATTTTTTCCAAGCAAAGTGGCCAATAATAAACAAAATTCTGCATAAATCAAAGGTAGAAAAAAAAGTCCTTGAATAATAATGTTTTAATCAAAATTTCCTGAATTCCCCATTAACCTACTTATTTTGATGGCATATAAATGGAGTTCTATACACAAGGGAAAGTCAATATTTTGACAAAGAAAACTCCAAAAAGAGAATGGGCTAAAGTAAGTTATTTCTTGTTGCAAGTAAAAAATCACCTTTAGTGGTGACTACAATTGTATTTATATTTGCTATGTTAAAATAAGTTTTTGTTCAACAATATCTGACTTTTTGAGACAAAGGACTTTTGTATTGTGCTTTTATTTGAAACTTGTGTTATCCATATAATTGCCTTAGTACTTCACTTTTTACATGTCAACACAGCTATTCAACATATATATGTTACCTACCATGTGCCATGATGGTGGATAGACAGTAAGTGGTCCTGATTATCAAGGAGCTCACAGATAGTTGGCAGAGACGGAAAGAAAAACTGATTATTGCATCTAGGGATTAAAAGGAAAGGCACAGCGATATCAGAAAGAAGGCAAGATCAATCCTGCAGGGGTCGTCAGGGAAAATTGCACAGTCACAGAGACCTGCACAGCAGAAGAAGGGTCAAGAGAAGTACAGGCAGGGTATAGAAAAAAGAATAATTCGTTAAAAAATCATATGTTTGGGAAATAGCAAGACATCTGGAATGGTGGCAACTCTTTGTTCAATGTCTGTTTTCCCAGATAGATTCCAAGGTCTGTAAAGCTAAGAACTATGTCTTTCTCATTCAGCATTATATTCCTTTCCAGTGTCTAGCATAGTATCCAGTACTTTTAAGAAACTCAGTGACTATATTCATGTTTTTCTACCCATGCTTCTTAATATTTTTATTAATCATAGAATACTTAATACATATAAAAGTTTATAGCATAATAGATACCCATATACCCACCACCCAGATTAAGAAACAAAATATTACCAATCTACTTAAGACCTGTTATGAACACGCCCACTTCTCCCCAACCAATAACTACTACTGTGAATTTTATATTTAATAATTTTTGGCTAAATTTTGTATTTAGCAATTTAGTTAATATATTTGTGGAAATATTTAAACTTGATATAACTATTATCATGATGTATATTTTTTCCTTGATTTTGTTTCTTTCCTTAACATTATGTTTATGAGATTCATCCATGTTGACCCTTGTATTAATTTTTATTGCTACATAGTAGTCTGTTGTGGTTATACACTATTTTTCTTTATCAGTTTTGCTTATGATGAGTGTTTATTTCCAATAGTTTGTTCTTACAAACAATGATGCTATACATGTTCTTGTACATGTACATATGTAATAGAGTTTCTGTTCTAGGTATACACTTGGAAGCAGATTTGTTGATTAGTATTGCTCAGCTTTCTCACCAGTACTTGGAATTGCAGCCCTCTTCTATTTTCCCTGATTGGATATATGTGAATGGTATCTTATTATTTTATTTTGAATTTCCCTAATTATTTTTGAAGTTTTCATTTTATGTTTACTGGCCATTTAGATTTGCCTTCTGTGAGTTTCTGGTTCATCTCCTTTGACAATTTTACTTATATGCAATTCACCTTTTTAAATTGATTGAGATCAACTTTATTGATTCAGTTATCATTAATATGTGTTGTAAATATAATCCCTTTTTACTTTGATGAAAGATACTAATGTCAAATCTAATTAATCTTTCTTCTTTTGGGTTTGTGTCTTTTAAGTCTTATCTAAGAAATCCTTTTCTGGGCCAGGCGCGGTGCCTCACACCTGTAATCCCAGGCCTTTGGGAGGCCGAGGTGGGCGGATCACCTGAGGTCAGGAGTTCACAGACTGGCCAACATAGTGAAACCTGTCTCTACTAAAAATACAAAAAATTAGCTGGATGTGGTGGTGGGTGCCTGTAATCCCAGCTACTCGGGAGGCTGAGGCAGGAGAATCGCTTGAACCCAGGAGGTGGAGGTTGCAGCGAGCCAAAATCATGCCATTGTACTCCAGCCTGGGCAACAAGAATGAAACTCCATCTCAAAAAAAAAAAAAAAAAAAAGAAAGAATTTCTTTTCTACCCAGAATTCATTATATATATAAATAGATATATAGATATATCGGTATTATGTTATGTTACATTATGTTAACTACCTTATAACATAATATCGCATATGTTAGATTATATATTTTTAATCCATTTGAAGTTTATTTTTGTATATGATATGGAATAGGGATCTGAAATCTGATTTTATTTTTCAAAAGTTGATAATTTCCTAAATAGCTCATTTTTTTTGAATAATTCATCATTACTTTATCCACAATGGCATCTTCATCATATATTAACATATATGAGTACCTTTCTTCATTTATCCTGTTCCACTGTTTTGTCTGTCCCTATACCAATTCCATACTTCCTTAATTATTTTTGTTTTATAAACTAAAAGAACCTCAATCAAATTAAGGCTCAATTTTTTTTTGGCAAGACTATCTTGTATGTGGTATTTTGCACTTCTACCAGGACATATATAACATTTCATTTCTCTCTTTTTTATGGTTTCTGTACTGGTAGATTACTTCCTTTTTCTTTCTCCTCCCTTTGTTTTCAAATTGCCTTTATAATCTTGGGCTTATTTTTCTTCCACATAAATTTTAAAGCTGGGTTTTTACTATTGATAAATCTGAATATTTCTATCTTATTTTTCATTTCCCTGAAATTTTACCTTCTTTCATCTTTTCAGACTATTTATGATTGATTGAGTCTTTTAAAAAATAAAATAATTGGGCTTGAATTACATGGGGCCCCTTTGACTATTCTTTTATCTATTTTTGTTTTTTTTTATTTACACATAACAGTTATACAATTTTCTGCTTACATGTCATAATTTGACATATTCATATAATCAAATCAGGGCAATCGGGATATCTGTCACCTTAAATATTTATCTTTTCTTTATGCTAGGAACATTCAAATTCTTCTCCTTTAGCCATTTTGAAATGTAACTGTGAAATAGAACCCTTATTTGAATTTTTTTTAAGTTAAAGGAATTAAGTTATCAGGGAAATGGGAACATTTATTGAATATCTTTTATTGAAGATTCACTTTTAATTTTTTAAAATGTAATGATGGCATTGAGGTTGTCCTAAAAGAAGAGCATTTCAAAATAATCTGTGACCTGGTGGTGGTAGAGATGGGATTGTTTAGGAGGAAATAAGTAAAGATCTAGATAAAGAATAATTGGTCATATATTGGTAATTGCTGAAGCTGGGCCATTGGTGATCATTACCTAGACCCATGCATTCATCGGGAGTTTTTAAAAGTGATGATAGGTCAATTTGGACAACTTCTTGTACATTTATTTCCTGGAATAGGTATACAAAGAGAAACTCTCACAATAATTATTTTCATAGTCTGAAGCCTCAGGAACACTTTTAGGAAATAAAGAACTTATTCTTCTTTCTTTTTAAATTTATTTTCAAAATATTGAGATAGTTTCTAGACCCTGCAAAGGCTGTAGCCAATGAGTTTATTTATTTCTATAAATCATAAATAATTAGTATCAAATCAAACTTCTGGATTTATATTTATCTGATATGTTTTAATGCATTGCAGTTGTTATCCTTATTGAGGGATGACATTTCCCATCTTTGGCCAGAGCAGCTTAATCAAATGACTTTATGAGCCCCTGAGTAGAGTTTCTGAGAGCTTCCTTACTTTCTGGTATGAAGATGTTCCTGGATTATCCTGTACTTTTCCTGCCCCAGAGGTGTAATCTGCCATATTTCTGATGGGGGTTCATCTTTTTATTTCATTTATTCTCTACTTTGGTGGGATATATATGTTTTATTTCCATTTTTTAACTGACTTCCCAGAAAATTTTAACATATTTGGTTTACCCAAAACATATAGTCTTATCTTTGTAAATAATAGAAAGATATTAAAAGTTTAACTGTGAACAATCCTCTATTAGCTTGCTAGGGCTGCCATAACAAAGTAATATAAGCAGGGTGGCCTAAACAATAGAAATAGGTTGATTCACAGTTCTGAAGGTTAGAAGTCCAAAACCAAGGTCAGCACGGTTGGTTCATTCTGAGAGTTTGTAAGAAAGTATCTGATCCAGGCCTCTCCCTAGCTTCTGGTTTGCTGGCAGTCTTTGGCATTCTTTGGCTTGTAGAATCATCGCCTGTGTCTCTGCCTTCATTGTCACATGATGTCCTCCCTACATGTGTGTATCTTCTCCTTGGGTCCAAATTCCCCCCATTTGGCTGGGTATGGTGGCTCACACCTGTAATCCCTATATCACTTTGGGAGGCCGAGGAGGGCAAATCGTTTGAGCCCTCGAGTTCAAGACCAGCCTGGGCAACATACGGAGAAACCCTACAAAAAAATGCAAAAAATAGCCAGGCATGGTGGCTCACACCTGTAGTCCCAGCTACTCAGGAGGCTGAGGTGAGAGAATCACTTGAGCCAGGGAAGTGGAGGTTGCAGTGAGCAGAGATCGCACCACTGTACTCCAGGTGGGGGACATAGGGAGACCTTGACTCGAAACAACAACAACAAAAAACAATTCCCCCTATTTTATAAGAGCATCCGTGATATTAAATTAGGATCCACCCTAATGATCTTCATTTTAAATTGATTACCTCAGTAAAGACTCTATCTCCAAATAAAGTGTCATTCTGAGGTACAACAGGGGTTAGGACTCCAATTTTTGGAGAGGGCCACAATTCAACCCATAACTACTCTTCCATTTTAAAAGTTATCATTATACAATAATTTTTCCACATTTTACCACGTAATAAATATTACTTTTTAATAATTGATTTATATTTACCCTCATATTTACCCATTTTTTCACATAAGATTTTTTTCTTGAATTTTAAACCTTCTGTCTTGGATTGTTCTACTTTTGCCTTAAGTACTGTATCCTTTTGAAATTCCTTTAGTGAAGTCAGTGAGAGATTAACTCCCCCAATTTGTGTTTGCCTGAAATTCTGTATTTTCATTCTTGAGAGATAGTTTAACTAGGTTTACAGTTTTAGATTAACTTTTATTTTCTCCCAGCACACTAAAGATGTTTTCCTGGTTATCATTTTTGCTGCTGTGACATCACTCTAAGTTGTATTCCTTTGAAAGTACATTGTCTGTTTTAACCAGATGCTTTTAATCTTCTCTTGTCACTGTGATTTTCACTTTAATTACAATGTGACTGAGTTAAGGTTGGTTTTTATTTTTTCTGTTTAGGATTTTTGTGTTTCCTAAATCTAAGAATCTTTGTCTTTCCTCAGTTGTGAAAAATTATCATCTGATATTTTAAAAATATTTTCTTTCCCTCTTCTATTTTTTTATTCTGGAACTCCAATTACCTTTATGGCAGACCTTTTCATTGTGTTTTCCCTATCTCTTAACCTGTCTTTATATTTTCTTAATCTCTCTATGTTAAATTCTGCATAATTCTTCAGATATAGTTTATTAATTTCTCTTCTGTTGTGTTTGATATGATTTTAACCCACTCCTGATCTTTAATTTAAATAAATATATTTTTATTTCTGTAAACTCTGTGTAGTTCTCTTCCAAGCCTATGTAATTTAAAAATGTACTCTTAGTCTTTTGTCATGTTTAAAATATATTTTTTTAATTTGGAGGAACATACTAAGCACATTTATTTTATACTGTTCATAGATAATATCAACATTTCAGGTCCTATGTGGTTCCTCTAATTCATGGTTTATTGTTTTTGTTGACTCTGCTCACTGTGGTCTGTTTCCTTGTATGTGTGAGCTTTTATTTTGCTGAACTTAATTTGAAGAAAACATAAGAATGCTTTTCTCCCCACGGATATGAGTTTTCTCTGGTAGGTGCTCTACCAACCTGGTGTGCTACCCACCTGGAAGCACTTAAAATTAAATTGTCAGTATATCCTTGCTGGAACTCTGCAGGTGTTTTAAGTTCAAATCCTGAACTTACGTTCCAATAAGCTTGTAATTCTGAATTCTCAAGGGATACTTTCCCCACCTGAAGCCAAGGATTATGATTTTAAAAGTTTGCTTTTGGTTTTCTTCTAGTTCGACTTATCACCACAAGCCTAGCCCCATCTTACTAGATAAAAGGGCTTATCTCCTATTCCTTTATGAGGCTGTCAAAAGCCTGGCCTCTGTTTCTGGTATCGTCATACACCTCCAGGGAAGTCAGGGCTTTAGTGCTAGCTTATCACTCAGTTTCATTTTTCCTTTTGTTTTGAAGATATTCCTCTCATAATTTCTAGATGCTTTTGGTGGAAGAAGTTTTACAATGTCTAGTCCAACAGAAGTGGATATTTCTCCACATCTCTTTAAATAAAAAAATTACCACCTCCATTCTAGCAAGGCTATTTCAATCAATGTTAAAATGTTCAAAGACTAAATCTAAATTATATATTTAAAAGCATAAAAATAACCTTTAAAGTGAAATCTGGATTAATGTGGAGGTAATATCAAGAAAGTAAAAAGAAGGAATGCCAAGAGTATTAAAACCAGTACCAACATTTTACTTAATAAGCTGTCTATCCTCCTAGCCATTATTGTCCCAATGGTAGATGAATTACAGTTATGATGCAAATTTTGAAACTTATCTGGAGATGCATCAGTCAAACATTTGACATTGATCAAACAGAATTCATTCAGTGAAATTTAAAAAATAACATTTTAACTACACGATGTAACTTTAATTTCTTCATCTCTTAACTTCAATATATTTAGTAGTCTGAAAGTTAAAGCATCTAGTAAAAACTGCAGCTTAAGTGCAAATATATATTTACACAAAGAGCCTTTTGGAATTAAGCTGGGAAGGTAATTTAGACAAAACTTAATCTGTTAACTGACCTTCAGTAAAATTAGTAAAACCAAATTCATTCTATTGTTAGAGATTTCTACAATTTCTCTTATAACCTAACCTAACACAGAAAAATAGTATTTTGTCTCAAAATCTATCTTCTTACTTAGGCTAATTTAATTAATTTTCGTGTTCAATGGATGATCACAATGTGTGGTATTTCTCTTTAGTATAAAAATGCTATTCTAGATTTCTCATGTTTTGCTAATTTCATATAGTTCAAATTAAGCTGGTAATAATCACCAAGGGGTATGCAATCTCTAATAACTGTAAAATCTTCTTAAGCTTTTTCCTATTGGCATTACCATAGTGTTTACCTTGGCAATGGAAGAGAAGCCAAAGGACATAAAGCACCAGGTAGCATTTCTAATATCCCTGGCAAAGATTTCTGGCAGAAGCAGCATCCAAAAAAGTGCATTAGCTCTAGCTTTATACAGTCTCTTACAAGAAGGGGGAAAGGAGGTAAATGTGCAGTTGGCAACTTAAGAATTGCTGAGCTATGGGTCAAATTTTGCTCCACTGAATAAACAATAAAATTCCATCAAACTCAGCTTAATATTGCATGGTCAGTAGTGACCTTCATCAGTGTAGGTTTAACTGGATTGGTGCATACAGATGAAGAATCATCTTTTTAAACTGTAAATCATATGCAGTGGCCCTGCTTAAAACCCTTGAAGCAATTATATTGCTCTCAGAATAAAATTCAAATTTCTTATCAAGGCCCATAAGACCTTACCAGATTTGGCCCCTATCTTTCTCTCTAACATCATTATACAACACTCCCTCCTGTCTCTCTGGATTCAGGCCACATTGACCTCCTTTCTGCTGCTGAAATATGCCAAGTTCTTTATCCAACCAAGGAAATTCAACAAAGAAAATATCATCTCTAAATTGTGCTAGAACAACTGGATATTTTTACTTAAAAATTAACTTTCATCCATGTATCACATTTATAAATAAAAATTAACTTGAAATTGATTATAGGCACAAACTTAAAAATTAAAATCATAAAACTTCTAAAAAACCATGGAAGAAAATCTTTGTGATCTGGGTCAGGCAAATCTTTCTTAAAGACACAATAAATAAGATCTCTAAGAGAAAAGAAACTGACAAAATAGGTTTCATCAAAATTGAAAACTTTTTATTTTTAGACATGGGTGAGGGAAGCAAAAAAGCAAGTCATAAATTAGGAGAAAATATTTGCAAAATACATATTTGACAAAGGGCATGTGTCCAAAATATGAAACGAACTCTTAGAACTCAAGAAGAAGACAAACAACCAATTAATGAGAAGACAATAAAAGATTTGAATGAAAACTTCACAAAAGAAGATAAACAAATGGAGAATACGCACATGAAAAGACTCCTAACATCACAAGTCATCAAGGAAATGAAATAAAAATCAAAATATGATAACATTACATACCCACTAGCATGGCTAAAAATTAAAATACTGACAATGTCAAGTGTTCACGATGATGTGGTGCAATGACGACACTCATACATTGCTGATAGGAATGCAAAATGGTGCAGCCACTTTGGAAGTTACTATGGCAGTGTCATATAAACATATCCACCAATCCTACTTTTAGGCATTTATCCAGGAGAAACAAAAATCTGTGTCCACATGAAAACTTGTACATGAAGCATTATCCACTACTGTCACAATCTGAAAACAAGCCAAATGTTCACCAACATGTAAACAGGTAAATTGTGATATATCCAGATGAAGGAATATTACTCAGTAATAACAAGGAACTCAGTATACACAACAACCTGGGTGGATCTCAAAAGCATTATGTTAAGTGAAAGAAAACAAACACAAAAAAACTACACACCACTTGATTTCATTACATGAAATTCTGGAAAAGGTAAAAGCATAGTGAGAGAAAGCAGATTGGTGGTTGCCTGGGTCTAGAAGTTGGGGCAGAAGATCAACTGCAAAGATGCACAAGAAAACTTTTTAGGGTGAAGGAACTGTTTTATGTCTTGAATCCAATTACCAGAATTCATCAAACTGTGTATAATTACCAACATTCATCAAATATACACTTTAACTAGGTGACTTTTCTGTTATAATAAAGTAAAAAAATTAGCAGTAACCACAACAGTGTTGAAAACCAGACTAACAAGGTTTGATGGGAGAACAATATTTTATCACTAGCATTGTATAGAATTGCGTGGTGTATACCATTGTATACCATTGGGTGGTGATGACAGAAAAATGACTTTGACTTTTAGTCATCCTTAAAGGAGAATGGGAATGAGGTATGGAAATAAAAACAAGATTTAGTCTGCATGATGACTGGGCCCCACAACTCCTCCCACACTGCTTCCAAAATACTTGTAGTCTCCGTGTTCCCCCAGGCATTTGAAGGGTTATTTTCTAGCAAAATAAATTAACCCCAGAGAAAAGTTCTTCAAATACGAATAGTGGAGGTCACCCAGTGAGTAGGTGGCTCACATCTAATCCCCTTAGAAAAAAAATTCCTGCAAAGGGAAACACCACCCCTGCATACAGCTTCATCGTGCCTCACTCACAACCACTCATAGACAGCCTGGAATCAACAACATGATGTAATGAGAACAAGAAAAACATACAAAGAACAGAGAGATCAGGTATGGAACAGCAGGAAAATTTATGACTTATTATTAATATCTAATAAAGGACAAGAAAGATATTGCATCCAATCAATGCATAAATATTTGAAGCATAAATATATAACAAGTGAGACAACCGCTTGGCAGGAATAATTTCATTAATTCATTCTACAAAACATTTTGGGGACTCACTGCTGTTTTACATTGTGCTGGGCTTCATATTATTGAATTATATGGAATTTAAGTAATTCCAAGTAGTTAATTAGCTAATTTAATAGATTAATTTAAGTAGTGGAAAAATAGTAAAGTGTGCTTCACAAGACCATGTTTTGTGTTCTCACTAATAATTTACTTTTAAAAATCATTTATCCAGCGTGGACCTCTGTTTATTCATTCCTGAACCGGGCATAAAAATATCTGATCCTGGGGCATGGAACGGGCAGTGACTGGAAGGGGGCACGGAACGGGCAGTGACTGGAAGGGGGCACAAGGGATCTTCTGGAATTTTGGTAACATTCTCTTTCTTGATATGTGGATGTGTTCAATTTGAGAGAATTCATCAAGTGATACACTTATGACTTGTGCACTTTTCAGTATGCATGTTGTACTTCAACAAAAAGGTTACTTTCAAACTTAGATGAGTTGTAAGGCCTCTTTCCAACCTGAATTAATTTATGATTCTATTACTGTTTTAAGTAAAGGATTATAGTAGAAAAAAGAAATCTGGACAGGAAATTTTAAAGCATGATTCTAGACCCAGTTTTTCACCAACTAGCTGTGACCTTTCACCAAACACCCAGTCCTTGAGGGACCACTTTTCTCACATATACATTGAGGGGCTGAATCGATTTAGATTTTCTCTAACATCCCTCACGCTGGAAACATCTGTGATAATTATTATAAACATTTAACCGAAACCAGTGGTTTAGCAAAGCATTGTCAAGTTGACTTGTTCGCAGTCCTTCTATTGTAAACACATAAGCATCAAATGAGACATTTTTGGTCTGTAAATTGTACTAATGACAAGCATGACTTATTCTCATAATTGAGTTCTAGATCCTACCCGAAATCTTCTTTCTACTATTAATTTGCTTAGGGAGCCATTCTCTCAGTAATAAAAATTGGGGATTAAGTAGTTTTACTGTACTCTGTAAATGCATTTTCGTGGGCATGCCTCAAAAGGCTTTTCTTCTCTCCTGCTTTGCTTTTACAGTTCTTCCCACACTATCCATTTTTCCCCCTCAGAGAAAGAGCCTGACCCTCTAGCTTTATTCCTCTCTTGAAAAGCTCATAAAGCTTTTTAATTTAAAAATCATTGCTCTTTGGATCTGCCTATAAACCTTTATTTGAAACAGAGAAATAACGGGAGTTATTTTGAGGTTTTGACAAAGATTGTAAATTCTTTAATTCTTTTCTCTATAAACCATTTCATTTATAGGCCTAGTTCAGGGATTAATGGATCATCTAGCATGAGCTGTTTCTTGCCTCTGGATAAGTGTTTTCCCCCAGAATTTAATAGACAGAAAGTACTTCTTAAAGCCTTAATGTTATTAACACTGTTAAAAAGATGAATTTTTCTAAAAACATTTTTATAAGAATCTCTCCCTAAGGTAGCTTCTTTGAGACTCCCTTAGGCTTTTTTGGGGAGGGGGAGGGATTGTTATTGTTTTGTTTTTTAAAAAATAAATTATATATTTAAGATACACATCATGATGTTATGGGATACATGTATATAGTTAAAAGTTATTATAGTGAAGCAAATTAATATATCCATCGCCTCACATAGTTACTCATTTCTTTTTCTTTGTTTTTGTGGCAAGAGTAGCTAAAATCCACTCATTTAGCAGGAATCTCAAATACAGTACAATTTTATTACCTATAGTCCCTTGAGGCAATTTTCATGTTTGGGTCAGTTGCTGTTACATATTATTTCTGTTCTTTTACTACTTTGTTATTCTCTTGAAGAAAAGTGGGCAATCTGATGTTGGTCACTTTTTTTCTAAGCCTCTGGGAATTTGGACAATGGATCACTTTTCAAAATCATCTATCTTCGGCTTTCAGTTTTTCATCTTTCCTGTTCCCTTTAGAGACAGCATGTGGGCGCTGCTTTTCTGGTAGTTAACACTTAAGACAATCAACCTAATGGGAAACTGTATTACATGCTTAACAAATTAGTCACTAATGTGTGCTTTCATGACATCTTGCTTTCAAATTTCATTATTTTTCTTCCTTTCTTAGAGGTCTCTGTACTAAAAAATACAAAGTCTTAAATGGCAAGAATTCACTATAAAAGATAGCTTGCCATATTATTCTTGAAGTGGGTATACATTTCTATTTTCCCTCACAAAGTTTATAGACCAACAAAGAAATTGAAGAGGCCTTGAAAAGAAATGCCCTTAAGTCACCTCAGAAAGGTAATTACCTCTCTTTTTCTTAAAAATATCCAGAAGTCTACCCAGGCCTCTGCTGGTAATGGACTGGGTTACCGCCAACTCTCAAGCAGACATAAAACCCTTCAGCTCTCTCACTGTCACATTTTTCTTTCCTCTGGAAAAATCACTTTCTCTCCTCTTTGCCAAACAATATCCCTTTTGTAATTTTAAGTCCATTCTTCTCAATCCTCTCCTTTCAAAATAAGACTGACCCATAAAAAAACAATCATCTGTTTCTCGATGTGTCTAAAGATTTCTTCTCTTAGAGAGAAAGGGAGAGACCCTGAGATATGAGATCATGTTTCCTCCAGACAATTTTCCTAAGATCGGAAACAAAAGCCTCTATGTCCCTATATCAGAATTTGCAAATCCAGTCTAAAGGGAAAGTACCGCTTACCGCGTAAGGATGTCCTGCCCTCCTTCAGATCAGCTGATCTCTAGTTAAATAATGGCAGCCACCAGAACCATGCACCCTGCACCCCATTGCCTGTTCTGTCCAGGTCACTGTGTCAAGCACTGGGAACACCAACAGGTCCAGGGGACTGTAGTCAACAAAACCATCTTGTTCACCTTGCACTTATTCAGTGCTTTTATGCTTATAAGGATCTTTAGCAAACCTTATTACACGTGATTTTTACAACAACTCTCTGAGGGTGACCTGACGGGGAAATAGATTTTTCTCCCCCCGTTCATAGAAAGAGACTATGGGACTATTATAATACCACCTTTGCATTTTAGGAAACTGAAGAACTGGAATCCAGTTTCCCTTTCTCCAAGTCTTCACAACCTTTACCTGCAGCCTCCAGTCTTCATCCTGACATATCCCTGGTATCATCTGGATATGGTTTGCTTACCCCTCACCAAATTTCCTGATAAAATTTATCCCCAGTGTTGGAGGTGGGACCTAATGGGAGGTATTTGTGTTATAGGGGCAGATCCTTCATGAAAAGATCAATGCCCCCTCTCTTGAGTGAGTGAGTTCTCACTCGTTTAGTTCCTGGGGAAAACATTTGTTAAAAAAAAAGAGCCAGGCACCTCCTTCCCCACTCTCTTGCTTCCTCTCTCATCATGTGATCTCTGCACACACCTGTTCTTCTTTGCCTTCTGTCATGAGTGGAAGCAGCCTGAGGCCCTCATCAGATACAGATGCCCAGTCAGGATCTCTCCAGCCATCAAAATCATGAGCCAAAACAATCTTCTTTCTTTATAAATTACCCAGTGTCAAGTATTCCTTTATAGCAACTCAAAACAGACTAACACCATACCATAATAACTCCAATTGTTTGATTCTCTCCTCTCCTATAATTGTTTCATTGCAGATATGTTATATTGCCAGAGCACAAATGCCAGTTGCTTTTAAACTCAGAACCCAAATATGCTCTTTTTTTAAAAAAACTATTCTCATGTGTCAAGTTAATTGTACTAAATTCCTTTATCCAAGAAGGTTGAACTTAGTGATGATCCTTGTGGCAGCTTTCATTCTATCATGGTCGATAGTAGGCAAAGTCAAAAGTATATAGTTTCAGGAAAATCATCAATCAAATGGGTAAATACAAAACTATCCAGTGAGGAATACAGCCTGCCATTACAAGTAAAGCAGAATTATAAAATACCATGGAGCGAATCTCTTAGTCTCCAACTGGCTAAGTCCCAGATATCATCTTTTTTCCTAAGCTCATCAGAAAGCAGGTTTTCAGCATGATCACTGTTTTATCTCACCACTGCTGTGAGTGAGTCTAAGAATATCATTAACAAGGAACATTGTCCCAGGACAGCTGCCACCCACATAATCCCCAGGATGGTTAATAAGTGTCTCTGTCTGCCTTGGCATTTGTCCTTGCCAATACACTATCAACAAAGCAAATGTACTTCAGGATGAGCGACCTCATCAAGGTTTGTGGAGTCATGCTGTCTGATTTTTAGAATAAATGATATCATTATTTATACCAACAAAAAAAGTGTTTGTTGTTTGTATAGTATATGCAGGGCTCTGGGCTTGGACTGAATGATACAAGATGGCACCAGACACATATTTTTACCTGAAGGAACTGACAAGATAGCTGGGGATACAAGACTTGGATCTAAAAATTGAAAGTGCCGTTGCAATGTAGTACATTCACGTGTCACTGAATGATAGAAATACGTATTGAGAAACGCTTCATTAGGCAATTTCATCCTTGTGAGAACATCATGGTGTACTTACACAAACCTAGATGGTATAGCCTGTTCTACACCTAGGCTTTGTGGGGTAGTCTATTGCTTGCAGGCTACAAACCTGCACAGCATGTGACTGTGTGTACTGAATACTGCAGGCAATTGTAACATAATAGTAAGTATTTGTGTATCTAAAGATAGAAAAAATATGTAAAAATACAGTATTATAATTTTATAAGAACACTATCACATGAGAGGTCCATCATTGATGGAAATCTCATTATGTGGTGCATAACTATACCTTTGAATCCAGGATAAGTGATGAGGAGTGAAAGCATATGGGAGCTCATAGGCTGGAACAGTTTGGAGAGTTGAAGCAGGCAGGAGAGTCCACTAAATCTGGATCTCGCACAGAATTTACTGGCTACGTTTACTCCTCATTCAGTCCTCAACATTATCATATGAGACAACATACTGTTATGGCCTGTGTTCCTCTTCTATTTTGCAAGTGAAAAAATTGAGGCTTGGAGGTAAGTAACTTGCCTAGTTCTCACACCTGGTGTTCAGGCAGTCTGACACTGGAACACTAGCTCTTAACCACGTTGTAGATGAGGAAACCACCACCCTTCTCTGAACATTAAGATGATTGGGAAAGAGACCCATACAAAAGCTCAGAGAGAAAGATCACTGTAGACAATGGACTCTGCTAACTGGAATTTATGATGAAATGCTGCAGAAGCTATCCAGGACGGTGGCTGGCTTTGCCACTTCAACTCCAGTTGGCAAGGATGACTAAAGAAACACAGCACCAGGAAAGGAACACCGACAAGTTGAGCAGACAACATCCTCCAGGACACCAGAGTTTATGGAGAGAACTCTGGATAACAGACCTGGCAGACAAATATTTTAATATACACTGGGGTATAATATACACTAGGGTAACCAACCCCCAGAGTACAGCAGGCACTGTGGGGTGGGTCAGTGGCAGCTCCCAGAAGGAAGGTTAGTCACAAAAAGAACTAATATCCAGAAGTCATAGCATGACCTTTTTAACATTAAGTTAAACAAGGTACACCAACCTGCCACTGGCAGGAAAGGGTGCTGAATTTGTCATCAGAGTCAGATGTACTCTGGAAAGAGGAAAACCAAAGTCCAGTGGTAAGGTCCAAAGACAGAGACTAAGTAGCAGCAAAATTGACTTGATTCCAAGTCATATCTTTCCTGGCAAGAGCCTTGACATCTCTTTTCTCTGGGCCAGAATTGAGCAAAAGGCTCAAGATGAGATTGATTGAACCTATACTTAAGAATCAAAGATCCCTAGTTGTGGTTTAATAGGCCTTCAGAAGACGGGAACTAAGCAGCACCTATAATAATTTCTATTTTCTTTTAGCAAACATTTATTGAGTATCTACTATGTACCAGGCACTCCTATAAGCGAAGGACTATGGTAGTGAGAAAGACAGACAGGTCTCTGTTCCCTTTGCACTTATATTCCAGAGGTAGCATAATTAAATAAATTAAGATGAGGCAAAAAAATGTTTTAAAAAAAGGTTTTTGCAAAGTCACAGAGGCAGTAAATGTCATGGGTTGTTTGAAAGAGAAATAACTAGTCTGGTTGCAGCAAAAAGTTTATGGAAGGAATCTAGGGAATTCATCCATGCACTGTATCCAGAATCACCAAAATTCTGGTGCATGTTGGAGCTCAGTGAGCGGGCAGACCACCTGCCCAGTCCCTCCTGCCTGCAGAGGAGAACTCTAGGCTCAGAAAATGGGGGTGAATAGAAGCATGAAATGCAGATCTTAGTGAATATAGGCCCTATTGCCTTTTATTTGGTGAGCACTCTGCAAATTATTAGTCCATGGATTTGGAGTGGCTTAAAGAAATGCAATGGTCATGGGAGCTGGATCCAGGCCCTCCTCTTTTACCCTTATCCATGACCTTGGGCAAACTCCTGAACTTCACCCAAAGCCTGGAGGCTGATGTTCCCAAAAGCCCCTTCCAATTCTGAAATCCTTTAATGCTTTAAATGATCTTAGCCTAGTGTATTATTCCATTTTCATACTGCTATAAACAACTGCCCAAGACTGGGTAATTTACAAAGGAAAGAGATTTAATTGGCTCACAGTTCAGCATGGCTGGGGAGGCCTCAGGAAACTTACAATCATGGTGGAAGGTGACGGGGAAGCAAGGCACCTTCCTCACAAGGCGGCAGGAAGGAGAAGTGCCTAGCAAAGGGACACAAGTTCCTTGTGAAACCATCAGATGGCGTGAGAACTCACTCACGATCATGAGAACAGCATGGGAGAAACCATCCCCGTGGTTCAATCATCTCCACCTGGTCTCTCCCTTGACACGTGGGGATTACGGGGAATATGGGGATTATAATTCAAGATGAGATTTGGGTGGAGACCTAAAGCCTAACCATATCACCCAGTTATCAGTGATGACTATTCAGAGGCATCAGCATGAGATGAGGAACAAGGGAGGCAACAGGCAAGCCGGCAGCAGGATTCAGGTTCTGGTCCTGATCATGGGCCCTGCTGGGGTCTTGAATAAATTACATAATCCCTCAATGTCCTCATCTATGAAGTGTGGGGTTGCACTAGTCCATCGCCAAGCCATCTCTCAGCTCTAGTCTTCTTTGAGCCTAGATTCTTATCTCACTTTGACAGTGAAAAAAGACAAACACACAACTTTTTTAAAAAAGATACCAGCTCTCAATGAAAAATCTTAAAACAAATAGCATTAATTGCCTGCTC
Organism: Pan paniscus; assembly: GCF_029289425.2. Lineage (NCBI taxonomy): Eukaryota > Metazoa > Chordata > Mammalia > Primates > Hominidae > Pan > Pan paniscus. The sequence continues at coordinate 91,180,175 of NC_073254.2, read as the reverse complement.
CTTTACACCTCATCTCCTCCACTATACTTTGTAATTTTATGGAGTCAGTGGTATAAAATTTCAGTTTCAATGTTTGCTTTCAATGCTCATGCAGCATTTAAATAAATGCATTTTTAAGTAAAATGGAAAGGAGAATAGAGGGTCTAGAAAGAAGACAAAAGTCAATAAATTATTAAATCTATTTTTTACAAATTAAATGCATTGCATTGTGTACACAGGATTCTAATACAACCAAGCCCCCTCAGGCGGTTCACCCACATGGCTCTGTAAATGCCATTAGCACTCTCCACAAGCTTTATAGCGCATAATGAATGTGCTTGTTCTAACAATACCATCAACTGTTTCTGAACCAAAGGCTGTCAAGATTTCCATTTCCTTTATTCTAGGTGGAAAAAAAAACCCAACTCTAAGGGAGACTTGTAATCAGAGAGAAAAGTGACAGAATATTGGCTAATTTGCTTCCCTAAGGCCTCTTGGAAGTCCTTGCCTGGGGTCTGACTGTTTTATTATCCCAGTTTTTCTTATCACAGCTAAAATCATGGCGACAATTCAAGTTAAATCTTGCCGCTATAAAAATATTTTTTGTTTGCTTCAGGAAAAAGGACCCAAGTGTACAAACAAAAGTCAGAAAATATAATATGCACATTTCCATATTCATTCATGACTGTCATCTCTTAGCATTGCACTTAAATTACTGCAATGCAACTTTTAGAATGCACAAATAATAGTAGCTAGTGTATATTGAGCACTGACTCTGTGCCAGGCACTGTGCTAAATGATTTATATGTAGTGTCTCATCCAATCTTCCCAAAAACCAAATCTTGGAAGGCGTCAAATGCGTTGTCCTCTCAAAGCCAGCCCTGCTTCCTGGTTTTGCTATTTCAGTACCATGGTCCCATCACTCCACCTGCTATGTAGGCCTGGGAGTGCAGTTATTCTTATCAAAAGAGATTCAGAGACTCGCCCTTTTGTGCAATGTCTGCCACACATGTTTTTTCACTTCCTTTCACTTGTTCACCTCATCTCTTCCTTCCCCACTGACCTCCTCTTTTCTTTATCAAAATGCTGCTGGTGCAGAAATGTCTAGCTTAAATCTCCCTCCTCACTGCCCACTTTCTCTCTACTTTCTGTCCCTGCCCCTTCCACATTCACACACCTACACACCTGTTTTCTAATTAACCTGGTCCTGGGTAATCTTGTCCAGCAATAAAGCCCACCCCCTCCCACAGCAAGGATTGACTTGGTTATGCAGTTGGCATTTTTACTTATGCTTACTGCTGGCTATCTCCTCAAATCCTTAAATCTTGTCTTTCCAAATAAATTGCGATTCCTTGAGGGTAGGACCGTCTCTTCTGCAGCCACTAGCCTAGGGGCCCAGAAAAAGAAAATCAGGAATAGCTAAATAAGTCATGTATGTGGGATATAATAAACTAAGCAATATTAATCATATTAACAATATATAGTGTTTACTAGGGGGTCAGACACTGTTCTAAGCACTTCAGATATATTAACAACTGTTAAATGTAGTTAGTGTTACATACGTGTGTTTCACTAATGAGAAAACAAAGTCACAGAAAGCTAGGTGACTTTCCCAAGGACACAAAGCTGGTAGATAGTTGGGCGAAGACTTGAACCAGGCTATCTGATTTCAACATCTATTCTTCTTGAACAACCAGAAAAAGAGTACTGGGGTTGTCTCTCTTAATCATCTTTTCTCCCTCAAATTTTCTATTTTCTATAGAAAACAGAAATACATTTTCTATTTTCTATAGAAAACAGAAATACATTTTCTATTTTCTATAGAAAACAGAAATACATTTTCTATTCCCTTTCATTAGAGTTTCAATATCTGAAAAAAAAAAAAAGAGAAAACACTTAGTTGCCCAGATAACCGTAAACACACTAGGTGCCTGTCGTATACTTGTCAGCAAAATTTTAGCCCTCCGTGAGTGAAAGGAGAGCTGGAATTCAAATTCATCCCCATGACTTAGGCATGTCTCCATTTGACTAATTTGCATTTATTTGGTTTGAACCCAAGAGAATGCTCAATGACCAGGCAAAAGTGGATGGCTGACCCTTAGAAGAAGCAAATCACTCCTATATGGTACTACTTCAGGCATATCAGGAAGGGAACACTACTATCAGACTTAAACTTGATTGGCCGGTGTCTGAATTTCCACCACCATAACTTCATCCTTTAGAGTAAGGTTTCGATGTTTGTTAAAAGTAAAATTCTCACAGAAAGAGAAGCACCTCAACTTGCAGCAGTCACTTCAATAAAGAGCTGAGATCATATTTCAATGAGTGGGAGTAGGAAGGAGTGCATTACGTGCCTTCTGTGTCTAGACAGGCAGCCTGGTCTGGTAAAAAGAAAGTATTAGGTATTAGCTGTGTATCAGAATAGCTGAATTCAATTTCTCACTTTGTTACTAAATTTGAAAAGCTTTGGACATCCAATTAGGCCCTCAGGACCTCAATGTCAGGTGTTGGAGGAGGATACTAGAATGATTTATAAGGCATCTTCCAGAGGTGTTGCCTACAGTGTCCCAACTGAAATACATGCTCCCTAAGGCAGAGACCATGTATGTTTGGAGTCAACTCTAAATCCCAACACCCAGAACATAGCAGATATTCACTGAATGTGTCTGAAAGAGTAAACGAATAATAACTTATAGCCAGGACAATGGCCTCTCCTAGAACTTTAGACCTTTATACTAACTGCTTCCCAGAAAATTTTTACCCAGATACGTCATTGTCATTTAAAACTCAAAATATCTAAGACTTGAATCACCACCTTGCTCCCAGTACCAGTTCCTTCTCCTTTTCAGTATCCTTGGCTTAAAAGGATCAACATTCCTGATATGTTGAAATTATATGGCTTGAAATGATCAACATCTCCTTTGCTTCTGTCTCTGAGCAGTCCTAAATCCCGTTAATTCCTGCTTAGAATTCCTCAGATCACCCTCTCCTTTCCATCTCCTCTGCCAACCCTCAGTCACGCTTATTACCTCTCGCTGGCATGTCTGAACCCTCCTGGCTTTCCCTCTTCTAAACAAGTCAGCCACATTTAACTTTCTGATACAATATTTTAAGAACATCATGTTTTAAATATATTCAACTATAATTTGTCAATTTCTAATTTTAAAAATAAAAATTGAAAGAGCATCATTTTTTTCCTCAGAAACCTTCAACAGCTCACCACTATCTATGTAAATGTGTGTTTGTCTTCTGTAGTCTCAGGTACAAACGTTGCATCAGCATAAGGTCCATTCTGCAGACAGAAAACACCAGTAATTTGAGCTGGTAAAATTTAATATAAAGAATTGTTGGCTGGGCACAGTGGCTCACGCCTGTAATCCCAGCACTTTGGGAGGCCGAGACAGGTGGATCATGAGGTCAGGAGATCGAGACCATCCTGGCCAACATGGTGAACCCCGTCTCTACTAAAATACAAAAAATTAGCCAGGTGTGGTGGCAGGTGCCTGTAGTCCCAGCTATTGGGGAGGCTGAGGCAGAGGAATCTGTTGAACCTGGGAGGCGGAGGTTGCAGTGAGCCGAGATCTTGCCACTGCATTCCAGCCTGGTGACAGAACAAGACTTTGCCTCAAAAAAAAAAAAAAAAAAAAAAAAATTGTTAACTAGGTAAAGATAGTTAAACACTAAAAGGTATAAAAGAAAATGCTAAGGTATTCAAAGGTAGCAACTCCAGAAAGCAGTTACTATCCCTAAAGCCAAGGGAAAGTGAATTAAGAAGGGATGTGGAAATTTAGAGGAAAGGGCCCTGCAAGACTTAGAAATACTCAGACTTCTGAGAAGGCATGACTGCACAGAGATACACATATGACTGCTGTGAGAATGAAGAACTTGATGGAGAGGCCACTTGGGAATCACCCAGCACTGAACTGTGGGAGCCTGTGCTGTGGTGAGCACTACAGGGATCTCCTGCACCCTTCCTCACGAGTCCACTTGCTATTGCCCAGAAACAATGCATGCTGGGCTTAATGCCTAGGTGATGGGTTGATGAGTGCAGCAAACCACCATGGCACAAGTTTACCTATGTAACAAACCTGCACATCCTGCACATGTACCCCAGAACTTAAAATTAAAATTAAAAAAAATTCTGCAACTTCAAATTTTGTACCAAATGGAGATTATAATTATTGATTTAAAATGAAAATGTGGGTAAGCTCCATTTGTACTTTTGCCTTAGGCCCTGGAAGTGTTAGGGGTGAGCCTGTGGAGGCACAGAGGGAGTGTTGAGGAGGAAGAGGTTAACCAGCAGGACAACATTTTGGCGGGGGTGAGCGGTGTTTTTTGTTTGTTTGTTTTTTGTTTTTCTGAGCTCTTCTTTTGTATTATTTCTAAATAAAATACAAGAGTATTCAAGGTAAAGGGGAAAAAAGCATACTCAGTGAAACAGGCAAAGTCCTTTTTTCCTGCCATTAATACCTTGCAATCTCTTTTTATTATCTTTTACTGACAGAGTTTAGCATCAAATCAGAGAGCAAAGGAGAAGTGTCTGCAGCATTCAGCTCCACTATTACAAAGCAAGGCAAATAAGAGTGGGTTTGGAGTTGAGATGCACTGTTCTTTCCTTTGCTTTTAAAAAAAGAATATCAAAGTTCCCCACATCAGTTGGAAGTGACATTTCTTTCTTCTGAACTCCTATTTCACTTATTTTGGAGACCAACCATGTAACACTAATAGCGTGTTATTAGATATTCTAAATATTCTCACATAATGTGTTTTCCCTCATACTAGATGACAAATTCCTAAAGGACAATTGTCTTTTAAAATTTTTGTGTTAATTACAGAAATGGTATTTCAAATGTATAAAGTGAATATCCTTCTAACCATCGTCATGTCAAGACATAGAATGTGGTCAGCATCCCAGAAGTCCTCTGTGCCCTTCCCAATGACAACCCCCAACTCTGCTCCCAAGAGTAACCATTGGCTTCTACAATAATCACTTCTTAACTTTTCTTTATTACCCCAGTGTGCTTCCCTAAATCTTATAGCTCAGGTCTGTATTTTGTAATGTCTTTTAAATCGCTCAATTTATGCTTTCATCTCTGTCCTTTTTCCCCTATATTTTATTTGTGTAAGAAACTGGACAATTTATCCTATAGAATTTTCAACAGTTTATTGCATTCCCATGGTGTAGTATAATATGTT